>NC_139553.1:45597281-46292281 GCF_965153285.1 Podarcis tiliguerta | reverse complement strand
TTCCGATTCATCAGGAAAATAGCAGCAACTTTAAAAACTTCCTCACCTCCACCACCAAATCACGGTAAGTTGTTTAATAGAGTTGGGGGTGGGGACAGGAGAGGGACCAGGAATGGATTTTTTGTGGGAAAGGACTTCTGTGTTTGCTTGTGCTGATTACGGCGTACGTCCAGAGAGGGGCACCCTTGCTCCTTTAATTATTCGTGTACGTCTGCTTGGCGTGAGGTGCTATTTTGTACCTGGCTCAGGTTCGTTTATCTTGGCACTCTAGCAAACAACATTAAGAATAGATCCTGCAAGCAGGGATCCTGCCCACCCAAGTCTAAGGGAAGTAATCTTTGACTTGCTTTTGGCTCCTTCCCAGGTTCCCTCCCAATCTGCCAACCCCCCTCGCCTGCTTCCCATTCTGCTTACCAGCAGGTGGCAGCAGCGCCTCTGATTGAAGACCGGAGAACATGCAAAATAAGGAGCCCACACACTCGCAAGCCACGTCTTTCGTTGCAAACCCACAAGAGGAAAGGCAGGGCTAGGGAACCCACCCTTCACAGAATCCTAGAATTGTAGGGTTGGAAGGTACTCCGAGGGGTCATCTAGTCCAACCCCCTGCAATGCAGCAATTGCAGCTAGATTCTCAGCTAGATTCTACATGACAGATGGCCATCCTACTTCTGTTTAAAAACTTCATGGAAGTTGTCTCCCACTGAGCAAAATTACATGGGGAAAGGAGATGCTGGAGCCATTTCCTAGAGGGGGCACAACACACAGTTGAATCCTGCACCCACCATAGACACCTAGAGCACAGAGGCTGAACCAGCAGCAGAATTGGTAGTCCCAGTTCTTCACGTGGTTCTAGTGCAAAAAATGAAAATGAAAAATTGAACATGGCCTGGTAGCAGATGGGAAGTCCATACAGGAATTAACAACAATCTCACGTGTTGGCAGTAGTTTTGTCCTATCGCCAGCCTAGCCGCGGCATTGTGCCCTAGCTTAAGCTTCCAGACCCAAGAGCAGCCACACAGAGAAAGCTTTGCATGCACAACTGCATTTTGATTGGAAGGGAATGACTATGGCTTGGTGGCAGAGCACCTGCTTTACATGCAGAAGGTCCCAGGTTCAATCCCCAGCATCTCCAGGGAAAGCCACTGCCTGTAACCATTGAAAGGTGCTGCCATGCCTATGTCAGTACTGAGCGAGAGGCGCCCACCCACAGCAGCAGAGCTTCATGCTCTGTGAAATATACTCAGAGTCGCAAAGTGATTTCATGCTCTTTATTCAGCTCATAGTGGTGAGGAGGAATGAATGAAAGTCCCCTCAAAGTATCTGCTTTATATACATTATTTACACAATGGGCTGCACATGATTGGCTAATTCTGGAATTCTACTGTAAGCCAATCAGGATGTGGATTCACTTATATCTGGAGCATGATTGGGTGGTTCCTGCCAACCAATCAGACTGCTGCATTGTTCTAGGACCAATCAGACTGATGCATTCTGAATCCTATTGTTCTAGGACCAATCAGACTGCTGCGATTTGGATCCTATTGTTCTAGGACCAATCAGACTGCTGCAGTTTGGATCCTATTCAACTCAGTACATAACACCCCTCCCCTCTAAGTTCCAGTCCTGCCCGGCAGGTTGCATTCATAGTACTCAAGGTACGCCGGCCGCCTACATATGTGTTGCGGCCTGGGGTGTTCCCTGGTCAGGGGTTCGGGTTCTGGCTCGTGTTCCGAGGATGCTGGCTGTGATAGGGCCATTTGGTCTGGTGCGACCGGCTCGCTCAGTCATGGCTCTGGTTCCGGTGTCCTTTCGGCCTCACGGGTCCTCTCTGTATTTACTGATTCTGCCTCTCCTGCTGGCCGCTCCTGCTCTATGGGCTTCACTGCCCCTCTGTTCCCTTGGGACTCCTCTGACCTTTCCTCCTCCTGGTTTTCTCCCGGGAATCGTCGCCGTATCTGGTCGCAGTGGCGGCGCCAGCATTGCCCCCCATCCGTTAGCACCTCGTATGACACGGGGCCAGTGACCCTGGTGACTGTGGCGGGTACCCATGCTGGGCCTGCCCCAAAATTCTTTGCGTACACTGGGTCCTGGGCCTCTAAGGTCCGGGGGTTCCTGCCTTCCCCCACCACTACCTCATCCTGAGCTCTATCGGGGTGAAGGCGGTCCAATCTGATTGCGAGGCGCCGACCCATTAGTAGTTCAGCGGGGCTCCGGCCAGTCGTTGAGCTGGGGGTGCTGTGCTGTGCTAGGAGGAATGTGGCAAGGCGGTACTCCCAATCCCCTTGCGTCATGCGGCGAAGGGTGTCCTTGGTGGTCCGTACCATGCGTTCTGCTTGGCCATTGGTGGCAGGGTGGAATGGCGCCGAACGGATGTGGCGGATGGCGTTCTGCGCTGTGAAGGTTTGGAATTCTCCTGACGTGAATGCAGTCCCGTTGTCTGACACGAGAGTGTCAGGGAGCCCGTGGGTTGCAAACAGCCTGCGTAGTACCCGGATGGCTGCGGATGTAGAAGTGGACGGTACCAGTGCGACTTCCAGCCATTTGGTGTAGGAGTCCACCACTATGAAGAATGTTTTCCCCTGAAAGGGGCCAGCGAAGTCCACATGCAGGCGTGACCATGGTGCTCGGGCGGACTCCCAGGACTGGACTGGGGCCCTTGGGGGATCTGGGCGGGATTCTTGGCAGGCCTGGCAGTGTTTGACCCAGGCCTCTATCTCTCCGTCGATCCCCGGCCACCACACATAACTCCTGGCCAGGGCCTTCATTCTTACTACCCCTGGGTGTGTCTCGTGTAGGGCTGTGAGGACCCTTTTGCGGAGGGGCTGGGGAACAACGACCCTGCTTCCCCATAACAGGCACCCCTTGTGGGCCGACAGTTCATGTTTGCGGGTTGTGTAGCCAGCGAATTCTGGCCCAGGGCTGTTGCTGGGCCATCCCCTCCACACCCAGTCCAGGACCCGGGAGATGACCCTGTCTTTCTTGGAATGGTGTGCAACTTCTTGTGCCTGAATGGGGCGGTCGGGAAGCAGCTCCAGGCTCATAACCTCTTGTGCAGGTGCTGGGTCAGGGCCTGTTTCCGGTAGTGGTAGCCTGCTGAGAGCGTCCGCATGGCCCATCGCCTTCCCAGGTCGGTGAATCAGTGCATACTGGTAGCTGGCAAGGAAAATTGACCACCTGAGGACGCGAGGAGACAGCACTTGGGGGGTCTGCTTTTCGGGGGCAAACAAGCCAAGCAACGGCTTGTGGTCAGTCACCACGGTGAAGGGCCGCCCGTACAAGAAATCATGGAATTTTTTTACTCCCTTCACAATTGCCAGCCCCTCCTTGTCTATTTGTGAGTAGTTCCGTTCGGTTGCGCTGAGTGTCTGGGAAAAGTATGCTACTGGTACCTCTCTTCCATCCAGGAGTTGGTGTCCCAGGACAGCGCCAATGCCATAGGGTGAGGCGTCGCATGCTAGCACCACCGGCAGCCTCTCGTCGAAGTGTGCCAAGACCGAGTTTGAGACAAGCAAGTCCTTGACTGCCTGGAATGCAGCCTCCTGGCGCTGGCCCCACACCCAAGGGGCCCGCTTGTCCAGAAGTCTGTGTAGGGGCTCTGCTACCGCCGCTTTGTGGGGAAGGAAGGAATGGTAAAAGTTCAATAGTCCCAAGAAGGCCTGAAGTTCAGTCGTGTTCTTGGGCGCTGGGGCATCACAAATGGCCCGTACCTTGTCCCCAGTCTGGTGGACCCCTTCTGCGTCCACCATAAATCCCAGAAAGTCCACCTGAGGCACTCCTAGTAGACATTTTTCCCGCTTCACCTTGAGACCCGCCGTCTGGAAACGGTGCAGAACGTTGGGGTGGGGCAACTGGTATACCTGGAAGTCCGTGAGCTCCGTTGAGTTGCCTTGGTGCGTTGGGCCCCGGGACCTGGGGCTCTTGGATTGGTCATCTGATGCCTGGCGTCGGGTGGGCCGAGCCCGACACACCCGGGCGATGTGCCCCAATTTTCTGCACTGCCTGCACTCTGCGTTGCAGAAACGGCAGGTCCTCCTCTCGTGACTTTCTCCACAGCTTGCGCAGTTCCCTCCTTCTCGTCGAGGCAGCTGTGGTATGTGGGCTGCTTGAGTGCGCTGCTGTACTCGGTGCACCTCCTCCCTGTTGGATCCTGAGTCGTCGGTGAGGTCTTCGTGGTGGACCCTCGGTTGGGATGGCTGGCTCGGCCGTGCCTCTTGCGTCGACTTCTCAGCAGCTTCCGTTGCCAGGGCCTCCTCCAGAGCGACCTGGAACGTTAGGTTCTTCTTAGCGTAGAGGCGTCGTTGCAGCTTCTCATCCCTCAGGCCACCGACGAGGCGGTCACGAAGCATGTTCTCCAGCTCTGAGAAGTTGCAGAACCGGGCGGCTTGGCGGAGAGAGGTCACAAACCCAGTTATGGTTTCCCCAGGGGCTTGCCGCTTTGCGTAGAAGGCATTTCGACGAGCCACCACTGAGGGCTGTGGTGAAAAGTGCCCCTTCAGCTGTTCCATTATTGTTTTGTATGGAACTGTAGCGACGTCTTCAGGCGCAAGGAGAGCCCGGGCGATTTCAAACGTCTCCTCTCCGCAGACGCTGAAGAATATTGCCCTCTTCTTGGCGTCTTCTTCATCGGTGACCCCTTTGGCTTCTAGGAGGAAGGTGAAACGAGAGGCGTACGCTTCCCAGTCTCCAGATGCTGGGTTGAACGGCGAGAAGCTGCTGTTGGTTGCCATTCTGAGTTCCTTGTGTCCCGGAGCTGAAGCCTGGATACACGGTGCGAGGCAGCGGTGCGGCAGGTGGCGGTGCTGCGGTGCGGTGTGTGGCAGTCAGCTCAGCGGGATCCCACCTTCGTCGCCAGTGAAATATACTCAGAGTCGCAAAGTGATTTCATGCTCTTTATTCAGCTCATAGTGGTGAGGAGGAATGAATGAAAGTCCCCTCAAAGTATCTGCTTTATATACATTATTTACACAATGGGCTGCACATGATTGGCTAATTCTGGAATTCTACAGTAAGCCAATCAGGATGTGGATTCACTTATATCTGGAGTATGATTGGGTGGTTCCTGCCAACCAATCAGACTGCTGCATTGTTCTAGGACCAATCAGACTGATGCATTCTGAATCCTATTGTTCTAGGACCAATCAGACTGCTGCAGCTTGGATCCTATTCAACTCAGTACATAACACTCTGGCAACAGGGGGCGGAGAGCAGGCGGGGCAGGGCTGGTGTGCGTCCCAGGGGTGTGGTGTGCCATCCGCAGGGGTGTGGTGTGCGTCCCGGGGCAGGGGGTGCCACCCGCAGAGGCGTGACACCCAGCGTGGGCAGGGGGCAGCCACGATGGCACCCCACCAGGATTGCGCTGCTGGGGGTGGTGCGCTCCCCCCGCACTCCTCTTCCTCCACCAGTGGGCACCCATAGTCTGACTCAGTATAAGGCGGCTTCCTGTATTCTTTTGTCTCCTGTAAGAATTCTGCGGTGTTCTGTGGCAAGCACAACATGAGCAGAGTTAGGGTGCCCATGGGCAAGGCTGATTCAAAACTTACTAGTTTTCAATGTATTTCTGTGTCCTGCCTTCCCCCTAGAAATATGGCACTGAAAGCAGTTAAGACATTTTCATTATACAAATGAAAACAAAAGCCAACAATAATAAGAAAAAAGCCAAGCACAATATATTAGTTTTTACATACATTTTCCAAATAGAACATATATAATCTCATCTCATCTTACACAACATTTTGGCTATTTTAGCTTGAGACTTCCATCAACCACATCTAATGATTTTCAAACCTCATCTCTTAATCTTACATTTGTTATCCTAACTATTACTTTTAATAATCCATAACTTAAAATCAATTCTCATAAATCTTTTCTGCAATATTTCATATAGTTCTCCTTACAAAACTTCTTGTGGTCCTACAAGCATAGTCAGTTGGTTACAATTGTCTTTCAGATAACTGGTATATTTACTCGAATCTTTCAAGAATTTCTGGTCATGCTGGTTTCGAATTCTCCCTGTCATCTTATCCAATTCTGCGTAGTCCATCAATTTCGTCTGCCATTCCTCTTTCGTCGGTAGTTCTTCCTGCTTCCATTTCTGTGCCAATAATACTCTTGCTGCAGTTGTCGCATATAAAAACAGGTTTTTTTTCCTTTTCTTTTAATGTCAGTGCCTACAATGCCAAGTAAAAATGCTTCTGGTTTCTTTTTTTTTATAAATGTATATTTCAACATCTTTTTCATCTCATTATAAATCATTTCTCAGAAGCCTTTCACTTTCTTACATGCCCACCACAGATGATAAAAAGTGCCTTCCTTTTCCTTACATTTCCAACATTTATTGCTTACTTTATACATTTTAGCTAATTTCACTGGTGTAATCTACCATCTACACATCATTTTCATTACATTTTCTTTCAAAGCATTGCATGCAGTAAATTTTGTTCCTTCTTTCCATAATTTCTCCCAGTCCTTTAACTGTACAGTGGACGCTCAGTTTGCGAACGTGATCCGTGCGGGAGGCACGTTCACAACCCGCAGCGTTCGCAACCCACAGTGCCGTGTCTGTGCACGCACGTGACGCAATTTAGCACTTTTGCGCATGCACAAACACCGAAATCTGGAAGTAACCCGTTCCGGTACTTCTGGGTTTCAGCGGGTCTGTAACCTGAAAACACGTAACCCAAAGCTTCTGTAACCCAAGATACCACTGTATATTATAACCAAAGTCTTTGGCCCAATGTATCATAACCAACTTAACCTCTTCATCTTTCAAATGCCATTCCAACAGCAATTTATACATTTTTGACAATGTTTTAAATTTGTCATTTAATATTTCCATTTCAATTTTTGACTTAGTATAACCAAATCCATGTTTCTTTAAATATTCTTTAAACATGTCATTAATTTGGCGATAGTGCAACCAATCATTTACATATTCTTTTACCTCTTCATAAAGTTTCATTTTCCAATTATTTCCTTCTTAATAACTTTTCATATGTGGCCCAATTTTTACTCATATTTATCTTTTTTACACTCATCACTTCTAATGGGGATAACCAGTGTGGTATTTTTCTTTCCAATAGGTTTTTATACCTATCCCATATTTCATATAGAGATTTTCGGAATATGTGGTTTCCAAATCCTTTATGCACTTTTGTTTTGCCATACCATAAATATGCGTGCCAACCAAACCTATTATTAAATCCTTCAACAAATCTGTATTTTCTAACAACATCCATTCCTTCAACCAACAGAGGCAAGATGCTTCATAGTATAACTTCAAGTCTGGCAAGGCGAATCCCACTCTTTCTCTGGTATCAGTTAACAATTTAAATTTAATTCTTGGTTTCTTCCCCTGCCAGATATATCTTGAAATTATTTTCTGCCACTCCTTAAATATAGCTGTCCCTTTGATTATTGGAACTGGTTGAAACAAAAATAACATTTTTAGTAGCACATTCATTTTAATTACTGACATCTCTACCCCATAGAGAAAGTTGCACCTGTCCCCACGCTTCTAAATCTCTCTTAATTCCATTCCACATTGGTGTATAATTATCTTGAAATAAATTTATATTCTTTGTTGTTGTTGTTGTTGTTTAGTCGTTCAGTCGTGTCCGACTCTTCGTGACCCCATGGACCAGAGAACGCCAGGCACTCAAATTCCCAAATATTTCACTTTCTTTACTACTTCTCGCTTTCAGGCCAAGGGAGCCGGAGTTTTCCAGGTCATGAGGACAGCATGACTGACGGACGCCAGAGTGCACAGAAACACTGTTTACCTTCCTGCCGCAGCAGCACCTATTTATCTCCTTGCATTGACGTGCTTTCAAACTGCTGGGTTGGCAGGAGCTGGGACTGAACAACGGGAACTCACCCCATCGCAGGGATTCAAATCGCTGACCTTCTGATCAGCAAACCCAAGAGGCTCCATGGTTAAGACCACAGCACCACCCGGCACCTTCCCCACCCCAAATGTTAAAAATGTGGCACTTACTGTAACAACTTCATTGTGAGTACCAGCACCTTTTTATCTTTTTTAAAAAGCACTGCCAAGAACTATAATGAAATGGGGGTGTATTGGGGGAAGGATAGTACCTCTCATGGGATATGTTATGCCTTTTGTCCACCTTTGGTCCCCACCCTGCACTCAGCTCTCAACTGGGGCTCCTAGAAGCTGTCAGCATGTGACAGCGGCCACACCCCACAAACAGCTTCAACTGGCCAGCTAAGCCTGGTAGCCAAGGAGTCTTAAACTCTCATTGAGTTATGGACCTCTCCTGCATGTGAAGACAGGCTCCAGTGGATTGAGTAGACAAGAGTGGGTCCAACGGTCAAGAAGGCAGTTTCTGCACATGCTATAGGGGGAAGTGAGGGGCCGATGGGCTCATCCACCTGGGAAAGTAGCCCATCTAGGAGAATTCTGATCCTAAACCTCCACTGCCTTGTGGAATATATTCGGGAGAAGAAAAGGCTATGGAGTAAACCCCACACAAATCCAGAGCAGAGTCCCTAAGGCATTTGACTGGCACCCTGCATTCCTCCTGCAGCCAAGCTGGTGGCAAAGGGATTGCTCTGCTTTCCTTTGGACCACATCAGTGAGGCCAAGATGGGGTCTTGTCATCTGGGCACCTCAGGAACGCCCTCCATACACACTGCCAGGGAGGTCACTTCAGTGCTGCTAACGCAGGAAAAACAAGGTTTGACTTCACCCCCTGGAGGCAGACTTCATTGTCTCCCGAGACAGACGGATGCCAACAACAAGAATGAAATCCAGACAGTAAGGTGAGTGGGAGGCTCATTAATGAAACAATGCCTGTGAACCTCTGTTCTCCACTGAAAACAGGTGCAACAATTTTTAAGCCCTCTCCTTTTTTTGCAGTAAACATTCCTCAGTCAATATTTGTTGTTATCAAGAACAGAATCAGCCTCCATGTGCCAAATGACGTCAGGTGCTAAGTGCTTCAAGTTCCTGAAGTCAAAGGCCTTGCTGTTGCTGGCATCTGTCTGTTTTGGGAGACAATGGAGGAATGCACCTTCTGGTCAAAACATTGGAGGGTTCAGCACCTACTGTGGCTATAGAGACCGACACAGGAGAGAAATGTTTTGTTGCAGCCGGGGCAGATGAAGGCGTCCGGTTGTGCTGGTGTAGGTGTATTATGGTGTTTCTTTTCTCTGTGCTCCTCCCAGTGGGCATTGCTCCGCTGGTCGCTACCATAGATGCATGACCTGACAGTCTGTCTCCAGACGCTGCAGTCGTCTGCAAGAGATTCCACATGGTGGGGTTGATTTTACTAGCTTTCCAGGGACAGAGCTACTATGAAACTAATGAAACTATGAAACTAATCTCAGAGGGGCCCCAGAAGTGACTTTAGTCCACGTTGCTTAAAAACATTGGCTCTAGTACAGTGGTACCTCGGGATGCAAACGGGATCCATTCCGGAGCCCCGTTCGCATCCTGAACAGAACGTAAGACACGACTGCGTGTCTGTGCGTGTGCAGGTTGCGTTTCGCTGCTTCTGCACATGCGCATGACATAATTTTGACCGTCTGCACATGCGCAAGTGGCGAAACCCGGAAGTAACACGCTCCGTTACTTCTGGGTCGCCACGAAGCACAACCCAAAAATACTTATCCTGAAGCGTATTTATCCCGAGGTATGACTGTAGATGCAATTTGAGTTGCACAACTCAAACTGATTTATTTTCTGTTGTATATATTTCAACAATCCCCAAGTTTGAGAGTCAGTAGCACAGATGTTGTGAAGCTTGTTGTGAACAATCCCATTGAAGAAGATAACAGTGGTTACCCAGACCTTGTTGCTGGTTGCAAAGGGGCCCCATAACAGTTCAAGCTTCAGGGCCCCAAAAATGTAGGTCCTCCACTGCAGCCTTCATGTCACGTTTGCAGGCATCTTTGTAAAGCAGAGCTGGTCTGCCAACAGGCCTGGTGCCTGAAGACAGGTCCCCATGGAGCTCTTCCTTGGGGATCCTTCCATCCTCCATTCCGTGTACATGACTAAGACAGCATAGACGTCACTGAGACAGGAGTGTGAACATGTTGGGAATGTGGACTTGGGGGAGAACACCATTGTTTGAGACTCGGTTATGCCATGTGATGCCCAAAATTTTCACAGGGTGCCACTGAAATGTGAAAACCCAAAGTCTGTGACTGGATCTCGTTCATGCGACCAATACCAAAGCGGTCTATGCAGTTGTCCCATGTATGATAGTCCTTGCCAACTCTGGCCTTGAAATCTTCCAGCAGGAATAGGTGTTCCCAGTCTGAGATCATCCTGACAGTCTGGTCTAGTTCCTCGTAGAACTGGTCCTTGGACTGCACATTAGAGCTCGTTGCGGAAGTGAAAATCCTCAAAATGTTAACTAGACTAGAGGTGGTTGAGAGGTGGAGGAAAAGTAAGCATTCTGAGCCTTCAGTCGGCAGTTCAGAAGAGAGTTCCTCACTGTGAAGCCTACACTGTGGATACATGGTTCTTCTGGATGGCCTCCTTGCCAGAAAAAGGTGTAGCTCTTCTCTCAGAGGCAGCCATTTGAAGTGAGTGCAGCCTCCTGTAGAGTGACAAAGTCAATGTTGACAGATTTCAGCTCACGGTCAATGGTGGTCATCTTCTATGAGTCGTTGACCTGCAGCAAGTTAGTGGACAAGCCAGGAAACATGGTCCTGACATTCCAGCTTGTTAGTTGCAAGAAGGTTTTTTTCTTTTCTTTTTTGTTCAGTGCAGAAGTTTAGTCCGCTTGCAGAGTGATACTCTGATCTCCAGGCACCCATTGAAGCAGGCAGACAGTGGCAGGTCAGCAGTTTATTGACCAGAAGCTTCCTGGCTTATGGTGGGCAGTAGTTGACTAGTGAGACAACAGTGTGATGAGGCAACAGTGCGATACAGCAGCAAAAAAAGCTAATGCTATCCTAGGCTGCATCAACAAAAGTCTAGTGTCCAGATCAAGGGAAGTATGGTAATAGTCCCACTCTGTTCTGTCTTGGTCAGGCCACACCTTGAATACTATGTCCAATTCTGGGCACCACAATTTAGGCAGGATGTTGGCAAGCTGGAAGGTGTGCAGAGGAGGGCAACCAAGCTGATCAAGAATCTAGAAACCAAGCTTTATGAGGAACACTTGAAGGAGCTGGGTATGTTTAGCCGGGAAGAGAGGCAACTGAGAGGAGATATGATTTTTGTTGTTTAGTCGTTCAGTCGTGTCCGATTCTTCGTGACCCCATGGACCAGAGCACGCCAGGCACTCCTGTCTTCCACTGCCACCCGCAGTTTGGTCAGACTCATGTTTGTAGCTTCAAGAACACTGTCTAACCATCTCGTCCTCTGTCGTCCCCTTCTCCTTGTGCCCTCCATCTTTCCCAACATCAGGGTCTTTTCCAGGGAGTCTTCTCTTCTCATGAGGTGGCCAAAGCTTCAGAATCTGTCCTTCCAGTGATCACTCAGGGCTGATTTCCTTAAGAATGGATACGTTTGATCTTCTTGCAGTCCATGGGACTCTCAAGAGTCTCCTCCAGCACCATAATTCAAAAGCGTCAATTCTTCGGTGATCAGCCTTCTTTATGGTCCAGCTCTCACTTCCATCCTAAGGAGATATGATAGCCATCTTCAAATATCTCAAGGGCCGTTACATGGAAGAGGGAGCAAGCTTCTTTTCTCCTGCTCTGGAGACTCGAGGACTCGAGGCAATGGCTTCAAGTTACAAGAAAGGAGATTCTGACTAAACACCAGGAAGAACTTTCTGACAGCAAGAGCTGTTTGACAGTAGAACGGACTCCCTTGAGAGGTTGTGGACTCTCCTTCCCTTTTTAAGCAGATGCTGGATGGTCATCTGCCATGGATGCTTTTGTTGAAATTCCTGCATTGCAGGGGTTGGACTAGATGACCCTTGGGGTCCCTTCCAGCTCTTAAGATTCTATTATTCTATGAGACACAATGATCTCTCCTACCAGTGAAGGCTACCTATATCGTTTGTAGCTTACTCCAATCAGGTTGAGCTTAGAGCTCATAACCACTGTCTTTTGTGTTGTTTTTGCTTCGTTAGCAGCACTGAGGTGACCCCTCAGGGGCACAAGCTTGGGCAGTGTGTAAGGAGGTCCTGGGCTGACCAGATGGCAAGACCCCTCCCTCTCGGCCTCACTGATATGGTCCAAAGGAAAGCAGAGCAAGAGGTTTGGCACCAGCTTGGCTGCAGGAGTTACCAGAAAGTGACGTGCAAGGCGCCATTCAACCGCCTTAGGGTTTACTCCATAGCCTTTATTTCTCCTGAAGATGTCTCACAAGGCAGTGAGTATGGATTGTTCCTCAGGGTTTACTGCCAAAGCTGGGGTTTATGGGGTGTTAAGGGAAGAGTATTGGCTCTGGTGGGGGACACACTGAGTTCCTTCTGGGGTAGTTTGTTCACCTTTGGTCCCCACCAGACAGAATATAAAACCCCAGCTTTTGCTTATGAGTCATTACAGGACTCACGCAGACCAAAAGTTCTGAGCACGTTGAGTCACAACACCTCCTGGGAGCCCATTGACGGCTATCTCCTTTCGCTGTAAACCTCTGCCACCCTTCCCTTATCATCTGTAAATTGTAAAGCATCAGAATCCTTCTAGAAGTGTTAAGCCAGCACATGGTCACTGGAATATCGCTCCTTCCTCCCTGCCAATTACTAATCACATAGTTTCTGGCTGTTGCTAGCCCAGCCCAGAAGATATAATAATCTCTCTTCCCCTGCAGGATAAGAAGCCTTTTTAAAAGTCATTTTGCAAACATTTTAGACAAACACTTCCTAATTGGCACCACATAAAACTTCTTAACCCTCTGATCACAGCCAGGAATATAAGAGTTGTTGTTGTTTTGTTTCTGGTTTAATTTTTAAGCCCACAGCTGGTATAAAGGATTATGTTTTTTATCTTGCCAACTGAGAAACTTTTGACACTCAAGAAATCTCAGCTGTCTGCCCAGGAACTTTCTTTCTCCTCCTTTCCTTTCTCCTCCTTTCTCTCTTTCTCTTTTGTTGCTTCCAACACGCAGAGCCCTGCCTGGAGGAATAAGGGAAGCTATTAAACCTTACTTCTTTCTGTCTCTTACCTGGCAAGTCCACCAGCTAGCAAGACCCTCCTTCCCCTATCCTCTGATTTCAGGCCAGTCAGGTCCCTCTTTCCTGGAGAGACTAGCGCTCTTCCTTTTGCTATGCTCATTTCTTCATCCTTGTTGTCTTGCCCCAAAATGTCAGATCCCTCTTTCCTTAGTATCCATACCCCCTCCCTTAAAAAAAAAACAAAAAAAACAGGCCGTTGCTGCTCTCAGCCATTGCTGCAAAATTATTATTATTATTATTATTATTATTATTATTATTATTATTATTTATACCCCGCCCATCTGGCTGAGTTTCCCCAGCCACTCTGGGCGGCTTTCAATCGAGTGTTACAAACAATACAGCTTTAAATATTAAAAACTTCCCTAAAAAAGGCTGCATTCAGATGTCTTTTAAAGATAAGATAGCTACTTATTTCCTTCACATCTGAAGGGAGGGCGTTCCACAGGGCGGGCGCCACGACCGAGAACGCCCTCTGTCTAGTTCCCTGTAACCTCACTTCTCACAATGAGGGAACCGCCAGAAGGCCCTCAGAGCTGGACCTCAGTGTCTGGGCTGAACGATGGGGGTGGAGACGCTCCTTCAGGTAAACAGGACCGAGGCCGTTTAGGGCTTTAAAGGTCAGCACCAACACTTTGAATTGGGCTCGGAAACGTACTGGGAGCCAATGCAGATCTCTCAGGACTGGTCTTATGTGGTCCTGGCGGCCACTCCCAATCACCAGTCTAGCTGCCGTATTCTGGATTAATTGCAGTTTCCGGGTCACCTTCAAAGGTAGCCCCACGTAGAGCGCATTGCAGTAGTCCAAGCAGGAGATAACTAGAGCAAGCACCACTCTGGTGACACAGTCTGCAGGCAGGTAGGGTCTCAGCCTGCGTACCAGAAGGAGCTGGTACAGCCGCCCTGGACACAGAATTAACCTACGCCTCCATGGACAGCTGTGAGTCCAAAATGACTCCCAGGCTGTGCACCTAGTCCTTCAAGGGCACAGTTACCCCATTCAGGACCAGGGAGTCCCTCATACCTGCCCGCCCCCTGTCCCCCCAAAACAGTACTTCTGTCTTAACAAGATTCAACCTCAATCTGTTGGCCGCCATCCATCCTCCAACTCCCTCCAGACACTCACACAGGACCTTCACTGCCTTCACGGGTTCTGATTTAAAAGAGAGGTTGAGCTGGGTGTCATCTGCATACTGATGAACACCCAGCCCAAAACCCCTGATGATCTCTCCCAGCGGCTTCATATAGATATTAAAAAGCATGGGGGGAGAGGACAGAACCCTGAGGCACCCCACAAGTGAGAGCCCAGGGGTCTGAACACTTATCCCCCAACACCACTTTCTGGACACGGCCCAGGAGGAAGGAGCAGAACCACCGTATAACAGCTCCCAGCCCCTCAAGACGGTCCAGAAGGATGTTATGGTTGATGGTGTCAAAGGCCGCTGAGAGATCCAGCAGAACTAGGAAACAGCTCTCACCTTTGTCCCTAGCCCATCGGAGATCATCAACCAGCCTGACCAAGGCAGTTTCAGTCCCATGATGAATCTTGATTGGAAGGGATCCAAATGGTCCGCATCCTCCGGGCATGCCTGGAGTTGTTCAGCAACCAATCGCTCTATCACCTTGCCCAAGAATGGAAGATTTGAGACTGGGCGATAGTTGGCCATACTGGCCGGGTCTAAAGATGTTTTTTAAGAAGCGCTTTAATGACCGCCTCTTTCATTGTGCCTGGGAAGGCTCCCTCACAGAGAGAAGCATTCACCACCCCGTGAAGCCCATTGCCCAGCCCTTCCCGGCTAGCTTTTATAAGCCAGGATGGGCAAGGATCAAGGAGACAGGTGCCAGCTTTCTTCTGAGATTTTTATCTACAAACTTCCTCGACCACTAAATCTCTACCCAAACTCCCTTCCCCACAACAACCACCCAAGCAACACCTTCACCCCAGGTCCCTTCCTTCAACCAACACCCCCTCTTTCCCTGACCACATTCTAGTTTTTATTCTCAAACATGCTCTTAGGAATCAGTCTCACATTGCTTTAAAACCCTTTAAAACTTAGCTGGTTGTTTTATGAAGGTCTGTAAACGTGCTAATTCCCTCTTGATGTAATATATGTACTTTTGATTTATCTATTGTCTGTGTCAACCAGCAGTGGAGGAAGCCTCTGGGGCTCCTGGGGCAGCATGTCCAGGGACAGGGGCGAGCCCCCCATAGGGGCAGGGCGCACCTCGGGGCCTCCGGAGTCTGCCTCCCTCCTCCCACTCAGCCGCGGGGGGGGGGGAGGCAGCGGGCGGCGCGGAGCCCTGCATGTGCCCAAGCCACCGTGTCTCTCCCAGGCATGCTGAAGGCCCTGCGGTGAGTGTCGCCCCGCATTTTGTCACCCCCCTCAGTGGTAATACCTGGGGCAGCCCGCACCCACCACACACCCCTACCTTGGCCCCTGCCTGGAGTGGTCCAGGCTTCAATGTCAAAAGAACCACCCCTCCAAAAAAGGCATCTAAATTGCATGTAAGAACTGCACACAGAGATGCTCAATAATGGACCCAACATAGGCTGAATCTAGAAACATCATAGAAGCGTTTCGGTTAAATGCATTGTAAAATTTGTAAGAGAAATTGGGTTGGCAAAAACAGGATTCCACAGCATGTTGTAAACAAAATCTGCCCTTATAGAGGTTTTTTTTTAGGTTCTCCATTGGTAGGAGAAAATAACAGAGGCCAACCAGATAATATTGAGAAGCAAAGCAGCTAGTAAGCCTGATCTTTATTCAACTGGGTGCTCACCCCCCCCCCATGCAGGAGGGAGGAGGAACCCCAAACATTGATGTGCAAGCGCTCATATAGATTTTGAAATTGCCACCCTGTAGCTCAAGACCACCCCCCAATACATCATACATACATCACTGAAGGGCAGTCGACAGCAGAAATCCTGTCTGCCAGATACCTGATAATGGTCGCTGATTGCATTTACATCGGCAGTCTGGTCATTCTTTTGTGATGGTAAATACTCAGTTCCTGAATCCAGGTCACAGGCTCACCCTATTCGTACACAGATACACCCTTAAGACAGGATTTGTGATCAAAGAGACAACGGGAGGTTTTCCCCTTTCCTTCCCCCTTGCAGAGAAATGTTTGAGGTCAATTTGGGAGAGTAAAAATGGCTTCAGGATTGTTCTCCAGTTCTGTCTCAGGCACATGGTTTATATACTTACGTGTTCGCTTGGTACATTTATGAACATTTATTATATATATAAGACCTTAAAAAAAATTATTACAGTGTCATCTGGTGTCACAGTGTATACATATAAATACATAATACATATAAATACATAACACATATAAAGTGTTGCCAATGTAGTTAAGTCCTAGTTTAACCTCTATGTGAGCTTTGTGAAGGCCCATCGTCGTAAAAATTGCCTGCAGATAAATTGGAACAGATGCTCAGTAACAGACAGGACAAAGTGTAACCTACATGTAATATCTGGGAATGCATATCAGGATGAAGGCTCAATAAGCCGGGTCTCTGAAGGCACCCTTTGAATAACTGCAGCAAGGAGTGAAGGGAGATTGGCTACAGGGTGGTGATGGGGTGGGGTGCAAGGTGAATAAGCTGCCTTCTCCCCTTTTTGCTTAAACTGCAAGTTCCCCTTTTTCTCTCTGCACCCTGAATAGAAACTGCATCTTCTGTCTTTTCCCAGCATAGCACCCATCTCTGGGCCTCTTGCTTCATTCTCCCTTGGCACACAACAGCAAGAATGAGAAGGCCTTCAGAGAAAGACCAGGAGTCTTCAGAGAAAGAGCAACAGTAAGTCAAGGTAAATCAGGAATAGGTCACACCTACCTGATATGGACAGCAGGCAAAGCTAGAAATGCAACTTTGCTTAGGGTTACCCATTGTCATGGCATTTTGCATGTGCAGATGGGAGCATGTATTTATTAACCAATGAAAATGGACACATGTGTTGCTCACATTTCAAGTAGCCAATGCATGTTCAATACATGTTGTGTTTCATGTGAAAACCATATAAATCTCAGCCTCATGCCTTAGATGGCAAACAGACTTCTGGTGTCAATCTTCTGTGCCTTTCTTGCTGCAGCTTGAAATAAACTTTTTACTATGTTTCTACCCCTGGAAGTGATTATTGGCTGTTGGATCACCCCAGGAACAGGGGCATGTGCCCCAAACCACTTCAGTGCTGGTGTGTGCATTCTGCCATTTTTATTTTTTTGAAAATATACTTTATTGAAATTCATATATAACATAAATAATGTGCACAACTGTCGCAGGAACGCCCCCCCCCCAATCATTCAGTTTGTACAAACTTCACACACACACACACACACACACACACACACACTACATACGCTACACTTCTGTTATAAATGATAGAAAATCAACCATACATTGGATCTGCACCGTTCCACTTTTATTTTACTCCATGAAGGAAGGACTACAAAATGGGGAAGGTTTGATACAGGCCAGCCATAATCCCTTGAGCATACCAGCACATACACAGGAGGCCCTGCCCAGTTGCTATGCCAACCCTGATGGTCCAAGCAGAAGACCATCAAGGTCACAAAGAACTTGCATATAGGAGTAAGATACTCAGGTTACCTCCACAACTCCTCCCTCAACCCCTCCTTTTTGTGATGTAGTTGTGATGTAGTCTTAGGGGTGTAGTTTGGGGAATTAGTAACTAATAAAAGGTGGGGTCTTATTTTGTTCTGGACTTCCATTTTGCTTAATCTTGTTGTGGGTGGGAGTCCTGTCGCGACAGTATTCAATAAAGGCCAAGCCCACAGGCTGCTGTTTTGCTCCAAGTTATCCTGGTTGGTGTCTTTGTTTTTGTCCAAGGGAGCCCTCAGATTTCTCTGTTAACACATCCTTGAATGAACAAAAATATAAACAGAACCGTATAAACAAAAACCACATACAAAGAGTCTCTCTTTTTTTTAAAAAAAATAAATCTTTTTACTAACATAAATTAAAATAAAGGAGAATAGCGCATTCTGCCATTGTGCTGCAGAGGTTTGGTCATTATTTCAAACCACTACAATAAAGTTCAGATAGAATAAACACCTTAGTTCAGGAAGGCACAAGAGGATGTAAAGTCTGGTTAATGAGTAGAGTCATGGAAGCTATAAAAGACAAGAAAGCTTTATTTGGGAAGTAGAAGGATTGCTCAGACTAGGAAAACAAATCTTGTCAAAACAAATCTTAGGTTGATAGTGAAGCATGTGGAGAAAAGAATTCCTCAGCAGATTGTTAAAAACATTAAAAACAAGCAACAAATGTGTCATTTAAATACATTGTGAGCAGGAGAGCGCCCAAGGAACTGGTCCAGACTGTGAGGTGACAAAGGTGTGACATGATTGGCACCCACAGGAGGCTGCCTTTACGCACACTCAGATCCTTTGTCAATTGAGTTCAGTGTCACCAGCAGTGACTCTATGGGATTTCAGGCAAGGAGTATATTCTGGCCCTACCTGAAGATGTTGGGGATTGAACCAAGGCACTGCTGCAAAGCACATGTTGTTCTACTTCTAAGCTATGGCTAAGGAGATGGCAATGAAGTTGGGTGAATTCTTCACTGCAGATAGCTGTGCCTGAACCACTTTTTCAGGGAGGTCTTATCATTTTTAAGCAAATGAAAGAGGTGACAAAATGTGACATTTTAGGGCAAACTGGTTCATGGATTTTTTTTTAAAGGTTACTTTGCCCAGATGGCATAAACCTGGGCAAGAGCTTTGTGAAAGAATCCAGATGTGAAATTACTGATTTTTAACAAAAAATATATATGCAACTCTCCACTAAAATCTGACAGTGCATTGAGACTGGAACATAAGCAACACAGATATTTCAAGGAAAGGGTCATAACTCAGTGCTAAAGTATCTTCTTTGCAAACAGAAGGTCCCAGGTTCAACTTCCCACACTGGAATCTCCAGGGAGAGCTGAGAATGTCTTCTGCCTGAAACCCTGGATAGCTGCTGCCAATCAGTGCAGGCAATACCGAAGGACCCAATATGCTTGACTCTGCAAAGGCAGCTTCCTGAATGCCTAAGTGCCATGGGCCCTTTTAGCCCTCATTAGGAGACTTCAAGTCTTGCTTGGCTTTGTCTACCAGCACCCTCGGCAGCCCCCAGTAGGTGCTATCCTGCCCAGCCGTCACCTGGCACCTGTCCATTGCACGAGGGCCATCCGGCCCATTTGGGTGGCTGTTTTAACTTTCTCCCAGTTCTTGGGTGAGTACAGGGTGAGCTGTACTTGTTACTAAAGGCGATAAGTACTTTGGCACCCCGCCTGCCCTGCCCTTCCTTAACTGAGGCAGGGAGGGACAAATAAAATCATTGCCTTCTATGACACCAAAGCGTTGCAGAGAGGGCACTGCCCAAGAAAGGCATAGTTAGACACAGGATCCACCCCGCGAGGCGGCACCAGTTCTGTGCCCATCAAAGCTAGAGGACAGTGCAGAAGAAACCGGGAACCTTTTTCTGGCAAGTTTTTTTTCTACCTCTTTAGGGGAGGGAGGGATCCTCCCACTCAGCTGTCAACAGCTGCCCACAAGGAGTAGTTACGGCCACCAACATGGATGGCTTTAAAAGAGGACTGGAGAAATGCATGTAGGGCGAGGTTATTGATAGCTGCTAGCCACAATGTCTAGGGTCTGCCTCCACTGTCAGAGGCAGATGCCTCTGAAAACAAGGTCTTGGAATTGCAATTGTATTGAGGAGCTATGAAGCTCAGGTCCAGAATCTGATTGGCTGCTGTGAGAACAGGGCGGCTGGACTAAATGGGCCACTGGCCTGATCCAGCAGCCAGGCTCTTTGTATGTCCTAGCTGCTTTTCCTATGCCTGCCTTTGCTATAGGTGCTCAGAGTCACTGCCACGGTCACACCACAAACTTGATTGGGCCTTTTGCGCAATAAGGATTGATGTTCCTCTCTCTGTTGTCCTCAACCAGCCGACCACCTCGCAGGTGAAATGGGTTGTGGGCCAGGTTGTGAGGCTGGGGCCGCTTCCACGTTGCTTATGGAGGCACAAGCTGCCTTTGACAATGCAAAATACTCCATGCAGAAGCATAGCCAGCTGGTTTCTTAGAACGAGACCTGTTGGCACTTAAGCCTGACTGGAAACCAGCTCCTCCGAGACAGGAGTTCAGCCTCTCCACCTACTGTGGAGGAAAAGGAAAGAGGCACTCTGCACATGCTCAGGAGACAGTATTAAAATGTTATGTCTCTGGAATTGATCCCTGACATCCAGAGCAGGTTCTGGGGTAAATTTCAAGCCCTGAGGAAGGTTACTGGCCAGCTATCGCAATGGGCAATGATTTTGCCATCATCTCTGGTGTCTGTGTTGAAGCACACTTGATCCAGCTGTGCCCAGACAGTGAGCCTAGTGCAACGGTATTGCTTGCTTTGCCTTCTCCGGGTCTTGTGACCTTTGGGCTGTTTCAACAGCTGTTAGCGGAACCTTGGAGTGGGGCGTCTTAGTACACGTGAGTTAATGTTTACATACAGGATTGGCTTTTGCAAGAGTTTGAAAGGCTTGTGGGGGCACAGTATTTGGTTTGTGGCGTTCACAGCTAATTGCAAAAACTGCTTCTAGGGTGTATGGACACGGGGTGGGTTGGAGGAATTAACCCAGGAGTCCATCTTCCTGTTTTGAAGCAGGTGCTGCCAACTCAGAGAGGTGTGGGCACATAGTGCTCTGTTCACAGCTGGCATCTTCTGGGTCCTGCATGGTGGAAAGGGAGCATTTGGCCATGAAACTCTGCCGCTGCTGCTGCCACCCCTGTGTCTGGCAGAGTCAGGTGGGGAGCATCTGCCCAAGGCATCTGACCCAGATGAGTGGGCACTGCTCCTGCAGAAATCTCTGGGCTGAACTGGCAGTGCCAACCACACATCCTTATGCTATGTGCCTCTTGTGCTTTATATGGGCAGGAGGCGGCAAAGAAGAGGCGAAGTCAGGGTGGGTAAAAGAATCTCCCCTCCTTCCTTTGGTTTTCCCTAGATGGAAAGAGGGAGGGACGTGGGAGGGGCTGCCCCAAGGTATAAACAGCTCGGCTGGGGCAGCTGGGCTGAAGCTTTTTGCAGAAAGGTTATGCTGGTGACTGTCCTCTGATTGGCTACAGGTAAGTGTGCTGGCAAGGGGCGAGGCTGGCAGAGATCCTGTGGGGCTAGGCAATGCTTTGGTTTTGTCAGTGTGTGGAGTTCCTAGGAGTTTGTGCCTACAGACTTTAACATCCAGGATCTAAAAAACTATGTATGCATTGAAATGCAACTTTTTCTCAATTCGGATATAAGCTGGGGGTTTTTGGTGGGGGGGAGTGGAACACATCAAAATACAGTTATTTCATAAGCAATGGCTGGAACATTCGCAAAACAGCAGCGGGAACTTGCTTGATGCAGAGCAAATGGAAGACTGTAAACGTCCAAGTCCCAAAGTTGCATAGTCAAATCCAGACACCTGCAACCCAAATGCTCTTTCTCCCCCACCCTAACCTTTCGTTTGTTTTTCCACTACGTTTTCTGATTCATGCCATTTCGTATCAGAAATTTTCAGCGTTCAACAGAACTTCTCACATTTGAAGTTAGTGCCAGAAATTAAGCAACAGAGCTGGCTGTTGGATAAAGAGGAAATCCTCTCCTGTTCCAGCATAATGTTCCTTCTGCAGCACTGCAGAAATCAGTATTGGGTGTAAACTTTACAGCAAGCTGAGAAAGCCTCCTTTAGTGTGTGTCTGTGTTTAAAAGCCAAGTGCAAGTTTCTAGCCCTTATTGGGGCTTATGCGCTTTGGAGGCCGAGCAGTGATGGGAACTGGGCTGTGGAAGTTGAACATGACTATGCTTTGCAGTGGCAAGATGGTTATTTGTACAAGGATGCAAGGACATATATATTACCTTCTATGGAGCAATGGTTATTGAAATTAGTGGATTTGGCTGAGATGGCAAAGTTGATGTGCTTAATTAGAGGAAAATTAAGAGAAAATTTGTTGACATTTATGAATAATTGGAAACCCCTTAGGGACTTTGTGTGCAAAATAGAAAATGAGCTTGTGATATCTGGGTTTTAAGACTAAAAAAGATTTGTTTATGGAAAGCAGAAGAGTCAGAGGCTATTATGGAGCTAGGGATTTGCATAAGTCTAGAAAGTTAATAGACGGAGAATTGGATGTCTTTTCTTTTCCTTTTCTTTTTTTCCCTTTCTTTTTCTATATTTTCTTTCTTTTAGTTTATATGTTTAAAAAATGCTTGTTGTTTGGTGTTAATTTTGTATATTGCTTTTTTGTTCTTTTCTCAAGTTTTAATAAAAATGGTTTTAAAAAAGGAAAAGAACACCGCTGTGCGTTGCCTAGCTCCTGGCCTCTCTGCCTGGCGGTCTGTAGAGAGAAAATGATAAGAAAGAGTTAAGTGTGAATGTGAACTTCAAGATTCTGCTCTCTTGTCCTTGCGAAAATATGTTTTGTCCAGAAGTGCAATTCACAGAAATGCATGAAATGCATGCGTGAACTTAGGAAGCTGTCTTCCCCACCCCAAGAAATGCACACGTAACCTCCTGACTGCAACTGCTGAAATATTACCATGATGTTGAAGTGGCCAGTAAGCTCTGCCATGGTGTCAGCTGGCAACAGCAATGCCTGTGCTGCTTAGGGAATGTGAATGCCCTACCTGGAAGCTGTAACAAAAACAGGGGCATCCTCTGGGGCTGCCCCAAGGCTGCTTTAAGTTGGAGCAAGCTCCAATGGGATGTTGCTTGGGCAGCATTTAGTTTTGGATAAAATGTGCAGTTGTTGCTGCTGTTTGGAGGTTTCTTGTTATATTACTAGGCATTGCTTCAAAGTTTATTTAACAGGAGATGTTTGCTTGCTTGCCTTATTAACAATAGTACGACTGTTTAAATTGTGTTCTTTTTTTCTAACTATCCTTTCATTACCTTCAAATGTTACTCTATTTTGTTCTGTATGGTGTTATGCGCCACTTTGAGCATGTGTTTACCAAAGGAAAGCTGCATACAAATAAGCTCACAATTGATGAGGACGGTTCCATTTCCTATCCTGCAAGCAGTGGGTTAATGCTCCTTTGACGCAGAGCCCCACCCCCTCCAAAAGCACCCTTTGCTGGGCTCAGGCTCACTGCTGGATCTGTGCTCCCTTCTCTCTTGCAAACCCCTGTCCAGTCCTGGCTGTTCTTGTCCCTCTTCTGCCACTTCTGCCAGGCCCCACCCCCTGAAAAGAGCTCAGCCAAGGCTCATTGCCGTCAATGCTGACCTGTGGCGTCAAGCTCCCTACAGCCCACCCTGGTCCTCTCCCACTAGGTAAACTCTGCCAAGGGATGGCGATTGTTCTGGCTCACAGTGAGACAAATGGCTGCTATCTTGGTTTGCATGCCGCACCCAAACACATCTGCCCTGGTTTTGCCACCGCTGTTGCTGGTGTGGCCATTTGGGAACACAATAAGCTGCCTTATTCTGAGTCAGACCATTGGTCCACCTATCTGAGAACTGACTACACTCCCTGGCAACAGCTTTCTAGGATTTCAGGTAGGGGACATTCCCAATGCGACCTAGAGAAACTGGAGTTTGAACATGGGCCCTTCTGCATTCCAAACAGATGCTCTACCACTGAGCTGGGGCTCTTCCTTTCTATGGCAACATAGCAAACTATTTATTGGCACTACATTAGGAACATAAGAAGCTGTCTTCTGCCCCAGTACTGACTGGCAGTAGCTCTCCAGAATTTCAGACAGGGGATCTCCCCCAGATTGAACCTGGATTCTTATGTATGCAAAGCAGATGTTGAACCACTGAACTGTGTCCCTTTACATGCAGGGCATAGTCTTTTTGGTTGCAACTCCCAAATTCCAGAACTCTCACAGGAAATTTGCCTGGTCTGTTATTTCATTAAATCTTTTCCTTGGCTGCTAAAGACAGCAGAGGGATGGGGAATCTCTGTGCTTCAGACCCGGCCCACCCATGAGGCAGGATGAAGCAGCTGCCTCAGGTGGCAGAAGCGCAAGAGGCAGCACCCTGCCCACTCAGACGCTTCTGGTGTGTGGTGTTGCTGCTTGTCTTCCTCACATCTGAGGCACAGAAGACAGGTGGCAGAACGCCTTGCAGAACATCCTCACCGAGTTTCAGCAAGGCGGGGGGGGGGGGGGACGGACGTGTTCAGATGGTCGCAGAAATGGGTGAAGGCTGTTCCTGTTGTGCCTCCTCTTGTTCCTCAGACTCCAGCCAGTGTTCTCCATAGTCAGGAGTGAAGAGAGTTGTGGTTCAGTTGCACCTAAAGGAAAGGTAAAGGTACCCCTGCCCGTATGGGCCAGTCTTGACAGACTCTAGGGTTGTGCGCCCATCTCACTCAAGAGGCCGGGGGCCAGCGCTGTCCGGAGACACTTCCGGGTCACGTGGCCAGCGTGACGAAGCTGCTCTGGTGAGCCAGAGCCGCACACGGAAACGCCGTTTACCTTCCTGCTAGTAAGCGGTCCCTATTTATCTACTTGCACCTGGGAGTGCTTTCGAACTGCTAGGTTGGCAGGCGCTGGGACCGAACAACGGGAGCGCACCCCGCCGCAGGGATTCGAACCGCCGACCTTTCGATCAGCAAGCCCTAGGCGCTGAGGCTTTTACCCACAGCGCCACCCGCGTCCCATCTCAGTTGCACCTAGAGGGCTACAAATTCCCCATCTGTGCCTTCTCATTCGAGTAGGGGGCATCCTTTCCTTCGACCACCAACTAGTGCTGCCGTTTGATCATTTTCCCAGATCTGCTTTATGTGCTGTCCAGTATTTATTTTTCCATTGTCTAATTGCATTGTTTTATTGGGATGCATACCAACACCCAAAGTGAATGTTTTATAACAAAGAAATATTCCGACTAAACGTTCGTAAAAACTTTCTGACAGAAAGAGCTGTTCTTCGATGGAGCGGTCTCCCACGAGAGGTGGAGGACTCTCCTTCCTTGGAGGTTTTTAAAGAGAGGTTGGGTGGTCATCTGTCATGGATGCTTGAGCTGAGATTCCTGCATTGCAGGGGGTTGGACTAGATGACCCTTGGGTCCCTTCCAACTCCTAGATTCTATGATTCCATGAACTGCGCTGTGCTCTAAGGAGACTGTTTCCGTTGGTGGAAAATGCATTTTATTTTACTTTTTAACGTTCACTCCCATAGCCAACATGACTCACCTTTGGTTCTCAAGTGAGAGCCACTTCCTCTCCAAAGCTTTCTGGTGCCCTGAATAGGACCTTTGCTCCTTCCAGACCCATGGCCCCTTGTCCAGCTATGTTTGAACTGGTTTAATGGTTACCTTCCCACAGAAAAATCACTGTGCTATTGCTTCATTGCACCTCCACCCACCCGCCTTCACTGCAAGTACTGGATTGGGATCTGGGATCAAGTTGCCATCCAGTTGGGACAGTGCTCAGTCCTTCCAGCCCCCTTGTAGCATCGCATGGACTTTGGGAGCTGTCCTCGTCCACCATCCTTCCTACGGGTCTGCATTTGAAAGGTCTTAGCCCACAAATACTCCAGACACAGAATCCATTTGCTGCCTTGAGTTGCTTGATAAGTCCTTCATGCAGTGCCTGATTACCAATAGGCAGAGTAGGTGCTGGTCTATGGGCCCCACAACGGAGCAAAACAATATTGATTTGAACTTGAAAGAGCAAAAATGTACTAGGAGATAATTAGCAAGGCTCAACCCCCCCCACCCCGGATTTTGACTGCCTAGGGGCCTCCACAGGGTTTAATCCGGCACTGCCTCCATGCCCAGCCCCCAGCCCAGCACCTGCCAGCAGTTGCCCCAGTTTCTGTCCCTGTGATTTCCCCCCCTGCATTCACCCCTTCATGCATGTGGCAGGAATCTCTCTTGGACCGAGTTTATGCTCTGTGAGCTTATTCCACAGCAAAGCTCTTCTGCCCAGCAGTTACCTCCTGTGCTCTAGGCAGGCAGCTCTGTCTGTTGAGCTCATGAAGGGCAGTGAGTGTGTGGGCGGGTGTGTGAACGGGTGTGGTGTGTGGGTGTGTGGGTGTGTAGGGAAGGATGCACTGGAACAGGGTTCGGTTTCCTAACTCAAAGGACTGAAGGCATCATTGTGCTCTGCCAGGCTTGGCACCGGATTCCGGTACTGACTTTGCACCCCGGAAGGAGACGCAAATCACCATCCCTTTTCGTGGGACATGGTACAGCTGACGCCAAAAGGCGTCATGGCTGAGGCAGCTGGCGTGTTGAGCATCCTCCCTTCTGACCCCCGGGGGCAGCAACTAGCAGCCTTAACTCTTCCTTCTCCCACCCCACCCCCTTCCTCCAGGGCCATTGTAGTTCTTTCCAAGGCATGCCTGTGTGCACTGGCCTGAGAGCAGAGCGGCCGCCTCCAGTCAAACTCCTGGCTCCTTCTTCCACAAAGTTTAGCACCCCCAGCTTCTATCCTTTGATGTCCGGAGGGGAGAGGTCACTGTGTGGGGTCTCTGGCCCCTGGCAGAGCCTGGGACCAGGTGCTGGTGCTTGGTTAGAACGGCCTGGAATGCCGTACACAGACACTTTGTTTGGCAAGGGTGGGCGGAAGTCCGGGCGCTTGGTCTGAATTCTAAAGTGTGTTGTTTGGGGGCCGATAAAGGCCTCATTGTATGCAAAGCAGTTTATAAAGCAGCGTATGACTTCCCCGAGCTGGGCACAGTCTGCTGGGAGGCCTGACCCTGCAGAGGGAGCCTGCGGCTGCCTTGGGAAGGACCTGCGGCAAGGTAAAGTCCCGGCTGTGAAACCTCCCCCGACCCAGATCTTTGTAGAAGCAGGAATGACTTGGTGGGTAGAAGTCTAGATTAGGGCGGCGGTCCTCAGTGGTGGGATGGGAAGGACCTGTCTATTTTTCCAGAAGCAAGCAAAGGGCACAGGTTCAATCTAAAAAGTCGGTACCCCAACCCACTCTTCTGCAGCTCTCCTTCCCATTTTGAAGCGTCAATGGCTGTAGCATCAGAAGAAGTGCGTAATGGCAGCTGTTTCTAGACAAGACTTAAACCTAAATGGGTGTGAAGAGATGCCCAGAAGCTGGAAAAGCTCTTTCCCAGGAATTTTTAAAAAATCAAAATGCTTTGTTTATAGCTGTATTATTCCTTAACAATCCTTAACCTTGCAAGGTTGCTCACTACAGCAATCTCTGGATAACTGCTGAACGCCTGAGGTCCAGAGAGCCTAGTGTCCACCTAGTGAGTTTGGGGCTGTGGTGACTTCTGAACCCGGCCCTTGTTAGCTCACACGGAGTTTGCCTCTGGAGCAGCTGGGTGATCATTGTGGCTCTTGGGTGATACCAGCACCTCTTCACCTCCTGGAACTCATCCTGTCTCTGACAGAAAGAGAACCCCTTTTTTTGCTTGAAAGGCATTTGGGCATCTGCAGTGCTGCCACTTTTTCTGGCTGTAGGCTTGTTCAAACACAGGTACAACCTGCCTTTGCCATGTGTACAAATGTGTGCATGGATGAGCTTACCTGTGTTGTTTTGTGCAGCTCCACTGGTGTTCAGAGACTTTAATGCTCCATGTGAGTAACTGTTTGGCTTTACAGCTCAGCTGTTCGTATGCAGAGGCAGAAAAGGAAGCTGCCCTCTGTGGAGTCAGACCATTGGCCCATCCAGCTCAGTATTGTTGAAACTGACCGTCAGCAGCTGCCCAGCATTTCAGACAGGGCAGTCTTTCCAAGCCCTGCCTGGAGGTACCAAAAGCTGAAGTTGGAACCTACTGGATGCACACCAGGTGCTCTTCCTCTAAGCTATGGCTCTTAGAAAATCTGTGGCTCAGTGGGAGCGCATCCCCTTTGCATGCAAAAGGCCCCAAGTTCAACCTTTGATATCTCTAGGTGGACCATGGTCCAAAATCCCAGAGAGCTGCTGCCAGTCAGTGCAGGTGATACTGAGCTAGATGGACAAATGATCTGACTCCCTAAGCAGCGTTCACATTTACATTAATTAAACCCTCGTTGAATGTAATGTTTGACCAACGCTTCTGTCGCTCTCCAAACCATCATGTTGAAAGGCCCATTTTGGGCTGGCTTGCACTGTGACAGAACAGAAAGTGCTGTGGACATCAGGAAAGGAGATGCCATGCATCTCTGGTCCCACGCTATGCCTGGAAAACCTTCGTTGTTTGTTTTGCACCTCATCTTTGCAAGTAAGTGAGAGAGCCAGCAAGCAAGCAGCAAAGCTTTGCCCCCAATGGAATTCAGGACCTCCCCATCAAACGCTCTGCTCTGCTGCATGTCATGTGCCTCTCATAGGAACAGTGGGAGGTGGTCAGGGAAGCAGGGACGGAGGGAGGGAGAATAGACAGACATCATTAGGCTGTGCTGCTCCCTTGAGAAAAGATCCATGGCTACAAAGCAGGAGACTATGAAGACACACCTGTGGGTTTCAGAGCGAACGTTTTCATTTACTATCTAGAATTGGGACAGCCCTCAGCTTTCATACAGAGTGTGAACGGGGGGAAATGGACTGGCAGAAATTAAAGGCCCCATCTGGTTTTAGCTTGGGCTTTGCCCAGTGCCATGCTGGCAGTGGAGTAGGCTAGTCCCCTCAATGTTCCACTGGCGCCTCCTTCCCAAAGCCTGGGAAGCTTCTGCCCAGTTCAGGGAGGAAGGCACGATGCTTACATGTGACACCGCCCCCCCCCCCATCCCATTGCCCTTGCAAGCTGGCACCTCTGGCCCTAACTGTTCCCCTATGAACAGTTTGCCTTTCGCCCCATTCATGGCCACCATGCAGCCCCTGAAAGATTCTGCTGCCTTCCCAGGGAATGTAGCCCCCAACAAAAGCGGGCAGGGAAAGATCTCTCCAGCTGTTTTGGCCTGCAGTTCCCATCAGCCCTGCCCAGCATGGCCCAAGACTGGAGAGATCCAAGTTGGTGAAGACTGCCTTACAGCAGCAGCAGAAAGGGAGCCGCTGAAAGTGGTCTCCTCTGTGACTGCCTGTTGCCCAGAGAAGCCCCTCTGTTTAAAGACTTGAGCCTCCGTGTTCCTGTACAAGAAGTCTCAGCCAGAACTGGCATTGCCCCTGGTTCCCTTCTAGAACTGGATGTGTTGAAACAGTGTTGGAAATGTTGTGATGTGTCTGGGTTGCAACTTGGCATTCCCTTGGATGATCCTAGGGGTGGCATTCAGCTACGTTTTGGTCAGAGTAGACCTGTTTAAAATAATGGACCTCAGTCATGCTCATTCCTTCCAATGGGTCTATGCTGAGTAAAAATGGTTGAATAGCACCATTACCTTTTTCACACTTGTTTTGGATTGTGCAGGTCAGAGCAATTCCCACCAGACCCAAGTCCAGGTGCTTTCTTTTGAAAACAGGGATTGTGCAAACTGGGTGTCAGGCACTGCAGCTCCATCCATTGTTAAAATGTGGCTTTTTTTCGGCCACAGTACTTGCAGGTAAAAGCTGAACTAAAGGAGGCCCTAAAATAAAACAATAAAGGTGGGCACAGAAGCATTGACTCTTGATTTCAGAAGTCCGGCAACAGCACGGCTTTGGAGCAGTTGATACACGCCTGCCTTGCTTAGCAGAACGGAGGTAGGGAAATGGGCCTTTCTCTGAAAAATATTACTTAGGAGAATCTGCGATGGCTACACTCTCTGTCCTTCTGGCAGGTGCCGTAGCTCAGTAGGAAAGCTTTTCCCTTGTACACAGGAGGCCCCAGGTTCCATCCCCTGCATCTCCAAGTAGAGCTGGGAATATCCCCTTCCTAAAACCCTGCAGAGCTGCTACCAGCCTGTGTAGACAATACTGAACTAGATAGACCTCTGTGGCATAACTCGTGTTATGCATCCACCTGTATCCCTACCAGCAGCACGGTGGTGGTGGTTGTGGAGGAGGAGGAACCTGCACCTGCCTACATCCTGCTCTGACCCGGCTCTGCTGTTCCCTTGCAGGAGTGCGGAAGAATGAAGTGGGAAGGCTTCTATGCCCTGGTGATCGGTGTGAACCGCCACTCCACCGCCATTGGCCGCATCTGGCTCTCTGTGGTGTTCATCTTCCGCATCATGGTGCTGGTCGTGGCCGCGGAGAGCGTCTGGGGGGATGAGCAGTCGTCCTTCACCTGCAACACGCAGCAGCCTGGCTGCAAGAACGTCTGCTACGACTACTACTTCCCCATCTCCCACATCCGCCTGTGGGCCCTACAGCTCATCCTGGTGACCACGCCAGCCTTGCTGGTGGCCATGCATGTGGCATACCAGCAGCACCAGGAGAAGAAGCTCCTGGTCATGACGGGCCACGGAGACCCCAAGCACCTGGAGGAGGTGAAGAAGCACAAGATGCGCATCTCTGGGTCCCTGTGGTGGACATACATCTGCAGCGTGATCTTCCGCATCGTCTTTGAAGGCACCTTCATGTACATCTTCTACATGATCTACCCAGGGTACCAGATGATCCGCCTGGTCAAGTGCGACGTGTACCCCTGCCCCAACACGGTCGACTGCTTCATCTCGCGCCCTACCGAGAAGACCGTCTTCACCGTCTTCATGCTGGCCACCTCGGGCATCTGCATCATCCTCAACCTGACGGAGGTGGTGTTCCTGCTGGTGAGGGCCTGCGCCCGACGCGCATCCAAGAGCCACAACCCTTCGTCGAAGAAGGGCTCCTTCCTGGGCCACAAGCTCTCTGAGTACAAGCAGAACGAAATCAACCAGCTGCTGACGGAGCAGGACGGCTCCCTCAAAGACATTCTCCGGCGGAACTCAGGGATACAAGAGAAGAGTGACCGATGCTCAGCCTGCTAAGGGTCTCAGGACCGGAGGGCAGGGGTGTTCAAAACTTGGTTACAGCACAGCACGCCTGGTGGGGAGAGGGGGGGCCGCGGCTGTGGGCCTGCCAAGTCAGATCACCATCACTCTGTCAAGCCCTCACACTGGGCTCCCTCCGATTTGCCAGATGCCCCACCAGCCGTGGCCTTTTTCTCCCTACTGCTAGCCCACACAATGTCCTCCAGGCACAGTCCCTGTGGACAGGATGGCCTCTGATATCGAGAATCACACAATTTGCCCACTACAGATCCTCTGTTGAATATGCCTCTAGTTGTGATTAACTAGGCCTCAGCAGCCTAGGGATGATTGGGTAGGCACTAAGACTCCCCTGCTGGGCCCCATTCTGGGGGTCAAAATATTGCAGAATTGGGGGGCCTGTGTGCCTTTTCCTTGTCTGGCCAGGCCCTTTTCCCTTTTGCCCTCCCAACACCTCCTGCTCTTTATCACCCTAACCTACACCAGAAAGAAAGGAAAGCAAAAATAAAAGATGCTAAACCCAAATATTATATTATTTGACATGCTTTCTACATCCTGGAAGCACTTTGTATCCATACTGTGTAGTCCAGGGAAATTTGTGGCCCAGGATTCATCAGCAGGCGGGACAAGAGCTCACGCACATTGGTCTGCGTCTTTTGAATTCTCCCTGCTGTTTCTAGCCAGCACTTCACGCTGGTTTCCACCGCCCTGGCTAGTGCTTTGGAGGAAAAGGTTTGCAGCAGCAGCAGCAGCAGCAACTTATGCAGGCCAGGGGGGGCCACCTCTTTCCTGCCCCTTCCTTTCTGCATTGGGAGTGTTCCCGGGCCTTTTAAACACAACAGAGAAAAGGTAAAATGGCACTGCTTTCACTGCAACTACCTGATTTCCTAGCCAGGCAGAGGTTAAAGGATGGGGAGCCCTCCCACTGGGGGGAAAAAGCCAGCAACCCCCACCTCTGCATCATCACTGCTGCTCTCCTTTAGCCAGGGTTCAAAGAAGATTGGGGTGGGGGCAGAGAGGTGGGACATTCCCGGGCTATTTTCATCACCTGCTACACCTCATTTTGCCAAAGCAGTCACACAGTATTAAAGCTGGTTTTGCAATTCTTGACTCAAGAGTTGTTTTTCATCTGGGGGTTTGTCTGTTACAAATAGTAGTAGGTTGTAGGAACCACACACTCAGATTAAGCCCCTCCTGGCAACTGGGGCAATCCTTCCAACAGTTGTGCATGTCAGTATTTAAGAAGTTGGCATCCTAAGGCAGACTTCTTTGTCCAGCTAGGATTTTTCTCCGCTTCCTGACAGTAGTTCTGCAGGGTCCTCCTTATTGTGTACTACTTGATCCTTCTTAACTGGACACATGGCAAATGGAACCTCCTGCATGCAAGGCAGGTGGACCTACCCCTGAGCTGTGCCTCTTTCCTAACAAGGTAGGGAAGGTCTAACAAGGTAGACCTTTCATTCAACCCAGGTTCTGGAGCTCCATGCAAGAAGAGCAGGGCAAATCTCCAGTGGGTTGGGAACGGCTCTGAGCAACATGCCCAGAGAGGAAAGCCCCTGCTTAATTGAGAGTAGCCTCATGTACTGACCATTGAGTAACCGCTTCTCATCGGGAGCTCAGGAAGGGCACTAATCCTCAATAGCCACACTGCTGCAAGTTTTCATGCAGGGCTCTTACATAGTCTATTCTGGTGTTCTTCAACCTTGAGTGTCCAAGATGACCACTGGCTAAGCTGGCTGGGAACAGCCACCTCTGGAGACTCGAGGTTGAAGAACCTAAGGACAGCGCTGCTGGATCAGGTTGGTGGCCCATCTAATCCGGCAGAGTTGCCAACCAGATGGGAAGCCTGTCAGCAGGACCTGATCCAACAGCAACCTTTCCCTCCCTGTAGTTTCCAGCAGTGGGGATTTCGGAGCATACTACCTCCAACAGTGACAATAAGAGCATAGCCTATCAAAACTTGCTGCATGAAAGACATTGCTGACAGGAAGGCTGCTCTGCTCAGGCCAGAGAGACAGGGCTGCGATTCAAAGAAGGTCAAACATTTGCAGAGTAAGGTGGGTGGGGAGGTTTGGAAGCTGTGCTTCATCCACAAGTACCCTTTTCTCTTTCAAAGAACAAGATCCGAGGGAAATCCCTGCAGGTTTTTCAGCCTGTATGAGGAAAAGCTGCCCGGGGACAGGTTGTTCCCGTCCGTGCACTGCTCTCCCCAAAATCCCCAACTCACACTTGCAATTATTTTTAAAATGTTCCAGTTTTAAATGAGTTAACCTTGGCTTATAAACAAATGCGGGTATCTAGTTTTAGAAAACTGTAAACAAAAAGGCAGATCTGAGGCAGAGCATCTGCTTTGCATGCAGAAGGTCCCAGGTTCTAATCCAATGGCACCTCCAGATCAGAACTTGGACTGTCTCCCTACTCACTAATCCAAACCCTGGAGAGCCAGTGTTGTCAATACTGAGCTACATGGACCAAAGACCTGACTCCATATGATGCAGTTGACGTATTTTTTTAAAAAATGCATAAAGTGAAGCCTAGCCTTCTGACACCACCTGCTTATCTTACTGGTATGTAAGTGTGCAGGGTAAATTGCTAAGGTCCACATGGCAGATGAACCTTGTGCTGTGCTCACCTTGAAAATGTTTTGTTCCTCTTCACCTCAAGTGGTCTCTGATAAACTCTGAGTGTTTTATTGATTGGTTGCATTGCATTGCATTTACATCTCACCTTTCCTTCAGAGAACTCAAGGACATGGTTACCCCCCCCCTCAATTAATCCCCACAACAACCCTGTGAGGTGGGTTAGGGTTGAGAGGCAGTGAGTGGTTCAATGTTGCCTAGGGAGCTTCAGGGGAGATTCAAACCCTGGCCTCCCAAGGTCCTAGTCCAGCGCTCAAACCACACAACACACTGGCTTGTACACTGCACAGGAAAATGCACTGTGCAAGAACACAAGATGTATTTATTTCCCCTCCCCAACATAAGCCACTGCATACCACCTGCTCCAGTGACCACTGGACTGGGATGTGGGCAAGGAGGTTGGTCACAAAGGAGGTTGGTAACCCGTCACACTACTCTCCCTGACTTCTGAAGCAGCTCTCTTGAGTTGGGAGCATACTGGCTTGTTGCAAGAAGCTGCACAAGAGGCACTGCATCCCCCAAAATGTCACATTCAGAATAAGATGATGCTGGTTCCTGGATCAGGCCAAAGGGGCCCATCTAGTCCAGCATCCTGTTCTCAAGAGTGGCCTAGGAGATGTCTCTTGGAAACCCACACTTGGGAAATGAGCGCAACCCAATTCTCTCCGCTTGGGATTCCCAGCAACTGGTTTTCGTTTACTGTCTCCAAAGCAGAGGGAGAACACAGGAATCGGGGTCAGTGACCACCAACAGCCTTGTTCTCCATGATTTTGTCTAATCTTCTAAAGCCACCCAGGTAGGTGGCCATCACCAGGTGGGAACACCATAAATAAGTCCTTTCTTTTGTCTGTTAAGGTTTCCAACATTCAGCTTCACCGGGTGGTCCAAAGTTTTAGTAGCACATGCGGAGGGGGGGGGGGATATTCCCCTTTCTCTTTGTTGACTTTCTCCCTACCATTGCTACAGACACAAGAGGGAGGAATGCTGAGGCTTCCGAGGGCGATGAGGTGGTGACTGGCTAGAGGAAGCAGAACGACCATCCCAGAGCATAGCCTCTCTCGTCCGCAGGTCATTCCAAGGTCCCTCTCACCAGAGAGCTCCTGCCTAAATATAACCCCGCTCACCCTTCGCACTCGCCCTGCAGGAGGGGCTATAATTAACCAAGTGTGCTGTCCAAAAATAAGAGTGTTGGACGTGACCCCCCAGTGGATGCTGCAGAGGTCAGTCATGAAAACAGCCAATGAGCAGCAAAGCCCCAATGGCAACAAAGCCCCAGCCCAGGGAGGAGAGACACCAGGAAGAGATCGTTGCTCCATTGTGGTCACCGGCGGAAGAGGCAGCCGGACAGGCGCTCAGAGGTGGCTGGAAGGAGGAGCTGCTGACACCCAAGGGAGCTGACAACACCTGGGATGCTGGCCAGGATGTGAAGTGTTTTGATGCCAGGACCTCCGAACGCAGACAGGGTGAGTGTTGCTGCACCTGGGTGGAGTCTGACTTTGGAAGGGCTTGCCACCCCACCCCCAGCAGCCACCTTGGCTCTATGAACTTGCTGCTTTGGGCACAACCCCAGCTTGGGCCGGTAGTAATCTTGGTGCACTATTTACTTACTTTTCACAGGTGGTGCTGGGGGTGGTTGTGTAGCATAGGAAGCTTGCTTATAAACCAAGTTGGACCACCGCTCCATTTAGATCAGTATTGTCCTCACTGACTGGCAGCAGCTCTCCAGGGTTGGGGCAGGGGCTGTTCCCAGCCCTACCTGGAGATGTTGGGGATTGAAACTGCATGCCTTCTGCATGCCAAGCAGGTGCTATGCCCCTGAGCTGTGGCCATACCATGGGGCCGGAGGGGGAGAAAGGGGGTCTTGGCCATTTCCCAGCTGTGCCCAGATCTGAGGGGAAGAACTATGCTTTGGGCCAAGGCTTGTCCTTGCAGGCAACAGGTGCTCAGCTCCACTCCTGGACACTAAGCTATTTATCCGGTTAAATGCCTGGCTTTTCAAGGGACGTGCACACAATGGGCCCTACCCCGAGAACAAAAGCACAATGACTCCTCATACATCAAAGGGCAGCCGGCTTGGCACAGGTAGGTCCTGCCCCTCCTCCCTCCCCGTTGGCAGGGAGGGGAAGAGAGGCAGCAGTGCCAGCACCCCACCCCAATTGTCTGAACCTCCCTTTCTTGCAGGGCAAGCCCGCCTTGCACCCATGGGCGACTGGCACCTGCTTGGGAGGCTGCTGGAGAGCGCACAGGAGCACTCCACAGTGGTGGGCAAAGTCTGGCTCACTGTCCTCTTCATCTTCCGCATCCTCGTCCTGGGGGCAGCAGCAGAGAAGGTGTGGGGGGACGAGCAGTCCAACTTCTCCTGCGACACCAAGCAGCCCGGCTGCCAGAGCGTCTGCTACGACCAGACCTTCCCCATCTCCCACATCCGCTTCTGGGTGCTGCAGATCATCTTCGTCTCCACGCCCAGCCTCATCTACCTGGGCCACATCCTGCACTTGGTGCGCATGGAAGAGAAAGAGCTTGGGGCCTCCCCAGGGGTTCAGGTGGAGGTCAGCAGCAGCCCAGCAGCTCAGCCCAGGCCTGGCACAGCCCCTGTGCGGGACGCCTGCGGAAGGATCCGCCTGCAAGGGGCCATCTTGCGAACGTACTTCTGCAATGTTGTCTTCAAGGCTCTCTTTGAGGTGGGCTTCATCCTGGGCCAGTACGTGCTGTATGGCTTTGAGCTGAAGCCCCTCTACACCTGCAGCCGCTGGCCCTGCCCCAACACGGTCAACTGCTACATCTCCCGGCCCACCGAGAAAACCATCTTCATCCTCTTCATGCTGGCTGTCGCCTGCCTCTCCCTCCTGCTCAACATGGTGGAGATGTACCACGTGGCCACCACTAAGTGCAGGCAAGGTCATGAGCCCAAGCTCAGCCCAGAAGGGCAGCCGGAAGGAGAGCCTGCCAGCCACCGCCTGCTTCACTGCCCCAGTGCTACGCCTCCCAGCAGCCCCTCTCTGCAGCCTGCAGAGAAAGCCAGTCCACGGACGGAGGGAGTGAGCGAGAGTCCCGCTTGGGGCGGAGGGCAGAAGCGAGGGAGCAAGTCCAGCAAATCAAGCAACAAGTGGAGGTCCAGTGACCTGGCTGTTTAGCCAAGGGACTTTGCTAACCTCACACTGGATAGCAAGACCCAAGCGTTCCCACGGGCATTAGATGCACCACCAAGTCGAAATCCCTACCCCAATGCCTGATCACACAGAGAATTCCTGGGCTGGAGGAAAGGTAGCCTGTACCTGCTCAGGAATTAAGAAGCCTCTGCCCTCTCTCCTTTACCGCCCAAGCCTGCCCTTTCATCAGAGAGCAACTCTGCCACGCTAGGAGAAGCAGCAGAGACTTCACAGCTCCCTTTCCAATGAAGAAGGGGGACTCTGAGGGAAAGTCCCAGGCTGGTCCTAAGTCTCGAGACCCTCTTCTCCTAGGCATCAGCCCCAAATGCCTGAAGCAGAGACTTCAGCCACTTCTCCTTTTGGGAGCAGCTGCTGCAAAGCCACAAGCAGAGAAGAGAACTGGGCATGTGGACAATGGCCAGGCGCTTTGGAAGATTCTCTTGGTGCCTGCTGCCCCTTAGTGGCCAGGAAGTGGAAAGAGCACGCTTCAAGGCTGGCTCAGTCGGAGCAGAGAGCTGATGCGATGGGACCCACAGCAGCCAAGTCAGGGAAGGGGGTGGAGGTCTTCCCCTGGGGGCATAAAAGTTGGTAAGGCATGCTGGCTGCCACATGCACACCCACCAATGGAAATTACCTCGCTGGGACATGGGGCCTCCAACCCTGTTCTCGTGCATCACCACATTTTGGGGGCACAGAGACAAGGACCACAGCCCTGGAATAAGAGATGAAGAGAGACAAGTCGGCCAAATTTTTGTGCCTTTATTTGAAATGAATGGTTTCCAGAGAGACGCGGGGAGGGCAGGTCCTAATGCCCTGGGCATCACTACGACGACGAGACCCGCAGACTGGCTCACTGGCAACAAGGACACAGACAGGGGCTGGGCCAGAACAATATATACAGGCTCAACAGACAGCACCAGCACCAGCACCAGCCATAGCTCAGAGTTCAACGCAACACACACAGATGGGTGAGGAAAGGGTTGGTGGGATGCTGAGCAGCCTCTGCCTCATGGGGCAGTGGGCGTGGTGGGGTGGGCGGCCAAGCTAGCATCGAGGAAGCAGGGGAGAAGGAGGCTCAGGGTGCAATGCTAGGGCCTAGTCTCCCCCAAAACGAGAGAGAACAGAGTGTTCAACCGTTGAGGACGGGTGGGGGGGAGGGAGGACTGCCATCTACTGGGCAAGGGGAGAACTGTAGAAGCCCCACCCCCCACCCCGTGCAAGAGAACGTGCACGGCAAGGAGCCAATTCATTCACCCCGCCCCAATTAGCACAACCAGGCACAGGGTCTGCACCCCCAGAGCCCAGCTCTCCTGCAACAGCACACCCTGCACCCTTCCCTCCCCAGGCGAAGAGCCTACCTGTGACACTCCCCCCAAGCCAACACACAGCAAGGAGAAAGGGGCAGGCAAGCAGGCACTCCTAGGCAGCGTGGGAGGAGAGGGAGGGTGGGGGTGGCTCCTCGTCAGAGGGAAAGGGATCCCCTAGTGGGGAGTGTCTAGAGCCCTATGTGCCTGCCAAACCAGGCAGGAAAGGGGCAGCAAGCCACACACACCCCACAGTCACCCACTAGCTGGCTGGAGTAGTGCTGGGGGGCCCCAATCTCCCTCTGGCAAGACCGGCACCACCTGCTCAGTCCATTTCTTCATCCAGGCCGCCTCCGCGGCTGTGCTCCTCGTAGATCTCGCGCACAGCCAGGACGCGGTTGAGCATGCTCTCGAGCATGCTTTTGTCCATGGGGATGACGGAGTACCACAGCGGCGACTCGGCGATGCACGACCTCTCAGGCTGCAGGTAGAAGACGTCATTGCGGTTTCGCAGGCTTTCAGGGCTGCAGCCGGAAGGAAGGAAGGCAAGAGGAGATAAGCAACGAGGACAGAGAAGGGGCTCCTGGCCTAGGCGGGAACCCCACCCTTCCCTGGTCCCCCACTGCCCGCTCTTCAGGCTCAGCACATAAGCACTGAACCAAGAGACAGGGGACCCCAAGTTGCACTGAGGAGCAAGGACTGCAGAGCAGCGGCTTTCTGCTCTGGCCAAAACCTTTCAACACAACCTGCTCTTCACAATGGCTGCCTCAATGCCTGCTGCATCCTGCTGCCACCACCACCCTTGATGCCCGTTTAAAAAAATGAATGGGTAAAACACCAACTGCGTATGACTACCACAACCGCTGGCAGCAACGGCACTAGCCTCCCCCTGCCATCGGCATCTACTTAACAGCAAAATGGGGGGGGGGGGTCGCCAAGCTTTCGGGGTTCTGCGAGTACTGAGGCAATGCAGAGAAACTGTCATGAGCACCACCATGCACGAGCTGCTATCGTGCGCACTGCGACCCCTGCACACAGAAATGAGGCATTGTAGAGTTGGAAGGGACCCTGAGGACCATCTAGCTCAATGCCCTACAATGCAGAATTCTCAACACACAGTCCCCCATCCCATTTGAAACCATACCAGACCCTGCTTAGCTTTGCAAATGTGCTAGCACCTTTATTGTTGCACCACTAGGAGTTCATTCCCACCAATGCATTTAGGCTTCAAAAGGGGGCTTTTTCTTTTTCTTAAGCCTAATGGGTATCTTTGGGGGGGGGGGAGGGAGAGGATGGTGCAATCTTTCTGGAGGGTGCAAGTTTTGGAGGAGTGAGCAACAGTCAACCTCCCCAAGCTTAATATCCGCAGGGGAAAACTGGGGTCAGGGACTACCCTCCAAGCACCAGGGAAAGCCTCTGCGGGGGTCCATGGCCTACTGCCATCATACTGGGGACCCATGAGCCCAGGCAACTAATGTTCAGGAACCAACTGAATATCAAATGGGCCTTGTTGCTGGAATGGGCCAAGCAAGCAAGACCTGAGCACAAGAGCCACCTCACCCCTCCTGTGGTTTCTCAGCAGCTGGCATTCAGAAGCCCTCCACCCTCTGGCAGTCAGCTGCTGCAAAAGGCTCTCACCATTTGGAGAGATAGAACTCGTAGAACTTGACCGGGCAGCGCAGAGGGTTCATGCGGTTCTCTCGCTGCTCCAAGACAGGCGCTTCCTCCTCTCGCTTCCGCTTGCCCAGGCCACCGTCTGCAGGGAGAGTGTGGAGGTACAGTCAGGACAGGGGCACCCCAAAACGGATGGGCAGCAAATGGATGTGGGCGGAAAGCATTCCCTACCTCTCCCCTTCCGGTGCCGCACGGGAGCATAGTAGCGGATGCTCACCACCTTGGTGGTGCCCCGTGCTGTGGTGCACTTGCGCGACTGGCGCACGACATTGGTGAAGGAGAGCTGCATGTGCTCCTCAGCTGTCTGGAGCCCAAAGAACTTGGTGTTGAAGAACATGAGTGTGTTGAGGAGCACGAAGGGGGAGTAGACGCCCAGCTGCTTGCACTCCCAGAGGTGCTCCTCTTCCACGCGGGAGAAGACGGCGTCTGCAAAAGGAGAAGCCACCACTGTCACAAGCACAGTGAGCCACAAGGCAACAGAGAGAGCCAAGAACTGTGCTTTGATGCACTGGCTAGGGCTCATGGGAGCTGCAATTCAGGTCGATTGGGCTTTATGAAGCCCCTGATGTCTTATGCCCCACCTGGATCACTTAAGCCTTCTGATGGGAAACTCTGGGTGGTCCAACATGCTCCCGAGGTTCCCTTGGCCCTGCCCTGTGGAACTCCTTGCGTACAGAGGTTTGGCAAGAGTCATCCAAGCTCAACTTGTAGGCATCAAAGAATTGCAGAACTGGAAGGGACCCTGAGGGTCATCCAGTCCAGCCCCCTGCAATGCAGGAATCTCAGCTAAAGCACCCATGACAGGTGGCCAGTCAACCTCTGCTTAAAAACCCTCAAGGAAGGAGAGTCCACAGCCTCCTGAGAGAGACCGTTCTATTTCAAACAGCTCTTGCTATCAAAAAGTTCTTCCTGATGTTTAGTCAGAAATTCCTTCCTTGTACCTTGAAGCCATTGTTTCTGCAAACTGTTTTACTCTGATGGGCCTTTCAAACCTGACATTCTTTACCACAAGCTTTTATTGATATATCTGACATTCTTAATATTTTTATTATTACACTGCTGCGCTTTTAAGCTGCATACTGCCTTTTGATGTTCCGTGTGAAGGTGTGGCTTATTTATATATACATATATTTTAATTAAAAGATATAGACAGCATCAGGTTGAGGAGCGCTGCACTAAGAGGCTAGGAAGGCTGCATCTGGTGCAATAAAAGGAAACCTAAGTAGCCTGTTGCCATGGGACCCCCTGCTTTTCTCAGGTCTGACGCATTTAGAACTGGCCTTAGTATAATAAACTCAGTTGCTCGCTTTCTGCTGTGCGCACAATCAAGCACACGGCTGGCAAGAAACCAGTACGGGAAACCCTTCAATTGTTACTTTGGAGAGGGGAAGTGTTTTATACATATATTCATTTCAGCATATTTTCTGGCTCTTTTTCTGCACTACATGCATGAACCTATCATTTAGTGCAGCCCTCCCCAACCCAGTCCCCCTAGATGTTTCAGACTCCAACTCCAATCAGCCCCGGCCAACACAGGCTGGGGGGAATCTAAAACAACTGGACATGGCACCAGTTTGGAGGAAATTGGTTTACGGCTTCCAGACCATCTTTTTTTAACTTGAATAGAACCATAGCACTGAAGGGCTCCCAAGGCACCATGTAGTCCAACCCTCTGCAATGTAGGAATCACAGCTATATAATCCATGACAGACGACCACACCACCTCCATTCCAATGATGGAGATGCCATCATCACCTTCTGAGGCTGTCCATTCCACTGTCAAACAGGTCTTAGTGCCCAAAGTTTCTTCTTAATGTTTAGCTGGAATCCCCTTTCTTGTGACGTGAACCCAATGATTCAGGTCCTACCCCCCAGAGCAGGAGAAAACAAGCTTGCTCCATCTGCCGTGTGGCAGCCCTTCAGTTATTTGAAGATGGCTATCTTATCTCCCCTCGGTCTTCTCTTCTCCAGGCTAAACACCGCCAACTTCCTCAACCATTCCTCATCTTTCTGTAAGTTTGCTGCATTCTTTCTTTGCTCGCCTTCCTTGGCCCCCAAAAAGAATGGGGAACCTTTGGTTCTCTGACTACAACTCCCATCTGCCAATGGTCAGTGATGATGGGAGTTGTAGTTCAGCAGCATCTGGAGGGCTAAAGGTTTTCAACACCGGGTCTAATAATTTTTGAACTCTTTCCTTCCCTAAGCTGTTGACCCCCAGGTGTTTGGGAACTCTCGCCAGCAAGTCCAAAATATCTGGAGAGCAACAAATTGGCAAGGGCTGGCTCGGCAGCTATACCCAAAAGATTGGGCCTGGGTTCAAATCCTGGCTCGGCAATCGCCTTCTTGGGCCAAAATTAAGAATGAAGAAAAGAGGATGAAAAACAGCCCTGCTTCCTGGGATGGCTATAAAAACAGACTGATGAACAGGTCACTGAAAAGACCAAGAGCTGTCAATATACTATGCACAAAGCACCACAGACCCTCTTGGGTGCTAAGATGGGCAGAGAAGGTCCTCTCAGTGGTTCCTCCACCCTCAGAGGCTTAAGGGGTGGCTGCCTGTGGAACTCCCTCCCCACAAAGGTGCATCTGGTGCCCTCATCATACAGCTTTTGGAGAATGCTTAAGGGACACCTCTTTACCCTGGGCTTCTGACACGTGGTTTTAGGACCTACCTAACGTTTATGGTTACAAGTTGCTTTCGATATTGTCTTTTAATGTTGTAACCCACCCCAGGACCTTGGGGTGAAGGGTGGGTAATAAATATTAAACCTGCTTCCACAAACTGTGATTGTTGTGGGGGGAGGACACCAAGAAATAAATGCCCAAAGCCTGACCTGGAAGCCTCTGAACTTGGCCCTTTTGCTTGACAGTGACTATGAGCATTAAGTCCAGATGAGAGCCTCAAAAGATCCATTAGGTGCCTGGGAGGGTGTCCCAAGAAAAGTCCCTAAGTGAAGCAGGAAGGCAAGAGTCCATTCCCTGCTCTAGTGCTACCCGCTGAAAATTGGACAGCCTGGTATATAGCCCTTTCCCAAAATCTGGAAACTTCTCCCAGGATGCCGAGGGAAAACACCTCTCTTATTTCCCTCCCTCTGGCCCCCCCAAAGGCACGTACTGTTGGGCAGGATGGTGGGATGCCAGCCGCTGAGCAACCTGTTGAGCTCCTGCACAAAGGTCAGGTAATAGAGGTCCGTGAAGATGTTCACCATGCGGTTGTTCTCCAGCAGGTACTGAAAGGGGGAGATGGGAAGCACAAAGTCAAGTAGGAAACTGCAAAGCCTGCTCTCTCCCATGCACACTCTCATTACCTCCCCCCCCCCCACCTCCATACAGAACACTTGCTAGGCTGGCAAGAACGTGTGAACCTAATAAGAGCTTGCTGGATCAGGCCAATGCCATCCTGTTCTCACAGTGGCCAACCAGATGCCTGCGGGAAGCCAAGAGAGCACAGGAGCCCTCTTGCCTGTGGTTTCCAGCAGCTGGTATTCAGAAGAATTCCTGCCTCCAGCTGTGAAGGTAGAGCCGAGCCAAGGTGGTTAGTAGCCACCAATAGCCCTCTCCTCCATGAATTTCTCCCATTCGAGCACTCTCCCCTCCTGTGGTTTCCAGCAACAGGTATTCAAAAGCATCACAGCCTCCTACACAATAGCCTTATGTGTCAGTCCCAGAGAAAGCTCTCTTGCCAGCCAACAGGTGTTTCGGCAGCAAGATGCTGGTCCAATTGCTTGTGGGCATAAGGAAAGAAGGTCAGATTTGGGAGAGGGGGGGGGGTCTCCTTACCTGCTGTATGCCAAGGCAGAGGTAATAGATGCTGTCAGGCTCATAGCGCTCGCCATTGGGACGAGTGATCTCCTTCACAAACTGGGCCAGACCGTAATTCAGTTCTGCCGCTGTGCAGGCCAGAATGTCCTCTTTGATCCGCATGGGTTTGGCTGCAGGACAGCAACAGAGCAGAGTGATCATCATCATCATCACTGTCATCAATTAAGGTCCCCAGGTCGGGCTACAGCACTAAAACGAAACTAATAAAAGCAACCTAAAACAAACTTACAACCACAAAACTAAAGGGAAGCCCTAAAAATACGCACCTCTGGCGTCAAAAGCCAGGGCAAAGAGTACGTCTTCGGTGTTTGCTATAAGCAGTGCAACGAAGGTGTCAGGAGTGCACCTCTGTGGGGAGTTCCACAACTTAGAGACCACAACCTCCCAACAAAGGCAGCCCTCACATCCTGATAAACAGGCTCATCACAGCAACCAGGGCTTGTAGCAAAAATGATGGAGTGTTCCTATAGACACATCTTCACAATTTCACAAAATGAGGAAATGTTAATCTTTGTGTCTCCCTGGACTAACTGGATTTGAATTAGGACCCAAATAGGTGTCTGTTTTTAAATTTAAAATGAAATGTTTTAACGGTATCCACTGAAGCAGTCCACTTAATCCACTTCAGCTCTTCACCCACCCAATTTGTCATCTGGTATATTATTGGACCGCTGCCATGGAGACACCAGCAACCCCCAAAGTCTCTGAGGGTAGAGGAACGACCAAGAAAATCCCTTCTGAGTGCCTGGGGCGGCACACCTTCCATCTCCTCCTCCTCCTCCTCCTCTTCCCTCCCTCCTTGACTCCAGCATCCCCATCTCCTAGAACTGCAACTGCCCCTCCACCTGGTGCAGACTTACGGCCAAAGCGCAGCTCGTCGCCCTTGCTGGTCTCGCCGCCAGCATACTTGGCCTGCACCCAGCTCTTCCAGGCGTTCACACCATAGGAGTAGTTGAGGGCTGTACAGCTGGGCTGGCTGCTCATGGAGTCCCGCGAACAGCTCTCTGAGAGAACCAGGCGCTTCGGGCCCTGGGGGAGGTGGGGAGGAAGGGAGGAGGAGAGGAAGGCCTGTCTTGTAAGACAATTGTCAGCAAGGGAGAAGGGCATCCACATTAAATTGGGGGGGGGGGGGAGACAGACGAAGCCAGAATCTGCTTTGCATGACATTTGCTTGAGGAAAGAGGGTACTCCACACAGTTCTCCATTTCCATCTCACACCCTTGCATTCCTTTACCTTGGGGGGGGGGTGCAGTGGTTTTCAACCTGTGTGCCATGGCCCCCTGGGGTGCCTTGAATGATGGTCAGGGGTGCCGCAGGCAACACTGGCCTCTGTCCCTCTTTCCTTCCCTCCCTCGGGTGCCTTTTCACATCTCATAGCTCTTTGTTGCAGCAGCTCTGGCTATGAGCTACCAGGCGAATGCTGCCTCTAGGGCTGGCTAGGGGGGCAGTGTGAAGAGGTATGATGGAAAAGTTTTGTTTGCTGGGCAGTTTGAGTCACCAAGGGTTGTTTTTTTCCTGCCAGCAAACGGTCGTCCGATTGGCCAAAGTTCCGGGGGAGGGATATGATTGGTTTGGAGAGGTTAGACAGGTTTCAGGTTGGAAAAGAGGGTGAAGGGGTTCTGAGGGAAGGAGGAGATACGCACTGAGGAGACTATCCATAGGGAGAGAGCAGCTGGGATAGGGAGACCAGGCTGAGGGTGTGGGGAAGGTATCCAGACAGGAGTATGCTGGGAGGGCTGAGTCTGAGCCAGGAGAGACAGATCCTGTGGGAATTCAGGCTCCCCAAGGGGTCAGTCTAGTCAGGAGGGGAGAGTTCAGTACCTAGAAGACTCCCAACCCAGTGATGAGAGACGGGATCCCCTGGGTCTGTAATACCATTTATGATATCTCAGGTGTGTTAAGAGAGGGGGTAACTGAGGAAAAATGCCACTCTCTCATGAACCAAAGGATTAAGCTGTGAAGGAAGTGGTATAGTGTTGAAAGAATGATTTCAACTGATTTGAACATTTTACCATCTCTTCTGGAAACCTGAATATTTATCTACCTGAAGTGTGCCAATTGATGTTTAGTAACTGAAATTTAAGAAGAGTTGTACCTATAATACTGTGTTTAAGACTGAGACATCTAGTTAAAGTACCGTATTTTTCACTCTATAACACACACCTGACCATAACACGCATGTAGTTTTTAGAGGAGGAAGACAAGAAAAAATATTCTAAACGAAACAGTGGATGTATGATTTTTGTGGTTCATGCTGTGGCCACAGACATGATCTGACGGTGAGTTTGGGGTAGCCCAATGCAAAAATCCTGAGGATCCATGTGGATCCATGCTTTGTAACCACGTTTTTGCGCCATTGCAGCCCCATGAAACAGTGGGTGCGTGTGTGTTTTTTGGTGCAGGCTGTAGCCATGGATATGCTATGTGATCTGATGGTGAACTTGGGGTGACCCAGTGCAAAAATCCTGAGGATCCATGTGGATCCGTGCTTTGTAACCACGTTTTAAGTGGGGAGGGAAGGAAAAGCACTCAAGGGACAAGGAGCACGTGTGGGGTGGGTGGAGAAGGATGCAGGTAATAATGAAGAAGAGGGGTATAAGGGGAGAAGGAGCACGCCTGGGGTGTGTGGAGAAGGATGCGGCTAATAATGCAGGAGAGGGGTTTAAGGGGAGAAGGAGCTCGAGTGGGGCGTGTGGAAAAGGAGCTTTTCGGCGAGCTGAGCGGGGAGGAGGGAGGGAAAGAGCACTGTTGCTTTAAAGGAGCCAACCGGACAGCAGCCACTTACAGCAGTGTAAACAGTTCCTTTCCTCTCTCGCTTTGCTCCTTCTCTCCCTCTTTGCTGCTTTACGCAGCTAATGGCGAATCCCCTGCAACCCAAGTCCTGCTCAGCGGATCAGCTGAGACGCTGGGAGAATCGTAATTTCCCCCTCTCCCTCATCCCGTGCCCTCCTGTCCCCAGCAGCCTTTTTAAAAACTTTTTTACTGGTTTTCACTGCGCTTGTGGCTCAGAGCCCTTCTGTGCCCTGCCGTCCCTCTGTAGCCTCATTGCTCCATTTAGAGAGCGCATGGACCTTTGCTAGCTGAGGCTGCAGCAGCTGTTGCTAGCTATGCCGCGCTTTTTCCGGCTCGCTATGGCTCCCGTCTGTCCCTTCTCCTGTGTAAGCTGCCCGCTTTGCTGCCATGGCTCTCCTCCCCTCCCTCCTCCCCGGCTCCTCCCCCTCCTCCTGGCTGTAAAGCAAGCAAAGCTAGAGCGGGACAGAAGCCCTGCAAGCGGCTCCCGCTTTGCTTGACTGACGGCAGCCATGAGTGCATTCGCTCCGTAACACGCACAGGCATTTTTCCTTACTTTCTAGGAGCAAAAAAGTGCGTGTTTTGGAGCGAAAATTACGGTAACTAAGTTGAATTCTACCCGAAAGAATTCATTTCCTGACCGACTTTGTGTCATAAACTTAATAAAACTTTTCGTGTTTGATGAACTCCTGCCTGAGACTCTAAATCATGGGTAGGCAAACTAAGGCCCGGGGTCCCAATCGCCTTCTAAATCCAGCCTGCGGACAGTCCGGGAATCAGCGTGTTTTTACATGAGTAAAATGTGTCCTTTTATTAAAAATGCATCTCGGGGTTATTTGTGGGGCATAGGAATTTGTTCATTTTTTTTCTTTTTCCAAAATATAGTCCGCCCCCCCCCCAAGGTCTGAGGGACAGTGGACCGGCCCCCTGATGAAAAAGTTTGCTGACCTCTGCTCTAAATCATTAAGTTTTCCCTCCCACAAGTCCCCCACTAGATAATCTGGGGTACATTGTAGAAGTGTGTGTAATTGGTGTACCGTGAGGTGGTCGCACTATATTTAATTGAGGGCTGGCCCAATGGAGCCAGGGTGAGAAAGTGCCGTTGAGCCATCGGAGAGGCACCTCTCTTTGTTCAGAGACCAGGAGCTGGCAGCCCAGAGGACTCCCAGAGGGGAGGAGGCTGAGGGCACACCCCACCAGGGAGGGCGTTTAAAAAGGGGTGAGGAGCTGCCAGCTCTGCAGGCAAGGGGTAGCATAACTGGGCTCCTGAGCCCCACAGGGGTGCCACAGAAAGAATGTAGTTGGTCAAGGGAGCCGTGGACCCAAAAGGCTTGGAAATATCTGCATTAGTTTAAGCAGTGGGCCCCTCACACCAGTTCCCTCCCTCCCCCTGATGCTCATCCCATTCCTTTCCAATTAAAAAACCTTTGGGGAGAATGCATTTGTGAACAGTTGACTCGTACGTGGTGCCCTCCAGCTGTTGTTGGAATGCAGCTCCCATTGCCCCCTTGACTGTAGCCCAAGCTGCTTGGGATGCTGGGAGTTGTAGTCATAGTCATCTGGAAGGCACCACGCTGGGTATCCTAACTTTAACAGAGCACAGGAAGTTGCCTTATCCCGAATCAGACTGTTGGCCCAACAAGCTCAGCATTGTCTGAATGGCAGCAGCCCTCCAGGGTATCAAGTCAGGGCCTTTTCCAAAGTCCTACCTGGAGATGCCACCGGGGGACCGAAACCGGGACTCTCTGCATGCAGAGTGCATGACCCTCCACTGAGCTGCAACCCTTCCTCCAAATGGTGATGCTATGCCTAATGGTTCCATTCTGCTGAAGGAAGGGCTGGCTGCTCTGAGCCCAGAATGGGAGACTTATCACAGGGCTACTCAACCCCGAATCCAACCAATCAGCCAACATTAGATGAAATGAGGCGAGCGGGTGGCCTTGAGGAGCAGACTCACCTTGCGCATGCTCCGAGGCAAGTCTTGGTCAGCAGAGACGTCATCTGGGCCCACAAGGCCACAGTCAAAGAGGAAATCCACACTGGGGTTAATGTCCAATGGGTCTAGGTAGGGAATGAAGCAGTATGGGAAGTGGATCAATTATGGAGCTCCCTTGCCCCCAAGCAGATACACACAATAACCTTCCAGGACCAAGCCTGCAAAGAACAAACCCCCACTCCTTGCAGAGGGAGAGCGAGCCAATGAGACAGCTTCTTTCCAATGGGCTTCCTAGGGCTCCTTCAGGAGAAGTGTGGGGAACCTGCAGCCGCCCACTTGTTGCTGGTTTTTAAGAAGAAGTTGTATGGCCATCTGTCATGGATGCTTGGGGTCCCTTCCAACTCTACAATTCTGAGAGTCTATAATGCTCATCATCCCCAGCAAGCGTGGCCAATGACCACAGTGCCCTTTGAAAACAGGGAGAAGGGGCAGGGTGGAGCTTCCCCAAAAGGGATATTGGGAAATGAGGGTGGAACCACCACTCAGAAAGCCCTGCACCCAGCCACTCTTCCCAGCTGAGGAGGCAGAGATGAAACTGAGGACCCTATACATAACTGAAAATGCCAGACAGCCAGTATTGGTCATGCTCAGTTCAGCGATACCTGAAGTGCCAAAGGTTCCCCACGCCTGCCCTAGGGGCGCCCAGGAAGGATCTGAGACAAGCATGGCACAAGCAATCCTTCTTACCACCAAACTGGCACCGGCCAGAGCACAGAGGAGACCAGTGCTGCATCCCCCCCCCCCCCACCTGCTCCAGCAAATGCCCAACACCTCGAGTTTGCCTTGGCACTTACTTTTGGGAAAGTCAGCCTCCAAGTCCTGACCCGGCTCATCCAGGACATTTGCCATCTTGACCGCCATGGCGAGCACGTCGTCTCTTGCCGGCCCAAAGAGGTCGCAGTCCTCCAGGAGGCCTTCTGCACTCTGGTTACTCACTAGGTCTGCGAATACAGAAAGCAGGTCAGGCATGTGAACAAAGAAGTCGCTGCTTCAAATCTCTGCCTTGAACCATTGTTTCTCTTGCTCCCAGACCTGGGTATGTTAACATCGTAGTACCAGCTGCTGCAATGAGCAGAGACAGAGGAGGAGACCAAGCCGTTGGGTGCATCTGGCTCAGGACTGCCTTTTCTGACTGGCAGCAGCTCTCCAGGGTTTTAGGAAAGGGCTATTCCCAACCCTCCCTGGGACCTTCTACATGCAAGGTAGATGATCTGTCACTGAGCTAGGGACCCAGAGAAATGCAATCATGAAACCTACCACAAAGGTCCGAAGAGGCTTTGTCCAGCTCTTCTGCTTCTGCGATCATCTCAGCCATGGCCAGGATATCGGCTTCCAGAGGATTGGAAGGGATCTTCACCTTCAGCTCCTCTATGGTCTCCACAATCTTCTCCGTGCTCTCCAGCGTGGTGGGCAGGAACATTGGCACAGGCACCTGCGAGGAGCAGGGAAGGAGGATTAAGGCGAACGTGGTGGTGGGGATGCAGGAAAGCTTGAATGGGCCGGTGTGGGGGAGATGCAGGGAACCACACTTACCGGGACAGGCATGGAGAAAGGCACAGGTACTTTCTGGCAGTACATGTTCATAGGCACAGGCACGAAAATGGGCACAGGAATGGGCAGCACAACCACCTGGGGCTTCCAGTCGGCTTCTGTCAGGAAGGATAAGCACACACCGTCAGGAGAGCCTCTCCTTGCCTGGCTTCCACAGCCCTCCAGGACAGGGATGCCACTTGCTCCCAAAGGTGTTGGATCAGGTCCTCCAGTCCCCAGATGCACAGCAAATACGCTGCTCATGGGGTGCAAACCGAATTGGCTGTCAATCTGCAGCAGGGCCAAGTTTAAGGCTGCAGGGCTAACATCTACGGGCCCTGTACGCAGTCCAGGACCAAGCCACTTGAGAGAATGCCTGGCCACTCATCTCCCCAGCAGGTTGCTGTGTTGGCCCAGGCCTCCCTTGTGCCCCCTCACCTGTCTGACAGCCCTTGGACTTCATTTCTATCTTGCATGAGACCCCTCGGTTCTGCATGAGAGGCTTGCACATGGCGGCTTTGTTCTTCCGCGGGGTGATTGGCTGAGGCGACGGCTGGGACGCAGCAGCAGAGGCGGCGGCTGCCGCAGGGGCAGAGCTGTTCTTCGCAGGTACCTGGGCAGATCCATACGTGTGTCAGAAGCCACTCCAGAGGGAGATGGTGCCCCACCCACCCCTCTCTCCTGCAAGGCATTCTGCTGTACACCTCGCGTCTTGGCAGGGCCACTCGTGGGCCCCCACTCCTTGCAAGCTGCCAGGCTATGTTAGCAATGCAGGGCATGGGGGAAGGGACAGAGACCAACCTGCTGCCTTGGGGTCAAATGCTGCCCTCCTCCCCCATCTTAGCCTCCAAGCCCCACACTGCCAACTACCTCCCTCCATGGAGCAGCCCAGCAAACAGTGGGAAATCCCTGCTCAGGCCACTCACCGTGCTGGTCTCTGCTTTCTGCGAGGTGGTGGTAGAGGAGGGTTGCTTTGGCTCAGGGGTCTGACCTGGAAAGAAAAAAGGGCTTGGGGAGTGAGCTGCTTTCCCCCCTGTCGCCACCTGCCCAGATCTGGCAGGCAGGCAGTCCTGCGGGCCACCTTTCGCTTGGTGCCGAAGGGATAAAGGGGAGCTTTCCTCATTATCTCCCATTCCTCCAGGTTCAGTCTGGCAAGTCTTCGCCACTGGAGAGTTAAGGCCTGGCCCGTCTGCCGGCGGAGAAGCCACAGAAAGACCTAGGCGAGGAGGAGTTTATCAGGGCTCAAGTAGTACGTTTGAGGCAAGGCTCCCAGGTCTTAGCAGATATGTGGAATATCACAGAAGTGTTGGCGTGGGGTGGGGAGGAACTAGACAAGCCCCCTCCCCCTCCCCTGCAAGAGCCGTCCACTGAAGCTCTGGCAAATCCATTAACAAGCCAAGCAGGGGAGTGATGTGACTTATTCCAGAGGAAGGGTGCAAGTCAGGGCAGTGCAGTCAGGACATAAAACTGGGAGGAAAACAGTGCTGTCTGCGCGCTGCCGAGTTGCTGCCTCTGCCTGCCTCTAAGGGAGACCCACCTTTACTCGCTGGACTCTCTGCAAGTCAGCACCCACATGAGAGTTCTGCTATTCTGCGCAAGTGCAAAAGCCCCCTACACAGAAGTTGACATTCACTGTGGATGCAGCATCCAAGAACCCCACCTTTCCTTAAAAACAGAAACAAAACACGTTCCTAGCCCTCATGGCTAATGAGTTCAGATAAACATGCGTAATCTATTGGACACAACAGTCACAGCATCCCGCTCTCAACAGCTGTAAAATAAAAATGAAAATAAACGAAAGGTTGGATCTTCTCAACAGGGCATCTGCCGCCCCGATGTCGGCTGAGGATCACTGCCTAGGAAATCCGTAAGAGGATGGTGGGTGGACCAGGAGGAAGGAGGGGAGAGCAGAAACCCAAAGGACAGAAAGTGATGCTGAGAGCGTGACAAAGAGAGAGAGCGAGAGAGAGGAAGAAAGAAAGAAAGAAAGAAAGAAAGAAAGAAAGAAAGAAAGAAAGAAAGAAAGAAAGAAAACTGGTATGGGAGAGGAGGAGTCGTCCTTGGGCTTCTTGCCTGTTCCCAGCATCAGACCTGGGTACCCAACAGCAGACCTTTTGGCAACACCACGGCCTCCAGCACCTGCCTTGGACACTTCTCCTGCCACGGGAGGATCTTCCCTTCCTGCTCATATTTCTGGGTCTCCCATCCCAGAACTGACCTGGCCCAACACTGGCTTAGCTTTTGGACTCTGGGGAGCGGCATGGGCAAGCCACATGCCAGGCCAGGCCCCACCCCTACACATGGAACTGTCCGCTGGAGAAGGGGAGCCACCCACGGAAACAGCCTGGGAGCTACAGGCAGCGCCGGCTTCTCGTGGCTGGCCCTGTGTGTCATAGAACCAGAGAGGTTAGCGATGGAGGGGGAAGGGGTGCTCCCCGCCAGGTCCCGTCCCACCCCCACCCCCCACCCCCCGGGGCCAGTGCAGAATCGTTCCCTAGCGCTCAAGCCAGACCCCTGAAGCTCTCAGCTAGCCGAAGCACCCAGCGACTCACTGTTCAGCAGGCTCTCAGGCCCTTTCTGGGTGTCCAGGTTGGGCTGGTTCTGTTGGTTATAAAACCTCAGAAGACACTGCTGGTTGCAGAAGTGTTTGATTTGCCCCCGCCAATGGATGGTTTCCAGCAGCTTGCCCTGACGCTTGCAGGCGTGGCACCGAGCCGCCTGAAAAACAAACAACACGACAAGGCTGCGGAGGGGGCCACCTGGGCTCCAGGGCTCCGCTCCGGCCCCTTGCGGGCCAAGCGGCAGGTGGGCACTGAGGCCAGCGGAGCCCCTGCACTGACCTTGTAGTACCAGAGCAGGTATTTGCTTTTGCAGTCGTCGCTGCAGAAGTCCCAGGTGCTGCCCTCCAGCTGCTCGGTGACGGCTCGCTGGCACGTCTGGGAGCAGTAAGTGCAGGTGATGCAGCACAGGCCCAGGTTCTTGGTGAAATCCTGTTTATAAAGAAGCACACACCCTGCGGAGAAACGAGACGGGTGAAACCTTCCCAGAGCAGGGAGAGAAAGAGTGAGCAACGTGTGGGCACACCAATGCCAGCAGGAAGCCTAGAGCGAAGGCTTGGAGGAACAAGCGAAGCACAGGAAGGCAGAGACAGAGAGAAAGAGAGAGAGAGAAAGATTCCTGAGAGCATAACGTGTCCTGCACTGGCCCCCGGGGGTCGGGAATTGACAACAGGGGTGGGTGGTGGGGACTCACCAATCGCTCACCTCTCTGGTTCTAAGAAGAGTTTGCTCCGAGTGACCAAACGATCGCCCACCGCATGCAAGGACCCAGGAGGCGTGGCAGGGCCAGCTGGTCGCCAGCACAGCAGGAAGGGCCCCTCCAAGAAGGGGCGCCTTCCCCCCGCCCTGCCTTCAGCCCCTGGACGACTCTCTGCCACACACAAGGCCCCCTTCTTCCTCCTCTCCAGCACAGGGCCCTGCTCCCCCCGTAGCTGCCCAGGTACCTTCGCTGCAAAAGTTCTTCTCCACCCCAGAAAAGCGGATCTTCTCATGCAGCAGCTTCTCCTGCTTGCAGTGCTCGCACTGGGACACCACCCCATGCAGGCGCTTGAAGTCCTCACAGCAGTCTCGGCAGCAGAACTGGTAGACCTTGTCCTGCCAGAGAGAAGGAGGAGGAGGAGGAGGAGGAGGAGGCCACGCTCGGCCATCGGGCAACACAGCAGCAAGACAGGATCTTGCGGAGCTGGGCTGGACCCCCACTGCTTTCGAAGGGCAGGCTCCAGATTCCCGACCACCCACCCCCTGCACGCACACATACATACAAAGCAAAAATCAGCAGCAACTCCCAGGCCAACCCCAGACTGTCTTTCTGTAGGAGTGGCTGTAAGGTCCCATGTCCTGCTCATCTCCACATCTCCCTCCCTGGCAATCCCTCTGCCTCTGCTGTTTGTTTTGCAGGCCCCCTCACCTGCCAATCCAGGATCTCAGGCTTCCCAGTGAAGAGGCTGTGGCAGGAATGGCAAGTCAAGTGGATTCCACCTTCTGGGCTGGTGCGCTGCATTTTGAGGGAAGGGGAAAGATTCAGAAGGGGTGGGTAGGGGGGACACAGGATCAACCTCTGCCCACTCTGGCTGGCCTGCAGCTGCCCCTGCCCAGGCTCACAACTACTCAGCAGAGGCACCGACCCAGCCACCACCTGCACACTTCCAAGCCACACACTCACAACCGCATCCCTGCCTGCCACTCCCCCACCGCCACCAGCACAGCCCACAGCATTCACCATGCTCCTGACCCTCTCCATGCGTCGCCCCCCCAGCCCCCCAGCTCACATCCACCCTCTCACCACATACCCCCAGCAGCGTCACCCGCCCATGACCCCAACCCACTGAGTGTAAAACACAAGTCCCCGCTGCTTCCCCCAACAGAAGGCTGACTGAACCCCATTCCACAAAGAGGGGGACAGTAACCAGCAGGCACCCCATACAGGTTCTTCCCAGGGGACGTCCAGCTACTGCAGCTGCTCCTGGGAGGAAACAGGGATTGGCCATTGGACAGTGGCAGTACAAGACCAACACTCTGTGAGTAGAATAAATTATGCAAATCACACAAATGTTATAAATTTGACTATTTATTGGATAGCAGACACAAACTCTCTCCTGCGTCAGCAGAAGTAGAAACAGTTTTATTCGAGACAATGACCCCCACGATAGATTTGACATCATATATAGAGATATATCAATAAGCTAAGTAGATGTGTGCAAGCTTTACACGCCCTCCTCCCTCCCCTGCCCCAACCAGCTCCACCAACATGCCCTGCCCCATCCTCTGGCCATTGGCTGGGCTTCTGTGATGTCAGAGCGTTGTGCTGGTGGACATTCTAAGTTCTGAAGGGAGAGGTGCGGCCATACAGTGCTGATATACAGGGCAGCTGCTGAGAGGGGAGGTTGATCTGGGAGGAGGAGGGTGGTTTGGAATCTCTCACACAAGCCTTAAGACAGGAGGAGCTGTGTGCAGACTGGGCAGCTAAGGAGAGTTGGAGCTTGGAAGACAAGGCAGTTGCGGGCTGGAGGTCCAGGAAGGAAGATGGCAAATCTTCATACACATATACGGGACCCAAGAACGAGGGATGCAGAATGGGCTCCTTTTTACTAAGCAGTGCCAAAAGGTCGAGAAGATGAATTTTACATCACAAGCCATGGATGTCTTTACTTTTGCAATTTAGGGCAGAGTTAAAAAAAGTGCACAGAATCCTGGCAGGGAGCAGACAACTGTGAAGTGCAATGTGACCCCTCCTTTCCTCTCCTCCTGGCCAAATGAAGCCCACTCCCCCACCCCCATGTCTTCTTTAGCCTTAGAGCCTTGGCAGACATGCCTTTTGCCTTCCAACACTCTTCTTGGCAAACAATGAGCTAGATGCTCCCCCCCCCTTTAAAAAAATAAATATGAAAGCAGAGAGAAAGAGAAACAGAAAGAGACTTTCAGGAGTCTGATGGATGCACCAGATCTCAGCCATGCAGAAAACCCACGTTCCTGGGTTTGGTCCCGTCACTGTGACGGCGGCAGAGCCTCCTTATGTACCTGGAATTTGGTCCAGCAGCTGGGGCTGCAGAACTGGTACACCACCTGCTCGTTCTTGTTGTAGTAGCAGGGCTCAGACAGGCTCTTCCGACAGAAGCTGCAAGGCCGAGGGGGTCCTGGGGAAAAGAGGAGAGTCAGAGGTTGGTGAGAGATGATGCCTTGTTGGTTTTAGAGCATGGTGCTGATAACGCCAACGTTGCAGGTTCAATCCCCGTAAGGGACAGCTGCATATTCCTGCATTGCAGGGGGTTGTACTAAAAAGATCCTCAGGGTCCCTTCCAACTCTACAGTTCTGTGATGTAACATTAAGCAGAGAAAATGAGAAGAAATGCTCTCCTCCGCCTGGTCCAAACTACTCTTACCCCAGGCAGGGCAATCAATATTTAGCATGGAGAGACCTGACCTCTCTCTCTCTCCACTCCCATGTAGCACAGTCCACCCCAATGGGAGTTGGCGGTCTCATCTTGGTCTGGAATTTTGCAGCAAGTCAGGTGGAGCAAACTCGTGTGTCTTAAAGCACAGATCCAGCGGCCTCCCGTTCCCCACGTGCTAAGGTTAGAAAACGCCACACTTGTGGCCAACCACCACCCTTCTGAGACTGGCCAAGTGCTAGCAAACCTAATGGTGCTATCAGAGAGCTGGGACAGACATCAAGGAGCCCAACAATAGGTGAAGCCACAGCCAACAGCAGGCAGAGCCAACTAATTCTAGATTTGTCCTCATCTTCTTGCCTTGCTAAGTTATAAAATGGCAACACTGAGATGGAGAAGGAGGAAGAGGAGGAAGCTGATTGGTGGTGCCACCTCCTAGGCTGCTTGTTAAGAAGCCAGGCCAGGTGAGGGCAAGCTGAGGTTGGTGGGGAAGTGCCCCATTTGCCCTAATGGACTAGCAACCCTTGGTTAAGCAGAATCCAAAGAGCTCTTTCTTTTCCCCACCCTTCTGCTTTTACCTGTCAGGCCACCCTGCTTGACTTTGTAGGAGGTGGAACAGCAGACGGAGCAGAAAAGGCCCATCTTCCCATTCCGGTCTTTGTGGGACAGCATGTCGAAGTTCTTGCAGAGTGTCTTGCACCACATGCATGGATAAACCCGGGTGTTCTTCTGCAGAAACACAGTGCAGGGACAGCTGCCACACAGGCTCTTTCACTGCAGGGCACCCTTTATGTCCCACTCCCCCCTGGATTTTAATGGACATTGCACTCGTGTGTGTGTGTCATTCTCTCTGACACACACCTCTCTCCCTCACAAGCATCTCCTTCCCCATCAAACATCTCTCTCTCTCTCTCTCTCTCACACACACACACACACACACACACACACGAGACTCAGTCACCCAAGCCAAGCTATCCTTACCACCATTCCCACAATAACTTTTTTACACAATCTCACGTTGGGGAGGGGAGACAGGGCAAGGTCCGTCACATGGCCTGGCTCAAAGAGAGGTTCACTTGAGGGTCTGGACCCAAGCTCTGGGACATCCCCTCCACCCATTCGCACCTTTTTGTAGCTGTTGAGGCAGGTGGTATTGCAGAAGCGCTTCTGCTGCCCCTCGTGGAAGAGGTACTCCAGTGGCAGGCCCTTGTTGTACAGGTAGAGGCCACAGTTGTCACAGCAGTTGGTTTTCAGGCCCTTGGTGGCACGGAACTTGGTGAAGCAGGCGTCGCTGCAGATGCGGTGCACCACATTCCCATTGCTGACCTCGTGCTGGATCTGCAGGCAAAGCAGAACTGTGGGTCACCAGGCCTGGCATTAGCTTCCATCCCCAGAGAGCAGCGGTGCTCTACAGCCCCTAAGTAATGGCTGGAGGTGGCTGGGCCCAGGTGCAAGGAAACAGCTGAACGTTTTGCGGGCAGGGGAGGCTGTACCTAGCAGCCAACCTTATAATAACCTGCACTGACATTCCACTTTGCACCGGGAATTGCGGCATCTTGGAAGACGTGCTGCTGAATTTTAGTTCTCTGTTCTCAGTGAGCTTGTCAGTCGGGACGAATCTCTATTCTAGATCCACACCCTATACTAGTATAGGATTGTTATGCTACTTGAGAAACCTCTATTTAACAGATCTTCCTTCCCAAAAATCACATTTTTTTCTGGTTCAGAACATCCCCATATAATCTACTCCATTCTCCCTTTTCCCCGACATTGTGCTTCAGGAACAAAGTGAAGCAGGTTGTAAATGCTCGTGCATTCCATCACTCAACGGATCTGTTAAAGTCTCCAAGGGCCCATCTCCCCCATGGCTACCTTTCTGGAATCTGCCCAGTATACTTGTCTTTTCTTACACATCCACCAACATCACCTTACTTGATATACAAGTTACAGATATGACCAGGTCCTTATAGAGGTCCACACCACCTACTGGGACTCAGGACTCTCAAGGCAGCAGCCTTTCCCAGTCCTGCTACCTGAAATGTAATACTACCACCAGGATTGGATCTGGGATTTTCTGCATGTGAAACAAGTAGTCCTCTGTGGCCTGTCCCTGAAGAACATCTGAAGAGCCAGGATGCCGGACCAGGCCAACATCCTGTTCTCACAGTGGCCCAACCAGAAGCCTCTCCTGGGAAGCTTGCAAGCAGAACATGAGGGCAACAGCAGCACTCTCCCCACCTGTGACTTCCAGCTACTGGCCTTCAGAGATATAATGCCTCTGACAGCAGAGGCAGAGCATAACCATTGTGACTAGTAGCATATGAATTTGTCTAGCACTCTTTTTCAAGTTCAAGCTGCTGGCCATCACTGCCACTTGTGAAAGTTAATTCCATAGTTTAACCATGTGCTCAGCAAAGATCTGCACCCTTTTGTCTGTCCCTTGCACTCCTCAACTGGCCTCTTGTTTGCCTGGCAGCTTTCAACTACTCACATGGATTCTCATCTCCCCTCCACCCTGCAATACTTTCTCAGACAGCCGACGCGCTCACCTCTCCAGCCTTGTAGCACACACTGCAACGGACAGTGTCTGAGGCTTCTGCCGACTGTGGTGTCGGTCTTTGCTGCTGGGCTTCGTACAGCGAGAGGCACACAGAAGAGCAGAACTCGTGGAAAGAGCTGCCTGAGCCAATCTGAGCCACCACGGAGTCCTTGGCATTCCAGATCTCCCTAAGGGGCAGGAAGACACTGGTCAGACTAGGGCCTGGAGGCCACACCCTGGACTATCCCAGTAAGTGTGGGCAAGAGGTGACAAGGGGACCCAAGAGCAACAAAAGCGGAGGGGAAGTAGCAAGAGGGCTAAGTGTACTTGCAGAGTTGCGGCCTGCCAAAGCAGAAGGGGCAGATTGGGAAAAGGGCACTTGGTTGGTTTTGGGGCACCCACTTTTTGCAGAAGGTGCAGCACTTCTTGCTGAGAGGCCTCTTGGAGAAGGTGGTGAGGCAGGAGCTGGAGCAGAAGAGCTGGGGCAGCCCCTTGCGCTGGTAGGCCGTCTGGCCCTTCTGCAGTGGGGTCCGGCAGTTGGCGCAAGTCATCTTGGTGACGGTGGAACGGGCAGCTCGCTGGGCTGCCTGGTTGCGCAGGGACAGGCGCGTGGTGCGCCGGGTGCGGTGGGGAACGAAGTCCTCGTCGTTGGGGTCATCCACCATGGCATCCGAATCCTCATCCGAGACGGGGACTGTGGAGCACAAGAGAGAACAAGAGGTTGTTGGCTGTCGCTGGCCACTGCTGCACGGGGGGGGGGGGGTCTAGAAACTGGGGGGGAAGAGTGGGAGAAGGGCAGATCCTGCCTCTACAGTTTCCACATACACAAAACAGACAACAAGGATTGTCAACTCCCACACTGGAGCAGGATCCTCTTTAACTGTGCAACTAGATCCGTTACTAAGCCTTGCCTCCAAATCCTACAGAAGGCAGATTCCACCCTTTCAATACACATATCTGACTACATTTGCTATGTTTCACTCTCCCATTTCACTGAAGAACTCAAGGCATTGCACATACTTCTTCCTCAACCCATTCTTTAACCCACACAACAACCCTGCAAGGTGGGCCACCCTAAGAGGTAGTAAACGGCCCACTGAGCTGCAGGGCTGAGCAGGATTTGAACACAGGAGTCTCCCCTCCAAACCTTTCTCTACCCACCATGCCAAAATGGCCTACTCTTCTGGGAGAAGGGCCACACCTCTGTGGCAGAGTGCTCACTTTGAATGCAGAAAGCTCCACTACGCCTAGTTTTAAAATATTCCAGGCAAGCAAGTATCGATAAAGACCCTCTTCTGCCTGAACTCTGGAGAGCTGCTGCCCATTACAGTAGATAACAACAGGTTAGATGAAGAAAGGGTCTAAACTAGAATAACACAGCTTCTTATAATATGTAAAGCATATGTAAAGCATGGTCCTCTTACAGTCAAGGAGGTAACTTACTGCTCTCAGAGGAGTTCACTGTTTCAGGCCGAGACACTTCCGCCCTCCTGGCACGCTCGCTTCTCTTCTGCTCCTGGAACGAACCAAGGAACCATCTAAACAGACAATGGCAAGCAGCCCAGGGAAACCCCCATCTCTGAAATTGTTTACTGAACACCTAAGAATGGCAGGTATGGTTGAGAGTAACCCCTGCCCACAGGTCCACAGTCTAAACTAACTTCCTGCAACCTGCTGCCATACAGATGTTGTTGACCAGGCCCAGAACATCACATTCCGAAACAACTGGAGGGCACCAGGTTGGGGGACACTGGTTTAGTGATGGACACCCATTCACAGAGGAGGAGGAAGGAAACATACAGTGCAAGAAACTTTAAGGCTGAAATGAACGGAACATGTCAATAATTTTCCCCACGCCGAAAAAAACAAAAAACAAAAAACTAGGGGATTGGGGAAAGTGTTAGGAGGGTCTTAGTGGAAAGACAAACACTCAACCGGGTGGCGGCTGCTTCAGCTGCCTCCTCCCTTACCTTCACAACTGGCTTCTCGCTCCCTTTTGCGCCAGGGTCTTCCCCTGCAAGAGAAACACAAGAGAGACCTCAAAGCTGTCTGTGAGGCTGCCAGTCTAGGTGGCTTTAGAAGAGGACTGGACAAATTCAGGGAGAACAGTGGTGCAGCAGGAAAACTGCTCGCACATCTGCAAAGCTAAGCAGGGTCCACTATGGTTTCATATTGGATGGGGGAACTGCATGTTGAGACTAGAAGTTGGACTAGACGACCCTTGAGATCCCTTCCAACTCTACCATTCTATGATTCTATTATCAATTAGTACTAGCTGTTACGGCTACTGTCAGAGGCATTATGCTTCTGAATGCCAGTTTCTGGGACTCACAGGTGGGTCATGGCTAGCTTGCAGGCTCATGACTTGTGCTCATGGCTAGCTTGCAGGCTTCCCATTAGAGCATCTGGTCGGCCACCCTGGGATCAATATGCTGGACTAGATGGGACATTGGCCTGATCTTCTTATGGTCTTACACTCTAACAAGGGTCAGGAATGGAACAAACTAATGCCGAAACATCACTGGGTTAAGATGCTGCTTGAAAGCTATCAATGAACCATCTATGGGTGTGTGTGGCTGGTGAGAGGAAGAGAGAGTAGAAACACCTTTACAACTGGCGCAACATTCAGACAGCTGACCAAGCTCTCTAGCTCTGGGGAAGAAGCTGGGGAAGAAAGGAAAGGAGCCAGTGTGATGTAGAGGTCTGAGTGTTGGACTAGGACCTGAGAGACCAGGGTGCAAATCCCCCACTCAGCAATGAAGCACGCTGGGTGACCTTGGAGTCAGTCACAGTCTCTCAGCCTAAACTACTATGGCAAGTTGTTGTGAGGATGAAATGAAGGAGGAGCACAATGGAGAAAAGGTTGGATATAAATGTGAATTGTAATAGTATAATCTTGCAAGGAACAGGAGAATGGCCAGACATCTAATTTGTTGAAAATGACAAATAAAATATTAACATAACATAAAATAACATAACCTCTAATTTGTTGCTTGCCGAGCAAAGTCAGAGCAGGGGCTATTTACAAAAGATGCAAAAGAATAAATAAAGGTTACTTAATGAACATAATTTCATTAATTTAGATAAGCAAAGATTTATATACAGCAACAACAAAATAATCAACATTATATATAGTTGATTTTATTTACTCTTTTGTATCTCCTGATTGGTCAGGGATCATATTCTCTAGGTTTGGCTAGTTATAAACAGAAACGAGTTGCAACAGCTTTTTACCCAAGAGAAGAACAGTGGGAGCACCTCCTGGCACCGCTCCCCACACTTGGCCTCAGAGCAGAAGCAAAAGTGGGGCTGGGGCGATGCTCTAGGGAGAGCCCTCCTTCCTGCTTACCCACCTGGAGGTTGGAGCGACTGTTCAGCCTCTTGTGCTTTGGGCTCAGCAGGGTCCTTCTGACTGACACTGCTGTCTTTCTCAGCCTCAGCCAGACCCTCTTTCATGGGCTCAGGAGCTGGAGTACTGTTGAGAACAGGCTCCTTCCCCTCCTCTGTAGATGTCGCCACTTCCTCCTTCTGCACTGGAGCACTTTTCTTTGGGGCTTTCAATCGGGCTTTCTTAACCGGCCGCGGAATTTTCGGTGAGTTCTCGGAATATTCTGTTGGTTCTTGTGAGGAGGAAGTGCTGCTTATCTCCACCACGTCAGGCGACTTCACCACATGGCAGTCGGGAAGGGAGGCTGCACTCTCCTCTCCATCATCCTTTGTGCTTTTGAAGTCTACTTTCGATGCTGATGCTTCTTTCCATGCTTCTGGCACAAGGGCTTCGGTTCCTGGCACAGGGGGATCCCTAGGTCCATCCTCCGGATCTGCAGAACCTCGTGTCTTGTACACGTTGTCCAGGTCCTCAGACTTATCCAGGTCCACCAGGTTGTCATTGTTGCTCAAGCTACCGAGAAGACTGGGCTTCTCTGTAACATCTAGAGCACCAGACTTGCTGAGGGTCAGGCTGTTGGATTTGCTCAGATCAGACAATCCGGCTGTTTTCACCAAGCCCGGGTCCAGGTCTGCATCTGAAGTTGCTTGCTTAGGTGCTTCCCACTCCATCTCTTGGGGCTGCTGAGCTGAAGCCTGTGGGATGGAGGCTGTTTGGGACGCTAGCAGATCCTCTCCATACTCCATGTCTGCAGGAAGGTCTCCAATCAATGGCTTATCAGGCAGCGACATTGGCCCCAGGGAGCCAGGAAATTCATTCGACTCCATTCAGAAAAAGGCTTAAAACAAGGAGGCAGAAAGGGGGAGAGAACGGAATGTTAGCACGTTTAAGCACATATGGGAATATAAGGGATGTAGCTCTTCCGAGCAGCTAACCGTGCGAGGCCTTGGAGATCAGCTGCCAGCAACAAGGAGCCAAACTGAATCAGACCCCAAAACTGGCTCAGAAGGGTGCCTCCCCTCGTGAACCAGAACTAACACAAACCAAAAATTTCTAACTTCAAATTCAACTGATTCATTCATGGCAAATACTGGGAATCCATTGGAAGTGGTCCAGAAGACAGAAGATCTTTTAAGCATTGTGAGAAGTAGACACATAATCCTTAAACCCCCCCCCACACACACCAACTTAGGCCTTTTCACACTCAGGGGAGCAATTCTGAACTAATCAGGGTTCAGAAAATTTATGTTCGCACAGAAGTTATTGGCTGGAGGAGATCTTAAAAAATAAGAAGGAATCAGGTGATGAGTTGGTATACTGTAATTTGAAATTGTGTCCCTGCCCTTACCCCACACCAACCCTGGAGTCTCAGTGAAGTGTCATGTTTTTCCACCAGCGCCTGTCACTTGCTACGTTTATTAAAAAGATCAACAGACAATACACAGTACGCAAGATGCTCTCAGGATGATAGACACCATTATGATCCAGTTAGTCTAGAATAGCCCTTTGGTGTTACCACCAGACAATTCTACACAGCTAAGCCAGGCAGAGAGGGGCCCTTGCAAAAGCTGTTCCTCCCAGGCTGAATTCTTAAGCTTTACAGCAACCCACGCCTGAAAAAGCCTTCTTTCACAGAAATCTGGATTTGATTTTTGGTGATCAGGAACACTGGACTTCTAATGACTGGGTCAAAAAAGAAGCAGCAGCTGTCCAATTAAGCATTTTGATTGCTTGTTTCTAAATCTTGTTGCTACCTCTGAGGCACAGGAGAGACAAGGCTACAAATCCGAATATGTAAATCTGAAAAAGGCAAGGTAGCCACAGCCTCATGGAAGACTTCAGAGCTGGAGGTGAACCAATCAGCACCTGTGTTAACTCAGGAAAAAATAAAAAAGCCCAAATGCTTCTTTGGACAATTAACGAAGGCTCTTTAGCAAGCAAACATCTGCAAGAAATTGGATACTCCTACCTCTCCCTACCTCTCCCATCGCCTCTCAGTTAACCCTGGTTTCCTATGAACAGCACTGTGGGTACATCAGCTATGAGCTAGAACAGGGGCAGGCAATATGGGACCCTCCAGGTGTTGTTGGATTCCAACTCCCTTCAGCCCCAGCCAGCATGACCAATGGTCAGGGATGATGGGGCAGCTGTCCAAAAACATGTTGGCTAAGCCCGGACTAGCAGGTATGCAAGTTCTATCCTGAGGGGACACCTGCCGGCTTCATAAAGGACACTGAAAGCAACATGTTGGCAGTGACTATACTGAAGACCAACCTGCAATGGGCAGTTCCCCTATCTGTAAAACGGGTGCATTTTCCTTACAGAGGTCACCTGGGTTATCAATATATTACATGTACTGAATCTGCAGCAGACCTTATGAGCTTTCTCCAAGTGAAGATCTCTGTTTTGAGCAATTACCACACCAGCTATTCCTTAGTCTGGGAACAGGTGGACTATCTGAACCTGGGGAAGGCTCTGAAGTCCTAGACAGACAAACAACTTCCTGTGGATCTGCCTCCTGCTCAGTCAGTATACAACTCAAGTGGCCCCACTTTGCAATTCTCTGGGCTTGCTCACGGAGGCCCACCCTGGAAACCCAGCCACAAGGAAAAAGCAAAGCCACTTCTGAGACAACAAGCCAACAGCGTGTGCCAGGTGATGTTGAGGACACACAGGTTTGCAGGGCATCTATTTCCAGGAATAGTCTGTGAAACACAAGCTATGTGTTGATCTAGGAAAAAAGCAAATGTGCCTTTTAGGAGGAAAGTAAAGAGGCTGGGAATGGTGGGAGACTGTAGCAAGAGAATTCCCCCCCCCCTCTTTCTCTCAGTTAGGGGCCTCTCACACAAGGAGCACTAAGTGCATTGCAAGAATGGCTGATACACAGACACAAAAGGGACCCAAAGGTCACCTAGTCAGATTTTCTGAAACTCTGCATTCAGTGGTCTCAAGTCTTTTTAAACCTCCTAGGAACAAGATTCCATCCTTTGAGAAAATGTATGTCTCTTAATAATTGCTCTACACAGAGGTACACACACATACACACCCTCACTGTTGCTCTATCCCCTGTCAGGAGGGGACCCACCACAGTCTTCTAGCCCACTCTATGGGCTTATAACACAAGTCTCTACTACCTCCCCCCATGGGGACATATAACAGCTTTTCCACGCTTCTTATTTCTGCATACATCACAAGCAAAACCTCCTCTCCCTCTATCTGCAACTCCTTTGGAACCTTTCCACACCACAGTTTAATTCTCCAAATCAAGTATAGCAGCTAATATTACAAAAGTCCCATCCCAACATTGGAGCAGAGAATGGGTGTTAATGTACAGTTCTTGCCTTTCGTTAGCTTTGAACCCACATCGGAATGCAGGGTGCAGAGGTTCCTTGGTCCAATCCAATCAACAGTCCAATTTAATATTCAGTCATTGGGACTCTGAATGCTGACATCAAGCCAGGTGCTGCCAATCATTTAGTTGGAGGGGCAGCGGGGAGGACAAAAGACCAAATGCAATAACCAAGCCACACATTCTACAGGCTTCCTATTTGGCTGGTGAACCTACACACAGAGCCAGGATTAAACCCAATGGGTTGGAAGCTGTAGAGAATCTGCACCAGAACAAGACCCCTGGGTTTTAGGGAAGCAACTCATCTTTTTAATGTTTAGATTGCATCCTGCTCATAAGAACTCAAAATAACTGCTCTCCCTCAGACAAGCATCTCAGAGAAGTTCAAAGCAGCAGTATTTCAGTGGTACGATAAAAACAGCTAGCAGAGCTGAAGCCATTTGCTCTTTAATCTTCAACAATTTCATGTTGGATTCCTTCCTTGGTTACTCAAAACCTAAACATGTTGTCTACTGAAAAAAGCTTTTCCCAAGGATAAGGGCTGTGGGACATACACCTCCCACAAGCCTTGGTCACTCCTCAGAACAATCCAGCGTTTGATGTTAGACAAAACAAAAACGAGTCCAGTTCAAGCCATCACTCCCCCTTTCCTCTGCAAATATCTGCATGCTATTTGATGTCTTCCAAGCCCAAACCAAATCTGCCTTTCTGCAGACCAGCTCCCCTCCCTCCACAAGTACAACTTAGTCATGCTTGCCTTTTCCCAGCTCAGACCTCCAAGATTCCCCCCCCCGCTGCCCCCCAAACCTTCTAAGCCATTCTCTCTCCTTCAGACTTGGTGCAGCTCAATCCAATTACTGCCTCTGTTTTCTACAAGTGCCTACAGGATCCTTTCTCCTAGTACAGTCCAACACCCAAACCTGCAATCTAGGGTCCTTTCCAGGTACCTTGGTTTAAGCCAATCAGCTACTATAGCTTGAACTGGTCCCAGTTCAGGGGTTTTGCTCCTCCCCTTCACAGCAAAGACATGAATGGCTATTCCCTAGTGTAAATACATCCCAGGGCAAACCACTATCCTGTCCTCTAAGTATCAGGTGAGATCTGACCAGGGTTTCCCCAGTTTGAGCAATAGGCTAAGATAGGTGAGCCTACAATTGAGGTTGCCAACATGACTCCTCAGATATTTTTTGACTACAAGTCCTTGACCACTGGATATGCTGTCACGGGCTCGTGGAAGTTGCAGTCAAAAACATTTTGGGGGGCACAGATTCCCCAATGTTGGCTTAGACAGGAAAACGGGTACCCTGAGGCCTACAAAACTACCTCAAAGTCTACAATTCTCTGAACTGAGCTTGTAGCCCATCCCTGCTAACAGTAGAACTCTCCTTGCAAGGCGAGTACCAGCAGAATCCCTCATGATTATTATCACTATTTATTAAATTTGTGTACTGCCCTTCATCCAAAGATCACATAGCTTTTCACAACATAAAATAAAAAAATGACAACGCAAAATGCACAATAAAATAAAGAAAACCAATACCCCTTCCAACAAACACATTTTAAAAGCCATAGATTGTTCAATTAGCCAAAAGCTTGGGAGAAGAGGAGCACTTTTGCCTGGCACCTAAAGATATGTAAGGAAGGTGCCAGGCGAGTTTTCCTGGGGAGAGCATTCCATAATTAGGGAGCCACCACACAAAAGGCCCGGTCTCGTGTCACTGCCGAATTTTGCACCAGCTGAAGTTTCCAACCCATCTTCAGAGCAGCCTAACAAGCATAACACGGCTGCATTTCCCTACACACTGTAGTGGCATGCCAAGCACATCTCGGCCTGCTGCTGCAACCTGATGGCCTTACCCAGAAGTAAGCTCCTCTCCTTGAGCAAGTGCCTGCAGAATCCCACCCTTTCTGTGCATCCCAGACCTGCCTTGTTGCACAGATCTTAGGCTACCCTCCCACCTACCCCTGGTGACACTTGGCCAGGATTGCCACCAGCTTCAACCACAACCTCCTCCCCTTTGCCCAGCAAGTACCTGCAGGATCCTGACCTCACCACTGCAGGCCTGGCCAATCCCAGGCCCGCCTCCTTTTAGAGCCCCTCTTCCCTCGCTTTTCCTTCCCCGCCAAGGGCTCCAGGTGAGACTTGGCCTGGCTCCTTCCCTTGAACAGCAAGTACCTGCAGGATCCCACCCCGTGACGCGGCCCAATCGCTACAGGCCCCGCCCACCAGTGCGGGTTCGGGCCCCCCTAACCAACCCAGGCCCCGCCCCTTGTCACGAGGTCCCGCGCCGCCGCCCCTCCCCCAGCCCACGATGGCCGCCCCCTCCCCCACGCCCCGCCCGGCGCCCCCTCACCTGCCGCAGCTTCCCCGACCCGAGCTTCGCCGCCGCCGGCCTCCCCGAGCTCCCCTCCCTGTCTCTGCCCGCCAGCCCTGCCTTTACCTCGGAGCCCGCCCAAGGCTCGGGTGGCTGCTGCGGCCCCTTTAAATGGAGGCGCCGCTCGGAGCCCTCAGCGCGCCGCAGCCCGAGCGAAGGGGGGCGGTCCGGGGAGGCCTGCGATTGGCCGCGGCGCGAGCCAGGGCGGCGCTCCGATAGGCCGCCGGCGCTCGGGCCCCGCGCCCCGATTGGCCGCGCGGGGCTCCGGGCTCGCGAGACCGGCCCGGCGGCGCGCAAAACCCGGCGCGGAGTTACACGGCTGCCCGGAGCGGGGGGGCGAGATGGAAAACGCGGAACGGCAGAAACGCGGAGCGGCGCCGGGGGTTGGTGCGGGTTGGGGGGTCGGGGAGGGAAGGTACGGGAAGGGGTCCCTCCGGCCTCCCCCATCTCGAGAAACGACAACAAGCACAACGGTTACCTCCGAAATCCAAGGAGGGGTCGCGAGGAAAGAAATCGCCCCCTCCCCAAGCACCGCCACCCCCCACCCCACCCCACCAGACACACGCACATGAAAGTGGGGCTGCCCCTGTTGAATCTCCTCTTCCTTCTTCCTACCCGCCGCATAAAACACCTCCGGGGTCCTCCGGCGCCCCCTCACCTCTTCTCCCGCAGGTTGCGCGGCTCCCCGCTCGCCACCAGCAGCCCCGCCGCAGCGTCTCCCGGGGAGGCGAGTGACGGAGAGAGCGAGCGCGCGTCCAGGGTGGGGCAGGCACGGGCACCGCCTCCGGGACGGACGGAGGGAGGGACGGGTGCTGGGGAGCCGGCGCCAGAGGACCCCTCCACCTTTTCTCCTCCCGCCCGCCTTAGGGAAGGGCCCGCCCCCTTGCAACGCCCCCCATCCGGACCGTATCTGTGAGCGCCCTCCCCTGGAGGTTCCTCTTATTTCCCCTCGTGGGGGTGGTCCCTGCCCCATGGTGGAACACTGCGGAGCCAGACGCCCACCCCCACCACCCACCCACCCAAAGGCACGACCCAGGATCCCCAAGTTCACAATATTTCTCCCCTGCATAAATGCCCCCTCTAACAACCCCAGATGTGTAGGGGAGGGCGCACCTAGCAAGACCAGGTCCCCCTTTCCACGGAACAAAAAGACAGGAGCCCCAACTCCGCGTTATCCTTACCTCTTCCCCACGGGTGCCCCACGCGCATTCGGCCCGTGCCCCTTCGGAAAATGCTCTGCTTTGCGTATATTTTTGACACCCACTTCCCCCCACCTCACGGTCCTGAGAAATCCGGCCCCGCTTCACATACCAGGATAGAGACGTGCAAAAACATACACACAAAAAACCCACACCCCATTTCCCTCTCGGCCACAAAAGCCTCTCTCCCCTCAAAAGTCTCATCTCAATCCCATACCACCTGCATCTGGGGTTTGTCTCTTATATCAATCGTATTCTGCCACCCACGACTCCCCCAAGGAATTGTCCACACACACTCCTTGAGACATGATGTTTTCCAGAAAATTGAGACTATTAATTCATTTATTTATGCATTTATTGATGCATTTATTGTGCCCCACCTTTCCCCGCAAGGAGCTCTAAGCTCAGTGAAGGGAAAAAGTATTTGATCCCCTGCTAAATTTGCCCGTTTGCCCTCTGACGAAGAAATGACCTGTCCATAATTTTAATGGTAGGTTTATTGTAGCTGTGAGAGACGGAATAACAACAGGTAAACCCCCAGAAACCAGAAGACAAAGGTCAGAGATTGATGTGCATTATAATGAGTGAAATAAGTATTTGATCCCTTTGCAAAAGATGACTTGGTAGCCAAACCCTGTATCTCCCAGCTACAATAAACCTACCATTAAAATTATGGACTGGTCATTTCTTCATCAGAGGACAAACGGGCAAATTTAGCAGAGGATCAAATACTCCCCCCCCCCCTCACTGTAGGTTGTGCATTTCCAGCCCAAACCAAACAAAGGCGGTGCATTTGAATTATGGGTGCAGGCAATGCAGCTGGTGGCGGGCAGGAGTCAATTTTAGTGTCTGTGAAAATGCCCCTAGTCGTGTTTACAGTGAACACCCCTTAAGTTCTGAATTCCATTCCTCAACAAAGCCCTATAGATGCAAGGGGCACTCTTGTGAATCATTCACATCAGTTAAGTGGGAAAAGGACACGGCTGCTTCTCTGCCTTCTTCATTTTACACTGTAGGTCTCCCTTGTGGTGGGGTGGGCGTCCTTAATACCGTGGTAACTACCTCACTTGGTCAGGTCAGCTGAATATCCAGCCCTGACTGGTGTTGCCTGCTTTAGAGCACTGGCCTGCTAGGAGAGGGCGTGCCCCCACCCACAACAACACTGGGCAATTGCTAGGTTCCTAGGTTCCTGCACCTTCCTAGCACCAGCCATGCACCCACCCGGCAGGAGAGGAGTGAAGTGAACAATTAGGAAGGCTGCATACACACCACACATTTAAAGCACCTTTGCTCCCCACCCCCCACCCCCCCAAATCCTAGGACCTGCAGGCAACCGTGCAAAGAGCTACAAAGCCCAGCATCCTTGACAAACTACAGTTTCCAATATTCTTTGGGAAAAGCCGTACACTTTAAATGTATGGTGTGCATGCAGCTGAAGCTATCTAAGGCTGTCTCACTGACAGTATACCGTGGGACTTCTGGCTAGGAACTCCACCCCCCCCCAAGCCCAGCCACATCACTTTTCCAAGAGCAGGCACAACCCGTCAGGACAGTAGGAAAGGAAGCCACACACAGCCCGTTGACCCTAGTTATACACAGGAATCTCTCTCTCTCTCTCTCTTTTTTAAAAAGGAGACTCGATTGAGGTCCTTTTCCTTGGGGAAGAACGGTAAAAGTGATGGATGCTCCCTGACATTCCTCATCAGTTTCTATTTGGCTGTGGTCATATACCAGAAGTGTGCAGCCATTTTCATGCTTGTCTAATACCTACAAGTATTACTGCTAGCTAGCTGCAGTTAAACCCCCTGCCTATGTATTAATAGTTTCACATAAAAGCAATTGGTAACTTGTACGTGTATGAGCACTGGTTGTTCGTTTTGTATTTCCCCCCCTCTCATTTAAGCAAGTAAGCAAGTAAGTAAGTAGTAAGTAAGCAAATTTTTATTTATACCCCGCACTCCCTGGCCAAGACCAAGCTCAGGGCGGCTAACATCAAATATCAAATACATTAAAACACAATCAAACAATTGATTAAAATATAGCTTAAAAATTAGAATCAGGATAAAATTAAATGACTGCCCACGAATTACAACCTTAGGGGTCGGGAACCTCAAGTTTTCATCAGGGCCAGCTGTCCATGTTAGTCCCACATGAGCTGATAAAAGGGCAAAGAGGTAACTTACAGGGTACCATGGAGCGGGGGGGGGGTCAAACTGGGCCCAGACCGAAGGCCAGGAGGAAAAGCTCTATCTTGCAGGCCCTGTGGAAGGATGTCAAATTCCGCAGGATCACACCACCTAAAATTCTGCAACCCAGCTGTACTTTGGAAGAGAGAGGTAGTAGTGAGTTTTGGTTCTAGGGCCTGGGAAAACTCGTTTTCAGATCTTTATTCTGCAATGAGTGACCTTGGGCCAGTCAACTTATCTCAACCTAACCAAAGTTACAGCATTGTTGTGAGAGTAAAAGTGGGGAGGGCAGGGGAGAGAGAACTATGGTGCCACATTAAGCTTCTTGAACAAAAGACAGGATATAATTGCAAATTTTTAATACCCCTCCTTTTTTTGTTCGTTCTAAAGCTGCTGCCTGTTCAATGCCAATATATGGCCCCTGTTGTAATTACCGTAATGTATATTTTCAAGATGGAGAAAATTGCATTGCCTTTCTGTCTTCCTAATCTTCCCAACAGATGCTTTTTTCTTCCAGTGACCCTTACTTTAAGACCCAGCTAAACTTTCTACAGCCATTGATCTATTTAGCTCAGTATTGTCTAAACTGACTGGCAGGGACGTTTCCCGAGTTACTCGGAGATGCCAAGGATTAAATATGGGACCTTCCGCATGCAAAGCAGATCTTCTGCCACTGAGCTGTGGCTCATGATATGCCTCTGATCGTTTCTGGTGTCCTCACAATGCTTTCAACCTTCTTTGCGGAAGGGAATGGGTGAGTCCATCCTGGAAACTTAATCTGCGATTAAACCGTTATTTTATTTTATTATTACACATATATCTCACTTTTTCTTAAGGTGGCATATAGACTTCTCCCCCAGTCTATTTTACCTTCACAACAACCCTGTGAGGTAGGTTAGGCTGAGAGATACTGACTGGCCCAAGGTCATCCAGTGGGTTTCGTGGGCCTCCCAGGTTCTAGTCCCGCACTCTAACCACTGCACCACACCGCTGCGTATTTGCATTGACACCCACAGGGGTCAGCAAACTTTTTCAGGGGGGGCCGGTCCACTGTCCCTCAGACCTTGTCGGGGGGGGGGGGAGACTATATTTATTTTGGGGGGGGGGGGAGAACGAATTCCTATGCCCCACAAATAACCCAGAGGTGCATTTTAAATAAAAGTACACATTCCACTCATGTAAAAACGCGCTGATTCCTGGACTGTCTGTGGGCCGGATTGAGAAAGCGATTGGGCCAGATCCAGCCCCTGGGCCTTAGTTTGCCTGCCCATGAACTAGATGAAAGCATCTGTAGTGCAGCAAAAGTCTGCAATCCTATACACACTAGGATCAAGCCCCCTTGGACTTGCTTCTGGGTAAACTTTGCCAACCTGCTGCCCTCCAGAGGTTTTGGACCAGAAGTGGCTGGGACTAGGAGGCGTTATCATCCAAAACATGTGGAGGGCACCATGTTAGGGGAGACTCTTGCAACAGATTCCTGCGTTCCAGGGGGTTGGACTGGATGACCCCTGTGGTTCCTTCCAACTCTACAATTCTGTGATTCTATGCCACTATTATCCCAGCAGTTCATATGTAATACAGGGTTGTTTTTAAGGCCTTCTGCGGTAAAGTATGCAACCATCTTACTTGTAGCATAGACCTGGGCTGCGCAGGAGTTTGGCTTTCGCTTTTGAGAGATTTCTTTCCATCACTGCTGCTTTGGTTGTTTTCAACCTGTGCTGCTTACTCGACATATGGGGCAAAAACCAGATATGCTTCCTTCTGCAACAGCTTGTTTGACTGATAAGTTTTCTCCCACAATTCACAATTGCATGTCAAGGCTCGGTGTCTTAAGAGGCACCCTCAGCTTAATGGGGGGGGGGTTGGAGCGCAAACATGAGCAGGTCCCACAAGGCCTCGCCAGCACCCCATATGCATAGAAATTGGATGCAATATCCTTTTGCAATGTGCAGCTGATAAATAATGTGCATCGGTTGCTCAGTAGATGTAAGTACCAAAAGGATTTATTGCAAGTTCAGAGTTCAAAACCCACCTCTCTGTAGCTTGCTATCTGCCCCATTTTTTTACAGCTCTTGGTGAGTAAAGGCTGCCTACTGCTCTGTTCTGTTCTCATGAGAATCAGGTGCCTTAAGAGAGCACTCTGCAGGGGCCCTGCTGGACATCCCTGTTTGACTCTTTGGGCAGACTGACTGGCATTCACGCACCCTTTTACAGGACCAGTCTAAGGTAATGGGTGGGAGTCCTGCTCTCCAAGTTGGCTACGCCCATTTTCAAGCTATCTCATGCACACAAGCCAGATGGGATTTGGCTGCCGAAAGGACTTGGCAGCCGCTCCAGAGGATGTTATGACGCTGTGGAGGACAGAATTGTTTCGAACGTGGCGCGCCAGAGGGTTCAAGGTGTCTCCGCAGAGCTGGGAAGACTCCTTTTCCTGGTGTGGGAAGGACCACATGGCCAAGGGCCAACTCTTGCTTGCAACAGAATCCTGCCTCTGTTTAAACAGCAGCAGCAGCAGCAGCAGCCAGACCAAGGGTGCACACAACACAAATCACTTGCACGTGCACATCATTTTTCATCAGCAGGAGCTTCACCCCTCCAGAAGTGTGCCTCTTGCTCCCTGCTGCAGCTTTCACAATTCTGGGTGCAGGATACATGAGAGAGGCATGCTACCTATTCTCAAGGGGCTGCAGCGGGGAGAAGGAGAGAGGAGAAATGCCACAAGCACGCAGAACTGAAAGCTCCACAATGGCTGTCTCTACCCCCCACCTCCACCCCCGCCTCCCATGCATTCCTCAACACCCCTCCCCTCTGCTTCCAGGTTTTCTCCTTGCTGGGGCCTCTCCTGCCTCCTGTTGCGATGGCCTCCAGGCGTGCATTTCCTGCTGCTGCTGCTTTCTCCGGAGAGGTTTGTTTTCAACCGCCAGCCTCCAACGCACACTGGAAAGGGAGCAGGCTCCTGGTTGCAGCATGCGCAGATGCATAGATGTGGGGAAATGCTGCAACAAACATGGAAAAATGGCACTGTGGATTCTTGGCGGCAACATTCCAGAGCTACGCAAACTGCCTTTTGAATTGCAGTGAGGCCTTGTTAGAGCTCTGGCAAGCCCACGGCTCTGCTAAAACGGTTGCCGGGGGAGGGGAGAGGGGGCTCTCAAGAGGCCTGGAGAAAATTTAACATACCTGCATTAAACAGAGACCTGGCACTGTAGTGGCCAACCCCCCCACCCTGGGCACTTCCAGAATGATTCTGTTTTTCACTTAGGGTTCAGTGGCATACGTGGAAAGTCACATCGCACAGTTGAAATGGATTAGACACTTCAGCGCAACAAACCTGCTTCAATAACCATTTTCAAACTCCTTAGCTTTTTGCAGTAAGGAAAGTGAGGGGGAAACCAATGGAAAAGTAGAATAGCAATTGCTTGTCATGGTGTTGTAATAACATTCCTGACAACAATGGGAATGAAGGCCCAATGCATGGAAGAGACCCTGGAGGGGCATTTCACTATGTGTGGCCCTTGATGGTGCCGCATTTTGGAAGCTGCACCTGCAAGCAGCAATATCTCCCTGGATGTTCCCAAACAGACCACCTGTACTGTTGTGTGATGCCTAGAGGGTGGGTGAATGAGATGGGGCAGGCTGGGAAAATAGGGGCATCATTTACAAGGATGGGATCAGTTAAATAGGATAAAGGAGGCCAGGAGTGAGGAGGTCCAGGGGCCAAATGTGGCCATTCAGGCCTCGCTCTATGACCCTTGGACCTCTTCCCAGGCCACACTCCTCTATGGCCCCTGATTCGCACCCTGCATGTTTTGGCCTGACTGGAGTGTGCCATTGATGCTAATTATGCTTTTGGCTTCTCATAACAAAAGACCAGAAAGTTGGGTGAATAAAAACCATCCTGTTCAGAGGAAAATAACAATAACCCATGGCTCCACTCATGTTTACCTCTGACCCTGCCTGCCACTGGCATGTGGCCCTTGGAAGGCTGCCCAGAAAAGAATGCAGCCTTTGGGTCCAATAAGAGATTCCCCAGCATCACAAGGTTGTGAAGCAGGAAGTGGATGTGAGTAGAGCCATAGCTGGGCAGTATAGCACGTGCTTTGCATGCAGAAGGTCCCAGGTTCAATCCCCAACATCTCCAGAGCAGGCTGGGAAAGTTCATTAGACCATGGGTAGGCAAACTAATGGTGCTGGAGGAGACTCTTGAGAGTCCCATGGACGGCAAGAAGATCAAACCTCTCCATTCTTAAGGAAATCAGCCCTGAGTGCTCACTGAAGCTGAGGCTCCAATACTTTGGCCACCTCATGAGAAGAGAAGACTCCCTGGAAAAGACCCTGATGTTGGGAAAGGTGGAAGGCACAAGGAGAAGGGGACGACAGAGGATGAGATGGTTGGACAGTGTTTTCGAAGCTACCAGCATGAGTTTGACCAAACAGCGGGAGGCAGTGGAAGACAGGAGTGCCTGGCGTGCTATGGTCCATGGGGTCACGAAGAGTCGGACACGACTAAACAACAACAAGGCAAACTAAAGCCCGGGGGCCAAATCCGGCCCAATCGCCTTCTCAATCCAGCCCGCATACAGTCCGGGAATCAGTGTGTTTTTACATGAGCAGAATGTGTGCTTTTTTAAAAAAATGCATCTCTGGGTTATTTGTGGGACATAGAAATTTGTTCATTATTTTTTTCAAAATATAGTCCACCCCCCACAAGGTCTGAGGGACAATGGACTGGCCCCCTGCTGGAAAAGTTTGCTGACCCCTGCATTAGACTGACTTAGTTTTAATCTGTATCCTATTTGAGAACCAGTGTGGTGTAGTGGTTAGAGCTGTGGGGCGCCACACTGTTGTGGCAGGAGAAGCACAGAATTTTTGGGTTGGAAGGGACTCCAAATGTCATCCAGTCCAGCCTCCTGCAATGCAGGAATCTCAGCTAAAGCATCCATGACAGATGGCCACCCAACATCTGCTTAAAGACCTCCAAGGAAGAAGAGTCCTCCACCTCCTAGGGAAGTACGTTCCACTGTCAAACAGTTCTTATTGCCAAAAAATTCTTCCTGGTGTTTAGTCAGATTTTTTCTTGTAACTTGAAGCCATTGGTTCGGGTCATACTCTGTGGAGCAGGAGAAAATAAGTTTGCTCCATCTTCCATGTGACATTCTTTTAGATATTTGAAGACGGCTATCCTATCTGCTGTCTCTTTTCCAGGGTAAACATGCCCAGCTCCCTCAACTGTTCCTCATAAGGATTGGTTTCCAGACCCACAATCATCTTGGTTGCCCTCCTCTGCACACATTCCAGCTTGTCAACATCCTTAAATTGTGATGTCCAGAGCTTGACACAGTATTCCAGGTGTGGTCTGACCAAATGTCCTGTACGCTCAGCCTACCTGGCAGCAAGTCCCGCTGGCATGTACTGTATGTAAAGTCCAAAGTTTAACAGTCAGGAAACACAGTCTGAGGGTCAATCCACGTAAGCGAAGTCCAAAGTCCAGCAGTCAGAAAACGCAGTCCAGAGTCAAACCCAAAGAACAGCGCCGTAGAGGTCCTGGAGCATCCAAGCCAAGGTCCATCAACATCAGCAGCGGAGCAGACCCAGAACCTCAGCTACACTTCCTTTTTATACCTTGCATGTTGACTGAAGCATCTGGGCTGGATGAGGTAGGTGACCCTCACCTGTTCTGAGCCTACTATAGCTGAGGAAAGCCCACCTGGGCTATGGGCTCTTGCCTGCCTCAGCCTCCCGGAGCATAACCTCCCACTGCTCCCTGTGTCTCAGAGCCCGCTTTGATTGTGGAGACAGGGGCCTCTCTGGCTCTGATGAAGGGTCCTGATCTTCTGGTCCCTGCACAATGACCCCCATCTCCATCACCCTGTGTGTACTTCCCATGACCCCAACTTCTCCATTCCCATCCCCAGCTTGCCCCAGTGGGTCCCAGTCACGGTTACACTCCTCACCAGGATCCTCTTCCCACTGTCCTGCCAGTTCATGACACCAAGGTAGAATAGAGTGGTACTATTACTTCTCTTGATCTAGACAGTATACAACTGTTGATGCAGTCAAGAAAAGAAGTTTGAAAACCACAAGGTTAGAGTGTTAGACTAGGACCTGGGAGATCAGGGTTCAAATCCCAACTCAGCCATGAAGCTGACTGGGTGACCTTAGGCCAGCCAGTCACTGCCTTTCAGCCTGACCACAGGTTTGTTGTGGGGTATAACCATGCACATCACCTTGAGCTCCATGGCGGGGAAGGTGCAATAAATTAGGTCCCAGCAGAGTCTGCAAGTCAGCAGAAGGCAAAATGTTCCATTTCCCAGGCAGGAATTTAGTCTGGGGCCCTTTGGAAAAGGGATGGCATTTTTGGCTACTGAGGGAGGGAAACACATGTCAGACTGGCACACATGTATCCTGGGCTGAAGCAAGGGAGCAAGAGGAGGGCACCCCTTCTGGGCTCTCCCACTCAAAGCAACTGATATTGCTGAACCTGATTTGGTGCCCAAACAGGACAATCTGGATATGGAACAACTGATTGGTTCAAAATTGGAAAAGGAGCACGACAAGGCTGTATATTGTCTCCCTGCTTTGTTGTTGTTGTTGTTTAGTCGTTCAGTCGTGTCTGACTCTTCGTGACCCCATGGACCAGAGCACGCCAGGCACTCCTGTCTTCCACTGCCACCCGCAGTTTGGTCAGATTCATGTTTGTAGCTTCGAGAACACTGTCTAACCATCTCGTCCTCTGTCGTCCCCTTCTCCTTGTGCCCTCCATCTTTCCCAACATCAGGGTCTTTTCCAGTGAGTCTTCTCTTCTCATGAGGTGGCCAAAGTATTGGAGCCTCAGCTTCACGATCTGTCCTTCCAGTGAGCACTCAGGGCTGATTTCCTTAAGAATGGATGCATTTGATCTTCTTGCAATCCATGGGACTCTCAAGAGTTTCCTCCAGCACCATAATTCAAAAGCGTCAATTCTTCGACGATCAGCCTTCTTTATGGTCCAGCTCTCACTTCCATACATCACTACTGGGAAAACCGTAGCTTTTACTATACGGACCTTTGTTGGCAAGGTGATGTCTCTACTTTTTAAAATGCTGTCTAGGTTTGTCATTGCTTTCCTCCCAAGAAGCAGGCGTCTCTTAATTTCGTGGCTGCTGTCACCATCTGCAGTGATCATGGAGCCCAAGAAAGTAAAATCTCTCACTGCCTCCATTTCCTCCCCTTCTATTTGCCAGGAGGTGATGGGACCAGTGGCCATGATCTTCGTTTTTTTGATGTTGAGCTTCAGACCATATTTTGCGCTCTCCTCTTTCACCCTCAATAAAAGGTTTTTTAATTCCTCCTCACTTTCTGCCATCAAGGTTGTGTCATCTGCATATCTGAGGTTGTTGATATTTCTTCCAGCAATCTTAATTCCGGCTAGGGATTCATCCAGCCCAGCCTTTCGCATGATGAATTCTGCATATAAGTTAAATAAGCAGGGAGACAAAATACAGCCTTGTCGTACTCCTTTCCCAATTTTGAACCAATCAGTTGTTCCATATCCAGTTCTAACTGTAGCTTCTTGTCCCACATAGAGATTTCTCAGGAGACAGATGAGGTGATCAGGCACTCCCATTTCTTTAAGAACTTGCCATAGTTTGCTGTGGTCGACACAGTCAAAGGCTTTTGCATAGTCAATGAAGCAGAAGTAGATGTCTTTCTGGAACTCTCTAGCTTTCTCCATAATCCAACGCATGTTTGCAATTTGGTCTCTGGTTCCTCTGCCTCTTCTAAATCCAGCTTGCACTTCTGGGAGTTCTCGGTCCACATACTGCTTGAGCCTTCCTTGAAGAATTGTAAGCATAACCTTGCTAGCGTGTGAAATGAGTGCAATTGTGCGGTAGTTGGAGCATTCTTTAGCACTGCCCTTCTTTGGGATTGGGATGTAGACTGACCTTCTCCAATCCTCTGGCCACTGCTGAGTTTTCCAAACTTGCTGGCATATTGAGTGTAGCACCTTAACAGCATCATCTTTTAAAATTTTAAATAGTTCAGCTGGAATACCATCACTTCCACTGGCCTTGTTATTTGTAATGCTTTCTAAGGCCCATTTGACTTCACTCTCCAGGATGTCTGGCTCAAGGTCAGCAACCACACTACCTGGGGTGTACGAGGCATCCATATCTTTCTGGTATAATTCCTCTGTGTATTCTTGCCACCTCTTCTTGATGTCTTCTGCTTCTGTTAGGTCCTTACCACTTTTGTCCTTTATTATGGTAATCTTTGAACGAAATGTTCCTTTCATATCTCCAATTTTCTTGAACAGATCTCTGGTTCTTCCCATTCTGTTGTTTTCCTCTATTTCTTTGCAGTGCTCATTTAAGAAGGCCTTCTTGTCTCTCCTTGCCATTTTTTAGAATTCTGCATTCAATTTCCTGTATCTTTCTCTATCTCCCTCGCATTTTGCTTGCCTTCTCTCCCCCGCTATTTGTAAGGCCTCATTGGACAGCCACTTTGCTTTCTTGCATTTCCTTTTCATTGGGATGGTTTTCGTTGCTGCCTCCTGTATAATGTTTCGAGCCTCCATCCATAGTTCTTCAGGCACTCTGTCCAGCAAATCTATATCCGTAAACCTGTTCCTCACTTCCACTGTGTATTCATAAGGGATTTGGTTTAGATTGTATCTTACCGGCCCAGTGGTTTTTCCTACTTTCTTCAGTTTAAGCTTGAATTTTGCTATAAGAAGCTGATGATCTGAGCCACAGTCAGCTCCAGGTCTTGTTTTGCTGACTGTATAGAGCTTCTCCATCTTTGGCTGCAGAGAATATAATCAATCTGATTTCGATGCTGCCCATCTGGTGATGTCCATGTGTAGAGTCGTCTCTTGTGTTGTTGGAAAAGAGTGTTAGTGATGACCAGCTTGTTCTCTTGACAGAACTCTATTAGCCTTTGCCCTGCTTCGTTTTGAATTCCAAGACCAAATTTGCCAGTTGTTCCTTTTATCTCTTGATTCCCTACTTTAGCATTCCAATCCCCTATAATGAGAAGAACATCCTTCTTTGGTGTCACTTCTATAAGGTGTTGTAAGTCTTCATAGAATTGGTCAATTTCAGTTTCTTCAGCACCAGTAGTTGGTGCATAAACTTGGATTATTGTTATGTTAAAAGGTCTGCCTTGGATTCGTATCGAGATCATTCTATCATTTTTGAGATTGCATCCCAGTACAGCTTTCACCACTCTTTTGTTGACTATGAGGGCCACTCCATTTCTTTTGCGGGTTTCTTGCCCACAGTAGTAGATATGATAGTCATCCGAACTGAATTCGCCCATTCCCGTCCATTTTAGTTCACTGATGCCCAGAATGTCAATATTTATTCTTGCCATCTCATTTTTGACCACATCCAACTTACCCAGGTTCATGGTTCTTACGTTCCAGGTTCCTATACAATATTTTTCTTTACAGCATTGGACTTTCCTTTCGCTTCCATGCATATCCGCAACTGAGTGTCCTTTCGGCTTTGGCCCAGCCGCTTCATCAGCTCTGGATCTACTTGTACTTGTCCTCCACTCTTCCCCAGTAGCATGTTGGACGCCTTCCGACCTGAGGGGCTCATCTTCCAGCGTCATAACTTTTATATGCCTGTTGTCTTTGTCCATGGAGTTTTCTTGGCAGGGATACTGGAGTGGCTTGCCGATTCCTGCTCCAGGTGGATCACGTTTGGTCGAAACTCTCCACTATGACCTGTTCATCTTGGGTGCCCTGCTCGGCATAGTTCATAGCTTCTCTGAGTTCTTCAAGCCCCTTCGCCACGGCAAGGCAGTGATCCATGAAGGGGTCTCCCTGCTTATTTAACTTATATGCAGAATTCATCATGCGAAAGGCTGGGCTGGATGAATCCCTAGCCGGAATTAAGATTGCCGGAAGAAATATCAACAACCTCAGATATGCAGATGAGACAACCTTGATGGCAGAAATTGAGGAGGAAATAAAGAACCTTTTAATGAGGGTGAAAGAGGAGAGTGCAAAATATGGTCTGAATCTCAACATCAAAAAAAATGAAGATCATGGCCACTGGGCCCATCACCTCCTGGCAAATAGAAGGGGAAGAAATGGAGAGGCTCCTTGGGAGAGAGGCGATGGCAAACCTAGACAGCGTCTTAAAAAGCAGAGACATCACCTTGCCAACAAAGGTCCGTATAGTTAAAACTATGGTTTTCCCAGTAGTGATGTATGGAAGTGAGAGCTGGACCATAAAGAAGGCTGATCGCCGAAGAATTGACGCTTTTGAATTCTGGTGCTGGAGGAGACTCTTGAGAGTCCCATGGACTTCAAGAAAATCAAACCTCTCCATTCTGAAGGAAATCAGCCCTGAGTGCTCACTGGAAGGACAGATCCTGAAGCTGAGGCTCCAATACTTTGGCCACCTCATGAGAAGAGAAGACTCCCTGGAAAAGACCCTGATGTTGGGAAAGATCAAGGAGAAGGGGAGGACAGAGGATGAGATGGTGGGACAGTGTTCTCGAAGCTACCAGCATGAGTTTGACCAAACTGCGGGAGGCAGTGGAAGACTAATTTGTTTTAAATTAGTGGGGTTTTCCCCCATGTTGCATTTTAAATTGTTGTGACCTGCCCTGGGACCGTATGGTGGCAGCTGGTAATAAATCAAATTAATAAAATTTGATTTATTAGGATAAACTTCCTGACAGCAAGAGCTGTTTGGCAGTGGAACAGACTCACATTAGAGGTGATGGACTCTCCTTCTTTGGAGTTTTTAAAGCAGAGGTTGCATGGCCTTGGAGGCTTTAGCTGAGATACCTGCAATGCTGGGGGTTGGACTAGATGACCCTTGAGTCCCATCCAACTCTAAGATTCTATGATTCTAATTTTATACTCACCAGCATCTTTGTATGTGTGCAACAAAAGGTAGCAACCGACCTACTATCAAAATAACCGCTTCACGTCTCTGAATCGGTTCCTAAGGCAAGATTGTCCTGTGTGTTGTTGTCGTTTAGTCATTTAGTCGTGTCTGACTCTTCGTGACCCCATGGACCAGAGCACGCCAGGCACTTCTGTCTTCCACTGCCTCCCACAGTTTGGCCAATGTTTTTAATTGTGTTGGAAGCCGCCCAGAGTGGCTGGGAGTTAGGGAACTGGCTCCTATGCCTGTTCAGCTTGGTCACCTGTTGTAAATTCCACCAGCAAAGAAGGATCTCGGTGTAGATCAAAGCACACAATGGAAGTCGGTGGGGAGGGTCCAATCCTCAGAAATCAGACCCAGACTCACCTGCCAGCCCCACCTACACTGTTCTGAAAGAGCACAGGATGTAACTCTTGGGCAATTGCACAGCAGCAGAAAATAAAACTGAAGATGATATACCCTCAGTTTGCTTCACTTCTTCCTCTCCTGCACACTGTCTCATGAGTAGGGACCCAGAATTTGGGAGAGGGGCTAAGCCTCAGGGTACCTGATTAAAGGCACTTTGCACTTGAGGAACATGGGGCACTTTGAGCACTTGTCCCCCACCCTGCTACAAATTAGATGCATGTTATGTCCCTGTAACAACAACGAAATCGAAACCATTGGGCATGTCATCTTATACTGCCCATTATATCGAGACTCAAGAAAAGAGCTGATCGAACCGATTCTGAGGAAAATACCTCGTAGTACAGACGACACCTATATCAGACACCTCTTAGCTGACAAAGAGCCCGAAATTAACAGGTCCGTGGCAAAGTACTGTTACATTGCAACAAGAATAAGACGAGCAATGATGTCAACAACGGAGTTCAAATTGCAAACATCGAAGAAATTATAATAAACAGTAGTGACACCTGAATTGAATTTTAAAACCTTAAAAGTCGAAACTTGGTCATAAATATAAGTACCAATTCTGTGAATTGGCCATATTTCTACTGTCATTTGTAGCACAATACTACTTTTAATGTCATATTTTTATAAATTGCTTTCTGGTCACTGACCGTATTAAAGATATTTGATTTGATGCATGCAGGGTCAAACCTTTCCCAGTGGAGGCTCAAGTCAATCTGGTGGCATATGAGCTCCAGCTTCTTCTGCCCGTGTGAAGTGCTCCCTGCCTTCTGTCATTCACTATTGCCACGTGCAGACTTTCGCACCAGAGTTCCAGCTGTCTGCAACCAGACAGCACGAGCTCTCGGTTCATCCTGGCTGCCTACTGTGGGGAGACCGAGTTGTGGTTCCCCAAAGAGTCTGCCAATGCGTCCTCGAGGCTCTGCACATCGGATCTTCAAAATGAAGGGGATCTTCAAAATGAAGGTGTTGGCTCGGTGTTACGTCTGGTGGCCTAACATGGATGATGCCATCACTTCATGGGTTGCCTCCTGGCAAGCATGCCAAGAGTCAAGACCTGCACCGCCGGCAGCTAAGCGTAATACCTGGGAGATACCCAAGGCACCCTGGTCGAGGGTGCACATCGATCTTGCCGGCCCTTTTCACGGCCGGACCTTTATGGTAGTGGTGGACGCCTATTCCAAATGGCTGGAGGAGGCCCTGATGCCCTCCACCACTACCGAAGCCGTCATCCGGATGCTGCGGAGCCTGTTTGCAACTCATGAGTGTCCTGATGTCCTCGTCTTGGACAACGGACCTCAGTTCACATCAGGCACCTTTGAAAGGTACCTCTTGGGGCTGGGCAGCAGTTGGACTTCAATCCCAATGGGGCACTCTTACATTGTCTCCTGAGATAGACAGATGCCAACCAACCAGCCAAATTATTCTTGTGATTTTAAGTTGTGTTAAACATAGTATTGTGTTTCAACTGTTGTAACCGGTCTTGGGGTGCTGAGCAGGTAAAATTAATAAATCTTAACAATAAAAATAATTCATTGGAAGGGCTAGGGCCCAAAGACAATACAAGTTATGGCAGCTGCCGGACGATGTGCCGACAACTCTTCATTTTATGGTTGCTATCCAGAGAAGCTCAAGTCTTAGGAGTTGTGTGGGGTGTATGGAGTGTTAGGGCAAGGGCAGTATCTCTGGTGGGGGACACATTGTACTGCTTCCAGGGTAGTTTGCCCACCTTTGGTCGTCCCCCCCCCCCCCCCGCACTCAGCTCTGGGGCTGTGATAAGTTGTCAGCATGCAACAGCGGCCACACCCTTGGAATAGCTTTGATCGCTGGCTAAACCAGGTGAGGGGAGCCAATGGATCTCAAGCCCTTGGTGAGCTAGGGACTAACCCTGCAAGCGAAAACAGGCTCCAGCTGAGTGAACGGACAAGTCCAATAGCAGGCCCAGTGGTCAAGAAGGCAGTTTCTGCACATAGAGGGAAGCGAGGGGTAGATGGGGCTCAACCACCTGGGAAGGTAGAAGATCTTGGAGAAGAAAAACTCTGACCCTAAACCTCCACTGTCTTGTGGGATATATTCAGGAGAAGAAAAGGCCAAGGAGTAACCCAAGGAGTAAATCCAGTGTGGAGTCCCTAATTTGGATTGGATGGCGCCTTGTAGGCCTCCTTCTGGCTACTCCTGCAGCCCAGCTGGTGTCAAACATCTTGCTCTGCTTTCCTTTGGACCTCATAATCGAGGGCGAAAGGGGGGTCTTGTCATCTGGGCAGCCCAAGACCTCCAGACACACTACCCAGGTTTGTGCCCTGCAGAGAGAGGGAGACTTGCAGGGGACATCTGGACAAGGGGGTGATGTCATGAGTCCCGTGGAGACCTCTTGGTAGGACTGGCCAGAGCGGGAGGAGAACTGGGATGAGAACAGAACTGGGAGGGACTGGATCCCAGGGATCGAGTTATATATATGTTATCATTGTAATCTGCTTGATTATATGTGATGCTATTGATTGGTACTAACCTATAATTAATTTGTATAGGAAAATAGGATGGAATGATATTTGGTAACTAAAAGGGTGACCAGGTTTTGAATATTGAGTTGATTGTATAAATATTATCAATCTCCATCACTCTGTCACATGCACACACATACACAACTCACATACTCGGTATACAGATTTATTGAACAATTCTTTGTGTTTGCACATCTGTGGGGAAAGGAAGCATAATTACATATGTATGTTAAGGGGAATTTCATATGTATGTTAAGTTGCTAATGTGTATAACAAGTGGTCGCTGCAAATTCTCCAAGCAGTCTGGAAGACACTGATCCACGTCTAAGGGAGGGGCCAAGTGGACAGTCATGGGAGTAGCCCACCTCAGTGCTACTGGACACCCCAAACACTGGGTTACAGGAAATGTACATGACTGGCTAAGAGCCTTCCCCCTCCAGGAAGGTGCCTGGGGACAAAGCAGACAGTGAGCTGGCCGTGTGGAGCCTGCCTCCATCACCAAGGATACAGAGGCTGCTCTGGTGAAAACAGATCTGCTGAAAGGGGTGCCAGCTTGCTTTCCCGCTCCTGTGGCTCAGAACAACCACCACGTAAACAACTGTGATCTTCAGAAAGGGACTTTGGGGAAATGTCAAGTGCTGGGGGCTTCTAGACACCTCACCATGTGCTTCGCCTGTGCTGCACCTGTCCATCTGAATGCTTGCCACCTGGCTGCTCGTGTATCCCACTGACCTATGCATCCAAGCCTTTGGCAATAAAAGTGTTGGGAGCCCAGGTATTGCATCTTCCAACGGGGGCCAGGACAGAGCACTGCAGTTGCTCTGGGCACTGCAGTTGGTCATCAGGCTTCAGGAGTGCTGGTGGTGCCAGTGCTGGTGGGACTGTTGCAAAGGTATAATGATCGAGGCAAATACGCTATCCATGGGCTTATTTAACATAATGAATGACTCGCTGGAGGGGTCTGGCTATTCTTTGCAAACTGGGGTGGAGAGGTAAGGCCACGTCCTGCTGGAATCCAACGGGCTGGTTACTTCCACCTAGCACTGGTGGCCCTGGGTTCAAATTATGCCTGTCCCTTCTCCTTCAGAAGTGATGGCTGTCACGAAGTTGAGAAGAGAGTGAGCCCCAGCAACCTATTATTATTATTATTATTATTTGTTGGTGAGTTTATCTTATCCAAGGCAATGGAAAGCATCTTACAACCAACCAACCAATAGGGAAATGAATGAATGAATGCATACATACCTTTAATAGGCATTTGGGGGGGGGGGAAGCATATACAAGCTTAATACTACACTAAAGCTTATCAAGCAGAATGAGACAACAGCACAATCTTAAGTACTTGTAAAAATGATGGCTACAGATGCTCTTACTCCCGTTTTTAGCTTGTAACAATTCAGTGTATTTTCTAGTGTAATGGGGAGACGACTGGAAGGTATCCCATATTCTGAAGCCACTAAAATACTGAAATCCTTAGTGAGTTGTGCAGTGTGCCCCTAGGCACAGATCCCTGGAAATAAGGCAGATCAATAAGCCAAATTCCAAGTAACTATGCACAGGATTACAGTACAGTATTATTGTATACATACACAAAATGTTATTTTCCCCTTGGGCCTGCTGAAGAGTTCAGCTTAACCCAGAAGTTTGTATTATTGCATAGTGCTACAGTAACAACATAAAAGTCAACTAAAAATTGTGCCTTCATGGATTTTTCCCACACTTCCCACCCGCGGACTCACAATCCAGTACAGCTTGTCTCCTCTTCCTCCCTCCTGAAAACTCATTATCTGCATTTCTCACCTCATCACATCAGTCGATGTGCATATTAATTTATTATGCAAGCCCACTGTATTAAGTAAGCCCACTGTATTCAATTAGGCTTTTTCCCAGGATGGGTTTTCTTCAATCGGTTGTGATGTTTGAGACTGCTTTATTTGGTCTCAACAACAACGGCCGCTGGGGAACCCACAAAAGTGGGATTCACAGGCCTAAAAATTACACAGATGTTCCCTCACCTTAGCTTTACACATGTGTAGAAAGTAACTCTCATTCTCAGAGAAAAGCCAGCCTGCATTATCAGAGCTGAAGAATTGTCAGGCAGAAGTACAAGGCCATGTTTTCCCAGCACAAACATTCTTGGCATTTTCTCAATAATGTCTAGGTAAGCAGACTCCCCTCTTCACATATAGGCTGACTATCAAAGCAAAGAATCATAGACTCATAAAATAGTAGAGTTGGAAGGGACCCTGAGGATCATTTAGTCCTACCCCCTAAAAATGCAGGAATATGTAGCTGTTCGTAGGGGGACTGAATCTGCATCCTTGGTGTTATCAGCACCATGCTCTACCCAACAGAACTATTACTGTACAGTCACTTTTGCTTTTGTTTCTACCATGTCTTTTTTCTGTTTATAATTTGTAGTAACTTTCCAACTACAACGTATTTTGAGATTTGTGAAAAACATGCCCTAGTGTACAATAGCAACCCCACACAATAACTTGGAAATAGGCCAGGCTGAACACATGCCTTACTTCCAAATAAACACTTGCTGCATTTTACGCATTATTACTTTAAGGTGGGAAAACGTGTCATGCAGGAGCCCTTGCACTGCTCTCTGCTGGCGAACCAGGTTAGCTGAATCCATCCATATTGAATTATGCATTCCTTTTTATTATAACTGCATTTATGCAACTGTTCCAATTTTTGTATCATATATGATGTTAAGTATAGGCATACATTGTTATGTTCTAGGGGAGACGGGGCGGGGTAGTGGTTAGAGTGACGGACCAGGACCTGGGAGACCAGGGTCTGAATCCCCACTTGAACATAAAGCTCATTGGGTATGGCCTTGGGCCACTCAGCCTAACCTACCTCACAGGGTTGCTGTTGGGATTAATTGAGAGTGGTGTGAGCCACCATGATATCTTTGGAGGAAAAAGTGGGACATAGATGCAATGAATATTGGGCTGTAAATCACCTTCCCAAACCCATTACTGGACGGAGGTACTGTTTTGCTTGCTACTATTTTATGCATTTTTGAGTTTTTAAACCGCACTTACCTCCCTCTTAAGTGGAAAAAAATAATGCACAGGATCGGTGCGCACAATCCTATTGCCAAACCCAGCACATTTTTGCAGCTGCTCCTGTGCATCATGTGGACAAGAGTTCCACCCGCCCACGCTTATGCACAGTACGTATTTGAACATGCTTAAAAGGCAGGGGCTTTACCGCAAGAGCGCGCTCCAACGCCCCCTGCAGACGGACCCAAATCCGCGGCACTGCTGCTTTAAGGAACAGCGCCTTTTTCTACCGCGCCTGCGCAGGGCCCCGCGGCGCCGTCACGACGCTCGCTCCTCATTTCCAGCCACCCACCGCCTCCCCTTTTCCTGCCCCCTTTGTCCCTTTCTCGCCTCTCACCCAAACCTTGCTGTGGGAAAGAGGCACAGAGAGGGGGGAACCTAAAACACCCCTCAGCCCACCATTGGCTGCCGTTTGCGCGGGCTGCGGGGGGGCGAGGAGCGTGGCCAATAGGACCTGCGATGGCCCGCCCCCGCTCATGCGAACGCCTCCGACCGGCGTCGCCAGCGGCCACTCAGCGCAAGCCCGCCGGAGCTCTGTCGGCCAATCAGTTCGGCGGCGGAGGGCGGGGCGAGCGCAGCAAGCACGGGTGAACGGTTTCCGGCCGCGCGCGCCTTTTCCCCTCCCCCCGCTTCTTTTTGGCGGACCCCCTTCCTCTTCCTCCTCCCTCGTTCCTCTCAGCGGCTTTTCCTGAGGTGAGGAGGCCGAGGCTGCCTGGCTGGCCGGCCGGCGAGCAAGCAAGCGCGGCATTTGCGAGCCGGGGTCCGGCTGAGGGTCGAGGCGGGGGCGGAGGAGAAGAAAAGCACCTGCCGGCTAAGGCGGGCAAATCTAGGCCGGGGCTTCTGTAGCGCCGCTGGGCCTCTTCGCCGCCGCCTGAGGTGAAGGAAGAAGCAGCCGTGGGCAAGGCAGGAGCGAGCGACCGACCGAGTGAGTGAGCGAGCGCATGCGCGGCCTACCTCCCCCTCACGCCTGGTCCGGGAGCCCCCCACCCCAAAAGACCCCTTGCCCCTCTTCTCGCCCCGTCCACCTCTCTCTCTTCAGGGGTTTGGAAGAAGTCGGCGCTGCCTCCTCCCTGTCCCGGTTGCCGGGCAAGTACCCGAGGGACCGGTTCCGAGGAGCGGAGGTCCGTCGGCGAAGTCTCGTGCGCGGCGAGGGGACGCAACCTCCGGTTTTGGACCGCGGAAGCTGCGGCGAGAAGGAGGGGGCGAGATCCGTGGTGGGGCCAGGCTATCTGCTGCCTTTTCTGGGTTCTCGGGGCGGATGGGGCCGGCGGGAAAGCTTTCGGCGGTAGTAGTATACTAGTAAGGTGGGGCGGAGTGTGTGTATTGAAGGGGGAGGGCTATTCGTTTGCCTGCTTCTTGTTTTCATTATGTATTTTGGGGCTTTGTTCAGCGACCCGTCCTGAGGCTTCTGCGGAGTAGTGGCATCGCCTCCCGGAATCGGAGGCCGCGTGTTTATGAAGGAGCCAGTTTGCTGGAGGGTTGCTGTTTGCGCGCGGCGGTGTGGGGAGTAGGGGACCTGGGCCAAGTCCAGGGGCTTTCTGGGGGATGCCTGACCGAGCAGGGCTTTTTGTTTGTTGGCTCCTTCGTGTTGCTAGCGCTGCCTTTGTCAGCCTGGAGCCCCCCCTGAGTGTTTCCGGGCAGCTGCTCCCGTGGAGGCGAGTCAGTACACCTGAGGGTGGTTGTAGCTCGAAACCACCTGCAGGGGAATCGCTTTGGCAAAAGTTGCCTGGCCTGGCAGCACCCAGTGAAACGATTCAGCACACGCAAAAGGAAAGACATCTTCACATATCTGTATAGTGAAACTCTGAATTTGGCTGGTATTAAGATGTTATGATGGTTGTTGAGGTAGGTGCTTCAGATGAAGAATGGGAAAACTCGCAAAGGAGGAGATATGTGGCATTGGTCGTTAGCAATAATGAGCTGTGTATTATTTCCAGGACCAGAGGCAGTATGCCTATTGGATGCCAGTTGCTGGGGAACAATAGTGGGAGATGGTTGTTGCCCTATGAGCTTCCCAGAGGTATCACGTTCTCCACTGCAAAGAGATAGGATGCTGGTCCAGCAGGGCTCTTCTTGTGTGCCACTCAGGTGACCTTGGACCTGCTTGAGATATGGCCAGTCAACCCAAGCTGCTGTTTTCTGCTCTCTGGACTGCAGCTGTTGGCCTGCTTAGCTCAGTGCTGGATGGGACCAATTTGGAAAGTCCACCCCGCTACTTAATGGACCCAAATGGTTTCCAGAGAGTGATAGGGGATATTTTATCCCATGTTGATGGCCTTCCAGCTGATTTCCTGGTGGCCCGCTGGAATGCAGAGTTAACCAGGGCTATTGACTGTGAAGCTCCCTCTTTCCGATTGCATGGAGCCCAGACAGCCTCGTGGTTTTCTCCAGAGCTGAGGGCGATGAAATAATCGCTGAGGCGGCTAGAGTGCTGGTAGCGGAAAACTCATTCTGAATCAGACCGAACACGGGTTAGAGATCAGCATTGAGCCTACCAAGTGGCGATAGCATCAGCGAAGAGGACCTTCTTCACCGCCTCTATTGCATCTGCAGAAAACAGCAGCAGGAGGCTCAGGTGGTTCACAGTCTAACGGAACCACCTTCGTCATTGGGGCCTGGTAAGGTCCCCAAGATCTCATGCAATGATTATGCAAAGTTTTTTGCAGATAAAGTCGCTCAGATTCAGAAAGAGGTAGATTCCACTGTGGAAGCAGGGCTGGGGCGGGAGAGTGCTAGACTCCAGTCTAGTCAAGTTGCATGGGATCAACTCCAATCTGTTACCTCCAAGGATGTGGACAGGCTGCTTGGATGAGTGAAACTGACCACCTAGCTCCTTGATCCTTGCCCATCCTGGCTCATAAAAGTGAGCCGGGAAGGGCTGGGCAATGGGCTCTGTGGGGTGGTGAATTTTTCCCTCTGTGAGGGAGCCTTCCCAGACCCGCTGAAAGAGGCAGTTATTAAACCGCTTCTTATAAAACCATCTTTGGGCCTAGCCAATATGGCCAAATATCACCCAGTCTCAAATCTTCCATTCTAGGGCAAGGTGATTGAGCGGGTGGTTGCTGAACAATTCCAGGCACACCTGGAGGATGCTGATCATTTGGGTCCCTTCCAGCCAGGATTCAGGCCTCATCATGGGACTGAAGCTGCCTTGGTCATGCTGGTCGATGAGCTGTCTCCTAGTTCTTCTGGATCTCTCAGTGGCCTTTGATACCATCAACCATGGCATGCTTCTGAACCGTCTAGAGGAGCTGGGGGCACTATTATACAGTGGCTCCGCTCCTACCTCCTGGGCTGTGTCCAGAAAGTGGTGTTGGGGGATGAGTGGGCTCTCACTTGTGGGGTGCCTCAGGGTTCCATCCTCTCCCCCATGCTTTTTAATATCTATATGAAGCCACTGGAAGGGATCATCAGGGGGTTTGGGCTGGGTGTTCATCAGTATGTGAATGATACCCAGCTCTACCTCTCTTAAATCAGAACCAGTGAAGCTAGTGAATATCCTGTGTGAGTGTCTGGAGGGAGTTGGAGCATGGATGGCAGCTAACAGATTGAGGTTGAATCCTGACAAGATAGAAGTACCGTTTTTGGGGGACGGGGTGCGAAGTTGTGGAGGACTCCCTAGTCCTGAACGGGGTAACTGTGCCTCTGAAGGACCAGGTGCATAGCCTGGGAGTCATTTTGGACTCACAGCTGTCTGTGGGGGCACAATTCAATTCTGTGTCCAGGGCAGCTGTCTACCAGCTCCATCTGGTATGCAGGCTGGGACCCTACCTGCCCGCAGACTGTCTCACCAGAGTGGTGCATGCTCTGGTTATTTCCTGCTTGGACTACTGTAATGCGCTCTATGTGGGGCTGCCTTTGTAGGTGACCCGGAAACTACAACTAATCCAGAATGCAGCAGCTAGACTGGTGACTGGGAGTGGCTGCCATGAGCATATAACACTGGTCATGAAAGACCTACCTTGGCTCTCAGTATGTTTCTGAGCACAATTCAAAAGTGTTGGTGCTGACATTTAAAGCCTTAAACGGCCTCAGCCCAGTATACCAGAAGGAGCATCTCCAGCCCCATTGGTCAGCCCGGACACTGAGGTCCAACTCCGATGGCCTTCTGGCGGTTCCCTCACTGCAAGAAGTGAGATTACAGAGAACCAGGCAGAGGGCCTTCTCGGTAGTGGCACCTGCCCTGTGGAATGCCCTCCCATCAGATATCAAGGAAATAAACAACTATCAGACTTTTAGAAGACCCCTGAGGCAGTCTTGTTTAGGGAAGTTTTTAATGTTTGATGTTTTACCATGTTTTTAATATTCTGTTGGGAGTCGCCCAAAGTGGCTGGGGGAACCCAGCCAGATGGGCAGGGTATAAATAATTTATTATTAATACTATTTATTACTGACTTCCCATAGTCTCTTTCTAGCCCTATAACTTGAGAGCAGTTCTCAGCTGGTGAAGCCAAGGAGTAAAAGTGGACCGCTCTGCAAGCAAAGCACATATTCTGCCCTGAGCTTTGAGGCTTCTTCCATTTGTGAACTAACAAAGCTGCCACCCACTGGATTGGATTTGTTAGCAGCTCTCCAAAGTACCAGACACACAGTCCCCAACCTCCAACTCCATCAGGAAAGATCATTTGTAACAGAAGGTGCTGGTATTTGAACCCCTGATCTTGTGGGAAGAAAAATGTGTGCTTGACACTGTGGTTGTGGGTTCATTGTACTTATATTTAATTCTTCCCCCCTTCCAGGTTTGAAGATGCAGGGCAACAAGGGCTTCGCTATGGAGAAGCAAAACCACACTCCGAGGAAGCAGCATCAGCACCAACAACAGCAACAGCAGCAACAACAACCTCCCCCAGCTAATGGACAGCAGGCCAACAACCAAAGTGAGTGGCGGCTTCCTTGGGTAACATCCACACTGAAGGTGGTGTCCTTTCTTGCAGCACTTCATTTGAGATACAGTTGGAAAACACAGCACCTGTTCCAATTCTCTTCCACATGAGAGGCTTGTGATTGCACTTTATTTCACCTTTACTTGTTTATAAAGTGTGAAGTGACCCTCTGGCTCCAGGGAATTACACACAAACTGATTGTGAGTGGCCAGTGGAAGAAACCCATACAAGTCATTTTGGTGTCTTTGGAGATGTCATAGTCATATGGTTAGATTTCCTATAGACAGTGCAAGGTATTAGTCTTCCTTTGGACCTGGTCACCACTGTGTGCTCCAAAAATATTCTGTTCATTGTGTACTTGCAGAAGCTACTGTTTTCAAAGCTACTGTTGGTCAGTTGCATGATTGAATCATAGCTTGGTTTGAAAGTCTTAGGCTGGTGAGAACAAGCTCAGTGACACAGAAAGCATATATGAGGTGGGAATTTTTCAACCAGATCTGGTGTGATTTCTTGCGACTTTAGATAGGTGCTTAACATGTCTGCCTCAGGTCACCAGAGGTTACTGTTGGATTGACTCTTAAAGGGTGTATCGCCCCCTTTCCCAATATTAGCATTAACAGCAAATCCCTTCAGCACATGAGGATTGCTTATACTTCAAATCCTTAATGTGACTTGCAAACTAAGCTGGCATAACTTAATGATTTGGTTGCTAGTGGCCTAAGAATGCATGATTGTTTTTAAATTGCTAGGAGTTCAGGGCTTTGTAGATTATAGGTATAGCTAAATGGTGGATGGAGACATGGCTTAGCTTATGCTTCTGTGGCTGATTGAGTTGCTTTCTAAGATGGTTCGCTTCTTTCTGCACTTAATGAACACTACGGCTTTCTTTCTACAACTGGACTTGGATGCTTGCTTCTTCATTTGCTGCAGTTCCTCTGGCTACTGAGCACTTTCTCACCTCTTAATGCTCGAGTCCTTTTTCTATCACAGCAATATGTGGCCTCCTTCAAACACCCAGAAAGACTGGCGTTGGGCTTTGATTCTGATCAGTCTTTTAAGACAATGGGTAATGTGTTCTAACTGGCATTGCTATTTGACTGTATCTTGAGTTGCTTCCTCCAGATTGTAAATTTGCAGGCTGTATTTGGAGCCCCACTCTCCCATCTGCTGCTGTGTGCTGGAAAGCTTCCTACCAGCACTGTCATGTAAGTGCTGCTAAAAATCTTTGTTTTGGACCTATCCTTCCAGCATTTGCAGTGCTCTGGCTGTCCTGCAGGTGGCTTTGCATTTTCCGTCAGTATCTTTCATTTGCGCAGGGCAAAGGCTGCTATGGGGCTGACTCTTCAACTCCCAGGGCCTCCGACTTGTGTTGACCTGCAGTTGCTGCTAAAATAGTTAAGACTGGATGTGTGTTGGGAGACTTGGTGAATGTTCTGACCTTTGTGCTCTTCAATGTGTTAACACTCAGCGTTTGTTCCCCCAATTTTGTAGAGCGATTCTGTACCTTATTCCCCTCAGATGAAGGCCTGACAATTGACATGAAGAATTTCCGAAAACCTGGCGAAAAGACCTTCACACAGAGAAGTCGCCTATTTGTGGGGAACCTGCCCCCTGATATCACAGAAGAAGAGATGAGGAAGCTGTTTGAAAAATATGGGAAGGCTGGAGAAGTCTTCATTCATAAGGACAAAGGCTTTGGCTTTATCAGGCTGGTGAGTGGCTATAGTGTGCTAAGGATTCCTATGGCTTGGCGAAAGCAGTGCTGCTTTTAATGCTAGCCACATGGGCTTGAATGGCCAGTGCACTGTGAATGCTGCATGTGGCACTTTATTTTGTGGAAGCAGACTCTTGCATGATGTTTCTGAGTTAGGACTTACAGAATCATACTTAATGCCTCTGGTCCTGGAATTTTATGGGGATTGTGAGAAAACCAGTTGCTTACAGGGGGGCCTGTGTTTCACTGGCAGAAAGCAGAATGTCTTCCCTAGGGAAGTGATCCATTATGGCATGCAAGCTTAATGGATTATGCTAGTTGATTCCCTAGTAGCTCCAGAATCCCTAGCTGCTCAGTTCTAGCTGAGTTTCGCACATGGAACTTCCAGCTGTGCACATAAAGAGATGAAGAAGCTCTTGAGAGCTTTCTTTGTGGCTGCTGTCCATAGACTTTTGAACTTACAATGCTGGCAGAGCTGACCTGTTAATGTTCTCAGTCTGTGCTTCCAGACTGGTATTTCTAGAACTGAGGAAGAGGAGATGTGCAAACTCTTGATCTTCAATCATACATAATGTGTCAAAGGAATATATCAAGGTGGGAGGGCAATGATGAGCTGGTTTATATTCTGTATTTTTAAAATCAGTTGTTTAAAAAATACAAAAGTAAAAAAATAAAATGGCTAATTCAGTGAAGGAAGAAGGCCTAGTCTTAAGTACTTGTTACAGTAATTTTATTTAATCAAAACCTTATAATTTAGAAGCATTAAAATAAAGCATGAACAGTACAACTGCATAAACATTAAATATTCACTCCTGGTTTGAACTTGGGCAGATATGTTCTCTATAGTAAACTGAATTAGTTCTTTCTTTTAACTTGCTGTTCAATATAGTTTAAACACCAGATTTTGCAAATAAATTTAAGGCAAAATGACGTATCATCCACATTTATAAAATATTAACAAAATTAGACATGATCTAACAGGTTTATGGGACGCAGGTGGCGCTGTGGGTCAAACCACAGAGCCTAGGACTTGCTGATCAGAAGGTTGGCGGTTCAAATCCCCGCGACAGGGTGAGCTCCCGTTGCTTGGTCCCTGCTCCTGCCAACCTAGCAGTTCGAAAGCACGTCAAAGTGCAAGTAGATAAATAGGTACCGCTCCGGCGGGAAGGTAAACGGCGTTTCTGTGCGCTGCTCTGGTTCGCCAGAAGTGGCTTAGTCATGCTGGCCACGTGACCCAGAAGCTGTATACCAGCTCCCTCAGCCAATAAAGCGAGATGAGCGCAGCAACCCCAGAGTTGGCCACGACTGGACCTAATGGTCAGGGGTCCCTTTAACAGGTTTATAAAATGTTAGAAAAAGGATTCTGATTATGATGTTGAGCCTATAAAATGGGAAAGAATATGGAACAAGAGGCCTAAAAAATCAACTTCAGCAAGGATTCAACAATCTACTCTCAAGATATTTTTAAGATGGCATTGTACACTAGTGAGCTTATCGTATATAAGCCCCAATTTCTCTCCAAAGTACTTCTGCTGCAAAAAAAATAAAGGCATGCATTTCTGCTTATGGTGGGAATATCATTCAGTGACAGCTTTTGGAAAGGTAGTGAATTGGTACCTCATTAGCTCTCATGGGGATACGGGATGGACCAAATGAAGACTTTGGATTATTTTAATTGATTGTGTGTGTGTGTGTGTATTCTGTCTATCTGTATATGTATATATATTGCTGGCTGCCAGGATGGTTATTGTAAGGAAAAGAAAATATTTAGATGAGTTGGATAAAGATTTATGATCAAATCTGGTCCATAGTAATTGCTAAAAAATTAACTCAGAAAATAAGGTTCTGTATATTAGAAGGCCTGTGGATTTAATCTCCTGTGAAATATGCTGCCGTTTGAAATTCTTAGTAACTTCATCTACACGTGAGATTATGTGGCAACATCTAGTTATTTGTAAACAAAGCAGATTTTTTAAAAAAGAGCCTGTTACTGCTCTCCATAGTAACAAGTACAACAACAACAACTAATAATGGATTGTGGATATAATTAATTTTATATCTGGTTTTCTTTCCTTTTCTTTGTCCTTGATTTTGGGTCCCTCCCAAAGTCTGATGTATAATTTATTTTGCATCCCAGATCCTATGCCACATAGTACTTTCTGACTATGTTCTGCTAATTGTTGTTACTCCAGTGTTGAGGTGCTAGGAATGCTGTATTTTTAAGAGTAGCTTACAAGTGTGTGCCCTAAATGTCACACATGAAAAGATCCAGTTGGAAAATCTTGGGCTCCCTTTTCTCAAGTTTGAATCTACTCTCCCATGAGTCATGCATTCATCAGTTCCCTGATTTTCATCTATTCTCTCAAGTCCTGGCTATTTGTAATGCCAAAGTGTTCTCTTTGCTGGGCTCCCTACACTCTCCATTCCACTCTCTTTGGGAATAAAATAGTTTTTCCCGTAATATGTGCTTTGTTAGGGAGTGCCTACCCCTTTGTCTCTTCAGGGAGGTTCTTGGTCCAGTAGCAGTGAGCTGGTGGATTATTTACCCACTTGAAATAATTCTGATGTGGTGGGCTTTAATGGGTGGTGCGTGTGTTTTTGTCTCCAGGAAACTCGAACTCTGGCTGAGATTGCGAAAGTGGAGCTGGACAACATGCCCCTGCGTGGGAAGCAGTTGCGCGTGCGCTTTGCATGCCACAGTGCCTCACTGACTGTCAGGAACCTGCCACAGTTTGTGTCCAATGAGCTTCTGGAGGAGGCCTTCTCAATGTTTGGCCAAGTGGAGAGGGCAGTGGTCATTGTGGATGACAGAGGCAGACCTTCTGGGAAAGGCATTGTAGAATTTTCTGGAAAGCCGGCTGCTAGAAAAGCCCTGGACAGATGTAGTGAGGGTTCCTTCTTGCTAACCACGTAAGTTATTCTAGTTTACTATTGTAAGTACAATAAAAGAAACCAGGTCTTTTGACTTAGGGCGGTGTGTGTGTGTGTCTTACCGGTAGAGGGCAATAAAGAGTGCATTTATTCAGTGGGCCTGAATCTTAAGTGATGTTCTCTATCTGTGTCTACAGAGCTAAATGAAGAAATACAGTATTGCAGTTTTACTCATCACCAGTCATTGCTTATGTTGAACAGGGCTGGTAGAACAAGAACTACAACCAGAAAATTGTGGGCTCTACATTTGGTGCTCATACCTTTATAAGAGATGCTTTTTGAGCACCACAGGACACATGGTGGTTTGCCCAGTCAAACATTATTTGCAAGGCTGGATCAAAGGTATTATGGATTGCTGGCCACAGCAGAATCTCTGGTCTCTTTTGTGCTGCTTTAGTGCTTCTTAACTCTGAACATTGTTTTTCACCTGGGAGTCCTTATTGGTCCCAGGAGGCAGCAGCATTCAGCTTCAGGGAAAGAGTGTTAGTAACTAGGCTAAGGAAGGCCCTGATCATGCCTAAGCCTGTACAAAGGCTGCTGCTAGCTCTTGGATTTTGGCCTTTAAAGAGGTTGGCATTTATTTAGATGGATACAATTTTCATTGACAGGTTCCCTCGACCTGTGACTGTGGAGCCCATGGATCAGTATGATGATGAAGAGGGACTGCCAGAAAAACTTGTCATCAAAAACCAACAATATCACAAGTAAGTAGCCCATGGAAGTGGTGCCTTCTTAGGGGAAGCTCATCTGAGGACAGTTACATTTTTATGGGAAATACCATTGTTATTAAATGGATTTATTACTACTTTTCAAGCCAATTTCTATAACGTGGCTTCCAGAAACATAAAAATGCAACATAAAGTAGCATGCAAGTGTTTTTTCACCTTGTTTTGTTGGCTTTTGCTAAGCATAGTGGTAGGATGCATAAAGCAAACTTAGTAGCTATCTGAGCTTGATTCCCATTCTCAGAAACGTTCATGATGCAAGCTGCTTGCCTGTAAACTTTACTTTCTGCCTTGACCCCAGTCCTGTGACTCTCACTAACTCAAGTTGCCTTTTCCTAAGTGACTGGATTTTTTCCACCTTGCTGTTGCAGGGAGCGTGAGCAACCTCCCCGTTTTGCACAGCCCGGTTCCTTTGAGTATGAGTATGCTATGCGTTGGAAGGCCCTGATTGAGATGGAAAAGCAGCAGCAAGAGCAAGTGGATCGCAACATCAAAGAAGCACGGGAGAAGCTGGAGATGGAAATGGAGGCAGCTCGTCATGAGCATCAGGTCATGCTCATGAGGCAAGGTGAGAAGCAGAATGGAGATGGCCTTTGCAGTTTGCTGGGAGCAGGTAGTGCAGGCATCCTGACCTGTCACCCCTGTGGATGTTTTTTCCAGACTTAATGAGGCGCCAGGAAGAACTCAGGAGAATGGAGGAGCTGCACAACCAGGAGGTGCAGAAGCGTAAACAACTGGAACTCAGGTGAGCAGGGAATCAGTCACACCTGTCTGTGAATTTACTTGACTTGTGCTGGTAATTGGTAGGACTTTGTAGGGGCAAGGCTGTTGCCAAGAAGCGTCTGAGAGCATCTGTAGCTTGTGCATAAGCAAGTCTGAATTGTTTGATAGCTCTCCAATTGGTGTGACTATATGGAAGCCTTCCTTGCAGGCAAGAGGAGGAACGCAGGCGCCGTGAGGAAGAGATGAGGAGGCAGCAGGAAGAGATGATGAGGCGGCAAGAAGGATTTAAGGGGGCCTTCCCTGATGCGGTAGGGGACTTGCTTCACCTGGTGGGGTGGTGAGGGTCAGCTTCTACAGTTTATACAGTTTCTAACCCCTTCTGGCCTGGGCAGTAGCACAGAGAAGCTTCTTTCATGTGTCCTGCCAGAAGGAGGTGTCGGGATGTTGTCTGAAGCAAGCTTGTCTGTCTGTTTCAGAGGGAGCCTCCAGATATGCGAATGGGACAGATGGGTATGGGAGGTAAGCTGCAAGTGGTTTTTCCTCTCGTGTTAATGTTTTGGGTTGGGTTGTGCTTCATCAGCTGTTCTATGTGGTGGCTGCAGGTTCCTAAGTCAGCAGGTAGCTGAGCTCTGGGTGGGCCACAGGTGCTATTCACCAGCAGGAATATGTGCAGTAAGGGAGCTGAGCTTTCAGTGGCCACTTAACCCTCAGGGGTATACAGACCAAGAGGCCTCCTTGCTTTTCCTCAGGTGCGATAGGCATGAACAACCGAGGGACAATGGGAGCTACCAGTGTTCCGGCAGGGCCACCACCTGCAGCTGGTCCTGGGCCAATGATTCCTGATGGAGCCATGGGAATGGTAAGGTCAACCAAGTGCAATTAGGCAGGATTTGGCTGAGAGGGTGGGTTGCAAAACCCTTGATCTAGGCAAGAATCTGCATGAGCATCTTCTCTCTTTGTAAGTTGATTTGAATCAGCTAGCTACATGATTCAACTAATGGTTTGGCAGGGGACAGAAGCAAAGAAGCTAAGCCGTGTGTTCCCCCTTTTCCTAACTTGGCAGCTGTGCATTTGCCAAAAAAGACGTGACAGAGAATGAAAAGGGATTGGAAGTCAGAGAGAACTCTGGTGCTGTTGCTTTGGTGCACAGTTTAATGTGTTCTTCCTAAGCCCTCTTGGGCTCTGGTGGTTCCCCCATAATGGCTATTGGTGGAGGAGGGAAGAGCATACTAAGTGGAGGTTGCATGGGGTCTGTACAGTTGCAGTCAGTCTTGAGGGATGTTTCTAACCCAAGCTTCTTTTCCCTCCACTTTCCTTCAGACTCCACCGCCACCCGCTGATCGCTTTGGCCAGGGCGCTGCAATGGAAGGACTTGGAACCATGGGAGGAAACACACCGGGATTCAACAGAGGAGCTCCTGGGGGGGACTTTGGCCCGAACAAGCGTCGCCGATACTAAATGGGGAGGGAGGCATGTCCAGTCTCCTGCCCATTCCATCGGGACAACCCTTAGGGGCTTCCCTTGGGCACCCGGGGTCTGGCCATGGCAAAAGGGCACCCAGCCAGATTTGTAAAGGGTTTAGTCGATGCCACAAGGTGCATTCCTGCAAAATGCAATGTGAAAATGGATCCCAGGAAGCTTCACTAGCTGTGTAGTGTGAGAGGCCAGGTTAGGACCTTGATGTCTCTCCCATTCCCAAGCACCACAACACAGGTTCAGCCCCCAGCTAACTCAGCTGCCATTGGAGGCCTGTTCTGCCTTCATGCAGCTCTCTGGATATATTTTTCCAGAGCAGTAGAGCAGGACCTGTGAGTCTGTAAATGTCTGTAGCTTCAAACGGCTTATCATGTGGGGGACGGGGGACTAGTTTTTTTAAAGAATAAACTTGTAGCTTTTCACTTTTCTCCTCTGGACCATTTTTTCCTTTATTGTAGCTCGCTGGTGCAGCCAGGAGGGCCAGGTTAGTGGTGGTGGTGATATGGAGATGACTTATTCAATGTGTTGTACCATTTAAAAAAACAAAACATTTTTTTTACTGGTAGAAAAGTACAATCTATTGGACAAATTAAAGTTTCCTGTTGAAGACTCAAGTTGAAGCAACTGTTCGTATAACCCTAACTTTGCCTGTCTTGTGTAGAAGTATGAGACTTTCTTTATGTGAACCTGAGTTGTAATCGTCCACTAACAGGTTGAGTTTGTCTGAAGATTGTTACAGGAATGCATTATTAAAAGGGATTTTAAGCCTTTTTCATCTTGTGTGGCATCTCTTCTGTTTCTTGGGCTTGTGTATTTCTGGGTTTTGGTCACTAGAGGGAGAACCTGCTGCATCCTTTCGGCATCTCTTGGAAGTGGCAGCCAGATCTCTACTTTTTCTGAGAAGGCCTGAGACACTCTGTGCTTGAAGATACCACCACTCTACCCCCCCAGTGTTCTCTTCCTCCAGCAGTGAAGCTGATATGTCTTGTGTATAGCCCACAAAGTAGCTTGGTTCCAAAGTTTGTGACTCAAAAACAAATCCTGACAAGGTGGTAACAAGAACACAAAATCACATACGCGCATACACACACACACACACACCAAAAAAGGAGATTTACTAGGGGAGGAGGGTAGTTTCCTGTTGGCATCTGCCCCATATCTCTTACTCTGGATTGTTAATGCACATGTTGCTACAGGGGAGAAATTTTGTGGGCAAAGTGGCCCACTCAACTTTCAAGTTGCTCCTTTCACAGCTGGAAAAATTGCTTTGAAGGGAAGGTGAGAGAATGAAAAGTGTTGCACCTTCACTTGATTTGGAAAGTGAAAGGAAAGTGGATAGGTTGCAGGCAGAAGCAAGAGTGTTTCACTAATTTCACACAGCTGCTGTGTTCTCCTAGTCTTCAGTTTGGGATTACTGTAGTATGCACAATGTGGACTCACTGGTTCTGTAATGTTTTGGGTGCACAAACAGCTATTAGAAGCAAGTATAAGGCAGTCAACATCCACAACTCTGCTCTTGCCTTATGCCTGGAGATGGAAAAAATGCAGTGTGTAGCAACTGTTGTCTGAACCAGCTTAATGATTCAAGATAAGAGCCAGACTTACCGTAGGAACCTGGGCCCTATATAAACAGGGTGTGCTGGAGGTGAAGGGGACATTCGTTTCTGCTCAAAGTTCATCAAGCTTGCAAGCCTGGTGGGTGGTGCTGTTTGCAAGATTCTACTACAGCAGAGCTGCTGGCAGCAGAAACCATTCAGGTATGTAGGATTCTCTACTAATTGAACTGCCCCATGCACTGGTGGGACAGCAGGAGGAGGGGGAGGATGTGATTCTGCTTTGGGTGGCGGAAAAATAAACAGTTTCCTATGTATGCAAGCTATGGGGCATTTTGTGCGGAGGTGCAGAAACATGGGAGTTGCTGGTATTACACAGCAAGTGGTTAAACAGTCGAGAGATGGATACTAGATCTTAGGCTCTGCATGCAAAGGATAATCCTGGCATCTGCAGCGAAAAGGATCTGTTGTAAGAGAACTGGGCCAAAGCTCTTCCCAGTTTCTTTGGCAAGCTGCTGTTAGCTGGAGTAGGTAGCCCTTGGCAAAACGGATCTGTTAGGCCAGGGCTTTCCAAATTTTTCATGTTGGTGACATCCTTTTTAGACAGGCATCATTTTGCAACACAGTTTTACTAGCAAACGGGAGGTTAAACTAACCCCTTTCCAATCCCAGGAGGAGCGTGGGGAGTGTTCGCGTGACACACCTAGACACTGCAGCCAACATGTGTCCCAAAACAGTTTGGAAAGTGTGCTGTAGGCTCTAGAAGGGGTACAAGTGTGGCTGTGATTTTCTCTTTCCAGCTTTCACATGATCTGGTCGTTGCCATGCAGTTATTGGGAAATGGCAAGTGTTGATAAGTAGCTTTAAAATTCCGCTGTCTGCTAAGGGTCATGTGGCAAAAAGGAGGAATTTTGAATAGCCCCACCTTCCAAGCTGCTGTTGGTGGGAAAGGATGATGATAATGGCATGTGTAGCAGTGAGCACAGCAGCAATGTATACCATGGGTTCTGCCGAAGCATAACCACAGCTGTATATCTTCTTTCTGGCCCAATACCTATGTACATCGGGAATGTGCTTCTTCCTTTGCTTCCATAGCATAAACAATAAGTTCTAAGGCCATACGTTGTTCCTGTTGAAGTGCTTGTAGACATTCAGGGCCCCTGATTTGTGGGAACCTGAAAGACTAAACTCAAATAGCCTCTCTGGGGCAGTCTCCCTCCCCCCCCCCAACCTGATGCTCTTCAGATGTTCCCAACCCCTATTAATCTCTCACCACTGGCTTTGCTGGCGGCAGCTGATGGGAGCTAGAATCTAAAACATCTGTAGGTCCCTATTAGAGATAGCTGCTCGTGGGCAATCGTACTACAGTACTGAGGCTGGCTGGTGACAGCTGCAGCGCATCTATGTTCCATGCTTTCTGCAAATGCATAGAAGTAGATTAAAGAGTGGAAGCAAAGGGTAGGTAAGGTAACTTGGCACCCAGCCTTGGGCAGTTGTAATCAGCACCTGGAATTTCACCCAAGAGACATGAGCTTGTCAGGCAGCAGAGTCCACCTACGTGGTGATAACCATTCTCCCCAAAGCTGTATCCTGAGATGGCCTCAAGAAGCTTGAGCTTTTGGTAACGTTTGGGAGAACGGCCTAGTGTCCCACAGTACCTGTCTGTATCCTGTTGGTTTCAGTGTTCTGTAGCAGCCCTGCAGATTCCTACAGGCTTGTAAAATGACCCAAAGTCTCTTGATACTTTTGGTATTCTAAATACCAAAGAGCTGACTGTAGCAATCTTCACCATAATTTCATTCCACCTTTCTGTGGTTAGATTCTGTTGGTGCAGCTCTGCAGCTGCGCCCTACTACTCAGTTTGGCATTTCCAGCCCTAAGACAAAAAGATGAGAGAGCAATTAACCTACAAGAGAGCAGCCTGGTTTTCTAGCTGTCCCAGAGACCTTGTAACAGCCTTCATCAGTTTTCTGATCTGACAGGATTTTTCCAGTTGCTGTCTGGTCATTTCCCTTTAAGTCTTTTATGAGAGGCCTTTTATCAGTCCACTGCAAAGCCAGCTAATGCAATGGCCCGGTGTTACTACGATCTGTTACAGAGTCCATTCGTCCTTTTTATGTTAAAAGTGTGGCACTTGCAGTAACAACTTCATGGTGAGCACTGGATGAAGACCTGTACAAAGCAAATTTTAGCAACTTTAAAGAACCTCTGGAAATATGTGTGTTTATTTGTGTTGAGGAATCTGCCTCACGCAACTGCAACATAGAAATTCAACAGTGAATGCTTCCTCTCTAGTATATATAGATGGGGAATGATCCACTTGCTGCATAGAGCTAATAAATGCCCAGGAGCCCTGCTGGGAGAAAATTTAGCAGCCTTTCCCCCCTGAAGAGTATTTGGCTGTCTGGCTGACTGTCTGGCTAAGGCTGGGGTGGGTAAGAAGGCACAGGACAGAATGGAAATGCCACCCCCACCCAACTCACATTCCTTGTTTGTCTCCTTTTAACTTTTTGCACGCACCTCATCTGCCTACCTCAGGTAGCTGCCTGGGACACCTCATCCTGCTTCACCATCTCCCCTTACAGGTCTGTTACTCAGATATTTACATAACCTTCGGTTGGGGGGCAGGATGGAGCCTATTTAGATGACGCTCTTCAGTGGTGTAGGAGTGCAGGTCTGGGAACTTTCCCCCCGAGCTGAGGTAATGCTGTCATCTCCTAGACTGCCAGGATAATTAATGCCAGGCACTGAGGTCATCTGGAACAGCAGATCCTCCTTTTTCTAGCAATTAAATGGCGCAATAAGCTTTCAAGTGTGTTTGCAACAGATTAGCTTGGAAGTAGTCAGAAGCCTGTGAAAAATAAGCAAAGTTGAGGCATTTCTTTTGTTCAGTGAGGTTCTTACTGCATGCTAACAATTTGAATAGTAACATTTTCATGTTTAGGTGCTTTTCTAAGTCCCACTGTCATACCTAGAGCAGACCTAACTGAAACAATGGAACTAGGTTCATTAATTTCATTGGGCCTACTTTGAATGTGACTACCATTGGATACAACCCATAAGGTTGCCTTTTAGCTAGCTGAAGATCTTTCGTTAAAGCACTGTGTGTTTTGCAAGCCCATCCTTTCAATGGGAAGGAAGCACCTCAAAGTTCAACAGTGCTCTCAGGAAACTGTTGGATTGCAGGCATGCTGGTCCTAATAAACTGGGTGTTATGCTATGTAATGATGCTTCTGCGCTTGTCTATATAATAATAATGGGTCAGCACAGCTGCCTAATTTCTGGACTCTCCTTGACTACGTGGCTACAGGGGCCATCATGATGAGTTGCTTCAAAACTTAACCACTACACCACTGATGTTGTTCTTTCCCCCTCCAGTCTTGCAGTCTTCTTTGGGACACCTGCAGCTGAACGTTTGTGTGCTGAGATGCCTACTGAACAAGCCCGAGTCCACCCGCTGGTGCAGATGCTTATCGACCTCACTGCAGGGGCAGCAGGTGAGCCTGAAGGATGGAGAGCTGCTGGGAGGATGGGCCAAGAAGCCTCCCTTTAGAGGGGAGACCAAGGATCAATGGCAGGTGTAGGGAAGAATGGAACTCTTAACCTAGGAGGGGCAGCTCCAAGCCTCTCTGACTGACCCATGGGACTTTCCCCATACCACAATCCCCACCAGCCCTGCTTTGCCCCTGCCTTAAGTGCTTCTGTCTGGTTGGAATGTGTCATTGGCCGTGCCTTTTGCTTGCCTAGGTGGAAGATAGAGAGGCGTGTGGGTGTGTGTGCAGAAATAAGCCTACTGTACAAAGGCAAAGCTTGCCTTGGTTGGTCCACCCACTTTTGCCTCTGGCTCCGCCCATCACTTGAATGTGGCCTTGTCCAAAAGGTACTGGCGGTCCTTAACTGGAAAGTGTCCGCCCGCCCCCTTAAAACTGAGCAAGCACCGGAGGCAATGCCTGTTCAGGAAAGCGAGCAAGATTCAGAGAAGAGCCATGGGATCTTGGTGGATCTTGGATGTGAGGGGTGTGTGCATGCAAGTATATGGAGATCTGCATGGTCTTTTATTGTAGTGTTATATAGGTCTACATCTGGCAGGCCCTGTGCCGAGTCTGGCTTCTAGTTGTCTGCTCTGAAGGGAAAGAGATGTGTAGAACTGGCAACAGCGTAAGGTAGATTTTGTCAACCTGGTGCCCTCCAAATGCTTTGGATTGCGAATGGTCTGATGGGAGTTGTAGTCCAAAACATCTGGCGAAAGCTGACTTATGACAACTGGGCTTGCTGGCAGGTACCTGCTGCTACCCCACAGGGTCTTGCTGTCAAATCTGTTTTCTGGCTAAGACTGAGCGAAGAGATTTCTGCACATCCACTTTCCTCAGCTTAGAAATACAGTTTCAGAATCACGTAAACATTAAAACAGGTTTAACAATACAATATCCCATTATCCATGCTGCCCAAACATCCAAGAAAACAAAAAAAGGTATTTCTGAGGCAAAAATGCAGACAAGGCTGGTGCCAGGCAGGCTTCCCTGGAGAGAGTATATATAAATTGGGATCTACTGCATACAAAGCCTGTTATCACCACCACCCTCTGAACGTCCCTCCCAGGTGGTGTAGAGAGACAGGTCTCATGATCTCAGGATAATCTCTGTTCTTCTACTTCTCTGTGCAAGGTATCCCTAAAACATCACAAAATGTATCCAAGAAAATAAAGGTCTTGGTCAGGTCTGCTCTGAAGTCTTATCTTTTGTACGGTACAGCATGTACTTCTGCTGGTTTTAATGTTCAAACTGTAATTTTGTTTTCCTTGTCACACTTTCTGAATCTGTCTTTGGGACCACTTTGGTGGTGAAAAGCTGTTTGTAGGTTTTATAAATAAATACAGGTGAAGACTAGCAGAGATGAATTAGAAACGCCAAGCCTTTGACAGATAACGTTCCAAGTCAGCAGAGAAATAGCCAGAGGAAATAAATGGGCATTAAGTGCTCTGGCCAAAGCAAGCAGCAATGGTGAAGGCAAAGGTGCCTCGAGAAGGCATTCCACAGTCTGAGTGCCATCACATAAAAGACTCCACTTCTCATGGCTGGCCAGCCAATAAACACAAGGCAGACAACAAGGAAAGGCAGGAGGAAGAATGGAGGCAAGATTGCTGCAGCTTTAGCTTCATTGCTGTTCTTTTATTGTCAGTTGCTTGTTACTTTGAGGTCTCCATGCGACTTACAACGCATGTAACACACAAATATAAATACATTATACCATAAAAACAGACCAAAACAAACCCCAAACTAGCCACAGGAAGTTTAGCAGCACGCTAGGAAGTAGAAAAGCAGCATAATCTTAGTTAGGGAAAATATATAGGTGGTCCTGGCAGTGAAGAGATGCCAGCAAAGCTATGGGGATATGCGACTTGAGATGCTGGATCTGAATGCTCTGACAAGTTTATATGGGAGAGGCGCCCTAATGTGCCCCATTTCCATCATGGCAGCTTAGAACAGAAGCAGGCCTTATAGAACAGGGAGAGTGTGTGAGTGCTGCTCCTTTAATGCTCAACCCTTGACATGTTTCATGGGTACGTTTTGGCAAAGCAGGCACTGCAGTACAGTTGGCTTAATCTGCCCTGTATTTCAGGAGCGTGAGTGACCTTGCCTGGGGTGGGGTGGCTCTTTGCAGGTGGTGTGGCATGCGTGGTGACCGGGCAGCCTTTTGACACCATCAAGGTGAAGATGCAGACCTTCCCAACAATGTACCAGGGCTTCTTTGACTGCTCAGTCAAGACCTACCAGCAGGAGGGCATGCACGGGCTCTACCAAGGCACCACTCCAGCCTTGCTGGCCAACGTCGCGGAGAACGCTGTGCTTTTTGCCTGCTACGGGTTCTGCCAGCAGCTCGTGAGGCAGCTCTTTGGGTTGGGCAATGTCCAGGAGCTCAGGTACAGTCTTTTTCTCTTCCCCTCTCTTCTGCCAGAGGCTCTTAGACATTGATATAAACAGTGGTGCATTATTGCTTACAGCCAAGCACAGGGTAGGGTGGGGGGCTCACCTGCCATCTTCCTCCTCAGTCTCAGTTTTGGCCTTGTTAGAAGGCAGGGAGGTGGATGGGGGTAAAGCTGGAATTAGTTGGCTCTGCCTGTCCTCAGCTCTGGCTGCCCATTGTCTGCGCTACGAGTCCCAATGGACACCAGCCACCACACTGGACACCCAGGGTGAGTCATAGCTTCAGGACTGTGGGCCCCAACTCTAAGGAAATCACCTCTGGAGATACTTAGATAGGAACAGTCCCTTCTGAGTTTCAGGCACCTGGTCAGAACTGTTTGATTTCAGGAGGTCTTGTGCCCTGAATGCCTCTCAGATGTTTTGCTTTTTCTTTTATGTTTTAAATCCTTGAGGTTTTAAATTCTGCAGCTTTAGTTTGTCTTTTAAATATATGACATAGCATAGGTCTCACAGTAGCTTGCAACATAAGTGTAAAGAGGGGTTTAAATAAATAAATAACTAAATAGAATGCAAAGGGAGGGTTGGGTGGGAGGCTGCTCAAGGTAGGATCCTTTTGCTCAGAATTCCTCAGCCTGGTCAGACTTCCCAATCAGAGTTGCAGCCCAAAACCTCTGGAGGACACCAGGTTCGAGTGGGCTGATTGACTTAATCAGCTCATTTCTGCTGGCGAAAGGCAAACAAACACATAGCGTATGGGAGGATGGAAGGTTGCTCCCTAGCTGTGGGATTCCCCCCACCCGCCCTCTGGTCTTCGCTTTCCTCTGAGGATTCTTCTCTCGGGTTATTACAGTGATTTGCACAGCGCGATTGCCGGCTCCTTCTCATCAGTCTTCTCCTCCATGGTTCTGTGCCCCACAGAGCTGGTGAAGTGCCGGATGCAAGCTCTCCATGAGATGAAGGTCACAGGGCAGACAGCTCTGTCGAGGCACAGGTACTCGGAGGTAGACTGCCTCGCAACATGGAGGCTCTATTTCGTTATCCAGGCTAATGGGTGCCGAGACGTCTCTCCCATGTGAATTTAATCCTTTGAGAGGGGAAGCCATCTAAGGCCCCCTCTGCACTACACATTCAAAGCAGTACTGTACCACTATAAACAATCATGCCTCCCCTCCACCAAAAAATAATAATTCATGGGAATTGTCATTAGAATTGTTGGCTGGAACACTTGGAAGGTCCCAGATTGGGAAAGGATACCTGATGTTAATTATGTATTGAGAAAGAGAGAGAGGCTTCCTTGGCTTCTCTGTCTGGTCCTCTGAATTCTCCATAGGCCACACCTCCTTCCTAGGTCACACCCCTCCCAGATTTTTCACCTGGCTGCAATGTGTTCTTGAACTCCAAGAATGCCTCCTGCTTGCCTGAGTGGATAAATGCACTGTTGCATGCCACCCCAGTCTCCACAGCAGTGTGAGATTCCAGGGGCTCCGAGCACTCACCCAGGATTTCCTTTTGAGGCACAGCGAAGACTGGGTGTGTTTAAGATATATGGTTTATTCACACATATATGCAACCTGAGCCTGTGATGGAGGGGCTCACAGCATTAACACCCCAAGAGGTTCTTGTGTCATCCATAGCTGCAGCCAGTGCTTTTTTTCTAAAAAAATGTTTAGGGGTACTCTCATTTTGACTCAAGAAAATCACCATTTTATAGTTCAAATTGGGAAGAATAAATACAGTAAATGGACAAAAGTACAAAGATTCACAAAATGTTTAGGGGTATGCGTACCCCCAGGCAAAAAACACTGGCCGCAGCCTTGGACTCAAACAGAATCAGCCATGGGTCTCTGAAGCTCTGCTTGCTGCTTTCCCCCAGCTTCTAGCTCACATCACAGTCAACCAACAACACGTGCCTTTTGGCTTTCTAACTAACAGTTGAGGGAAGAGCTCCTTCCACTTCCCCCTCTCCTTGGCTTTCCTAATGGCTCATAACCTACCTTCCTTTTGTTTTCTTAGTGGCTCATCTCCCAGGCGATTACCTCATACAGAAGCTGGCCTGACTTATAGTTTAACTCAAAGCTTGCCAAACTGTGTCTCATGACACATTAGCGTGTCGGCTGCAGCATGTAGATGTGTTGTGAGAATGCTCCCTGCGCTCCTCTTGGGGCTGGAAAGGGGTCAGTTTAACCTCCAGTTTGCTAGTAAAACAGAATTACTATGTCGTGAAGCAATGCATTTCCCAACAGGAAAAGTTTGGAAAGCTCTGGTTTAACTTTTGCTGAATCCAGGGATTCAGTGTCTGGCACTCACTAACTCATCACCCAGGGGAGTCTTCCACTCACAAATTCCCACAAACAGTGTGTCTGGAAGCCTCTGGCTTTTGCAAGATTGGCCTGTTGCCTCCTGTACAAAGATGAATGTCAAATCTGTTGTCCCAGCTACCCAAGCATGCAGTCCCAGAAAGGCTGCCCATTGGGAAACGAGGCCCTCAGTCTACCCCTAATATGGATTCTCTGTGCTCTCCATGTGTCATGGGACTTTCTTCTCTCCCCTCTTATAGTTCCACCTGGACTGTGGTGAAAGCCATCTTCCGTTCAGAAGGCCCCCTGGGTTTCTTCCAGGGACTGACCAGCACATGGCTACGGGAGGTGCCTGGCTATTTCTTCTTCTTTGGGGGTTATGAAGTCAGCCGAAGCTTCTTCCTCCAGGCTGGACAATCAAAGGAAGAGCTGGGTAAGCAAAGCCTGGGAGCAGGGGGATTTCCCTACAGGGGTCCTCAGCTTTGTCCAGTAAGCCAGAATGCGGAAAAAGAAATGAGCTGAAAGATGTCAGAGGCAGCAGCCTTTCCAGGGTTGTGCTTTTTGCAGAGGTATTCTACAATGTGGTATTGATGCAATGATAGCACATTAGTGGTGAACTAACTACAGATCATTCTGCTTTATTAGTTGCTCTGCAATGCTACCCCAATGTTGCTGAATTATTGCTTTCTGGACAGAAACCTTTGCCCTGCAGGGCAAGAAAAAAAGTTTACAAGATTTCAGCAGAAAGTTACAAAATAGGCACTGATTTGGAAATGAAGCAGTATATCCATTCCAACATATTTTGCAGCTGCAAACAGTATATGGAAAGCAAGACAGCAGATAACTGCCTAAATACCACTATGAACTCAAATCTTCCTCAACGGACAATACAAAGGACACCTGGAGGAGGGGTCCCCTCTTGGGGGAGATCAAACAGTCAATAGCAAGGGTTCAGTTTAGTCCTATTTGGGTAGTCAGCAGAACTTGCTCTTGCCCCAATGTAAATACTCTGGCAGAGAAAAGATATATTTGCTTAGAATTATCTTTTTCTTGGATGCTTCTGTGTGTGGTGGCATGCCTCAATTTGCCCTTCAGAGGTGCCCTGAAGAGGGATTCCATTAGAATTGGCTTTCTTGCTCTCGCGCCTGTGCCAGCTGCTCTGCCTGCCTGCCTGCCTGTCTGCCAGGAATGCAGGAAGGGGATTCTGGAAGAGTGCAGACTCTCCAGCAGGTGCCAGACCCAAGCAGAATCTTGCATGTCCTCGAATGTGCCGATGATTCCTTTGGCGAACGCCAGCCCCTTCCTTCTGGGGAGCTCTGACACAGTGATTGTGGTGGAAGGGTTCTGATCCAGAGAGGACAGCAGCTGCCTGCTTCTGTGCCAGCCTCCTCAGCATTCATTTTTGTTTGCTTATTTCAAAAATGCATAAACAGCTTGCTCAAAGAAAGTATCCAAGCAGCGTGCAGTCTGACTTTATATATAAAGCATGATTAGGATGTGCAAAGCAATTAAAAACAGATATGCATAAAACCGTTTATGAAGGATGAAATCAATGAAACATCTGAAATGGCTGTAACTAATTCATGTGTCTGGATAGATTTGTTGAATACAGAAAAGTTTTCAGCAGGTGTTTAAAAGAATATAGTGGATGTACCTGTCTAATTTCGGTAGGCAGGAAGCTTGCTGTTCCAAGTTCCTTTTCTTAGTCATCACTTGGCCACTACTGAGGCTATGAAGTTTGCCTGACCCGTGAAACATCATCATCATCATCATTATTATTATTATTAGTATTATTATTATTATTAGGCTTCCAGCACATATAAAAACATAATAAAATGTCAAACATTAAAAACTTCCTGATACAGAGCTGCCTTCAGATTATTGCCCATCTAGCCCAGTGTTATCATCCTCTGGGCTAGGGAGCACCTGCAGCCCTCATGAAATTGATGGACTCCAACACCCATCAGCCCCAGCCAGCATAGCCAATGGTCAGGTTGATGGGAGCTGGAGTCCAGCTAGATTCACAAGTTCCCCATCTCTGCTTCAGCAATTCATGGCCCTTAGGGCAGCCTTTTCCAACCTGGTGCCCTGCAACCATATTGTACTCCCGACTCCCATCATTGCAAAGTCCCTTTATTATAGTTAACCAAAAATGTCACAAAATAACGAGTCCATCAGAACTCTTTATCAGGATGGATGCTAAGCAAAGTGGTGTGTAATAGCCCAAAATCATTTTTACCATATAGTCTTAGAAGGCAATGCTAATAGGAGTGTCTGCACTTCGGAATTTACCACCACTCTGCTCTGTTGGAGAGCCTGCTATTGTTTAAACCCATCTTAAACTTTCTGAAATGTTCCAGAAGTTGGTCTTGTCTAGATGCACTTGACCATAATCTGCTTGAGCAACAACGGTGACCATTAAGCTACACCTACTTTTTGCAGGTGCTCTCCCTGTGACTGTGAGTGGCGGAATTGGTGGTGCTGCTTTCTGGCTGGCTGTCTATCCCATTGATTCAGTGAAATCACGGATCCAGGTGTTGTCCATGGCTGGGCGGCAGGATGGTTTCCTGCTCTCCTTCTTACACATCCTACGTACAGAAGGCGAGTCCTTCCTAGACATTTATTTATTTAAAGCATTATTTCTTTTAAAAAAAACTTTGTCCTTAAGCTGGCAAGGTTCCCAGAGTGGCGTACAAAGATGAGTTTTCAGGCATTCCCTGCCCTCGGGGCTACAATGGAAAGGGCACAACACACAAGGAAAAAGGAGAGGAGGAGGAGGGCTTAGGGAAGAAGAAAAAAAGCAAACTCTGGGCAGCAGTTCTTAAAGGTACAGTTTGTCAAGCAACCAACTGCAGTGGAAACAATTCAGGCAGGCTGAGGGCATGGCTGCTGCTAGGGAACTCTTAAAAAGGTAAAGGACCCCTGACAGTTAAGTCCCGTCACGAATGACTCTGGGGCTGCAGTGCTCATCTCACTTTACTGGCCGAGGGAGCCAACGTTTATCTGCAGACAGTTTTTCTGGGTCATGTGGCCAGCATGACTAAGCCACTTCTGGCGAAACCAGAGCAGTGCATGGAAACGCCATTTACCTTCCTGCCAGAGTGGTACCTATTTATCTACTTTGCACTTTTATGTGCTTTCGAACTGCTAGGTTGGCAGGAGCAGGGACCGAGGAACGGGGATTCGAACCACTGACCTTCCGATTGTCAAGCCCTAGGCTCAGTGGTTTAGACCACAGTGCCACCCATGTCTTCTTAGGGACTCTTAGGGAGGGACAAATGCAGCTGGTCTCTCAGCATGGGCAATGGAATAGCCTTGCTTCTTTTATCTCACTGCCTGATGGAATCATTAGTGCTGTCAGTGGGCATTAGTCATGATGGCTAAATGCTGTCTCTGGCATCACTGGCATTCAATGCCTCTGAATGCCAGGTGGTTCTGAGGGACAAACTGTGTGTGTGTGTGTGTGTGTAGAAAGATGTGACCTATGTCCTTCTGGGCTTCCCAGAGGCACTCATTACCCACAGTGGGAGACAGAGCCTTTGCCTGATCCAACAAGGCTCTTTCTTAAGTTCTCCTTACATATTAATGAGATAGGAGCTCCCTTGGTGAAGTGTTGTTGTATACCTGCAGGCTTTCCCAAAGTTGGCTAATGCTGGTTTGAGTGAGAGCAGTGGCAGGGACTTGGATCCTCCAGCTGGGATCTTTATCTTCCCTGTGGGCAAAGGCACAGAGCTTTGCAAGCTCCAGCAACTAGCTGTCAGTGCTTGCAGAGTCTGGTGCACAGGGGCTGTGTCTGAAAAACCCCTTTCAGCCAAGCCCAATCGTTATGAGCCTGACCTGAGACCATATGTGTTTGTGGTTGGCCAAAATGGCCTCACTGGATAAACAGGGTGTCCTACAGGTGCCCAATTAGGACTGTATGTCAGAGGTTACCCATTAGGCATCAAAAGACTGCCTTGTTATTGCCTCTTTCTATGGGTATGGGTGATCAGAGCAGGTGCTTTTAATGCAGAAGGCCTCAGGTTCAATCACAGTCCTCCCTGCTGAAATACAAGAGGCCACATCAGCATTGGCATTCTGCCGGTTCCCAAAGACAAAATTGTTTAGGCAAGCATTCTCCTGAACTTGAATTTCTGGTTTTATTGCTTTTAATGGTTTTTATCACACATTTCTTAATTGTTTGTTTTTCTTTTATATTTTAACTGAGGAAATTTTAATTCCCTAATGGATTTGTTTATGTGTATTTAATTATGTATTGATGTTTACAGTTGTAAACTACTTAGAAACCATTTTGGCATATAAGAAGTAATTAATACAACAACAACAACAACAACAACAACAACAACAATTTGATAATAATAAGTGCTGAGAAAGACCCCTCTCAGTCTCAGCCCCATGACATCAGCTACCCTCCAAAGCAGACAATATTGGGATAGATTGACAAATAGTGTGGCCTGGTATAAGATGGTTTTATATGTTCCTTTTTCTTGTAGGGTTTATGCCTCTTTACTGCGGGCTGATGCCCACGGTGATCCGTGCCCTGCCATCCAATGGTGCCCTCTTCCTTGCCTATGAACTGACTCAGAAAAAGCTGACCAGCCTAGCAGAGAGGACAACCTGAAGTCTGGACTCAGTCCCAGAGAAACGAGAACTTTGTTGATGGATGGAGAGAGCCGGGGATTTTCTTGGTTGAACGGAACTGCAATGGTCAACCTCTCTCAAGGGGATCTTGGAGGGGACACCCTTGGCTCAAGGCAGGAAATGGGGGGGGTAGGGTAGGGCTTTTTGGATTTCAGGGTATCTATCAGTGGGGTGGGATTGGGAGACAGCCCAAGATTGCTTTTTTTCTCAGCAGATGCTGCAAAGACCAGCAAAGCAGCCAGACAGCAGAGACATCTTGGGGGAACTGTGAGATGGGAATGTTTTGAAATCAGCCATCCTGTGGGGTGTGGGAAATGTGACGAGGCAGTCCAATTTCTTAGTGATCTTTAATGCAAGCTTCCCCAACCTGGCCATCCTTCAGATCTTTTGGACTAGAGTAGCATGCTGGATGGGGCTGATAAGGAAGATTGCAGGTAATTACGGCATTTATCCACTTTCCACCTGCAGATGCAGGGCATGTGTGCAGCCGGCTGAATGAGGCCCCATGGAAGCAAGACCAACCATTGCATTTTGCTTTCTCTTCTTTTAACCCACTCCAGGCTTTGTTTCGGGTTTTTTGTACATATATTGTCCTGCAAATCTCGAGATTTGTGTGGGATCTCAGGAAACAGAGAAATAAACACTGATTCCCAGACCATCCATGGGCCAGATTTGGAAGACAATTGAGCCGGATCCAGCCCCCGGGCCTTAGTTTGCCTACCCATGTATCTGTAGCATTCGTATCTCTCCAAATCTCTCCACATTTCTTCTCCAAGGAGCTCAGCGTGGCCTATGCAGCTCTTTCTCCTCTTCATTTAAACTCCAAAACAACCTTGTGAGGGTAGGTTGAGAGGCAGTGGCTGGCCCAAGGTCACTCAGTGAGCTTTGAGGCTCAGTGGAGATTCGAATCCTGGTCTCCCAGGTCTTGCACTTTAATTGCTATACCACATGGGCTATGTGAACACCCCTGTTCTTCATGCATGTGCTGGGCATCACATCTTCTAGGGACCTTCTTCTGCAGTGCCTTTTGGGGAAGGTGTGTGCATTGCATGGTTGCACCTCCAGTTAAAACACCATATGCAGCCATCACAATATTCTTGCATCTGTACAGGGAATCTGGAAACAGATGCTCACAGAGAGCAGAGATGAAGGTGGGTGGACCCGATTGGTTGTGTCACTTTCCATCCAACTGTCCACAACAGTCTTTTGTTAGCAATCTTTTAGGGACAATAGCCTTTGGGTCTTTTCTCACGTGATCCCCACTGAGCTGATTAGTGTGGATGTAGGGCAGGAAATAGAAGAAGATTATAGAATTGTAGAGTTGGGAGAGGGTCACAAGGGTCATCTAGTCCAACCCATCCAATACAGGAATCTTTTGCCCAACGTGAGGCTCAAACCCATGACCCTGAGATTAAGGGTCTCATGGTCTACTGACTGAGCTATCCAAATGCATGAACACAAGAACACCAGATCAGGCAAAAAGGCACATCTTGTCACCTCGCACCCTGTTCTCAGAGTGGCCAGAAGCCTATTATTTTATTGCTGCTCTTATGTTTGGTTTTATTTTTTTTCTTGGTTCCTATTTTTATCCTGTCAGTTGCTCTGAGACACTTCAGTGTGAAAAATGACAAAGTGGTAATAACAGAAGGAGTCAGCGTAGTGTAATGGTAAGGGTGCCAGACTAGGACATGGGAGATGAGGGTTCGAATCCCTGCTCAGCCACAAAGCTCACTGGGTGCAACCTGGGAGGCTGGCCTGTGCCTCTCTGCTTAAATGACCTCAGAGGGTTGTTGTGGGAATTAAATGAGGGGCAGAAATTGTATGTACACCACCTTGAGCTCCTTGGAGAAAAAATGTGACGTAAAAGCAATGAATAGATTTAAAAAAAAAAGTACTATGGGAATCTACTCTCCCCACTTGTGATTCTCTAGCAGCCCCAACAGTGGAGGTGGGACATAGCTATTATGGTTGGAAGTCGTTGTCAGCTGCAAAGTTGCCTTTTTTTTTTAATCCACCTTAATTGAGAGCTACCACCACTACATCCTGAGGAAGTGGATTCCACAGCAGTGGCAGACCTAGGATTCTCAAATTTCAGCGGTGATTTTTGTGACCCCAAAATTTGGTGCCCCCCAACAGTGCCCCCAGACTTTGCCCCCAGTGCAACAGAACTGGTCATACACCCCCTAAATCTGCCTCTGCCCACAGCCCCCCCCCACTTCTGGTAAGGACCTGCATCCTCCCAACCACTGTGGGTTTGTGTTCAAAGTATGAAATGCATCATCTCCTAGAAAAACCCTAAGATGTCAAGATTGTGGGGTTTGGGGATTTGAGCACCACAGAGTGGGGTTGGGAAGCCAAGTCAAAGATGCAAGAGAAACAAAAGCTACACAGGCACAATACATTTAAGGCAAATCCAGTCTCCCTGAAAAATAACAATTATGGGAACTGTAGTTTAGCCCTCACAGAAGGCTGGCCCACCCACAGGGCAAGGTGAGGCAACCACCTCAGGTGTCAGGGGCCAGTGGGGCAGCACATCCCAACGTTGATGTTTCTTTCCCATCCCACTTGGAATCATAGAATTATAGTGTTGGAAGGGACCCCAAGAGTCATCTAGTCCAACCCTCTGCCTTGCAGGGATCTTGAGACTGAGTCTCATGCTCTACAGACTCAGCTGTTGTTCCTGATGTAGATCTTTCCTGACCCCTTATTCTCTGCCTCGGGTGCCAAAATGTCTTTGGCCGGCCTTGCTACACTTCCCAGCACCCTTAACAAGCTACCGTTCCTGGGAATGGTTACGGGCGTTGGACTAGAACCTGGCTGGGAGACCAGGGTTCGAATCCCCGCTCAGCCATGAAGCTCCCTGGGTGACCTTGAGCCAGTCACCATCTCTTGGTCTGATTTACCTCACTGGGTTGTTGTGAGGATGAAATGAGGAGGAGGAGAACCACATACAACACCTTGAGATCCTTGGAAGATAAAGGTGGTATAGAAATGTAATAAATAAAAACAAATAAAATATTTGCGGGGGCAGGGGTACTTAATGCGACGCAGCCCAAACAACAGCTGATCTGAGCATCTTAAATATGGAGAAGACCAGTCCTTTATGTCTCTGGAGCATCTGCCTTGCGCTCCAGCTGCTGCTGCCACCGCTGCCGCCCCATTGCGCTGCGCCCTCCCCGCCGGGGCAATCCACGCCTGCTTGTTCAGTGCTTCTGGTAGGCCGAACGGGTTGCATGCCCATCTTTGGGCCGGGCTCCGGTTGCAGGGCCCTCCCCCTTGCCGCCTGCTAAAGATAGCCAGGGCTCGTTTTTCGCCCAGCCCCGAAAGTTGCGGTCGAGAGAGCCTCTCTGACTGACAGGGATGCGTGCTGGACAGTGACAGAGCCGGCCCGGCTTGCCTGCTTGCCTGCCTTTCTTTGTGAGGGTCTGGATCCCCGACCCAGGAGATGGCTCTGCTCTGCTACAACAAGGGATGCGGTCAGAAGTTTGACCCGGAGAAGAACACGCAAGGTAAGTCAGAGGTCCGGGAGCAGCGATGGGCGGCCTCTGATGTCCACGTGACTCCGTGCGAGTTCCCACGGCGCTCAGGAGAACCGCAGGAAGTTTGTTTGCAAGGAAGTGTGCGTGTAAGTTAGGAGAGTTGCTTTAACAGTTGACACGTATGCATGTGCGCGCGTGCGCGTGTTTGGTATTACCACTTTCTTTCTTTCCTGTGCCTCTCCGGCGAGTTCAACAGGTGATGTGATCACCCCAGAGCTATGATAAGAGGCTAAATTTCTGCCTGATGTTCACAGGACAGGAATCTCTGTAAGGGAAAAACCCGAAGACAACAATATATTGTTATTACAGTATTGTTACTAATCTTTACCGTTGATTAACTAAACCACAGTCTCAAGGCAATTTACGGGTAAGATGATTAAAAACACTTAAAAACACAAAAGTAACAAATGCATTTAAAACATGACCTTGCAGATCTGTCTCTGGCTGTGTACTCACTTTTGAAGCATATACATGCTGGAACCCTGGGAACTGTAGTTTACCCCTCAGCTACAATTCCCAGCACTCTTAACAAACTACAGCTCCCAGGGTTCTGGGGTGGGGGTTGCTTTAAAGGTACCGTGAGCCCTAGAACCAGCACATTCAAAGCACATGTCAAGCAAGGAAAATGTCTCAGTCACCTGCAGAGTCTGTAGTATCATTGGTATGCTTCCAGAACGAGAAAGGTGGAGTCTCCAAGGCAGAGAGAATTACTTCAAAAGCACCTCTTGGGCTACACACACACTTAAAGCACATAGCTTCACCCTGGGAACTGTAGCTTATTATGGGTGCCGGGAACTGTAGTTCTCTGTTGAGCAAACTACAGTTCCTATTATCCTTAGGGGGAAAGCATGTTTGGTGTATACACAGTCTTGGTTTACCTGCTCAGTGCCAGGGTTGCATTGCCAGAGCGAAAAGGCAGACAATAACAGTGCATTAGTGGACGCTCCACACATCCTTCAGTTTTATTAGTTGTTCTGTGATGCTTCCCCAGTGTTACCATGTTATTGCTGTTGAAATGCCCCCCCCCCTTCGGTTATAGATCGGGTTATTGCAATGTGGGTCTACTCTTAGGCCTGGTCTGGAAGTTCCACCGGTGCAGAATGCTACACCTAGACAGTTAGTGGGGATAAATTCTCACCAGCGCATAATTCCAAAGCTCAAAAGCTTGCGCTGACTGCCCATATGCTACTGAGGCAAGCTCTATGCTTTTGTATTAATTTACAAGGCCCTTAGCCACCTGGGTCCAAGTTACCTTAGGGAGCACCTGATCCCTTATATCCCTACCTGATCACAGAGGTCTTTGGGGGACTCAATGTTCTTGGCCCCCCCATGGCTCAGATGCACAGTGTGTTTAGTATTGTGGGCACAATTTTGTGGAATTCCCTTCCTGTTGAGGCCAGAGGCCCCCTCCTTGTTGAACCTCTGGCACCTACTGAATGCTCTATTATTATTATTATTATTATTATTATTATTATTATTATTATTCCAGCAGGCTAAATAAATAAATAAATAAATAAATCTATTATTTGTACCCTGCTAATCTGACTGGATTGCCCCAGCCACTCTTGGCAGCTTCCAACATAAATAAAAACGTAACACAACATCACACATTAAAAGCCTTCCCTATTCAGGGCTGCCTTCAGATGTCTTCTAAAGATTATATAGCTACTCATTTTCTTGACATCTGATGGGACGGCATTCCATAGGGCGGGTGCCACCACTGAAAAGACCCTCTGCTTGGTTCTCCATAGCTTCATTTCTTGCTGTGAGGGACCCCCCAGAAGGCCCTTAGAGCAAGATCTCAGTGTCTGGACTGAACGATGAAGGTGAAATCCTTCAATGGATTTTTAATTTTTTAAAAAACTTTTTATTTTCTCTCATTACCAATAAACTTATAACATACAGATTACATAAACATCTCTCCCTCCCTAATTTTGGACTTTCCTCGGCTTCCATTCCTGATTTATTTACTTCCTTATATATTCTGCATTATATTTTGAATTATGGTGCTGGAGGAGACTCTTGGGAGTCCCATGGACTGCAAGAAGATCAAACCTATCCATTCTGAAGGAAATCAGCCCTGAGTGCTCACTAGAAGGACAGATCCTGAAGCTGAGGCTCCAAGACTTTGGCCACCTCATGAGAAGAGAAGACTCCCTGGAAAAGACCCTGATGTTGGGAAAGATGGAGGCCACAAGGAGAAGGCGACAACACAGGACGAGATGGTTGGACAGTGTTCTCGAAGCTACCAGCATGAGTTTGACCAAACTGTGGGAGGCAGTGGAAGACAGAAGTGCCTGGCGTGCTCTGGTCCATGGGGTCATGAAGAGTCGGACACGACTAAATGACTAAACAACATACCGTATATTCTGCTATCTTCTACAAATATCATACTTTTTCCTTTTATTATATTACCTATTCCCTATCCATAAAACTGTGAATGCTTATTTAAATCCTACCATCAGATCACTGTTCTTCCTTTGTTTCTGCAAATATAATATAAAAGGTTCCCACTCTTTTTCAAAATCCCTGTTGTCCTTTTCCCGAAGTCTGTGTGTCAGCTTCACCATCTCTGCATAATTCACCAGTTTTTCTTGCCATTGTTCTTTTGTTGGAATTTCTCCAGTCTTCCAATTCTGCGCTAGCAGTATTCTCGCCACCGCCATTGCATACATAAATAGTGTCCTTTTCTCTTTTGGCAGGTCTTGCCCTAAAATGCCCAACAGGAAGGCTTCTGGTTGTTTAACAAATGTTATTTTAAACTTTTTTTAAAATTCATTGTAAATCATTTCCCAGTATACCTTAACTTTTTTACAATCCCACCACATATGACAAAAAGTCCCTTCAGCCTCTTTACACCTCCAACATTCCCTCTGCTCATTTTTACATCTTCATATAATTTTCCTTTAACAATATACAGTCTGTGAATTTCAAATTTACTTTCTAGAGTTTTGTCCAATATTCAAATTGTATGTTGTGGCCCATATCTTGTGCCCATTTAATTATTACTGATTTCACTTCCTCATTTTTTGTTTCCCATTCCAAAATAATGTTATACGTTTTCTTTAATAATTTTGTGTTCTCTTCTATTACAGTGGTACCTCGGGTTAAGTACTTAATTCGTTTCGGAGGTCTGTTCTTAACCTGAAACTGTTCTTAAACTGAAGCACCACTTTAGCTAATGGGGCCTCCAGCTGCCCTGTGCCACCGGAGCCCAATTTCTGTTCTCATCCTGAAGCAAAGTTCTTAACCCGAGGTACTATTTCTGGGTTAGCGGAGGCTGTAACCTGAAGCGTCTGGCCCCGGTGATTTCCCTGCCTTTGCCTGGTTTATTGCATCTATAATTTCCTGCATGGTTATTTCCTTCAATGGATGTTTGATTTTCTAGTTTTAACTGTGTTTTTTTTTGTATCTCACAATAGAGACTGTTGTAGTCAAGGGATATGTAATTTGTTTAAATAAATACGATAACTAATACAGCACAACGAAAGTCGAACAAAACCCTAGACTGTAAAAGCTGCAGGATTTCAGCAGGGGGTTATGGGACATGCACAGATTGGAAATGCAGCAGCATGTTCACCCTGGAACCTTTGCGAGTGCGAACAGCATCAAAAGTGGGATCATGTACAACCACTCCCCAATACTGCCCCAAGCACAAATTGTCCTGAATGCCCAGTGAGAAGGATATCTGAGGGGCCAGGGGTGAGAAAAGTAATACCGCTTGCAGACTTCACAAAGGGATCCAGTTGCCCACTGTGATAATGGGATGCAGGGCTACATGAGCCTTTGGCCTGATCCAGTAAGATGAGAGCCTGGATAGCTCCAGTTGGTTGGAGTGTGGTGGTGATAATGCCAAGGTTGTAGGTTTGATCCCCGTATGGGACACCAGCTTATTCCTGCATTGCAGCGGGTTGGAATAGATGATCCTCAGGGTCCCTTCCAACTCTATGATTCTGGCTGAACTGTTGACTTCTACCATTTTTGTTTCCTGCTCTCAGACTCCTGCCTCTACCACCCGGGTTTACCCATCTTCCATGATGCCTTGAAGGTGAGTTGGTTGAGCAGAGCAGGGCAATGGGCTGAAGATCATCACTGCAGTGCCACATCCTTGCATAGGATTGCACAGGGTCTGACTGGTCAGTGGGGTCTGGAGAGACTGGCATAAGGCATAAGAATAGCAGGTTGTTGATCAGGTATTTGTGTGTATGGGGGGAGGCATCCTGTTGCTTTACATTTTGGCTGGGCTTAGCAGCCCTTGGAATTCCTATCATACCACCTTAACCTGTCATGGCTCCCCCCAAAGACCCCTGGGCACTGTCGTTTGTTAAGGGTGCCGACTGTGAGTTGTTAGGAGCAAGGGAGGATTTAGGGCTGTGCAAGGGAAGGAGAGAAGGCAGAGGCACTAGGCTTTGGAAAGAAGGTGTGAGACTCTGACAGTGTCTCTTTCCCAAAACCTAGTTAATGCATTCCCAACTTTGGGATACTATGGGAGCTTGGGAGGGCTCCAGGGCCCTGCCAGAACCTCATGCCTCTTTCCCAAAGCAGAACTGCCCCCTCACCCAATTTTGTGAAAGCAGCATGAGGGCTGGGTGTGTGTGTGCAAATTTTGGCGCCATCCAAGTCTGCCAATGATAGAAGACCCCCCCCCCCCACAGAGCTGCAGTTCTCAGGAACCTTAACAAACTTCAGTTCCTGCAGTTCTCCAGGGAACTGTTCAATGTACGCTGAGGATGTGAACTTGGCTTTCTCACTTCATGCTCCACGGCTGTGAATTAAGAGCATCTGTCCTGTGCCTACCATTTACAGTGAGGACTGGGAAATGGAGGGATGAGTTTGCAAAAAATGCCCCTGTCCTCCCAGCATCACTACTGCATTCTGGGACTTGTTGCCCTGCCCCCCTGGTGTTACTGGTGGTTAAAAAAGAAAATATGCCACTCCTCTGGCTGTAAAAGAGCACACAGGTTTTCCCCGCCAGACACCAGTATTAAATTTCTAGTTGCCTCTGGTAACCATTTGTGGGATGCTGTGTTTGTGAAATGGAAGACTTACCCCTATGTTATTCCTCCCAGGGCTGGTCTTGTTGCAAGAAACGAACCACCGACTTCTCAGAATTCCTCTCCATAAAGGTGTGTTCTGTGCGCATTGGATCTCCCCCTTCACCCCATAGTGCTGGCTCCTGTGAGCCAAGTGAGTTTTGACCGATCTCTGGTGCGCCACTCTTTTGGGTGAATTTCTTTGAACTGTATGAGCCCTATGTTGGAGATTCAGGCAGATGTTCTGATGACCATTGCCTTTATGTAAATATCCAACCTGCTGACCCTTAGAGTCATAGGAAGCTGCCTTATACTCAGCCAGACCATTGGTCCATCTAGCTCAATATTGTCTACATGGACTGTCAATGGCTCTCCAGGGTTTAGGGATCTCTTTCAGCCCTACTTGGAGACACCAGGGATGGAATCCGGGACTTTCTGCATGCAAAACAGATGCTCTGCCACTGAGCTATGGCCCCATCCCATCTGAAAGGCTTAGAGCAGGTAATTAACAACTGGAAAGCAGTCAAACAAGCACTAGCAAAACAGCTAAATTAAAATGGTTAGTTCAGCAAAGGTAGCAGATGGTGACATGTTATATTGACGAGCACTAGATCAACCTGTCACATCTTGAACATATAAAGCTGAGCTTTCCTAAATCAGGCCAACTGGACCACCTAGCCTAATATTTTCTTTCCGCTTGGTAGTTGAGATCCTTTTACAGGGGAGATGTTGGGAACTGAATTGGGATGTTCTGCGTGCAGAACAGGTGGTCTACCACAGAGCTATGGCCCCCACCTCCATCTCTTATGGCAGACACATGAATGTGCATGCAGACGTAAGCAGCCAGTGCATGGAATAGGAGAGCGCTCACTTTCAAGGGCAGGAGAGATCTTCCTCACAATATAAATGAGTGCTACTAACATGCTGTGGCAATGTGGCATATGGGCATGCTCCTTTGCTTACAAGTACATGGACACATCAAGAGCAGGCGAAGGACACTGGCAAACTGGAATGTGTCCAGAGGAGGGCAACCAAAATGGTCAAAGGCCTGGAAACGATGCCTTATGAGGAACGGCTAAGGGAGCTGGGCATGTTTAGCCTGGAGAAGAGGAGGTTAAGGGATGATATGATAGCCATGTTCAAATATATAAAGGGATGTCACATAGAGGAGGGAGAAAGGTTGTTTTCTGCTGCTCCAGAGAAGCGGACACGGAGCAATGGATCCAAACTACAAGAAAGAAGATTCCACCTAAACATTAGGAAGAACTTCCTGACAGTAAGAGCTGTTCGACAGTGGAATTTGCTGCCAAGGAGTGTGGTGGAGTCTCCTTCTTTGGAGGTCTTTAAGCAGAGGCTTGACAACCATATGTCAGGAGTGCTCTGATGGTGTTTCCTGCTTGGCAGGGGGTTGGACTCGATGGCCCTTGTGGTCTCTTCCAACTCTATGATTCTATGATTCATGTGCCCTCTGCAGATGTATTTTGTAACATGTGAAGGGGCCCTTAGTGGGCCACTGGTTCCTACAGCTTTGGGCACTTCCAGACGACCTGTTTATTGAGTATTCCTCCTGATTCGGTTGTGGAGAGGTTCAAACTAGGGCTGGATGCTATGCATTTTGTCCCCAAAGGGCTGCACCAAAGGGTATCACAGCAATGAGAAGCCTCCAGAGCCAGAGGAGGCCCCGAGCGAGCAAAAGGTCAAGACAAGCACTGAGGTCATCATCCAGGGGCCAAAGTCAGCAGAGATGATGGAGCGTGAGAGGCCCAGGTGAGGTGGGGAGAAAAGGCAGGCCATTCTTCTGGGACCAGGGGCAACGAGTTAAAAAATTGCCTTGTACCATACCCTCCAACATTTATCTAATGAAAATAGAAATATATTCAATAATAATGATAATGATACCCCACCATCTGATTCGGTTAGCCAACACATATAAAAACGTACTAAAACATTAAACATTAAGAAAAACTTCCCTATACAGGTCTGCCTTCATGTGTCTTTTAAATGTTGTATAGTTATTTCCGGGGTTTTTTTGGGGGGGTGTTGCATAACTGAGCCAAAACCAACATTTCTCTGATGGAAATAGGGATGTCTTAAGGAAAAGCAGTACATTCCAGGATCAAAAACGAAACCAGGATGGCTTCTGTAAATCTGGGACCGTCCCTGGAAAATAGGGACACTTGAGGGTCTGTTATACTGAGCCAGACCATTGGGCCATCCAGCTCAGTTTCATCTATCCTGATAGACAGCATCTGTCCAGGGCATCGAGCAGAGACATTCCCAGCCCTACCTGGAGATGCCATTTGGGGCTGAACCTGGGACCTTCTGCATGCAAAGCAGATGCTCTGCTACTGAGCTACAGGCTCTTGCTAGATCAAACCAAGAGTCCCTCTAGTCTAGCCTGCTGCTCCTCTCCATGGCCAGCCATATGCCTCTTGCAACACCCCCCCCCCCAAGGAGAGTGTGAAGGCAGCATTCCTTCCTTGTTGTATGCCCCAGTGTCTGCCACTGAGAGGCAGACTGCCTCCAGGTATGAAGGCCCCATTTTGGTGCTGTGGCTAATTCCTGTTTAAAGCCCTGGAGCCCTGGGGCAGGGAGTTCCACAGGTGAACTGTGCATTTTGTGAAGGGGGTGGCACATGGTGAAAACCTTCTTGGAACCCTGTTTCAGACGAAGCTTGGCAGGAACTCTGAATCTTAATATATCATCAAATCTCTTTTGTTTTTTATTTTGTTAATGTTCTCCAGTTCTGATGAGCCTAAACAGCTGCTGCCTGTGAAAGTGTCCGGATCTCTGGCACAGGCCCTGAGCAAGCTGGATTTGACCCGCAAGGACCACCCGCCAGTTCAAGGCTCAGCAGACACTCGTAAGAGCCTTGCTGGTTTGGGAGGGTGAGGTGGGAAATAACTACAAAGGGGTACAGGACAGGTATTGTACTTGGAAAGGATTGCCCCAATTTTTGGTGCCTGCAGGCATATTTGGAAATCTAAGAAACTGTTGTGGGCACCACAAGATACCCCTTTCACAGAATAAAAACAAACAATGTCCAGAACCCCCTCTCAAAAAAAGACAAAACTCACCCCCCCCCAAAAAAAACAAATAAGACTGCGTCTGCAGCAAATGTTTAAAGCACATTTGACACATGTTTAAAGCACATGGCTCTGCCCAGAGAATCTTTGGAATGGTAGATTACCCCAAAGCTATAATTCCCAGCACCCTTAACAAACTACAGTTCCCAGTATTCTTTGGGGAAAAGCTATGCACTTTAAATATATGGCGGAGATGCGGCAGGGGGCTCCCCCATCTTGTTTAAGGCCCAAGGTCAAGAAGTCCAAGCAGTTTGAGCAACAACATGTTTTCATTTTAGAAAACCTGAGCTGGGTTCCCTTTCTGTTACAAGCGGGAGCCTGCGGTGGCTACCTGTTGCTCTGCTGGATAAAAATGTAAACTCTTGGTATCCAATACGGCACTGAGGAATAGAGCATGAGCTGTATTACAGGGGTGTTTGGGGTTGCTGCCTTTGTGCTGAGCATCGACAGGCTCACCTGCCCACCTCCCTTTTTATGGGTCTGATAGCAGCACACAGCAAATCAGTCGCCCAGATCTACGAGCTCAGGGCTGTTAGTTAGCATAGGATCTCCCTGGACTTTAACCAACCGCAGTGGATTGCACTTTGCAGAGCCAATAGGGCTAAGCTCTTAGAAGTGGGTGGGGTGGCCTGTCATTTGGGGGTTTGCAAAGTGCCCTCAAGAAGTTTGCCTGACTTTGCATTTGTGCCTCCCCATAACAGCTTCCCTGGAGGTGAGCGCTGGCACCACCTGCAAGAACTCTGGCTGCAAGGCGGTGAGTCCTGTGTTTGGGCTTTGCCCCTCCCTTTCTAAACTCCCGGCATGTCTCCTCAAGCCTGTGCTCTCTTTCCATGAGTTTTCTCAGATTTCCAATACTGTTCCCCCCTCCTTTCATTTACACCCTCTGCTCTGAGACTTTGCATCTCCGATGTGAACTTCTGACCAAACCTTAAGGCAACCTACCCCAGCCGCACATTTTGGACTACTGCCCCCATGGTTCCCATCCGTCATCGTCAGCTCATATGTTGGGAGCTGTAGTTCAACATTTGGAAGGGCACCAGGTTGGGGGAGATTGCTATACTCTGTCTGATTGTGAAAGGATGGGGTTTCTGGGATATTTCTCTAGCATAGAATTTAGAGCTGAGGATGAGCCAGTTCACGCACATTTCACAGAACCAGGGAAAGGTGTGGCTGGCGCTCATGGGAGTTGTAGTCCGACCACATCTGGAGGGCGCCAAGTTTATCTATTTATTTGCTGCATTCACATCCCACCTCTTTCTCCAAGTTGCTCAAGGCAGCTTACGTGGTTCCCCCCTCCATTTAATCCCCACAACAACCCTGTCAGGTAGGTTAGGCTGAGAGGCAGGGAGTGGCCCAGAGTTACTCGGTGAGCTTCATGGCAAAATTGGCCTTTGAACCTGGCCCCCACCTAGTCCAGTGCTCTAACCGCTATACCACACAGTCTCTTGTGGTAGTTGCAGTCCAATGTTTGGAGGGTACAACACTGAGGAAGGTTGCCTCAAGCCTAGAGCCCAATCTGTGGAGGCTGCTCAGTTTCCTCTTCCTAGGTCTCAATGCTGAAGGTCAGCAGCAGGAAGGATGGGGACAGAGGTGAAATTTCTTGCTTCTGTCTTTCATTGGCTCTGGCGCCACCTACTGTTGGGCTCCATGCCACCTGCCAATCCCAAAGGACACCAGCCACCATTGGCCTTGATCCACAGTTTCTCCACTCCAAACAAGATTCCTGCTGGGAAATGGAGCCCGCGGCTGTGGCTTGTGCATCAGGAAGCAAAGGGTGGGCCTGGGGCTTCTCTGGCCAGCAGAGAGATGGTTTGGCCGCCTCTGCCTCCCGCAAGGCTGCTTGGCTGACCTTTCTGCCCTGGCTTATCTTCCAGGTTTACCAGGGAGAAGAAAGCGATAGGGAGACCTGCACATTCCACCCTGGGGTGCCTGTCTTCCACGAAGGGTAAGGCGTAATTTCTCCAGCCCTGCCTGTGGGATCATGGGGTGCTTCGTCTCCCATGTTCAACCCATGCTGGCCAGCTGGAGGACGGTTTCTCTTTGTCAGCAGTTGTGTTCTGGTGCACAGGCTATTCTGTTCCTGCACTGTGCTCTGCAGGGTGCAATACCCTTGGAGCTCTTTTATCATACTCGTACAGCTCGAGCAGGTCGTTCCAGGGTGCGGAATCAAGCACACAGCACTGGACCCCAATCCATATCTGGCGAAATCCAGGACTCCTCCCCCAAATACTTCTGCTTAATAGAGCTCACCTCATGCACATGCTTTCCCTGTGCTCACTCCAGTCAATCAAGCTTCTGTCTCCCCCCATCCTGTAGATTCTAGTGAGGATGATGCATTCCAAGGCAGCTTGTGACAAAAAGTAGCCTAAATGCCCATTAGAGCTCATTGTTCCCCATCAGTGAAAAGCCCAAAGTTGTCACAAAATAATTGGACGTTTTCGAGCTATTTTTTGAGGGACATGGGCAAGAACAACACTGCTGACATCAGTTGCCATACGTGCAGATTTTCCTGAACATTTAGCTGATTTCCGCCCAGATTCTGCTTTCGGCTGCAGTATTCTGGGCGTGACATATGGCAACCCAACATAAGAAGAGCCGGCATTCTGTTCTCACGGTGGCCAACCAGATGCCCCTTTGGGAAACCTGCAAAAAACTCCTCCTTCCTGAAGTTTCCAGCAACTGATATTCAGAAGCATCGCTGCCTCCAGCTGCGGAGGCAGAGCATAGCCTCCATCATGGCTGGAAGCCCTTGATAGCTTTAACCTCTTCCATGAATTTTTTCAATCTTCTTTTAAAGCCATCCAAGTCCATGACCATCCCAACCATCTTTAGTTTAACTAAGTGCTGTGTGTGTATATGTCCCTCCAGTCTTCCAATCTTCTGTTGGCAACCAGGCAGCTTAGGAACAATTTGCTACACTCAAATAGCCAAAGTAGGATCAAGGCAAGAATTCAGGGGTGGCTTAATTCTCAGCCTCTTTCCTGTGCTTCTCTCTCCTATCGGTTCATTTGATCCCCCACCCTCCCAGCATGAAATACTGGAGCTGCTGTGGAATGAAAACCACCGACTTCACAGCATTCCTGGAGCAAAAGGGTTGCAGCCGAGGGAAGCACACCTGGGTGAAGAAGCAGGTGAGGAACACACGCTCCTCTGGTCCCCTGTTAGGGATGGGCAAATCTCTCCATTTCAGTTTTCTCAGTCTCTCTCCCCTCTCCTCCCTCCGTTTCTTAAATTCAGCTCCCCACATGTCCGCAGAAATTTCTGGATTTTTAAAAATCCCCATTAAAATTAATCAGCGGGCTGGTGTAAATTTCTCCTAACAAACCTATTTTTGCATGCGGTTTTGAGCAATGCACACATTTCTGCAAGGTGTTTTGATGGGATTTCATGTGTTGTTCTCACATATATACAGTGGTACCTCGGGTTACATATGCTTCAGGTTACAGACTCCACTAACCCAGAAATATTACCTCGGGTTAAGAACTTTGCTTCAGGATGAGAACAGAAATTGCGCCGTGGCGGCAGTGGGAGGCCCCATTAGCTAAAGTGGTACCTCAGGTTAAGAACAGTTTCAGGTTAAGAACGGACCTCCAGAACGAATAAAGTTCTTAACTTGAGGTACCACTGTACTTGGAAGTGCTGGTCATTCACTTCTTCCCCATGACCTTCACACACACAAAGTAATCCATTAAAGGAGACTGAGAGCCTGTACCTTAAGTGAGTTAATAGTATGAAATGTATTTTAATGTTGCACCTGATGGTGAAAGTAGATGTGATGTAGGAGGGTTGTGATAAGACTCTTTCAGGGGGGGGAAGAATAGGCCCCATTAGCTAAAGTGGTGCTTCAGGTTAAGAACGGACCACCGGAACGAATTAAGAACTTAACCCGAGGCACCACTGTACATGCATTTTGACACATACTTGCCCCTCTTACACACATTGCTTGGCTGGAGAAATGCTTTGCAAAATGTGAAGTTCACATTTGAAGGATAGCTGTGTTCTAGTTCAGGAACTGGGTTGAGAAGTGCGAATTAGGTTAGTTTCTCATTAAAATGCAAAAAGAAAGAAAGAAAGAAAGAAAATTATCCCCCTCCTCTGCTCGTCAACCACTTAGTGTGCTTACTGGGCTTCCTATGAAAAGGGGCTCCTTGCCTGTCTTCACCCTTGCTTTGCAGCTAAGATACCCTCCCCCCACAACCTTTCAAGGCCCACCTGCCCTGAGGGAAGTGGCTGCTCCATAAATAGGAAGTGGGCAGGTGGGAATGTTAACTGGCTCTTTTTGGCAGCAGGACAAGAAGTTGGTCTCTTGCCGGCAGGACTGGCACCAAACCGGCAGCCAAGTGGTGGTGACCATCTATGCCAAGACCCCTCTGCCAAATCTCAGCTCTGTGAAGGCCAACCGCACAACGGTAAGGAAGGGCAGACATTGCCCTGAGGAGGGCTATCTGCCCCTTGGAACAACCTTGGCGCTGCTGAGTGCAGTGCTGGCCTGCATGGCGAATGTGCGATCATTGTTTTCTCCAAAATGAGATGGGTGTGGTCAGTGCTATTTTTCTAGAAAAGAGGTGCCGGAACTCACCATGCGTGCCTGCCTTTTTTCTCTTATAATGGCAATGGCGCCCATCTGAGAGGTGCCAGAACTGAGTTCTGGTGAGTTCCAGCTGGGAAAAAAAGCCCCGGGAGTGGCAGTGGGGGTCCTACACCAGGACAAAATTGTACTGAAGTTGCCTCCTCTTTTTATCCCCCTTCCTGCAGCTGGACATTCATATTACTTTCGAAGGAGATAAGGTTTTCCAGGCAGAGTTGGATCTCTGGGGGGTAAGTTTTGGGTTGCTTCACTTGGTAACAAACTATAGTTTTTAAAAAAAAATGAAAAATATTTGTGGGACGGGGACTGTGTTGAGGGTGCAACGACAGCTAAAGCTATTGAATTCCTACTCCATGAGCAGCTGTTAAACACACAGGAAAAATACAGTTACCTTGCAGTTCCACAGTTTGGCTACAGTGGGGAAGCCTAAACATGCCCTCCACTCGCATAGCAGACCTTATGGCATGGCACAGCTATAAACATGCTGCCTAGTGTGTCCAGTCATTGGATCCCTCCCTTCTTTCCCTCAGAAGTTCTCCTCTGCCAGCAGCCAAAGGTTCCAGAAGCCATGGTGCTGGCTCCTACAAGAGGCTACTAGCCGTGATGACTGCCCTCCAATAATCTGCTGCCTGAAGCAGTTGCCTTCCTTTGCCTAACGTTAGGGCCAGCTCTATACCATACTATGCCTTGGCTCTGTGACAGCAGAGAGTCAGAGCAGTATTCATTAAATGGCACTCTTCTCCTCTCCAGGTCATCAATGTGGAGAAGAGCTTTTTGAACATGTTGCCCTCCAAAGTGGAAATTACCCTGAAGAAGGAAAACGCTGTCACCTGGGCTAGGCTGGAGCACCCCCAGGGCAAATCACAAATGTTGCGGCAGCAGCAGCAGCTGGAGACAGACAGCTTGGAAAGCCAAAAAGCCAGAGGAGCTCATCTGGAAGAAGAGTCCGACGACAGCTTGAGCTGGTCAGAGGAGGAGGAGGAGGAATGGGAGGAAGGAGAGAAGAGCCAAGCCCTCCCTGCTAGCCACGACTCTGATGGGAAGTGAGTTGCAGCTGAGTGCTGCAGCCTGTGGAATTGGGAATGGGCTGGACTGTTCCCAGCTCTGATCTGTGTTACTGAAAACAGGGGCACCAACCGGATGCTACAGGAAGAATGCCCACTGTTTGCCAGGGACAGACTATGCCTGATGCTCCTCCTCTTCTGTCCAGGGCTGCAGAGCTGTCTGGATTGGGATGCAGGTGAAGGGAGGTGTGGGGGGCATATCCAGGGTGGTGGGAACCGGTTTCTGGAATTTCCCCATCCCCTCTTTTGTTTGTGTCTCTGTTGCTGCATTTCATTCAAGGAATAAGAAACTTTCTTCAATAAAAAGGAAGATGAAAAGTATACTATGAAAGTACCACCGTCTTGGGCAGTGTTTTTGTGGTTGTGTTTGACTCTTGGGAGATTGTGCTTGGCTCAGGGTTGGGGGTGAGGGGAACATAGGAAGCTGACTTCTAGCTCAGTCTTTGTCCATGCTGACAGTGATAAGAATTGCCGGTCTGTTAAGTGCCATTAAGACTCTTTGCCGCTTGAGTATGGCATCGAAAGACTGCACTCTGCTGTTTAATTCATTAAGAGACCAATATAAGCTGCAGCCTCTGGGCGTTATGAAAACAAGAAGCTGGCTTTATACAGAATCAGACCATTAGATGACCTTGCCCAGTATTGTCCAACCTGACTGGCAACAGCTATCCAGAGTCTGAGGCAGGGGATCTTTCAACCCTACCTGGAGAAATGAGGGACTGGACCTGGGAGCTTCTGCATGCAAGCAGATGCTCCAAGACTGAGTCCTGGTCCTTCTAGGCTTTGTGTGGGTTTCCATTTCTGAGTTGGGGTTGCCTGCTCTGGACAAGGCACAGCATCACTCAGACAATTCAGAGCAAGCAAAGGAAAAGTAATTCTTCACATAGTGCACAGTCGAACTATGGGATTGGCTCTCATTAGATGCAATGGTGGCCACAAGCTTAGGTGACTTTCGTTTGTTTTTTTTAAAAAAAAGTTTATTAGGGTTTTATAATTACAGGAAAAAAGGAAAAAGACAATAAAAAGAAAATTAAAAAACAATACATCAAAAAAGAAAAAACAATACGTCAACACAACAATAAAAAGCAAAATCATTTAAAAACACACCCATTTTCCATATCTTTATCTTTCAATGACTTATTTCCTCGACCTCCTCCCACCTCCCATTTTTGTATTCCAGTTAATAATTAAAACAGCAAATCCTTTTCATCTTCCATTACTTTCTATCATTTAGTTGTCTTAATTTATTTTAACCTTATTTTACCATCAAAAAATCTTAATATTTATCTATACTTAGGTCCTTATCATATTTCTGCTAGAGTAATATAATTTCATTCCACCATTTCCCAACATTCCTTAATTGTGCTATATTACACTAAATAAAATTTAAAAAAATTTCCCAATCTTTTCCCACCATCTCTTCTCCTTGGTTTCGGATTTTGTCAGTCTTTTTTATCAGTTCCATGTAGTCCATCAACCTGGTGCTCTTGTATCCGAGGCTCTTAACTCATCTCCCTGTCCTGTCTGCAGATTTCTTTTAATGCCAAAGACTAAGTCCCAAAGGGTTTCCATCTTAGCAGCTCCTTGATTCCATCTCTACCCGTTGGCCCATACTCCATATTCGAAGCTGTAATCCAAAAGATGTTCCAGGACATACTCCAAAGGCCCCCTACCCTGACCTACATAGAAACTAGGAGAAGAATATGCTATGTCTGTTCTGAGCTGCAGGCCCAAAGTGGTTTGATGCAGGGATACCAAAGAAAGATGGAGACAACTCCAGAATGGCCTCTTCTAAGTGCTTTATTAAAAGAAAGCTATAAACTCACAACACAGCATGCAGAGCCTCACAGTCTTTACAGACATGGGATGCAAACAGCAACAGAGAGAGGTCATCATGACCTGCCTGCAAAGTGCTAATATGCTAAGCATTACTTACACAAAAGACAGCTTGCGTTAATTTGCCCAGAACCTCCCCTCACACCTGGCTGGTGAGGCCATAGGTGGCAACTGTCCAAAGCTTCTCCCCTCCCTGGGCCTAGAGCCCAGCATCCCAAGGTCCACAGATAAGCGCAGCATCAAAGCAAATTCATTAGTATACATCAAAGCAAGCTCGTTAGCATACATCAAAGCAAGGGAACATAAACATATATGAGCTCATTCTTGCAACGACTACCAATTAATTGTAGGGTTATCCTGAATACCAAGATGGCGTTTGCAGCGCTTCTGGGAAATGTCACCTTTGGGTCAATACAGTGTCCTTCAGGCACATGGTGACCTGTGAGAGTTCTGGAGTTCCTGGAAGCAGGTTGCCAAGGAACAAAGCCTGCCTGCCTGCGTGGCCATGGGCGATATGACAAGTAAGGTAACACCTTTCAAGGTATTACCTTGAAAGTATTACCTTGAAAGTGCTATGTAATAAGAGAGCATATCCACGTTAGCTTTTGCAAGAGCTGTTGTTTTCAGCAGGCTGGCCACAAATTTGTGTTCTTTTCCCTGTCCCCATCTCAACTTTAGCTAGCTTTTCATTTTCCCTGATGGGAAATGATGTGTCACTCAGAAAGCACGCATAACTAGCCCAATAGCATGTATCTGGGCTGATATGGGGCAGCAACTGCTTGACACAACATCTTGTGATCTCCCAACAAACAAAGCAGAATGAATGCTTAAGAAATATCTGATGTCATCTAATCTCTCTGCAAAGAAAGCAGGATGAATACTCAATAAGCAGATAACCTGGAAACTGCCTCAGAGAGGTACCAGCTCTGGATGAAAAGGTGCTAGGGATTGAACCAGGAACATTTTGAATGCAAAAATATGTGCTTTCTACCACCTTGTTCCCCTGTGGCCTGGTATGAGTGAATCACTGGATGGCCCCAGCTGCTGAGCGCCAGCATGTAGAAGTATAGGAAGTGTGAATGGAAATGCTTTGCGTTCCCAGGTCCATGCAGGAATACACACGTTGCCTCTGTTCTGCCATACCAGTGACGTCCAGCTTTGGTGCTTGAGTTGCCTACTGGAACTAAGAAATCAGGGTGATAAATGAGTGTCTGCCTTAACTGCATGAAATGCAGAGAAACACAGGTGGTGATAATTATGTAACATAAGCAAGTTGTTGATAACACAGGCATTCTGACATTGACAAGGAAATGAACAAATATGAATTAAACATCCTTTATCTCGATTCAATCAGATGTGATAGTGTTGAACCTCTTGATAGCTTGTAACTCAGCAGTTTCATGTTGCAGCCTCCTGTTGAAATTGCTCTAGGATGAGCTCTCTAGAACCACTTACAGAAAGAACTGGAAGGTTGAAATGTCCCCCCCAAAGGGCTTTTAAATATTGTCATACCTGATGCCAAACTTTGTGACCATTTATTTTTTTCCACAGAACATAGCTGGCAGATGATAGCATACATGACATTGGAAGATGAGGTGATTGAACCCCAGATGTTGTGAATGGACGAGGGTGTTCAGGCATATGCCCCTAGAGAGTAAGAGTGTAACCCTAACCCCTATTTAGTAAAGGTAAATAGACCCCTGACCATTAGGCCCAGTCGTGACCGACTCTGGGGTTGCGGCACTCATCTCGCTTTATTAGCTGAGGGAGCCGGCATACAGCTTCTAGGTCATGTGGCCAGCATGACTAAGCCGCTTCTGGCGAACCAGAGCAGCGCACGGAAACGCCGTTTACCTTCCCACCAGAGCAGTACCTTTTTATCTACTTGCACTTTGACGTACTTTTGAACTGCTAGGTTGGCAGGAGCAGGACTGAGCAACGGGAGCTCACCCCGTCGTGGGGATTCAAACTGCCAGCCTTCTGATCAGCAAGTCCTAGGCTCTGTGGTTTAACCCACAGCGTCACCCGTGTCCCAACACACCACTGAATTCAGTAGGACTTACTTCTGAGTACAGTGGTATCTCGGGTTAAGTACTTAATTCGTTCCGGAGGCCTGATCTTAACCTGAAACTGTTCTTAACCTGAAGACCACTTTAGCTAATGGGGCCTCCTGCTGCTGCTGCACCGCCAGAGCATGATTTCTGTTCTCATCCTGAAGCAAAGTTCTTAACCCGAGGTACTATTTCTAGGTTAGTGCAGTCTGTAACCTGAAGCGTATGTAACCTGAAGCATATGTAACCTGAGGTACCACTGTATACATTATTTGAATTGTGTGGTCACCCTCTCTGAACCCAGGGGTCATTCCTTCTGAGTAAATGAGTAATGGAGCAGGGATGCATGATGTTCCTGCTGCTGATTTCATGTATGGTCTCAAAAACCTCAGCCATCACCGCAGTCAAAACTGGCCTAAGGTCACAGAGGCTTGTCTTATTCCTAGGGCTGTCATCGGAGTGGAGAAATTCCTTCTTTACTGATTCATCATATGTGTTTTTAGCTGATGAATCGATCAAATTAATGATTTTATCTTGATTATATTTAATATTTGTATTCTGCTTTTCCAACAACAAATGTTGAGCTCAAAGCTGTTATTGTCGGCATCCACCTATCTTGTAAGACAATGGAAGATTGTGCCTTTGAGGGTAAAGTCAAAGCACTGGAGAGTTACAGCACCTGCTATGGCTGTAGAGATTGACACGGGAGAGAGACATGTGTTGTTGCAGGTGGGGCAGAGGAAGGTGCCTGGTTGTGTTGCTGCAGATGCAGCAAGGCGTTTCTTCTCTCTGCGCTCCTCCCAGCAGCCATTCCTCCCCTAGTCACTCTTCTGTATACATGGCCTGACTGTCTCCAGGCACTGTGGCCGTCATCTGCAAGGGATCCCCACATGACAGTGTTAATGGCAGCTCTCAATAATCACAACAGCACTGCACACACACATTGTAAGCACTATAACATTGAATACAGTAACATATAAATAACTCGATGATAAATTCATCAGCAATTCAGCAAAATCACAAGAATTCAAAATATCAGAAAGAGCTGCTGAGTGATGCCAGGCGACCTCCTCTCTTGGGGAAGAGGTTTCTTTCCCCCCCTCAGCGGGCAGGCACAACTCTCTACGTTTCCAAACCAGACTTAATGCCTGCAACCGTTTTTTGTTTTTCCAAATCTCCACAACGTCCTTGCGAGGTAGGCTAGCTAACGCCCTCTTTCAGTCTGGGAAGCCGCGGAAACTACATCTCCCATCAACCCCAGTCGCTGGCCTACGCAAGAAAAACCATAGACCGAGGGTGGGGAAGAGAGAGGACGGAAGTCCGCCTTGAGCGGACGCCGCAGGAAGCTCGGCTGGCTCCCGGCCACCGTAGGTTCCAGCTGTGTGTGTGTGTGTATGTGTGCCCGGCGGGCCGTTCCGAAAAGGAGGGCGGGCAGCGCGCGCGTGCGCAGAATCGAGGCCGGGCTGCGGCGGAGGTGTGGGGGCGGTTTCCCTCAGCCGGATACAGCTTCTCTTCGGCCGGCGGCGGTTGCAGCTGACGGGAGAGAGCGAGCGAGCGAGAGCAGGGGGGACCCCAAGGTAAGACCCGGAGCCCCAGGCCGGCTTCCCTGCGCGATGCAGGGGGTTCGGAGGGTGGGGCGGGGAGCGCTTGCTTCCCGCTGTGTGGCCGCCGCCCTCAGGCCTGACAGGATGGGGGAGGGGGGCTGTTTTAAACAGGAACCCCCTGTGGGTGGGGGGAATCTCTTGCGGGCTCAGAGAAGCCTCGGGGGCTCCGGGGGGTGGGCACGATGAGGAAGGGCCCCCCCAGTCCAGTGTCTGAGCACCTTCCTTGCAAGCAGAGGAAGACTGGGAATCGCCTCTCTGGAGGCAGGGCTGCTGCCAGTCAATGCAAGGCAATGCTGGAGGAGAAGGGCCCAGTGGTCAGAGTGCCGCGAGGGGGGGGGGGCGAGACGGCTTGGTGTAATCTGTGGCCGCTGTTTCAGCCCCCGCTGGCAATCGCCAAGAGGAAGCGGGGAGGGGGGGGGGGAAATCTGATTGATTGCTGCCGGTCTGTGCGGGCCGTGCTGAGCTACATGGGGTAAATGGTCACGTTCAGGGCAAAGGGGGCTTGCTGCTTGCTGCCGTCTGCATGGGGAGGCTGGTGGGGTAGGTCAGCTGGGAGAGCCTTAAGACCTTTAATCTCAGTTCGCTGGACTGTAAATGAGAAATGATGCGGCAACGCGAGGAAAAGGATGGCGATCGTGAGTTCGGGACAGGAGCGAGAAACGTGATTTTAAGAAATTGTATTGCATTAATTTAATTTGGCTTGGTTTGTAATCGTTTGGGAAATTAATAAAAAATAATTTGTATGTATGTGGGGGTGGGGAAGACTCTTCATTTCAGAGCTGTGGGTTCGAGCCCCATGTCGGGCAAAGGATTCCTGCATTGCAATCACTACATGGGTTAGTTGGTCTCTTCCAACTCTACAGTTCTGTGAAAAACCCAGCAAAAATCAAGGTCTGGGGCTTGGAGAAGGGCTTCGGCATCTGCTTTGCATGCAGCTTCAATCCTCCACACCACCAGGGAGGGCTGGGAATGTACCAGGCCTGGAATCCTGTAGATCTGCCTCCAGCCAGTACCTTCTTGCTGCTGCCAGCCTTAGGCCTGTAACAGAGTGGGCAGAGTAAGAATTGGCCTGACTCTGTATAAGGCAGTTTCCTCTGTTCATTAGCAATATCAGTAGGGCGGGGGGAAAGAATTTGCTTTTGATCCCTGAGATCTCCAGGTGGGGCTAGGAGAGGACCCTGCCTTAAATCCTAGAGAGCTGCTGCCTGTCAGTGCAGACAAAACTGAACTTGCTGTGATTCATGTTGACTAGATCAGAGGCAAGCAGCTGAACTGGTTCACCACTGAGGCTTAACTTTGGAAATAAATCATGAACTTGGAGGCTGCTATGAAATGTCATATTAATTAGCAGGTAAAAGAGATGTAGCTCAGTGGTAGGGCATCTGCTTTGCATGCAGAAGGTCCCTTGTTCTCCACAGAGTCTTGAGAATGATCCTTGCCTGAAATTCTGGAAGCTGCTGTAAGTCAGAGTGGACAGTGCTGGGCTAGGTTCTTAATGGTCTGACTGTATAAAGCCAGTGCTTGTTTCCCTAACGTCCAGAGGCTGCAGTTTATATTGGTCTTTTAACCAATGAAAGTTTCTCCCAAAACTGCAGAATGTAGTCTTTGGATATCATGCCCAAATAACAGAGTCTTGTAGCAGCTTGAAGACTGACAAATCTTACTGTGACATAAATGTCATTAAGCTACAATCTGCTTCATCAGATGCATGAAGCATAATCCTGAGTTCCAGGTATATTATGTTTGTCCTTCATCTCTGTTGGTTTCCATGCTCACCCACCCTCCTTGTCTTGCATAAGGTCCAGCTTGAAGAAGTTGAGAAAAATAGCAAGGGAGGAGCTGGGGAGAAGAGAGAGCAATATTGTTAAAGCCCCAGAGTTTTCTATTTGTAATAGACATTAACACTTTCTGCTGTTGTAAGCTGCAGGATTTGTGCCTTCAACATTATGCACTTCTAATTCTCTCCCTCTGCAAACATTTTAACATTTTCCTGACAGTTCTGGAGAATTTGGGAACTTGTTCTCTACATGGATACCTTTTTATTGATCCTAATAAAGGTGTATTTTGTTGCATTTCTAATAGGCTTTAAAAAATGTTCTAATAAAGGGGACCAAAAGATACTGTTGGTGATGGTGGAGAAGAGGGGAGGTCTTCATCTTTATTCACTGTGGGTGGGGAGGGCCATTGATCAAATGCATTGACTAGAGTTGCCAGCTGACCAACTTGGTCTGCTCCTGTGCTTGTACAGCAGCCAGAGGTGTAGAAATTAACAGGTAACACTTTTCCCAGAGAAATTAAATTGCTGTGATTTGTGCATCAAACTGTTAGTAAACATGCCGAAGTAGGTTTAGAGAAAAGTTGGCCACCTGCAATGCATTTTGGGTGCTGCAGAGATGCTTAGCAAGGCATCCGTCAGTGTTAGAAACTGAAATATGAAAGCTAGGAGCTAAATGGCACCTTAAACCTAAGTTATGGGCACAACAAAGAAATGTCTAGGCACACTTTTTTAATAACAAGAATACAAAGCTGAAAATGAATAAACTGCAGCTAAAATATTATGTTCATTTTTCATATGGTCTAGTCCTTCTGCCCACCTCCCTAATATTCTTAAGAGGGTCTCTTCTCCAGTCTTCAAAGAGTAGCTGGAAGTGGGGAGGCAGAAAATGCTCATTTTCTTCCATTCTGCAGTTTTAAGCTGAAATCTTAGGTGCAGTACTGCGTCCAGAGCTCAGAAACTGTTCACACTAATGAAATTCCCTGTCGCAAAATGCGCTTAGAACAATGGGAGTTTCGAACACTGGCACACGTTCAGGGCTTCTTTTTTCTAAGGTAGGATTGGTCCTCCCCTTGCTCTTAGGCAGCTCTTGCATTCCTTGTTACACAGCTGCATGATCCAGAGATGGTTTTGCTTGTGGATGAGAGGCCAGAGCACAAGCAGTGAGGCATGGCTGCTGCTTCTCCACCCAGCTTGTGTACCTCCCTGGGGCATAAGGCTGCTTTCTTTCTTTCTAGGGGCTTGCCAGCTAGATTTCGTTCAAGTGTGTCAAACTGAACTGGTGATCACGTGATGCTTTTCTCCCACCCACAAAGGGTACTTGGGACTTGGTAACCCTTCTATGATTACCCCCAACTCCACGCTCTGTCATTTAAATTTCAGAACTGGCACTCTCTTACACTGGCTACTTCCATATAGTCTGGTAGCATCAAATTGTCTTTTATTTGATTGATCCAGTAAGCAGACACCACATTAAAACTTGTATATCAGCTTACAGAAACATGATGCAGAGTTGTCAAAATACTGATTTTATATTTAATTGGATAAATTTTCTGCTTTCATCTGAATTTAGCTACAATTTATGTAGGACTCTTAATGACACATTGTGCGCATACACCCTCCTTCCCAACTCCTTTTCAATATGGCTTGAATATGGCTAGCACACAGGGGGACATGTGTGAGCAGCAAATCCTTTGTATGCACAATCTGTGGCGGGGCTCCTCTCACCTTGCAGCAGCATCTGCAAAGCCGCTTGCCATGTACAGCAACCACTGGGGAGGACTGAAGCAGAGTGGGTGAGGAAGTGGTTTTTTGTACAATGTATCTGAATTGACTGTTTACAGTTTGTCACCTTATCTCTCCCTGGAGGTGTGGCAGCTTTTGACAGCATATTATGTGCCTTGCAGGGAGGGTGTTTGGGATACCAGGCTGATCTGAACTCACAGTCATTGCTGCAGTTTGAGCTGCTGACATTAGTGAGGATGGAATAGCTAGGGAAAGTGAGGGCTGTTGGAGCTTGGGGTCCTGCTGCAAATGCAGTTTTGCTACCAGGGCGTTGCTCCTATCTGGACACCCTGGCTCCATAGCCCAGCACTCTCTTCCTTCTAGCAAGAAGCAGACAAAACTGATCTTGTGACACTATTCTTGCAGTTATGTTTTCAAATGTAATCTTCAAAGCTATATTGAATATCTATACAAGTCACTGCTATATTGTTCTTGCAGTGCATCATGGAATACTGTTTTTTGGCGTGTGGGGTATGGGGGGGGAGAAGTCTGTGCATTATAGAGATGTGATGAGTGAAAGACATTTCCTGGGGAAAGTGAATGAGTTGGTAAAGGTGCTTTGTAGGATGTGATTTGTAAATGAAATAAATAATTTATAATAATAAAATAGATGCTGGTTATAAACTGTTAGCCTTAGATAAAGTGTGGCCAAGAAATTTCCTAAACCAACACTCTTAACAACACAATTCCTTACATATAAGTTCCATTGAGTTCACTGGGGCTTCCTTCCCAGTTGTTTTCGTTGTATTTTGTATTTTCTGCACCACCATGATATGTATGTTAAAGGTGATAGATAGATAGATAGATAAACAAACAAATAAATAAATATATACAATAAGTGGGTATAGGATTTCACTCTTAATGAAGATAACTAGCAAACCGATTCCATCTTTGGGGGGCGGGGAATATTCTGGTCACCTCTGCTTGTTATTACACTAGCAGAAATTTACATGTGGATGTTTAGATGTTGGGCAGACCAAGGTTCCCTTATCACAGTTAAATTTCTAGCCATTTTTTTTGTAACTGGCGGCTGTCCTTGCTGAGCCTGTGGTATATGATAGTTGAGATAGTATGTGACATTTTACACACTTCTGTATATGAAGCTGAGCTGGTTAGCTCCATCTTGTCCAGGCTTGACGAGATAGCTCTTTAGTGTCTGTGGCAGAGATTTTTGCAAGCCTGAGATCAGTTATTGGCTAGAGTGGTGGGATTGAATCTGGAAAGACACAGGACTGGGCAGGAGTCCAGTTTCCCAGATTTTGTAGGCTGCCTTCTATACCACACCAGTGCTCCCCTTTCATTTGATCACAGCTTCCTAGTTTTCCCTTGAAAGTGACTGCATTCCCTCAATGGCAAACATTCCTCCCATAAGGAATTGCATGGATCCAGGCTTCCCCAAATTGGTGCTCTCCAGGCATTGTGGGTCTCCAGCTCCCATCCAGCCCAGCTAGCATAGCCACTGGTCAGGAATGATGGGAGGTGTAGTTTTGAATATCTGCAAGGTTCCAGGTTGGGGAAGACTCCAGATATGTTAGCAACTTTCACAGAAACAGCAGTCCACAAAACTTGGAATTCAAGTTAAATGTCACACAAGAAGATGCAGGACATTGGTTTGGCTCTTGTGGCTGGTTGCACAACAGAAGTCCCATTACTTCCTGTTCCACAAAAAAAATTCCACTAGTGCAACCGTTGTGCTGGATTTCATATTGCGCAACTGTGATTCTTGCCCTTACACTAGCGCAACTGTCTTTGCACTGGCAGTTACAAAATTTTGGGTCTCAGACTCCAGCTGCTTGTTTGCGGCTAGTATGAAGTATTCAAGCAAGATGATGGTGGAAGGACATTTTGGGAGTTCAGATTGGATAGAGCTTCAGTGTGGATGGCTGCTGCTGTGTGAACAGTGAACTCCAGTGCCCGTGTTCTCTCCCCCCCCCCCATCCCCAAAAGGGAGATTGGTGATTTGTTGAGGAACTGGAGCAATTGCTTTAAGTGAAGGGACTTGAGCCAAAGGTTGCAGAGAGTGGTTGACTGAGTTGCTCTCTGGAGAGCTGCCCTGCTAATACATGTTCAGCTGTTAGTCTCTTGGAATGGGCTGCGTTATCTTCTAAGAGGGTTTCTCGCTCAGCAGGAAACTGCATCCTGGGAGCTAAGTAGCACCTTCCAAAGAAAGAGGCTGACAAGTTGTTTCTTGTTTGGGCTAGCTAGGCAGTTCCAGCTTGAAAGCGTGCAGGCTTTTGGTTTATATTTGGGAGTGATATGCGGCTCCACCAAGTCCATTGGGAAAGTGCTGGGAAGTGTCCTGTCAGAAAATGGACTCCCCGCCCCATCCCCAAATTGTCTCTGGTGAATTTGAATTTTTCATGCTAAAAGTCATTCTGAAACTTTCCAGAGTGACGAGGCCTGCGCTGAGCTTTGCACTTTGCTTTCATCCTGAACTCTTCACATATATTTGGTATTAACGTGTTTGCAGCTCAAGCCCCTTAATTCCTGCTGGACCATTCATTGTTAAGAATAATCTGCTCTTGGCTTCCTTCTCAACAGTTCTTTGTGTATTCACAGAAGGCCTCCGTGCCTCTGGTGCTGGCTGAGAGGGGAAACGTTCTGAGCACCCATCACAGCTGTTGCGTTCTAAGCTGTTGTGGGTCTTGGACTGCTGAATTGGGCCCTAGATTGCACCAGAGCAGCTGACAGATAGTTCAGATTTAACAAAGCAGAAGATGTTTCTCTTGCAGTCATTTTCAATGTAGAGAATTTCTGCTGGTAGAGAACCAGAGTTAAGACTGCTCAAGATTTCTAGAAGCTTATTACAGAGTGTCTGGTTTGTTCCTTTGCTGTTTATTCAAAAACTTTGGTTCAGCAACCAGGAACACTTTTCTAACAATCAGGGGCCAATGCTAACTCTTGGCTGGGGAGCAGTAGGGGTTATTCCACTGCGATATCTGAAAACTAGCCATGTACTGACCAGGGCAGAAGTCTTTTTTGTGTGGGGGAGGGGGGCAGTATTTGTCTTAATATTTGCTGAGCCAGCTCTGAATTGGACCCCTCTCCAGTTGATGGAGCAGTTTAGAATCCAGCAAATCTTTGTCTAGACCAGCTCTTCCTGTATCCTGCCCCATTCCGAGGCTTTACACTGGCTGCCCAAATACCACAAGTGGTATCCTGTCAATAATCTGCACTGTTGGCAGGCGCAAGGGAGGACCCCCCTGCTGGCAGAGGGAAATCACTGCACTCTTAATCCCCTTCCAACAACAGATCAGGGGTCAGCAAACTTTTTTAGGAGGGGGCCGGTTCACCACCCCTCAAACCTTGTGGTGGGCCGGACTGCGCACGCATGCGCGTGTGCACACATACGCATGCATGCACGCACGCACATGGCAGAGGGGGGCTTCTCTCTCTCCCCCAGCCCCTCCCCTCCCCCACTTTCCTACCTCCTCCACCGCTCTGCTTGCGGTTGGGAGCCGGTGGTGGTGGTGGTGCGTCTCCTTTCTAGGCCAGCTTTCCCAGGTACCTGGTGCGGAGCCAGCAGGCACTCCAAGCTCCAGCCAAAGCCCCGTGACACTCCTGTCATGATGCCTACAATGCAGCCATGGACGGAGAGGCTGGCAGGCGGGTGGTGAGTCTGGGCCGTGCCTCAGCGCACGGGCGGCAAGGCTTTGGATTGGCTGGCACCAATCAAAGCCCAGCTCCCTTCCTCCACAGGGCAGGGAGAAGCCCGGAGGAGTGAGGGAGAAAAGGTGCCCGGGGGGAGGGGGATTGCAAAAAAAGGGGGGGCACAGCACGAATGATGATGCCGATCCAAGTAGCAATTCCAGGACCGTCCGCGGGCCGGATCCAGAAGGCAATTGGGCCTGATCTGGCCTGCAAGCCTTAGCTTACTGACCCATGACATAGATCAAGGGTTAGGATTGCTCTGTTATTGACAAACCAAAAAGTGTGTGAGAGAGTTTAGTGTGAATGTATGTTGAGACAACAAGGGACGCGGGTGGCACTGTGGGTTAAACCACAGAGCCTAGGACTTCCTGATCGGAAGGTCGGCGGTTTGAATCCCCACGACGGGGTGAGCTCCCGTTGCTCGGTCCCTGCTCCTGCCAACCTAGCAGTTTGAAAGCACGTCAAAGTGCAAGTCGATAAATAGGTACCGCTCCAGCGGGAAGGTAAACGGCATTTTCGTGCGCTGCTCTGGTTTGCCAGAAGCGGCTTAGTCATGCTGGTCATATGACCCGGAAGCTGTATGCCGGCTCCCTCGGCCAGTAAAGTGAGATGAGCGTCGCAAGCCCAGAGTTGGTCACGACTGGACCTAATGATCAGGGGTCCTTTACCTTTTTTATGTTGAGACAACAAGTCATGGTGTTTTACAATCTCTGGAGTTTTACAAAATACATCAGGCAGACCTGGTCTTGTTCAGATGCATGGTTTGCTTAGGAGTAGGTTCTAGCTCCCCGGAACATGGTTTTAAAAGTGTTTGTTAAACTAGGTCAAGAAAAAGCTCCTGTGCTGTGTAAGACAGCTTCCTGGGTTTTTGGGGGGTGGTGATGGTAGTGGTGGGTTGTTCTCTGATTGCTTCTGGCTCATTCCTGGCTGGTTTCTCTTTTCTCCTTGCATAACTTCTGAAAAATGAGCTCCTTACTGTGGTTGTGGTTCTTTTAAATGCTTACATATTTAATACGTTCGTATTCTGCTTTCTCCTAGTGCACTTTTCTCCTAATGCAGTTTACTGTTAAAGGCACTGTACTAAAACAAAAGGTACAATAGACAAAACAGAATCCTCTCAATCTGTTTGTGGTTTCTTTAGGAACTGTTACACGTCATTCACAATTTTGAATATTTATATATTGCCGTTCTAGCGAATGATCTTCCAAGGCAGCTTATCCAGCCCAGCAGCCCTTCAGTCTCCTGGCCGAGGCATGTAGCTAGAAAGTGCCTCTTTTCAGCTCTGCAGTCTCAGGGCAACTTGTAGTTGGAGAACATGGGAATTCTTCCTGACACCAAATCAAACGCTTGGTCTACCTAGCTCAGTACTGTCTGTGGTGACTAGCAGAGGCTCTTCAGGGTTCCAGACAGGGAGCCTCTCTCAGCCCTACCTGGAGTTGCTGCAGACTTGGGACTTTCTTCCTGATGCTCCACCACTGAGATGTGGCCCATCCCCGTAAACCTTACGGTTTGAGGCAGGAAGGTGGGAAACCAGCTCCTTTCAGTTACGCTTCCCTTGGCTGATGGGGTGGGACCAGGTTTTATTTCCATCTTGCCATGATTTTCTCCTGGACAGCAGAGGGCGAAGGCTCCCTGTGGCCATTGGCTGATGGTAGAGGCCTGAGCCTGCCTCTCTTTGGCTTTGCTGTCCCCTGGGCAAGTGGGAAGTGAGAAGGGTGGGTGCGGAATGCATGTCCATAACTTGGTTTCTGAGTTATTGCATAAGTCTCCTAGCAATACTGGAGGCTTGGTCCAATATTTTTCTCCCAACTGAGTTTGGCTTCCTCTGACTTCTTCCTTTCTTTGTGCAGGACTCTTCCCTTCAGATCAGAAGAATGCAAACGATAAAGTGTGTGGTTGTTGGCGATGGAGCTGTGGGGAAGACCTGCTTGCTCATCAGCTACACTACCAATGCATTCCCTGAGGAATACATTCCCACGGTGTTTGACAACTACAGCGCTCAGATGACTGTTGATGGCAGGATGGTTAGTCTGAATCTCTGGGACACGGCAGGCCAGGAGGAATATGACCGTCTGCGCACCCTCTCCTATCCTCAGACCAATGTCTTCGTCATCTGCTTCTCCATTGGGAGCCCCTCCTCGTACGCAAATGTGAGGCACAAATGGCACCCTGAGGTGTCTCACCACTGCCCAAATGTGCCGATTCTTCTTGTTGGCACTAAGAAGGACTTGAGAAGTAACACGGAGACGGTGAAGAAGCTGAAGGAGCAGAGCCTGGGCCCCACCACCCCCCAGCAGGGGACGTCACTGGCCAAGCAGATTGGAGCCGTCAAATATTTGGAATGTTCAGCGCTGAACCAGGAGGGGGTGAGAGAAGTCTTTGCTGAAGCTGTGCGTGCCGTTTTATACCCTGTGACAAAGAAGAACTCCAAGAAGTGCCTTCTGTTGTAGTCGCCAAGGAACGTGGAGCAAGGATTGAGGGCTTTGGGTTGTTTTGAAGGTTGCCTCCTTAATCTAATTGCATCTTGCACTAATGGCTCTAAAGAGATATATTTCTTTCCGCAAGTACTCCTGCAGTTCAGGTGCCAGTTCCAGCAGACTGGAACAAAAGACATCAATTCCAAGTTTTAAGATCACCCTATCTGCCATATTCTCAGTATCTGTGCTTCCCTAATTCTCCATCTCTTCAGTGGAGGAGAGCTGCAGCCAAGAGAGACTGTCCAAGACAAGTGCTTTCTTTGCTATACAAACCTAAGATACAGTCCTTTCTGAAGGAGACAGTAATCTGTTTTGATTCATGTGCCACTGTTGCTTTTCCTAACAATTTCTTCATCAGTTAGCTGTCTTTTGTATAGATAGGGCTGTGCCTATCAGTGTCAATTTGCCAAGACTGTTTGAGAACATGTTCTGAATTTTAGAATGTCTCCACTGTGGGATGCAAGCACCACATGTGGTAACAGAGATTTAGAAACTGAGAGGGCTTTCAATAAGATCAAAACTACTCTGCTCCTCTTCATGGAATTGGATGCCGGTTCCACAAACTTGTTTTGGGATTGGGAGCTGGTCCCTTTTTGCTTTCAGGGTTGGAAAACTGGGCTTTATAATGCAGCTCCTTACTGTTTCTGGAGGGTGTCCCTCAGCTGTGTGATTAAGCCAAGGCATCCTTTCAAAAGCTGACTTTGCCACATATCCTTTTAAAGCTGGGCTTGTCCTCCACAGGATGAGATTTCCTTTCTCAGCCTGCCATAAGAGTCCATCACTCCAAGATTATACTCTTGCTGTGCCTGCTGTAGGAAGATGCCCTGATGGCATCGCTGCCAGGCCAACTAAACCCCACAATGAAGAGTGTGCCCACTCACTTGATTTTAGGTATGTTTTATACTGTTGGAGGCTTACTGAACTCAGCTGTGCTACAGGTACCCTTATATAAACTCTGGACTGGCTGGCCTTTATGTCCATGGGCACCGTGGCAGTGCCCCCCATTTCCTCAGCATATGCCTCCTTCCCCAAATGTTGTGGTTGACCGTAAATCTTATGAACGTGGTATAGATGGCAGAGATCTGCCTGCTCTAGAGCAGAAGGTCTCATTTGCTCACTACACCCCGCCTGCCTTTTTAATATAATTGCCAATGCTACAAAGCAGTACTGTATTTCTGTGCCTTTTCATTAGTACTATGTTTTCTCCTGCAGGTGAAAATATCAGTAATTTCTTGCCTTCTAAACTTTCAGGTGTAAATGCTATTAAAATGTTGCACTGGTTTGTTGACCTCTTTAGGACATAGGTACCCAATATAGGTGCATATAGGCAGGGTTTTAACTTTCACTGAAATATTAACTTCCCTTTCTTGGAAAGAAAAACATGTGCAAGTGCTTTTTAAAAAGAAAACATGCATTTCTAGCACCACAGCTGATTTAATCTAGTGGCATTAAGGAACTTTTTTTACTTATGATGATTTGTGGCCATATTCAAGATCTTTAGTTTATTGGGAGCCTGATGCTCTGTGGCATCTCTCTGGCCAAGGATAGCTTATTTATTTGATCAACAAGTTTGTTAATTGCAGTTCTTGAGAAATGAGTGTTTTCTCCACAGGTATGCTGCATTGCTTCCAAGGAACAAAACAATACTGAGCAGAATTCTGTTCCTTTTTTTTTTTTTAAAGCTCAGCACCATTTCGAAGTGAATTATTTATGTTTTTATATGACGATTGTTCTGATTACAAATCTGCTCTGATTACAAATCAGCAAAATTTGCCTGACTTTAGAATCGCAGTACTTGTGAGCTGTCCTCGGTATTGATGCCGATAAAATGCAGGCGTAATGGAGCTAGACAGATAACTGAGACCAGGTGCAAAGCCAGTGTAGTTCATACCATGGTTGAACAAAATCTGCACCTAGAAGTCCTAAGAGTTGAGGCTAACCTGACTAGATCACTACAATTGAAATTGGGTATTTTCTTCTCCTCCCCACATAGTCTGGGTCCTTTGGCGGTGATCTGACCATTCTCAGGATTTAAAGTGGAGACGGACACATTCTTGGTGACGAGGGAACACAGTTAAATATGGTTTGGTCTAATCTCTGGATCCAAATGCTTTTTTGAACATCAAATAAAATCATAACTGTGTTAGGCTCTGGTGCCTTTAGGCCCAGAAATATTGTGGGCTAGGCTCTGCAGGCCAATAGGTTTTTGTTTTGTTTTTACTTGAATGTTTGTGTAGAATGTGCAGGCCCTAAAAACCTGCAAAGCTTTCTTCATCTGCCTTGCAGAAATAATTCTGGGTGCTGCAGGGGCCAATGTGAAATAGCTGTCTGATCTGCCCGTTGGAAGGAATTTCTCTAGGTTGAGGTTTTACGTGGTTGATGGGTGTGCCACATGTGCCTTAATGTGCAAGGGGAATCTGAGACTGTGTGGTACTGAAACATACACTGGCAACTGATTTTATAGTTAAAAAATAAATTTGTATGGCGACTAACGGAGTTATTTTTAAATTATGCAGAATTAAATTGTAATAAAGCATTTTCTTGGTTTTTTCCTTTGTCTGGTTATTCATTCTCTCTCTCTTTTCGTAAGGGGTGTTTCAAAAAGTGTTCCCTTTCTCCCTGAGCTTTTGTTATAAGGAATTTGTAGTTCCTTGGAACCAAGTTTGTTTAGAGCAACTTTGATCTTTTATGAAATGCCCTTGCTCCCTTTAAGAATGTTCCTCTGTTTTTACAGCTTTGATCTTGCATTTAGTTCTGAGGGAAATATCTCTCCAGTCATGCCTAGAATTGCATTCTGAGCTGGAGAGGAGGATGTGAGTTATGACAGTAGTAGTGCCTCTTAAAAGGTTGAAGTAGGGATGATGCAGCAGCTACCATCTACGCCTGTTTAAATGTAACCTTTATCATGTCTTTGTTCCATTTCAGAAGTGTCTCCTACTCCATTGTTCTATCAGACCTTCACAAATTTGGTGTAGGCAGACCAAATTTATAATGTCCAAGAACTACAGTTGGACATATGCTACTTCTGTTACCTCTAGTGCCACCTCACCCTTGCCTGATTTCTGCTGGGTGGTGGTTGTGCAGAAAACACAATAAAAACTTACCCATTTCCCAAAATAAGCAATTTTGTGAATATATGTGGATGCAAAGGGACGCGGGTGGCGCTGTGGGTTAAACCACAGAGCCTAGGACTTACTGATCAGAAGGTCAGCAGTTTGAATCCCTGTGATGGGGTGAGTTCCCATTGCTCAGTCCCTGCTCCTGCCAACCTAGCAGTTCGAAAGCACGTCAAAGTGCAAGTAGACAAGTAGGTACTGCTCCGGTGGGAAGGTAAACGGCGTTTCCGCTCTGGTTTGCCAGAAGCTGCTTAGTCATGCTGGCCGTATGACCCGGAAGCTGTACGCTGGCTCCCTCGGCCAATAAAGCGAGATGAGCGCCGCAACCCCAGAGTCGGTCATGACTGGACCTAATGGTCAGGGGTCCCTTTACCTTTACCTTTATGTGGATGCAAATCTATTCTGTCTTCCCTTAAGAGCACAAGAACTCTGCTGGGTCAGGCCAAATGTCCATCCAGTCTAGCACCCTGCAGTAGCCCCTTGTATTTTTTAAATTACCCCCTCACACACCACCTGCCCTTCAAAACAAATTAGCACAGTGGTTTACAATGAATATAAAAATACCAGCAGTCATCCGTGGCCCTGTAAGTTAAAGTAGTGTGCAGTGTTTCTGTTCACTGTTTCAGCTCCCTAATTTCATCTTTCCGGGTAAACCACTGGTATTGCGTTAAACTAGGTAAGCTCTGATTTCGTCCCAAGCCTGCTGCTACCCCCCTTCTTCCTGCCCATAGCTGTCAACGTTTTCCTTTTTTTAAGGGAAAGTCCCTTATTCCGAATAGGGTTCCTCGCAAGAAAAGGGAACAGTTGACAGCTATGTTGCTGCCACCTCGTGGAACATGTTTCAGTAGTGCAAGCCTAAGCATGCCTACTCGGAGGTAAGCGCTATTGAATTAAATGGGGCTTACCCCCAGGTATGGAAGTTTAGGATTGCAGCGTTACCCCCCCCCCCTTTAAAAGCAGTCTTGAGTAAGAATTTTTTGCCACATCATTGTGTCGGAGTTCCACAGGTTAACTGCATGCAGGTTGGGAGAAAGTCCTACTTAGTGGAGTTGTGTAGAGGATAGGCTAGGAGCACCGTCAGAAGCAACTTCGCCACTTGAGAGCTCCTCGTGGGAGGTGGTGTCATGTAACAAAAGATTCATTTATAAAACCAAAAGAGCTGTAAGGGACTACAAGGGTCCCGGAATAAATCTATTCTCCCAGCGTGGGGGCTGGAGCCCGCAACCCGCGCTCGCTCTGCCGACTATGCCATCGCTCATTCATTTCGCTCAGCCCGGAGTAGTGCGAAGCCACGCCTCCTCGTTCTTCACAGTCCTCCCGCGTCCCGTCCCACAGCAAACTCGCTAGTCTAGCGCCGCTCTACCCTCATGGCTGCTCTCTATGAATGCGGCGAGACGCGGCGCAACTTCCGCTTCCGATATAAACAAACCCGCGTTGAAATAAATGGCGCTGTTGGAGGCGGCACCTGCAGATACCGCTTGGCGGAGATGTCAGACACGGACAGCGAGGAAGCGGCGGCGGCGGCGGCAGCCGCCAAGCCCTTCTCCCTGGCCGCATCCCACTTCGGCAACATTGACGACCACGGCCAGCTCGAGGGAGAAGAGAACTTCGACGAGGTGGGCTCCTCTCGGGGGCAGGGCGCTGGGCGCTGGGCGCTGGGCAGGGGGCTGGGACTCGCTACTCTCCGAGCAGCCGCCCCGGGACCGGAGGTCCATAGCCAGGGGGCTTGCTCTGCATGGGGAAGAGCTCTTCGACGAGGTGGGCTCCTCTCGGGGGCAGGGCGCTGGGCGCTGGGCGCTGGGCAGGGGGCTGGGACTCGCTACTCTCCGAGCAGCCGCCCCGGGACCGGAGGTCCATAGCCAGGGGGCTTGCTCCGTATGGGGAAGAGCTCTTCCTCAGTCGCCAGGGAGGACTGGGAGAGCTCCTGCAGAAAAGCGTAGCAAATATCTAGGGTTGTCATATGTCCTCTTTTTTTAGGGGGGGGGGGTTCTTCTTTTTCAGGGGGAAAATTTCTGTTCTAAATTTACCACATTTTCTCCTGCTTTACTTTCTGGATGATACATAGACATCGCTGGTGGCTGAAGACTTGTTTTCCTCTTCTCTTTTCTTCTGCCCCCCCCCCCCCCCCGCGCACACACCACTGGTTTGGTTTTGGAGCATGTGCTCTGTGTGCAGAAGCCCCCTTCCCCAGTTCAACCCCTGACATTGAAAGGTGGGGCTGGGAATGTTCCTGTCTGAGGGAGTGCAGAGCCACTTCCAGCAAGCATGGAGAATTCTGGGCTGGGGGGACCACTGGTCTGGTTTTGGAGCGTGTGCTCTGTGTGCAGAAGCCCCTCCCCCATCAAAAAACCCTCTCCCCCTCTTCCATCAATCCTTGACATCTCAATGTAAGGATTGGAGAGTTCCTGCCTGAAAGCCTGGAGAGCCAATCACATTAATAGCAAATGGTGGACTAGGTGGACCAATGGTTTGGTTGTAGAGGATGTGCTTTGTGTACTGAAGCCTCCTAGTTCGACCTTGGCATTTTAAGAAGGGGCTGGGAAAGTTCCTGTATGAGTACGTGGGAGCCTTTTCTAACAAGCATAGCTGATTGAAGCTGATTAAAGCTACAGCATTGGACAAAGTGTTAATTAGAAGCTCCTTTCCCTGCTATTGAAACACACACACACATTCTTCTTGCAGCTGTGCATCTGCCGTAACTGGTAGTACCTCTGCAAGATATTCCAGGCAGGGAAGGATTTTCCCCCCACTTGTCTTTCAGTCTGAGATGCCAAAGACTGAATGTCACTGAGGTCTTGCTACTGAGCCCATGGTGCTCCCCCCACCCACCTTCAATATGAAACAGTCTTATATCAAATGAGACCTCTGGTTCTTCTAAACCAGTACTATCTGCTTTAACTAGCAGTGGTTCTCCAGAGATTTTTTTTCAGCATTGCATCTTTTTAACTGGAGATACTGAAGACTGGATCTGGAGCCTCCTGCATACAAAATGTGCTCAGCCATCAAAACTGCTGTCACATCTTGTATAGCTCCCAGGTATGCATTTCTGTTAATAGTGCAGTGTGGCTAGATGTTATCTGCAGTGCAACTTACTGCTTTGTCCTCCTAATAACTTTGCAGTTATGCCTTCCCAACTCTACTCCATAATACTGTCTTTCCTTCGACTTCTGACCAACTTCTGTTCTCTTTCTTTCTCCCAGGAAACAAAAGAACGTTTGGCTGATCTAGGGGCAGTGGATCTGGGGAGCTACATACCCGAAGCCACAGCTGGTGAATATGATGCTTCTGTGGTAGATGAAGCCCATATGGATGAGGAAGGTGAGATAACCTTTTTGCCTTGGGGGTCTGGGGTAGAACAGCCTTCTCCAACCTGGTGTCTCCCACATGTTGTTGGAATTCAGCTCTAGCCAGCACAGCCAGTGGTCAAGGAAGATGGTACTTTTGGTGCAACAGAATGTGGAGGGCACCAGGTTGGGGAAGTCTAGGGTAGAAGAAGGGCTTTGGTCTCAGGATCTGGGATGACTCCTGTTTGTGTATTAAAAAGAGGTCCAGCTGGTTGATGCTTTAGTGATGCTTGCTCAGCATCTGCAAGCAATGGCTAGACTTAGTAGCAAAGTGGCAGCTTCTGCTAGGTAAAGGTAAAGGGACCCCTGACCTTAAGTCCAGTCGTGACCGACTCTGGGGTTGCGGCACTCATCTTGCTTTATTGGCTGAGGGAGCCGGCGTACAGCTTGGGTCATGTGGCCAGCGTACAGCTGGCCGGCGTACAGCTTGGGTCATGTGGCCAGCATGACTAAGTCACTTCTGGCGAACCAGAGTAGCGCACGGAAACTCCGTTTACCTTCCCGCCGGAGCGGTACTTGCACTTTTGACGTGCTTTCGAACTGCTAGGTTGGCAGGAGCAGGGACTGAGCAATGGGAGCTCACCCTGTAGTGGGGATTTGAACCGCAGACCTTCTAATCGGCAAGTCCTAGGCTCTGTGGTTTAACCCACAGCGCCACCTGCCAGCCCCCAGTACAATAGCACAACGTTATATACAATTAGCACAGATGCTTCAGGAAGAAATGGGTGAAATTACCGTATTTTTCACTCTATAAGATGCACCAGACCACAAGACGCACCTAGTTTTTGGAAGAGGAAAATAAGAAAAAAAATATTCTGAATCTCAGAAGCCAGAACAGCAAGAGGGATCGCTGCGCAGTGAAAGCAGCGAACCCTCTTGCTGTTCTGGCTTCTGTGATAGCTGTGCAGCCTGCATTCACTCCATAAGACGCACACACATTTCCCCTTACTTTTTGGAGGGAAAAAGTGAGTCTTATAGAGCAAAAAATACAGTATATACCTCAGGTTGCAATCTTGTAAACTCTTACCTGAGAGGAAGTAGCCACATGTGATAGGACTTTCTTTTTGTTTGTGGCTCCAACTCTCCCCTTCCCCAGAGATGTATTTGGTTCCCTCCCAGATTTCTTTTAGAAGAGCTTAAAACCTTTTTCTTTGTCGATCAGTTTTGTTAAGGTCATGCTCTCCTCTGGATTTGATCTTCTCATAGATTGATGATGCAAGGGACAGATAAAGATGCTACTTTTCTGTTAATTTTAGTGTTTTGTTAGATGCCTAGGCAGAGCTTAAGTTTTGCCAGGACTCCCTCTCAGATCTTCTTTGTTTACAGTCCTGGATGTAGTGCTAGATCCAGGAAAGCAAAAGGAAAACACTGAGAGCTGAAGATTACAATCTTGTAAATGCTTGTCTGGTAGTAAGTAGCCACATGTAATAGGCAGAAATCAGATGTCTAAGCATAAATCCTTATGCCAGTGGAACAAAAGTTAGTGCTAAACTGGATTCCATCAGGGGAGCTGAGATTCTTCACTGGGACTGAAGGGGTTTATATGTGATGGTTCCTATGTGTTGTGGTTCCTTTAATTGCTGTTCAGAAAAATTTGGTGCATGGCTTCCCTTATCTTGCACCTGCAGATCTTGTGATTGGTGTTTGAAGGTCACTGTGACCTGGCAACCAGCCAAAGTTATGGTCATTCTTGAGTATATTAAGAGAGGGTTTGTACATTGTCTGTTCAGTTTGCTTTGAGGAAGCTCTCTGATACTGAGCTTTGTGTTGTATGTATGCTGTGAGTTGTACTTGCTTTGCATTTGAAGCCTGCACCTTCTACCAGGGATCTAGTGGAAGCCTGTACTTTATGTATACAGTGAAACTATCTTAATGCTTTCACCTGGCTAAAAGATTGGTGCATGTTGCAGGATTCGGACCTCCTGGACCTGGAAGGTTTTGACAACCGTTGGGGATGACACGCCTACCTAATATATGGAAAAGCAAAAATTCATAAAAACTTTACCAACCATATAATAAGAAAGTCACTCTTTGCTGTATGGGGAAAATATAAAGACCTGATGGAGCCTAAAGTCCCGTGGTGGACTTCTCCAGTAGAAGCCATAGCAGTAAAACGGAAAAATACTCAGGAAAGCTGGCCAACATATAAAATACTTCTAAAAAATGAAGATAACCAAATAAAATTAAAAAACTTTGAGGAAATAAGAGACCACATTTCAGACTGGTTCCAATACCATCAGTTACAGTGGTGCCTCGCAAGACGAAAAGAATCCGTTCCGCGAGTCTTTTCGTCTTGTGGTCTTTTCGTCTTGCAAAGCAAGCCCATTAGCGGATTAGCGCTATTAGCGCTATTGGCAGTTTAAGGGCTATTAACGCCTATTAAAGGCTTAAGGGATTAGCGGTTTAGCTGCTAAAAGGCTTTTAGCAGCTTAGCGCTACAGAAAAAGGGGTTTTGGAGCGGAAAAAAACCTCATTTTTTTTTGTCAATTTTCGTCTTGTGAAGCAAGCCCATAGGGAAATTCGTCTTGCGAAGCGCCTCTGCAAACGGAAAACCCTTTCGTCTTGCGGGTTTTCCGTCTTGCGAGGCATTCGTCTTGTGGGGCACCACTGTATTTGAAAAATTTTAATCTGACAAACAAAAGGGGTTCTCAACAGAAATTTCCCGATTCGAATCTGATCTTGTAAATTCTAAAAGAAAAACTTTTTCCAAAACTTACCGACTCCTCCTTGACTGGACAGTCAAGGAGGAGGAGGTAACAGTGGCAATGGTGAGGTGGTCCCAGGATTTTGGCCACTCAATAACCATGGCCCAATGGGAAAATTTATGGAAGATCAATTGGAAATTCACAAATTGTTACACGATTAGGGAGAACTTTAAAAAAATGCAACATCGATGGTATCTAACACCATGGAAGCTTTCAAAAATGTATAAAAATGTATCAAGTAATTGTTGGAGATGCTGAGACTCAGGAACATTCTTCCATATGTGGTGGATATGTAGGAAAATACAGGTATTCTGGGAGAGTATACATGCAGAACTGCAAAAAATGCTAAAGATCTCTTTCAATAAAAAACCAGAGGCCTACCTCCTGGGAATAACAGATTTGGATATTCCACAAAAGAGGAAGGGTATCTTTTTATATGCCACGGCGGCAGCAAGAGTTTTGATCGCAGCAAAATGGAAGGGTAATGAAATCCCCTCTATTCAAGATTGGATCCAAAAGCTTACAGAATATGCTGAATTAGATGGTTTATCAGAAAAAATAAAGAATAAATCAAAACAGGAATTTGTTTCTAAATGGGAGGTTTTCAAAGAATATCTGAAAAATAAATATAGTAGTTTAAATTCTGTTGCAGCATTCGAGGAACTTCAGTAAAACAGTGGTGCCTCGCAAGACGAAAAGAATCCGTTCCATGAGTCTCTTCGTCTAGTGGTTTTTTCGTCTTGCGAAGCAACCCCATTAGTGGATTAGCGCTATTAGCGGTTTAGTGGCTATTAGCGGCTATTAAAGGCTTAAGGGATTAGCGGATTAGCTGCTAAAAGGCTATTAGCAGCTTAGTGCCTTAGAAAAAGGGGGTGGGGAGTGGGAAAAAATTGCAGGAACTCGCAAGACATTTTCGTCTTGCGAAGCAAGCCCATAGGAAATTCGTTCTGCGAAGCACCTCCAAAACGGAAAACCCTTTCGTCTAGCGGGTTTTCCGTCTTGCGAGGCATTCGTCTTGTGGGGCACCACTGTAGTTGTAAGGTAGATTTAAGAAATTAGATTTAATGAGAATAAGTTTAATTATAAAAAAAAAAAATGTGTATTGGCAATAAGTAATATGAATTTGAAGTATGGAATAGTCAGGAGGTTGGGTCTTTAGTGTTAAGACCAATAGATGTTTTATTGTTTGCTAAGAATATTATGTGTCTATGGTTATTTTTGTAATTTGTGTATAATTTGGTATTTGTGTTTTTTGTTTGTTTGTTTTTCTTGTTGTATAAATAAAAAACTTTAAATAATAATAATAAAAAAGAAACTATCTTAATGCTTTGGACCTGTCAGTAAGTACTGAACTGACTGAAAAGTTGGAGTCTGACTGAATTTCTTCCAGCACAAACTGCACTGCCATGAACCTACATGCTTGGGGAGCTGCACATGCTTGGCACAAGCCCTATGCCAACAGCTTCTATGTGATTTGTTATCTGCACCTGGTTTGTTCATATTCTGTGAATTAAATATTGTATTCCTCCCTCCCTCCCTCCCTCCCACCCATTCCTTGCCTTGGTGTTTCCCTTACAGTCATGGGAAAAAGAAAGCGCGCCCTCTTTGAATTCTGTGGTTTTACATCTGAAGACATAATAACAATCATCTGTTCCTTAGCAGGACATATTACAGTTTTGCTTTTATCATCATGTCTAGTTGCTGGTGGGAATGAGGCTTAGGATACTCCTGCGAAAGCCATACTCCTTTTTCCCACGTCCTTCATGAATGTGGGTGCAGAAGCTGTGATAGGAAAAAGGTGTTGCCTGCTGGATCTGTAATTTTGCTGTGTTTTCCGTTTCTCCCTCCACCACTAGGCTGGGTTAAGAGTAATGACAATGCTGTTGATTATTCTGACATTACTGAGCTGGTTGAAGATGATGTCCACAGTGGGCAGGCGGTATGTAGCCCTCAGCTAGTTGTGAGGGCAGGTAAGCGGTGGCAGATGGTTTCCTCTGTCGCCTTTGGCATAACTGATCTTTTTCTAATCAAGCTGGTTCCTGCTGCCCTGATGTCCGTGTTGGTTCTCTCTTGCTCTTCTTCTTTAGAGTCCTATACTTTTAATAATTGCAACCCTGGTTTCTTCTCCTGGTAAACATTTTATCAACGGAGTCAGTCTTGCACAGTAAGCTTTTCCATTGCTCCGCCCACCTTGGCCCCTGTTACAGGAGCTGATGGTAATGAAGATTGCATTAATTGGATGTTTTAGCCCTAGGCCTTTCCATTCCCATAGCAGGTGTCTCAGCTGTGGGGAATAGGGGAAAGGTTTTTTAAAAAGAGAAAGTGGGTAGTTCCCTTGGATTCTTTCACATTTTTCTGTCTGAAGTCATCACTTGCAAATATGTCTCAGGCTTGGCTAGCCAAAGGACAACCTTCTTTCACACGGCCAGGCCATGGAAGATGAGGCAATCAGTGGCTACTTACCATGACTGAATTGATTTTAGAATGTATTTCAATTAATTGACTGTGATTTTATGTAACCTGTGCTATTTTTACAGTTGTTAGCCGCTCTGAGCCCAGCTTTGGCTGGGGAGGGTGGGATATAAATAAATTATTATTATTATTATTATTATTATTATTGTTATTGTTATTGTTATTATTATTATTAATCTCCAACAATGCTTTACGTTGGGCCAGGCGCCTGGCCCACCTAACTCGGTATTATCTTCCCTGGCTGGCAGCCGCTCTCTGGGGTTTCAGCCAAGGAGTCTCTACCAAATACCCCTGGAGATGCCAGGAACTGAACCAGGGAGCTTCTGCATGCAAGGCAGATGATCTACCACTGATCTATTACCCTTCGTTTGGGGGCCCTCGAGGGTTGCATTGGGCTGCTGTAATCCAAATGAATTCTGACTGGTCTGTGTTGTGCCATTTATTTATTCAGTGGATTTCTTTGCACTGTATCCCAGCCTTATATTGGAGGTTCAGGCTGAGTTGTGATGTTGGTTGTGCTTATGCACATTCCCAACCTGCTGCCCTTTGATTTGATCTTTGGTGCTGGCATAGATGTGATCATGCTCCCCCCACCCCCCCTGGAAGTGCCATGGTCTGATCACTATGCTCTGAAAGCCAAGATTGATTTCTTGCTCCTCCCCTGCTTGGGTGGCGAGCCTATTTGGGCTCGCCCGCGAAGGCTGATGGATCCTGATAGATTCATAGATTCATAGAATCATAGAGTTGGAAGAGACCACAAGGGCCATCGAGTCCAACCCCCTGCCAAGCAGGAAACACCATCAGAGCACTCCTGACATATGGTTGTCAAGCCTCTGCTTAAAGACCTCCAAAGAAGGAGACTCCACCACACTCCTTGGCAGCAAATTCCACTGTCAAACGGCTCTTACTGTCAGGAAGTTCTTCCTAATGTTTAGGTGGAATCTTCTTTCTTGTAGTTTGGATCCATTGCTCCGTGTCCGTTTCTCTGGAGCAGCAGAAAACATCCTCTATGTGACATCCTTTTATATATTTTTCCATCAGGCCTTGCAGGGCCCTGCTCCTCCTAGCGACTCATTAGATGACCTTGTCGAGGACTGGAATAACCGGCTCTTGGCGGCCATTGATGAGATTGCGCCTAAGCGCCCTCTGCGACCCCATCGAAACCGGGCCCCTTGGTTTACCGAGGAGCTCTGGAAAATGAAGCGGGATCTCAGACGGCTAGAGCGAGTATGGCGACGGACTTGTGACAGAGCTTCAAGAACATCTTATAGGACGCTTATGAAAGCTTATGAGATGGCTATGAAAACTGCTAAGAAATCTCACTTTGCAGCTTCCATTGCATCCGCTAGCTCTCGCCCAGCACAACTTTTTAGAATAATTAGGTCAATAACGTCCTTAGGAGGACAACCAAATTTAAGCACAAATTCGACCCACAGCTGTGAGGCATTTGCGAGCTTTTTTGCGGAGAAAGTCCTGTTGCTCTGCCATGACCTCCCTGCCAATTTAGATACAGTGACAGAACTGGAGGCCCCTCGACTGTCTTCAGGTCCAGTGTTGGACCATTTCGATCGGATACTCCCTGCTGATGTGGATAGACTCCTCCAAGCTGGTAGGCTACCACCTGCCTCCTCAATCCATGCCCGTCTTGGCTGATTAGGGTGTGTCCAGATGTCACACCGACCCTACTGGTTGAAATTATCAATTTGTCCCTTGGCACAGGGATATTCCCAGGGGAGCTGAAGGAAGCAATGGTGTGTCCGCTCTTAAAGAAAACTTCACTAGATCCTTTAGATCTATCCAATTACCGCCCAGTTTCAAATCTCCCATATCTGGGTAAGGTACTTGAGAGAGCAGTTGCAGAATAGCTTGGTAGGTTTCTGGAGGAAACATCGGCTTTATCGTCCCAATTTTAGTATATGTGCTGCCGAAGCGAGCACTGAAACATCGGCTTTAGATCCATTTCAGTCCGGATTTCGTCCTGATTTTGGGACCGAGACGGCTCTGGTTGCCCTAACAGATGATCTCCGCAGACAACTGGATCAAGGCGGGTCGGGGATGCTGATTCTCTTAGATTTGTCAGCAGCCTTTGACATGGTCGATCACGATCTTTTGGACCACCACCTCGCCGACATGGGGATGCAGGGCACAGCCCGTAAATGGCTGTGCTCTTTTATCTCTGGTCGGGGACAGAGGGTGGGAGGGAGATGTCGTTGCGCCACTTCTTGGTGTGTGGAGTGCCGCAGGGCGCAATCCTCTCCCTGATGCTTTTTAACATTCTTATGCGCCCCCTTGCCCAGATTGTCCAGAGCTTTGGGCTGGGTTGTCACCAACATGCTGATGACACTCAGCTCTATCTGCTGATGGATGGCCATACTGACTCGATCCCTGACACACTGACCAGATGTTTGGAAACTGTGGCTGGATGGTTTCGTGGGAGCTGATTGAAACTAAATCCTTCGAAGACAGAGGTCCTATGGCTGGGTCTGGATGGCATGGGGATGAGGGACCAACTCCCTTCTCTTGCAGGGGCCCAATTAGTGCCATTGCCTTCCGTTAAGACGCCTCCCTTTCCATGGAGGCGAAGGTTATAACAACAGCCAAGGCGACATTTTTCCACCTTTGCCGCATCAAGCAGGTGGTCCCTTACCTTTCGCGCCCCAACCTGGCCACAGTGATCCATGCGACGGTCACCTTCAGGCTTGACTACTGTAATTCGCTCTACGCGGAGCTGCCCTTGAAGCTGTCCCAGAAACTCCAGCGGGTGCAGAATGCTGCAGCGAGGCTCCTCACGGGGTCTCTGCCATGGGAGCATATTCACCCATGCTTTTCCAGCTGCACTGGCTCCCGGTGGAGTACAGGGTCAAATTTAAGGTGCTGCTTTTGACCTTTAAAGCCCTTCACGGCCTAGGACCCTCGTACCTATGGGACCACCTCTCCTGGTATGCCCCACGGGAGACCTTAAGGTCCATATATAGCAACACCCTAGAGGTTCCGGGCCCTAAGGAAGTTAGATTAGCCTCAATCAGAGCCAGGGTCTTCTCAACACTGGCTCCGGCCTGGTGGAACGTTCTGTCTCATGAGACCAGGGCCCTGCGGGATCTGATTTCTTTCCGCAGGGCCTGTAAGATAGAGTTATTCCACCTTGCCTTTGGCTTAGAATCAGTTTGGTTCCCTCCCCCTCTTTCTTTTTCCTTTCTCCTCCAGTGAAGAGGCTACATCCTAATGTTTTAATGTTGTATTTTAATCTTTTTAAATTGTATTTTAATCAACTTGTTTTTATTATTGGTTGTTAGCCGCTCTGAGCCCGGCCTTGGCTGGGGAGGGCGCGGTATAAATGAAAATTTATTATTATTATTATTATTATTAGGGGTCATAGGAAGCTGCCTTAGACCATAGCTCCATCTTTTTCAGTATTGTCTCCATGGACTAGCAGTGGCTCTCCAGGGTTTCAAATTAGGCCTATCGCAGCCATACCTAGTGATGCTGGGGATTGAACCTGAGATGTTCCTCATGCAAAGCAGATGGTCCTCAGCCCTTCCCCACAGGAAACCTAAAAATGACAGAAATAACTAGTTGAGTGAGGGGAAATATGTGGAAATAGAAGATGATGGAGGATGCCTGGGTCTTCTTGGAATGTTAATTCTGGTGGCTTTTAACAAGGACAACGAGCTGGAGGTGCGATGAGATGGAAGGGCTGCCCATCATTGAGTTCCCTCCTTTCTTCCTTAGGCGGTGTTTCTGTTTCTGGCTCTGAAGAAAACAGTTCCAGGCCAATGACTCCTTCGCCGCCACCACCTCCAGCGCTGGAGGAACAGGACACAACTTATTTTGGTGCGTATGCACTCATGGGATGTGACTGTGAGCCCTCTAGAGTCAGGGGTAAGCAGAAGGTATACAGGAGCAAAACAAGCACACTGTACTCCACCTGTTATTTTTCATTGTAACACCTAGCTCTCATCTCATTACGTTAAGGATTTATGGTTGCGCAATAGCTCGACAGTCACAGAATCTACTGGTAGTGGGAGAACTTGATCTGGGTCATTCAGACTTCTTGAGTGCAGGGTCAGTGTGGCTTTGGGCATGTCCAAGAGGATTCTCTGCGACTCTTCCCTTGCCCTGCCCCACACCACTTTTGTCCCGAATGCAAGCTGCAATTCTCAAGATGCCGGGTTCCATTTGAAGCGCTGCTCTTCTTTCCACTTCAGTGCCTGAATTAGCTTTCTGCCATGTTGAGGTTACGGAGCAGAGATTTTCTTTCTTTTCTCTCTGAGAGATGCTCTCTATTCCAGGGAATGAAGACAGCGAGAATGCCCTCCAGCTGTCCACCATTTCCTCTTCTGAATCTGAGCAGCAGCCCAAGGAAGACAAGTCTACATTTCCGCTTGCAGGGATAATGCAGCAAGATGCCACGGAGCAGCTGCCCAGCGCCACAGACCTGTTCCCTGAATTCCGGCCAGGCAAGGTAGGGCTTGAGGGTTGAGTCGGAGTGAAAGGCTGCACTTCGTGGTAGAAGGATGGGCGATTTCTCTCTGTACTTCTGTTTATTTCACAAATTTATATACCACTTGATTGTAAATCCAACCCCCCGCCCAAAACAGTTTGCAGAAGGAATAAAACAATAAATTATCAGTAACAATAGTTACAAACATCTATTTAAAACAAAATATAATTGCATTTAACAATAAGCTAAAAACAGATTAAAGCACATGGCAACATTCTACATATTTGGGTAGGCTTGTCTAAGCAGAAGTGTCTTTAGCAGCGAGTTCCATAGTGTAAATTCCCAAAGTGTAAAGGCAGGGCAAGTATTATACAATGCAATGGTGTCAGTTCTGCAGACTGAAGCTGTTGGGTGAACACATTTCAGGTACGGTGATCTTCCATTTTGGCCCCCGGAGCCTTGAGATGGCTCTGTGTCTCCTGCTCCTCTCCCAATCCTTCCAGGCTTCCTGTCTCAGGATGCAGTTGCCTTGCCAATTCCTAGTAAGAGTGTAAAAAGCTAGGTGCATCTCCTTTTCTTCAGGTGAGGGTTCTCTTGTGGTCCCAAATGATTAGCGTAAATTCCCAAGCTTGAGGTATGTGTAATGACTGTGGGGAGCTCAGGCTGGAGGCTAATGAAAAGCACTTTTCAGCACTAATAGCCCCCCACCTACCCCCAGGATGTGAATAAGTCCCAAGAGCAACAAGATCGCTGGTACCTCCATATACTGTGCCCTATGAGAGAAAGCTGGACATGGCTTATTGTGTTGGACTGTCTCAAAGCTTGTCATTTGGAGGTGGGGGTACAGCTGGGGAGGAAAAGGATAGCCCTTCCCTCCTCGGCAGCATACACCTCCGCAGCCCACCCCACCCAGCCACATTTAGGGTCGGGAAAGGCCTCCAGGTGACTCCAGATTTGAAGCTTAAATGTGGTGCTTCCCCCTCCCAAACTGAAAGTGCGGCTCTAGTGCAAATGGGCTTCAGAAAAGCCTCCTGTTCACTCTGGGAGGAGCCTTTTAGGCAAGCCTGATTGTTGCAGGGGCAGATGCTACATTGATGGAATGGATATGGGTGCCCATGAGTGTAAGGGAGGCAATGAGAGTGAGTGAGTGAATGAATTTGTGTGCTGTATGTGTGTCATGCTTGAGCAAGCGTGGGGTGGCCCCACCCTCCACCAGCTCTGGCCCAGCTCTCTTGGGCTATGTCTGTTTACGTTTTGGACTCTTCCTCCACTGGCATGTGACCCACCAAAGGTTAGCCATGTGGGAATGTGGCCCCCAGGTTGCAGAAGTTCCCCCACCCCTTCTGCAGGTCTTGCAAGCCCACCTGGAGAGGACTGCCTCCACAGCTAGCTAGAGTGACAGAGAGATGCGGCCTGATGGCAAACTTAATGTTTCTGTGCTTGACATGCCCTGAGTGATCAGAGAGACCAGCCACTTATGCCTCCCAACCTTCACTCACTTCTTTGTCCTTCCCTGTAGGCGCTGCGATTTCTGCGCCTCTTTGACCCTGGCAAAAATGCCCCATCTGTCTGGAGCACAGCCCGTGGGAAGCTCAAGAAGAAGAAGAAGAAGCACCAGAAATCAACTGAGAAAGTACAGTTCCAGAAAGGAAAAGCTACTACTGAGGAAGGCACAGAAGGCAAATCGTCCTGGGAGTACAAGTTTGCCCCAACTCCTCCTCCGGAGCAGTGCCTTTCTGACGATGAGGTGGGTTTCTGGGAGCAGAGAGGGGGATGGAGTAGGGGATTGTTAGTGTGTTCGCTGCTTTTACTGTCTCACAGCAGAGTTACTTAGAAAGCCTTCCAGCATCTTCACAGCAGTCCAGCTCTCTATCAGTGGGTCTGTTTAGCCTGGAAAAGAGGAGACTGAGAGGAGATATGGTAGCCATCTTCAAATATCTCAAGGGCCGTTACATGGAAGAGGGAGCAAGCTTCTTTTCTGGAGGGTAGGACTCAAGGCAATGGCTTCAAGTTGTAAGAAAAGAGATCCCGACTAAACATTCAGAAAAACTTTCTGACAGTAAAAGCTATTCAGTCGTGGAACGGACTCCCACGAGAGGCGGTGGACTTTCCTTCTGTGGAGGTTTTTAAGCAGAGGTTGGGTCATGGATGCTTGAGCTGAGATTCCTGCATTGCAGGGGGTTGGACTAGATGACCCTGGGATCTCTTCCAACTCTAAGATGCTAGGATTCTCTGAAATGAAGAGAGCCTCTTTGCTCCCTGCAGCCATCTAATTAGAGAGACAGACACTCACAGACACAGGCTGGCACTGAATCTCTCCTCCCTCAGAGGTGCCCCACCTGATGCTGGGGAGGATTCTCGTTGCTAAGCAACTTGCTTCAAGGACAGACTCTGTTCCAAGCACCATTTAAAGTTTATCTTTGGAATACAGCAGCAGGGGTGGGATGTAGTTCATGCCAGACAGCCTCTTTGCTACTTCAAAAGAGAGGTTGTGGATTCCTGTCTGCCTTGCTGTAGGACATAGGTTCCCCTGCCAACAAGAGCTGAATCTCTTCCTACCAAGAAGGAAGGCTGAGAAATATTAGTCTCTGCAAGGTGAATGCCAAGTGCAAATCAGTGCTGAGGATGGTCCAAGTCCTCTGGAGATGCTCCTACCACCTCTCTTTTTTAGAAAATAATTTTTATTAAGTTTTCAGTTTTACATCTCCAAATAAACCTTTTACAAACTTTAAAATATCTAGTGACTTCCTTCTACTCTTTCCATGGTTCATTTTACACATCCCTGCATATTTTTACTATAACCATTCAAATCAGTTTTCCACTTTTACATCTATCAAAAATTATTTACTCTGTTGAATTTATCTTAGTTCTTCCAGCATTTTCAGCTTTATAGTTATTTTCCATATATTCAATAAATGATTTCCACTTTTCTTTAAATATATGTTCTTCTTGCTCTTTTATTTTATGTGTTAAATATGCAAGTTCTGCATTTTCTGACAGCTTAACTTGCCAATCCTCTTTAGTTGGGACCTCACTCACTTTGCATTTTTGGGCTAACAAAACATGGGCCGCAGCTGTTGCATACATAACCTTTTCTGACACCTAGGAACTTCAGTGGGTTATTCCTAACAAAAAGGACTCTGGTTGGTTTTTTTTTGGGGGGGGGAGTAGTTTTAAATATTTTTTTCAATTCATTATAAATCATTTCCCAATACACTTTTATCTTGTTACATGTCCACCACATGTGAAAAAAAGTTCTCTCCGCTTCTTTACACTTTCAGCACATATCTGATTCTGTTTTATAAATCATAGCCAACCTACTCAGAGTTAAGTACCATCTATGAATCATTTTCAAATAATTCTCTTTCCATGAATAACTTTCAGTAAATTTCAGGTCACTTTTCCAGAGTTTCTCTCAGAGGTTGAGATCCATATTGTGCCCTATATCTATTGCACAGTGTGTCTTTGAAGCTTTAACAAGCTCATCTTTTGTTTCCTGTTCTAGTAGAAAATTATACATTTTAGACAAAGGTCTATCCTTTTTTTGTAAGAGTTTTTTCCCCTCTTCAAATTGTGAGCTTTGGTCCAGAAATCAATTCTTTCTATCTCATTTAAACATGTTGTGTAACTGGTGTTATTGCAACCAATCTGTAACTTGGCTCCTTAAGTCTTCCATAGGTTTCAATCTGGGTTCCCTCACTGTAAAATCCAGCAGTTCCCTGTAAGCCGCCCATTGTCAGTCCATATTAACTCTCTTAATTGTAATTGCTTCAGTGAGATCCAGCTCCCCTCTCTTGACCCTCTGACTCCCTCTCCCCCTCCAGATCACCATGATGGCACCGGAGAAGCCCAAGGCCTCCCAGTCTAAGAAAAACACGAAGGTGGCAGCCCCCACGTCCGAGGTGGCTGAATGGCGCCATGGGCCTGCCAAGTTCTGGTATGACATGTTGGGCGTCCCCGAGGACGGCAGCGGCTTTGACTATGGTTTCAAGATGAAGGTGCACAAAGAGGAGGAGGTGGGTGTGAAGGAAGGGCTCTGTTTTTCCTCTCCCGAAGCAGCAGCAGCAGGAGGAGGGAAGGGGCCCAGCTACCAGCACCTTGACCATTTTCTGTTCTCCCTTCAGACTCCTAAGGCTGACAAGGACAATCTGCTGTCAGATGAGGACTTCCTCATGGTGACCCAGAAGCACTGGGAGGATGACGTGATCTGGAACGTGGATGACATCAAGGAGGATGCCAAGGCAAAGCAAGCGAGGCAGGAGGCCTGGTTGCCGTCCAGTATGAAGACAGGTGCTGCTGCCACCAGCACCCAGCAAGGTAAGGTTAGCAGGCAACTGGAGGAAGGGCCATATCTCAGTGCCAGAGCACACCTGCTTCGCACACGGAAGGTCCCTGATTCAGTTCCAGCATCTTCAGGTACGGCTGGGAAATGTGGCCTGAAATCCTGGAATGCTGTTGCCTGTTAGTGCCCACAATACTGAGAGTGATGGACCAATCTTGGTATAAGTCAGCTTCCTATAATTATGTATCTTTAAAGCTGCAGGTTGTATTAATAACAATACCATTGTCAAAACATTATTACTGGTAGTAGTTGTAGTAGTAACCCTTCTATATATACAGTATATATGTATCAAAATGATTTACAGACAGGCCAAAGAAACAGATTACACTTTTACTCCTGTGAAGCACCCTGAGATCTTATGATGAAGGGTAGTATGTAACTCAAAATAATAGAATAAAAGCAGTAAGACTCCCACCCAGGCAAATAGATTTCAAAAGCAATACGAAACAGACCTGCAACAGAGACGTTTCACCTCACTGCACAAACTTATTGAACCGAAAAGTTCCTCAATTTGTCAGTTTTTAATGTCTGATTTTATGTTTTCAATGAGTGTGTGTGTGTGTGTGTGTGTGTGTGTGTGTTTTATGTGAATGGCTTAGAGCAGGGATGTCCAACTGGTCAATGGTGATTGACAGGTCGACCCCCGGTTGATATAAGTCAATTGTGGACATCCCTGGCTTAGAGGGTTTCGTTGTTGATTATGCAGTATTTAAAGATATTGCCAAGTAAATAGACAAGAATCACACTGGCCCCTTTTTGGACCATCTGCCGCTGGACTTCGTTTGGCCTCCTCAACATCTTCTTGCATCTGTTGCCAGGACTGAACTGCAGTGGGTGCCTGCTCAGTTTGCCTCTCCCTCTGGCACACAAAGCCCAGCATGTCAGGAATGTTGGGCCTTGCTCAGCTCCTCAAACAGTAGAATCATAGAATCATAGAGCTGGAAGAGACCACAAGGGCCATCGAGTCCAAGCCTCTGCTTAAAGACCTCCAAAGAAGGAGACTCCACCACACTCCTTGGCAGCAAATTCCACTGTCGAACAGCTCTTACTGCCAGGAAGTTCTTCCTAATGTTTAGGTGGAATCTTCTTTCTTGTAGTTTGGATCCATTGCTCCATGTCCGCTTCTCTGGAGCAGCAAAAAACAACCTTTCTCCCTCTTCTATGTGACATCCTTTTATATATTTGAACATGGCTATCATATCACCCCTTAACCTCCTCTTCTCCAGGCTAAACATGCCCAGCTCCCTTAGCCGTTCCTCATAAGGCATCGTTTCCAGGTCTTTGACCATTTTGGTTGCCCACCTCTGGACACGTTCCAGTTTGTCAGTGTCCTCCTTGAACTGTGGTGCCCAGAACTGGACACAGTACTCCAGGTGAGGTCTGACCAGAGCAGAATACAGTGGCACTATTACTTCCCTTGATCTAGATGCTATACTCCTATTGATGCAGCCCAGAATTGCATTGGCTTTTTTAGCTGCCGTGCCACACTGTTGGCTCATGTCAAGTTTGTGGTCAACCAAAACTCCTAGATCCTTTTCACATGTACTGCTCTCAAGCCAGGTGTCACCCATCTTGTATTTGTGCCTCTCATTTTTTTTGCCCAAGTGCAATACTTTACATTTCTCCCTGTTAAAGTTCATCTTGTTTGTTTTGGCCCAGTTCTCTAATCTGTCAAGGTCGTTTTGAAGTGTGATCCTGTCCTCTGGGGTGTTAGCCACCCCTCCCAGTTTGGTGTCATCTGCAAATTTGATCAGGATGCCCTTGAGTCCATCCTCCAAGTCGTTGATAAAGATGTTGAATAAGACCGGGCCCAAGACAGAACCCTGTGGCACCCCACTAGTCACTCTTCTCCAGGATGAAGAGGAACCATTGATGGGCACCCTTTGGGTTCGGTCAGTCAGAGAGGAAAGAGGAGGCTTGTACCATGCAGTGGAGAGATGTTCTATGTTAGTCAGCAAAAGGGAACGGGCAATAATTACTTGGCAGGATCTAGGTCTGACGTGTCAGCTTCAGCCCTGCCCACATTTCAAGCTTGAGGCCTATTCAGAGGAACAGCAGCAGATCTGTACTCAGTCAGTGACCATTGAAGAGTTGTTGAATCTGGGAGTCCCTGCCCCAGGACAAGAGATCCCAGCACCTGGGGTTCCTGGATGGCTCTTTGACCCCCCCAAAAAACAAATCTCCCCCAGGAGCACAGAATGCACAATGATCCAGGCAGAATCTTCAGAGACACTGCCAAAGTTGCTGGTTTAGCTGCAGAGGACACTATTGGGGTGGCTTTAAACGAGATTAGGCAAATCCATGCAGGCCTGTTAACCCTGATGGCTATGTTCTCCCTACGTTGCTGGAGACAGTATGCTGCCGAATACCAGTTTCTGGAAACCATAGGAGGAAAGAGGTCTTGCTTGTGGGCTTCTCATTAGGGCATCTGGTTGGCCACTGAGTACAAGATGCTAGACTAACTGGGCTGTTGGCAGGACTTCTCATATATCGTTATGAGGTCTTGAGAGAGCAGTTCCTTGGAACGGAGGTGCTGAAATTCCAATGTACCTCAAGCACGTGGCAGTCAGTGGAGATATGGTCATTTGTATCCTTTGCGTTTCTGGAAATAAAATGGCTAGGGTTTTGAGGAACAAATGGAAGCAGGGCTGTAGTGATAAGGACCAATCACCTGAGTCATCACCACACACATGGCAAAAAACAAACAAACCCTCTCCCCATACACTGGTAACTTGTGTTAAATGAGCAGCATCGATTCTACAATAAGCCTCTGTGTGGAAGGAAGCACCCTCCATTGACAATGTGCTCTTCCTCTTTGTCTTGCAAAATTCACACACTCTGCCCTTACATCTTCTGAGGGTCAAGTCTGTGCTTTGGAGAGGGTGGTCAGCATCATTTGGGTCGATAGGGGGAAGAGGAATTTGACAGGGTCCTAGTTCTCTGGAGATCTTTACAGGAGTGCTTTTGTTGTGTCGTTGCAGCAAATCAGAAAGAAGGCAAGCCGTGCTACTCTATTTTCCCCATTGAGAACAGAGAGCTCATTTATGGCCGTTGGGAGGACAACATCATCTGGGACCATGAAGCGATGGAGAATGCTTTGACTCCATCGGTTATGACACTTGACTCAGACGATGAAAATCTAGTCCTGGGTTTGTTCACACAATCATCAATCTTTTCCTTTGACCTACTGGTGGTTGGAAACAAGAGATTTCTGGCTTTCTGGAGACCAGTGATTTTGCAGGGTTGGGTTGGGGAACATAGATGCAAAATTCAGGTGGACTGAGGAAATGATGATGATGATAATAATTTTATTATTTATTATTTTTACCTTGCCCATCTGGCTGGCTTGCAGCATATATAAAAACATAGTAAAATGTCAAACATTAAAAACTTCCCAATACACGGCTGCCTTCAGATGTTTTCTAAAAGTTGTGTAAAGGTAAAGGTACCCCTGCCCGTGCGGGCCAGTCTTGACAGACTCTAGGGTTGTGCGCCCATCTTACTCAAAGAGGCCGGGGGCCAGCGCTGTCCGGAGACACTTCCGGGTCACGTGGCCAGCGTGACATTGCTGCTCTGGCGAGCCAGAGCCGCACACGGAAACGCCGTTTACCTTCGCGCTAGTAAGCGGTCCCTATTTATCTACTTGCACCCAGGGGTGCTTTCGAACTGCTAGCTTGGCAGGCGCTGGGACCGAACAACGGGAGCGCACCCCGCCGCAGGGATTCGAACCGCCGACCTTTCGATCGGCAAGCCCTAGGCGCCGAGGCTTTTACCCACAGCGCCACCCATAGTTCTTTTTATCTCCTTGCCATCTGACGGAGGGTGTTCCACAGGGAGGGCACCACTACTTAGAAGGCCCTCTGCCTGGTTCCCTGTAACTTCACTTTTTGCAGTGAGGGAACCACTAGAAGACCCTCTGATTAGGACCTCAGGGGCTGGGCGATGGGGGTGGAGATACTCCTTGAGGTATACTGGACTGAATGTTTTACTGAGCAATCTGCTGTTTACGACAGGTGAAGCTCTTGCTTTTTTTTTTTTTTTTTTTAGCTCCCAGAAAATTCTCCTAACTGTCCTGACTTCTCCCAAGGGATTCTGGGAATTGTAGTTGCATAAGGGGCCTGAAGATCTAATAGAACTCTGATTCCTTTGGTGGAGCCATTAGTTAACTCATGTGTGTGTGTGTGTGTGTGTACACACACACACACACACACACACACACACACACAATGTAGCAATGGGACTTACCCTGCAGAAGCAAGGAGTGAGGTGACCTGTCGTGTAATAGATCCCATGGAGAGGGAATTGGATCATGGTCTCAGATTTGAAGGTCAGCTAAATCTCTTGTTTTAAGTTAAGATTGTATTTTAAAAATTAGTTGGCCCTTTTTTTTACATTTTAAAATATTTTTGCAGATTTTACAGAAGAGATAAAAATATCACCTGGCATTAATAAGAATATTCAATCAATCCTAACTTAAAAGTACAGATTAATATAAGCAGTCCATGTCCAAATAGGTTTCTTAAAGAGGTTGCCAGTGAAGGGTCATGCATTCAGATGGACTTCCTTTATGTAAGTGCTTTGGTGATGGGGATACCTACAGATAGACATTGAGAGTACACTTTTATTGTATGTTCTTTCCTAGAAATTCCTGAGGAGGAGGAGGACGAGGGGACGTTGAACACTCCTTCTGAAAATAAGAAAAAACCTTCTCAAAGGAATAGCCGGATTCTCCTGAGCAAGACTGGAGTTATTCAGGAGGAGCCTCAACAGGTTTGTGGAAGCGGCTCAGTTTGTTTCACATAAGGCTAATAAATGGAAGGGGGGGGAAATTCTGACTTCAACTTCCCTGTGTTGCAACTCTAGAATATGTCTGACCCAGAGGTGAAGGACCCCTGGAACCTCTCGAATGATGAATTTTACTATCCAAACAAGCATAGGCTTCATGGAACCTTTGGAGGCAACATCATCCAGGTTAAAACCAGTGGTATCATCTCTCTCTGTATGTGCATGCATGTTTAAATATGCAAAAGTGCAGTCTCGTGCAGAATTCCAGCCTTCTGAGAACCATGTGCCTGTGGCAAAATGCTCAGCCTTGCATCTTCACAATAGGACAAGATTCTGTGTGCAGGTACGATTGGTGAGCCAGCTTTCCATTGGATGCTTACAGAGCTTCTTCCCAAGGCTTAGGATGTGGCTTTGCATGGCATGTTCGTAGGGTGGACATATCCTTCAGCCCCTTCCCTTCTGTGACCCATGATTGCCCTTGTTCTGGGATGGGGACATGTTCCTTTGGCTGGCGGTAATGTACATCCAGACTTTTGTACATCCCGAGTGAAAGTTCATGTTTGGGTTGTGTGTTTTTTTGCCTTGGTGCAGCACTCAATTCCTGCAATGCAGCTTCAACAGCCCTTCTTCCCCACCCACCTGGACCCCACAGAGCTCCGCCAGCTGCACCGGCCCCCCTTGAAGAAATACTCTGCCGGGGCCTTGTCCCAGCCTGGCCCCCATCCAGTGCAGTCACTACAAAGCCACATCGAGAAGAAAGCCAAGGTAAAGCCTCCATTTCCAGGTTCGGCTCTGATGCTTTGACAGCTATGCCCTCAACTCTTTCTCACCTTGGGGGCTCAGAGAGAAACTACCTGATGCCGTGTGTGTTTCTGTCTTCGTTTGGTCGGTTTATAATTTTTAAATATTAAAATCTTCATTGGTTTTATAACTTGACACAAAACCCAATTTATAGACTTAACAATTCCACTTCCCGTCCTCCCGTTCATGATGCCCCCCCCCTTGCAATTACCTGGTGCCTTTTATACAATACTTATTCTACTTTACATTTCTTTATTTTTTCATTCTTGCTACCCTTCCATTGCTTACACTTCAAGCCTGCTTGCAATTTGATTTGGCTATAATACTTTTTGAAAAAAATCCTTTCTTCCATATACTATTCTCATTTTGGTCTCTTTGCCATCACTTTTGCTATCTTCACATAGTCCATTAACTTCAAAATCCGCTCCTCTTTTATTGGAACCTTGCTGCCTTCCCTCTTCTGTGCATACAGAACTCTGGCTGCTGCGGTCGCATACTTAAGCAACTTGGCCATCCTTTTTGGGATTTCTAATCCTATTACCCCTAATAAGAGTGCTTCAGGCTTTTGGGGAACAGTGATTTTAAACTTTTTTTATTTCATTATGTATCATTTCCCAAAAGCCTGTTGCTTTATATATATATATATATACACAAGTCCAGCACCTATAGAAAGATGTCCCACGTGTTGGCACTTCCGACATTTGTTCGACGCTGTCTTATACATCTTTGCTATCTGCATTTGGTCTCTTTGTACTTTCAACTTGCTCTGCACCCAGATGAGAAGGAGTGCGCTGCAAGCCTCTGGTGGTGGGGAGATGTTCTTCATGCGCACTCCGCAAGACCTCTCAGGCAAGGATGGAGACCTTATCCTAGCGGAGTACAGTGAGGAGGACCCCCCCTTAATGATGCAGGTTGGCATGGCAACCAAGATCAAGAACTACTACAAGCGGGTGAGAGTGCTGTTGTTTGGCTGCAGGTGTTTGAGCTTCTGTAGCTTGAGGCTGCCCTTCTCACTAAAGCTGTATTTCCTTTTGGCAGAAGCCGGGTAAAGATTCAGGTCCCCCTAAGGAGCCATATGGGGAGACCACCTACTGCCAAACCTCCCCGTTCTTGGGTTCTCTTTACCCAGGCCAGCAACTCCAGGTGAGATGTCTGCCTTTCACAATGGGTGGGGTGGCAAGATTGAGTTTGTGTGTGTTCTTCAGAATTGTATGACCTCCTTCCCAAACCCAAGAAGTGTTTGCCTGGTTTTTGGGAAGGAGGCTCGAGGGCTCTGGCATTGTCCCAGAGCTACCACCTTCCCAAAGCCCAGTAAGCAAGGTGCCGGGCTTTGCAGAGGCGTGTCATAGCCCCGTATGAGTCCTGTTGCTGAGCAAGCAAGGACTAGGAGTCTCTGGGGAAGACTTACCAGAAAGGAGAATCCACATATGAAGTCAGACAGTCCAGGGATCAGGGAAACCAGATGATTACAGAGCACAGGTGGAGAGCAGGAAGCAGCAAGGTAAGGCCAGGCACCACAGACATTGTTTCCAGCATCTTACTGCTACTGGGAGCTCTGTTTAAAAAGGCTGAAGCCAGCTGATTCTCATCAGTGCCTTCTCTGTGTCCTTGAAGGCTTATCAGCTACAGGTGGAGTCATTCCACCTCCTCCTCCTCCAGGCTGCTGTTCAGCAGGTGAAACTGACTCCTGGCTCGTGACAAGAAGGCACAGGAGCTCTTGGGCACTGCCAGAGTCCTTGTGATGCCTTCCCTGCGGCCCCAGCTGTGCAGGGGGGAAATAAATAAATGGAGAGTGGGTTTCCTCCACTTTCCATTTTTTCATTTCGCTCCCCGTACCACAACCTCGTAAGTAAAATAAGCATAAGATGTGAATCACCTGTATGGCTTCTGAAGATGTCTAAAAGAAGGCAGGAATGCTTTCTGCCAATACTCTCAGACACTTACAATAAAAGCTTGGACTTGGTCATTAGAGTTGCGGTGGAGAATTCTTCCATGGCTAGGGAGTCTGTACTCTGGGTGTGAGTGCTTCTCCCCAAGGTACCAGCAGAGGCCAGATACCTGGGGAGGTGGGGGGCAAACAACTTGTTCATGGCAGTCCCACCCATGGACAGCAATCCAGTACTCCCTCTGGCCCATGACTTCAGAGAGTGCCACAGTGAACTGTGTGCAGGCAAGCAGCCAGTACTTTTGCTGTTTCTAATGTTTTGCACTTTGGTCACCTTTGGAAAATGGAAGGTGACTTGGTGTGTGGGTGGTGAGCTTGCACTGCTTGTACGCCTTTGATCTTGCTGTGCATCAACTGTCTCTTGGGTTTGATGGAGAATCCCAGTACAGTAAAACCTCATCCTGCCTCCGCCTCTGCTTGCGTCCGCTTTGGCGAATGTCTGCGGCAAACCTGGAAGTACCGGAATGGGTTACTTCCAGGGTCGCCACTCGCGCAGAAGTGCTAAATCGCCCCATGTGCAGATGCGGCATTTCGATGTGCAGATCCTCCAGAACAGATCCCATCCGCAAAACGAGGTTTGACTGTATCTCTCAAGGACTAAAGCTGGTCTGTAGGGTCATGTTGGATTCTTTTTCTTTCCCTGACTCCTGTTGCAGTTGACCAAGGTAGCCCCTTTCCTTTTGACAGGCATTTGAAAACAATCTCTTCCGGGCTCCGATTTATCGTCACAAGATGCCGGAAACAGACTTCTTAGTTATCCGAGATCAGAATGGTTACCACATCCGGGATGTGCAGGATATCTTTGTGGTTGGACAGCAATGTCCTCTCTTTGAAGTTCCTCAACCCAACTCCAAACGTGCCAGGACTCACATTCGAGACTTTCTCCAGGTTTGTCTTCTGTGGGTTATGCAAGTTATTGGCTCTGCAGTAAGCTCAGGGAAAATGGAGTGTTGTTGCAGCTGTGACATAGCGGCCTGTGCAAGAGGGCTGACTGTTAAAAAGTTTTGTGTTCATATTTGAGCTCAAAAATGGATTGGTTCACGTTCACTAGTAACTTCAAAGTAATTGCCCTCTTTTGCAGTTTGGCTCACTTGCTTGAGACTATTGATTAATTTTTTAAAAAAATGATCTTTAGTATTTTCCATAATAGCATACAATAAAACTTACCGTTGCGAAATGAAACAAGGCCATGCACAACTAAGACACTCCTCCCCTCCCCAATTCACACTGCAAGGTTGTTTTCCTCCTTCAAGAAGCTTAGCTGAAGGCACTGACAAATTTTCATTATCACAGAAACACGAGTGTCCTTCCAAAATAACCCCTACCCTCTAGAAGGCCAAATGCTCTGCATGCTTATGTTTACAAAAGAAACAAATGGAAACCAAGTAGAGTCAAATGCGTCAGGATTAGCTACTTGCCTTAAGAATCTATTAGTATGTTTCACTTTTTCAACCAGTGCTGTGTGCAACACAGTAATACCAAGCTTGCCATGGCAGCTCTGACGTATCCCAGCATCAGGAAATCTCCGTGCTGGCTTCTGTCAAGAGGAAAAAATCTTTGTTCAGTATATTGGATGCAGTGCACGCAATATCTCGGATGTGGATTCACATGAGGCGGATGTGTCATCTGGTGTACTGAGCAGTTCTTCCCTAGGTTTGGGCTAGGGCAGTGCTGCCTATCAAGTATGCAGCCTTATTGTTCATTTCCCCTTCCCAGAATCACAGGCAAATAAAATAGGACAGAAAAAGCACTCTGGACAAGGCAACCTTATATGCATGTGACACACAGATCTTAGGCATTTGTTCACTGGGGCTCTTGCTGCCCAATGATCACCACCAGCTTCTCATTGTTGGGTTTGGTGATATTGCATAGCTCAGACTTCAAGTCTTCATGATACTCAAGTGCCCCCATTTCTTGCCAAGTGGATCCGTACTGAAGGCACAGACTCAGCTATGTGCAACGAGGGGGATGGCAGACGCAGATTGAGCCACCTCCGCTGTTGCCTGAGGATGAGAGACAAAAGGGCTCTCATAACGGCTCCCGTTTTCATGTGAGCCCCATTGGTGCTTTTTTCCAGGCTCTGAATCTCCATTAGCTTTGTTGCTGTCCCAGGGGGCTGCCTGAAACCCCAAATGTCTCCCGGAAAGTTTTGTAAGCTCCTCCCAAGGCTTGCTGATGATTACAATTTCTTACGTGCCCTTTACCCCAGGGTCCCAGGGCAGGTTACAGCAATCAAAACCCAATGTTAAAAACAGTTTGAAACAAAATTTCAGAAATAAGGTGAGTCCTAAAAATATACAAGTGTCAAAGAGAGGTGAATCGAGCGTTCACCAAACTGTGCCAGATGCCCCTCTGTGGACAACTTAGGGGCTAACACAGAGAAGGCCCTATCCTGGAAACGCGCCCCCCCCCCAGCTTCTGAAGGCAGTGGAACAACCAAGAGGCCTTCTGTGGGAAGGAGGTGGTCTTTCAGATATTTGAGGCCTGAATCATTTAGATCCCTCCTTAGAGGACTGAACGGCCCCCATTAAGAGGTCATTGGGCTTGGCTATGCACAGGTTCCCTTCTTGCCACACAATCGTAGCCCACTGGCATCTCAAGCTGTTCCTTTGGCTTTCTCGTTAGGCCTTCATATACCGCCTGTTCAGTAACAGAGACGAACCCCGGAGGATCCGCATGGAGGATATCAGGAACGCATTTCCTTTGGTCTCAGACACCAGAGTCCGGAAGCAGCTGAAGCCCTGTGCAGTCTATGAGCGCACACGTAAGCTTGTGCTCCCTTGCAATACCAGGCACTAGCCTTCCTGGGAAGCCCCACTTTGCTGAGGTGGTCACTGAGCATAGCCTTGTTTTCCTGGGGAGGGCCACTGCTTCAGAAGCTCCCACGTTTCGCCTTTGCTATCTCTGCTTAAAAGGACCAGGCAACAAGTAACAGGAATGTCTCTGTTGCGGCTGAGACCTTGGGGAGCCGCTACCAGTTTGTCACCTCCTCCTTCAGGTTCCTAGGATCCTCAGAGCCCTAGGAGGGCTTCTGGCCTCACAGACTGACTGGTTGGGACCCTTAGGACGTGGAAATGCCTTTTTCATCACAGGAACTCTTCTTCTTTTATTCCCAAGGCTTGCCTCCCTGTATCCATGCCTAATTGTCTATAGCACAGCGCTTCCGCACACCTCCACACATTCTTCTCCGATATCCCCTTACTGGCTTTACAAGCATGAGTGGGGTGCTCTGTGTATCTGTTTCTATGGTCAAAGCAACATTTTAAAAAATGGCTGATCAGCAAGGGAGAAAAGCTTTTGGAAGCTGTTGAAAACTGTAACCCCCCCCCCCCCATTTTAAGTATTAGGAGACAGATCTGAAAAAATGTTAAGATCAGATAAAATATAAAATGCAGTGAAGAATCTCAAACCTTGATAGAGAAACATATTTCACAACCCTGTGATTGCAAAAGTCTGTGTAGAATGTGTTTTGGGGTACTGAATCTGCATTTATTGATATTTTATTTGTCCCCGATATGTATATATTTGGGTTTCCACCTTGGCTGTGGGTTCTGGCATGTTGTCTACCTGCTTCTTCTGTTGCTCAGACTATAAAGGGAAGGGACAGTAGGCCAGAGACAGATTAAAACTCACATCAACATTCTAAGCACCTGCGTAGGCTTATCTAAACAAAAACGGTTTTAGCAGTGCAGTGCCTGGCGTCAAGAAACAGGGAGTTCCAAAGTATAGGACCTGCCACACTAAAAGAGCAGAGTTCTTACCAATGCAGATCAGGTTTCATTCCCGGTATGACTCAGCAGGGACCTCTGCTTCTTTCAGAGATGTACTCAAACTGGTGGAAACTAAAGCCAGGTTTCAGACTGCCCACCGAAGAGGAGATAAGAGCAATGGTGTCTCCAGAGCAGTGCTGCGGCTATTACAGCATGATCTCTGCCGAACAGCATTTGAAGGTGAGCCCGTGTCTTTTGTGAATATCCCCAGTCCTTGTTGGTTGCCTTCACACTCTGCAAGATACTTGAGAACTGCAAGGACATCTTGCTTCTGCCAATCTCCACCAGCGGGAGAATTATAAAGGCAGAGTGTAGATTGCAAAACATGGCCAGCCACTGTGGCTAGAATGTTAGGCCAGGACCTGGGAGGCCAGGGTTCAAGTCCCCACTCAGCCATGAAGCTCACTGGGTAACTTTGAGGCTGAAATATTTTGGCTGGCCCATCTACCTAACAGGGTTGTTGGGAGAATTAAATGAGGAAAGGGAGGACCTTGAGCTCCTTTTTTGGGAGGGAGGAGAAAGTGTGATATGAACACAGTAAGTTTAAATGCAAATAAATATACAGTCATACCTCGTGTTACGTTTGCTTCACGTTGTGGCTTTTCAGGTTTTCAGGCAAACTCGGAAGGGTTTAGTTCTGGGTTTGCCGCACGCGCAGAAGCGATCTATGCGCTTCGCACATGCGCAGAAGCGATCTGGGCACTTCATGCATGTGCAGAAGTACTCTTATCGCGCTTCACGCCCGCGCAGTAGCAACACTCTACTTACGGACTTTTTGGGGTCCGAACGGCACCCCGGAACGGATCACGTTCGTAAGTAGAGGTACCACTGTATATAAATTTAATAAATAAATACATCATAAATATAAATCTTTTGCTATCAATCAAAGAAATAGATGAGCCTGTGTCTTGCGTTGTGCATCCAGCAGTGTTTCTAGCTGCATTTGCCCTTTCAGTAATAATAATAATAATTTTTTATTTATACCCCGCCCTCCCCAGCCAAGGCCGGGCTCAGAGCGGCTTACAAGCAATAATAAAAACAAGATGAATAATTACAACTTAAAAACAAAAGTAAAATACAACATTAAAATAATGGAACATTAAAATATTAAAATGTAGCCTCATTGTAGGAGGAGAAGGAAAAGAAAAAAGAAAGAGAGGGAGGGAGGGAATCAAATTGGCTCCAAGCCAAAGGCCAGGCGGAACAACTCTGTCTTACAGGCCCTGCGGAAAGAAATCGGATCCTGCAGGGCCCTGGTCTCATGAGACAGAGCGTTCCACCAGGCCGGAGCCAGAGTTGAAAAGGCCCTGGCTCTGGTTGAAGCCAATCTAACTTCCTTAGGGCCTGGGACCACTAGGGTGTTGTTATTTATGGACCTTGAGGCTCTCCGTGGGGCATACCAGGAGAGGCGGTCCCGTAGGTACGAGGGTCCTAGGCCACGAAGGGCTTTAAAGGTCAAAAGCAGCACCTTAAATCTGACCCTGTACTCCACTGGGAGCCAGTGCAGCTTGAAAAGCACTGGGTGAATATGCTCCCATGGCAGAGACCCCGTGAGGAGCCTCGCTGCAGCATTCTGTACCCGCTGGAGTTTCTGGGATAGCTTCAAGGGCAGCCCTGCGTAGAGCGAATTACAGTAGTCAAGCCTGGAGATGACCGTTGTATGGATCACTGTGGCCAGGTCGGGGCGGGAAAGGTAAGGGACCAACTGCTTGATGCGGCGAAGGTGGAAAAATGTTGCCTTGGCTGTTGCTGTAACTTGCGCCTCCTTGGAAAGGGAGGCGTCAAGGATTACACCCAAACTCTTAACGGAAGGCAATGGCACTAATTGGGCGCCCGCAAGAGAAGGGAGTTGGTCCCTCATCCCCATGCCATCCCGACCTAGCCATAGGACCTCTGTCTTCGAAGGATTTAGTTTCAATCGCTCCCACGAAACCATCCAGCTACAGCTTCCAAACATTTGGTCAGTGTGTTCGGGGCCGAGTCGGTGTGGCCATCCATCAGCAGATAGAGCTGAGTGTCATCAGCATATTGGTGACAGCCCAGCCCAAAGCTCCGGATAATCTGGGCAAGGGGGCGCATAAAGATGTTAAAAAGCACCGGGGAGAGAATTGCGCCCTGCGGCACTCCACACACCAAGGAGTGGCGCGATGACATTTCCCTCCCTAGTGCCACCCTCTGTCCCCGACCAGAGATAAAAGAGCACAACCCAGTTACGGGCTATGCCCTGTATCCCCACGTCTGCAAGGCGGTGGTCCAGAAGATCATGATCGACCATGTCAAAGGCTGCTGACAAATCTAAAAGGATAGTACCATAATAAGATTCTCTTAAACATCAGGTAGAAATGGTCCCTTCCTTTGTGAAATTGCCCTTTTTGGTGATGGAATAGGAATGTCTGCCCCCCCCCCAACTCCTCCAGTTCACCAGGAGCCTCAAAAACAGTTCCTCATAGGATATGGGGCTTTCATTGGAATGCTTAGAATGTTAAAAATATGCTGACAGTGAGTTTTCTGGTTAGGCAGAGCTGTTGTTCTGGCCTAGGCATTCAAAGTTAACATTAATTTTGTGGAGAGGCCTTAGTTCAGTGGAAGAAGCATCTGCTTTGCATACAGAATATCCCAGGTTCAATTTCCAGCATCTCCTGGAGAGCCGCTGCCAAGCAGTGTAGATACCAGTGAGCTAGTGTATGACTGGCAGCTTTCTATGTAAGAGAGAAGTGGCCAGGCTGACTGTATTCTAGCCAGATCCAGTGTGTGCACTTCAAGGAAGCAGAAAGGCAGTATGCGTTTGCTATGATTGAGGAGACTGGAGCCTCATCCATCTCCTGGTTAGGCTGGCAGTTTTTTACATGGCTAGCACTTGACTTTCATCATAGCTGTGGAATAGCACTTTGAAGAGCAGTCTTGTAAGGTCCTGTTGGACATTTCTAGACACTGCTTAGAGCAGTGTTTCTCAAACTTGGGTCTCCAGCTCTTGTTTGACTATGATGCACATTATCCCTTTCTAGTGGGACCAGTGGTCAGGAATGATGGGAGATGTAGTCCAACCACGGCTGGGGACCCAAGTTTTAGAACATCATCTGAGCAGTATCAACACAGCCCCACTGCCCCTCTGGCTCACGAGGAGACTCTCCCCAGAGCAGAAAAGGATGTCCCCTTCAGACTCTGGGGAGGGTCTCCTCGCAAGCCACTAGGACTCTCCTGGGCGGACCCCACTTCCGGGTTCCCGGCAGAAGTGGGAAGACTGGCTTGCGTGTGGCTGCACACATGTAGATCGCATGCAAATAGGGAGTTGCCTGTACTCAATGTAATATAATTTTTAATACTTCTAAAGTTGGGGAAAACATGGTTTATGAGAAGTTGCTTCACTCTCCTGGGCGCAAAGTAGAAATTAATTGTTCTGTAAAGTTTTGCTTCAAAGCGATGCTTTTGGTTACACAAAAATAAGGTAACCTTTGTATCAGGATCTGAGTGTAACACACCATTTCAGGTGACTCTTGTCAGATGTCTTACCTTACCTATTGCTCTAAGATGACTCCCTTGCCCCAGCTGAGGCATCCACTCAAGAGAAGGCAGGTCTTTGGGATTCTTTGGCTGCTAAAAACCTTGGGCAGACTTGCCATCCAGTGGGAACAGGGACAACGGGAAGGCAGTAGCCTGTGATGGGGAGATTGTTTCCTTGAGTATGTAGTCTCTTGAATACAAAGCTTGCTTTCTGTTATCACAGGTCCTGTGCTAACAGGGTGGCCCAAGGCCCCTCTGTGTGCCCCTGTTTGCATGGGCATGTCCCAGGTGACTCAGAAAATTGCTTCCCAACTCTTTCCTCAGGATGCAGGTTATGGGATGAAATCCTTCATTGCCCAAGAAGAAAAAGAAGAGGAGGGAGAGCAGCAAGGAGGAGACAAGGAAGAAGAGAACAATCTGAAGATAGATGATGAGGTAGAACCAGCACTGCACAGTGGCTCAGCAGGGAAGTGCCAGATATTCTCAACCATAACCTTAGATGGGGTAGTAATAATAATAATAATAATAATAATAACAATTGTAAGAATGTATTGTTTGTACCCTGAGTGGGTTTCACCAGCCACTCTGGGTGGCCTCCAGCATAATAAAAGCACAGCAAAACATCAAACATTAAAAACTTCCTGATACATGGCTGCCTTAAGATGTCTTCGGAAAGTTGTGTAGTTGTTTATCTGTTTGACATCTGTCAGGAGGCTGTTCCACAGGGTGGGCGCCACTACCGAGAAGGCCCTCTGCCTGGTTTCCTGAAACTTTACTTCTCACGGTAGGGGAATGGCCAGAAGGCCCTTGGAGCTGGACCTCAGTGTCCGGGCTAAACAACGGGGGTGGAGATGCTCCTTCCGGATAACCTCTTCCTTCACCTGCCAAACAGACCCAGTGTGTGACGGCTTTCTCCCATCCACCCCTTAGATACGCTGTGCCCCCTGGAACACTACGCGGGCCTTTATTGCAGCAATGAACGGGAAATGTCTCTTGGACGTGACTGGAGTGGCAGACCCTACAGGATGTGGAGAAGGATTCTCCTATGTGAAGATCCCACTCAAGTCATCTCAGCGGAAAGTAAGTGGATGGCCCAGGTTAGGAAAGTTAGGGAAATGGGCCAGGCCAGCCATTGTTGTAGGCCAGCCTCTTAGGGGGCTGCCTCCTCCTCCTGCTCCTGCTGCTCCTCCTGCTCCTGCTCCTCCTCCTCCTCCTGCTGCTCCTTCATTCTTACTCATTGGCAAGGAAAGGGGCAGAACAGCAGTTTCCTGCTAGACCCCCTGATTACCTCTGAGGGGCTTGCATACGGTTAGGGAGGCTACTGGAGCTGAAGAGTTTCTCCCCGAGGCCCAGGCCTAGGAAGTGTGGGGAGGGAGACAAATGGGCAGGATACCAGAAGGAAGAAACCTGCTCTTCCTCCTCCAAGCAGGATGACAAGCCGCTCCAGAAGAAGACAGTGACTGGGTCGGATGCAGATCTCCGGCGCCTGTCAGTCAAAAGTGGCAAGCAGATGCTGCGACAGTTTGGAATTCCTGAAGAGGAGGTAAGCACGGGGTAGGGGCTGTTGCAGGAGCATGCCTTCATGCCCTGGGCCTCCCTCGGCAGCCTCCTGCAGCCACCCAATCTCTCGTTCTGCAGATCAACAAGCTTTCCCGCTGGGAGATTGTTGATGTCGTGCGTGCGATATCCACAAAGCAGGCTCGCTTTGATGAAGAATCGACAAACAAATTTGCCCGTGGTTCTCGCTTCTCTGCAGCAGAGCAGAAGGAGAGGTACAAGGAGAACTGCCAACGCATCTTTGACTTGCAGAACAAGTGAGTTCTTCTGCCAATGCTACGGGTAGTTGGTGTAGTCCGTACTAAGCTAGATGGACGCAGTGGTCCAACTCTACATAAGGCAGCGCTCGCTCTGTGTGTGTGTGTGTGTGTGTGTGTGTGTGTGTGTGTAGGAATTGGATGTAGCAGAGTCACTAGGGCTCGGTGGCATTTGTGTTTCCATCCTCCTGTTTGTGGCCCAAATGCTTCCATGGTGCAGACCTCAGAGATTGACCCTTGTGGTGGTTTTCTGCTGCAGAGTTCTGGCGTCAACTGACATCTTATCTACAGACACTGACAGTAGCTCTGATGAGGACAGTGATGTTAAGGAGATGGGGAAGGAGGTTGAGAGAATGGTACAGGACAACAAGACCCGTCGTCAGCTGTTGAGGGACACGGAGGAGGAGGAACGGAAGGAGCTACAGAAGATGCTGATGGAGAAGAAAAGCATCAACGACAAGGAGAGGAGTGTGAAGAACCAGAATGATGGAAAAGAGCTGTGTGAGTGCCTGGCAGGGGCAGGGAGGTCCCCAGACAGAGCACCCAGTTATGGTCCTAATGCAAGGGGGGGGGGGACACCCGTCGCACTCCTGGTGGTGTTGGACTTCAGCTTCCATCAGGCTTAGCCAGCATGGACCATGGTGTGGGATGATAGGAGCTGTAGTCCTGGTGTGTGTGTGTGTATACAGATATAGACATAAACATAATTTATTATTTATCTTTAAGCAGGACTGTGGTTTTAATTTAATTTCTCTATATGGGCTCTTGGGTACCCTGTTAGGGAAAAGGAGCAGGTTTTTTTTCTTATAACATATATTATATTAAATTTTCAAAAATTTCACATATATATTCCAATACATAATAATTTTTTCTCTTGTTGACTTCCCTCCCCGTTTTTCATGGCTTTTTTTTATTTCTCCCCCTTGCTGCACAGAGGTGGTCTGCAATGGGCCTGGTGCCTGAAGAGTATGTCCTTCTCTCTATTTCCCAGGCATTTTATTATTAACTTTCTCTTTTAGTGCATGATGGTTTTTGTATAACTGAGGTACTTGGGGAAGGACGTGATGATTTAATTGTTGGGCATCTGTGTAGAATCATAATTTTATTGTGTTTAGTGCACCTAATTTTTCAACTTGTATTTTCTGCAAGTTGCCTGGAGACCCTTGTGGTGGTAAAGTGACAGAGAGAGAAAAAGAAAGAGGGAAAGAGAGAAAGAGAGAGAGAAAGAACAATTAATAATAACAGTAGCCATTGACAAGTGGCATAACTAGCAGGCAGGTCAGGAGAAGGATGAAACATTTCACAAAATGTGTTCATTTTAATTAAGAATGTTTATAAGTTGCCAACTCATTAAAAAATACACCATAGTAAAACAATAATAAAATAAAGAAAAAATGATCAACAATGAACCACATTAAAGGTAAAGGTACCCTGCCCGTACGGGCCAGTCTTGACAGACTCTAGGGTTGTGTGCCCATCTCACTCAAGAGGCCGGGGGCCAGCGCTGTCCGAAGACACTTCCGGGTCACGTGGCCAGCGTGACATCGCTGCTCTGGCGAGCCAGAGCCGCACACAGAAACGCCGTTTACCTTCCCGCTAGTAAGCGGTCCCTATTTATCTACTTGCACCCAAGAGTGCTTTCGAACTGCTAGGTTGGCAGGCGCTGGGACCGAACAACGGGAGCGCACCCCGCCGCGGGGATTCAAACCGCCGACCTTTCGATCGGCAAGCCCTAGGCACTGAGGCTTTAACCCACAGCGCCACCCGCGTCCCCCTTGAACCACATTAATGCTGTTCAAATCCTTTCCCAGAACATGGGTATTCACCTGCAGCAAAATATCAAGGTTGTAGGTGTGCCTGTGTGATTTCAGGAGGAACAACGTTCCAAATTGCAAGCACTACTAGGAGAAGAGCCTTGTTTTGCAGAGAAATGAAACAAAGATAAGCATCAGATAATCAGCAGGGCTTATTCAGATGGTGACTGGCCTTGTGATGGTCCTTGGCCATTTAGGCCTTGGGAATTACAGAGAAAGAGAAGCTGGAGAGTAGAACAGAAATGCGCATGAGAAGCTGGTGAAGAGGCTGCCTGCAATGCACATTGCCTAAAATTCTGCATGGTACAATGGTGGATGACTGTTCCTTTGTGTCTGCCCTCTCCCAAGGCTCCTGAAGGCCTGCCTTTGCAGCTTGCCATAGGATCTTGGAGACTAGGCATTTTGTTTCTTGCCCAGGGAGTTCACTGCCTTTGACAACACAGCCATGCTTTCCCCTGCAGCCTCCACCCCTGGCAACCCAGAAAAGGCAAGCGATAGCAGTGGCATTGCTTCTGCAACCAGCCCTGGTCCTGCCACCACGTCCGCCCCCCGCTGCTTGAAAATCTTCCGCACTTTCCGCGATGAGGACGGGAAGGAGTACAATAGATGCGAGACGGTCCGCAATCCATTGGTCATTGACGCCTACATGAAGATAAGGGAAACCAAGGATGATGAGTTCATGTAAGGCAGAGCTTTCCAAACTGTCTGTCATGACACGTTAGGGGTCGGCTGTAGCGTGTAGGTGTGTTGCGCGAACACTCTCCACACTCCTCCCGGGGCTGGAAAGGGGTTAGTTTAACCTCCGGTTTGCTAGTAAAACTGAACTGCTGTGTCACGAAATGATGCATGTGTAAAATGTACTGTATTTTTTGCCCTATAGGACGCACTTTTCCCCCTCCAAAAATGAAGGGGAAATCTGGGTGCGTCCTATAGGGCGAATGCAGGCTTTCGCTGAAGCTTGGAGAGCGAGAGGGGTCGGTGCGCACGGACCCCTCTCGCTCTCCAGGCTTCAGGAAGACATCCGCAGCCTAGGCAGCCCTGCGGGAGTTCCTGCAGGGCTGTCTAGGCTGCGGATAGCAGCCTGCTTCCCGGAGCGCCGGGCGCGCTGAAAGCAGAGCGCCCGGCACTTCGGGAACGCATCTGCAGCCTAGGCAGCCTTGTGGGAGGTCCCGCAGGGCTGTCTAGGCTGCGGATAGCAGCCTGCTTCCCAGAACGCTGGGTGCGCTGAAAGCAGACCGTCTGGCGCCTCGGGAACGCATCCGCAGCCTAGGCAGCCCTGTGGGAGGTCCCGCAGGGCTGTCTATGCTGCGGATAACAGCCTGCTTCCTGGAGCGCCGGGCGGGCTGAAAGCAGAGCGCCCGGCGCTTCGGGAACACATCCGCAGCCTAGGCAACCCTAGGCAACAGTATACAAATTATTATTATTCATTTGGGTAGAGTGGGAATCTCCTTGTGAAAGGAGAGGCGCAGAAGGCTGCAAATGCACAGTATGTTTATATTTTTATTGTGTGTGTTTTTTAAATTACACCCTGCCTTTCTGCCTCTTTCTATATGAAATTTAAAGCAAGCCGGCTAACAAACATATGAGCAGTATGCAGCAGGAAATAAAACACGCAGCCAGCATATGGAGTCAGGCAGAGTAAATCAAATCAGGAAGCAGCCAATGCCGTAGTGCAGGGATGAGGAACCTGTGGCCCTCCAGATGTTGTTGGACTTCAGCTCCCATCAGCTCCAGTCAGTGTAGCCAGTGGTCAGGGATGATGAGGGATGTAGTTTAGAACATCTAGAGAGCCACTTGACTCCCGGTGTGGTTTATGTTTATCTCAGTGCCTGAATATTTACTGGCTGGCCATACCAATAGGCCAGGGATGGGAAAAATATATGGTCCTCTGAGTGTTGTTGGACTACAGCTCCCATCAGTGCTGGACAGCATAGTCAGTGGTCTGGGTTGATGGGAGTTGGAGTCCTGCAACATTGTGTTCCTCACCACTGCCTTAACTGAAGACCTTTGTGTTTCCAGCCGGAGGTTTGCCATCTCAGAAAAGCAGCGTCAGAAGCTGCGGTGTGAAAAGCGCCAGATCCAGTTGAAGTTGATGCGGCTTAAACGAAAGAAAGAGAAGGAGCAGCAGAAGGCTCCTCCCAAGAAGCAGCTCAGGTTGGAGAAGGTAAGCAGGCTTTCTTGATGAAAGCTTCAGCTGCTTCTGACTCCTTTTCTTGCCGTGTTATTATAAATAAAGAAGTAATGGTCTTGTATCCGTGAACAGACATATGCCAGTGTGCTGCGCAGCACCTCAGAAACCAAAGCAGAGGGCTTTGCTTGCTCTTCCCCCAAGTCTAGTGGAAGGAGTCATGCAGCCCAGCTAATGGAGCTTTCTTTTTTGAAACAGATTTTGATGAATCCAGATTGCACTGCAGCAAAATCCAGATAGAAAAAGCAAAACAAAACCCAGAGGGGTAGCCATGCAGTGGAAATACTTGAAGAGTCCCACGGCACCTTAAAGGCTGACACAATTCACTAAGGAATAAGCTTGGCTGGACTCAAGCCCCCTTTGTCAGATGCATGAATCGAAAGTTAGATGATGTACAAAGAAGAAAATTTAACCTATGCTTCAGCTCCAATTACCACTGACTAATTTTTGGCATGGAGAGGAAACCTTAACTTTTAAAATTTCAGATATCTCATTCAGCCCACATTTTACCAGCTTCCTTGCGAGAACACAGTGGTACCTCGGGTTAAGAACTTCTGGAGGTCCATTCTTAACCTGAAACTATTCTTAACCTGAGGTACCACTTTAGCTAATGGGGCCTCCCACTGCCACCGTGCCACCACTGCACAATTTCTGTTCTCATCCTCAAGTAAAGTTCTGGGTTAGCGGAGTCTGTAACCTGAAGCGTCTGTAACCCGAGATATCACTGTATCTTGGGGGGGCTTTGTCAAAAGCCTTACTGAAATCAAGATACACTATGTCCACAGCATTTCCCTGATCCACCAAGTTTGTAATTCCATTAAAGAAAAGAAATTGGATTCATTGGCGCACACTGGGTGGGTATGTGCATGGGTTGAGACTTTATTTTCAAAATGTGCAAACAGCCTTTCTGCTTAAAGGTACACACAGCAGGGGAGCGCTTGGGAACAAGTCCAGCACTTTTTCACAAGCTCCCACCCCACCCCACCTTGGCTTTGTTGCTGCCTTCAGCTGGTGCTGGTGTTACAGTTGATGGGAGCACTGCCTATCCCTCGATAACTCTGCTTTTGTGCTTCTGAAGTAGCCTGCAACCATTTATTCCTTTGCTTTTGCTTGCAGATTACGTGTAGTGCTTGTGGTACCGGTGGGCACATGAAGAACAACAAAATCTGCCCAGCCAAACTGCCCTCCAAGCCTGTCGCCATGACGGTGGAGCAGGAGGAGGAGCTGGAGAAGACCATCATCCCCACCAATGACAGTGAGCTGATCAAAGTGGAGGGAACCAAGATTGTCTTAGGGAAGCAACTCGTTAAGAGGTAAGCGCCGTGTTTGGCACCATCTCACAGATAGAGGTGCAGGGGTCCTGCCTGGGCTATGGACATCATAAGAGCCTACTGGATGACGCCCACCACAGTCTAGTCCAGAATCCTGTTCTCACAGTGGGCACCCAGATGACTGTGGGAAACCTTCAATAAGGACCTGAGCACAAAAGCACTCTTCCTCCGGTGGTGTCCAGCAACTGGTATTCAGAAACGTTGCTGCCATTGACAGCATTGCCTTTCCTGCATTTGTCCACTTTTAAAGCCATCCAAGATGGTGGCCATCCTCCTGTGGGAGTGAGTTCCACAGTTTAACCATGTGTTTCGTGAAGAAGTATTATTTTTAATCCGTCTTGGATCTCCAAACATTCAAATGTCATTGGACGTCCACAAGTTCTAGTGTTATGAGAGAGAGAGAAACTTTCCACAAACACTTTCCCCATTCCATGCATAATGCTATAAACTTACATCATGTGATCTCTTGCTCACTTTCCTCTAAATTAAGAAGTCCAGAACAAGGTGGAAGAGTTGAAATCCCTTCCTGTGGACGTGTGGGAGTCATCCACATGCGGCAGTGGGTGAACACCTTGTCATTGCCCGGGCCAGACAGGGCCACATATTCCAAAACGGAGAGAAAATCCAGCCCCTGTATTAACTGATTGTCTTCTGGATGACTCCCACACATATCTGGTAGTAAGTGCCCAATACTCCAGTCTTTCTCACAGACTGGCATAGGTCTGTGCAGAACTACCTTTGAAGGTGACTCAGAAACCACAACTAATCAGAATGCAGCAGTAGATTGGTGACTGGGAGTGGCTGCTGGGACCATGTAACACCAGTCCTAAACAATCTATACTGGCTCCCAGCACATTTCTGAGCACAATTCAAAGTGTTGGTTCCAGTGGCGTAGCATGGGCTGTCAGCACCCGGGGCAAGGCAAGTAATTTGCGCCCCCTAACCCGTGGATTTGCGCCCCCAACCCTAACCCCCAGATGTTGCGGCTGGTGCGGCCGGCCCCCCCTGCACCCCCCACGCTACGCCACTGGTTGGTGCTGACCTTTAAAGCCCTAAAGGTATACAGGCCTCGACCCTGTATACCTGAAGGGGCGTCTCTATCCCCATCGTCAGCTCTGACACTGAGGTCCAGCTTTGAGGGTCTTCTGCTGGTTCCCTCACTACAAGAAGGGAACCATTCTTGACAGTGGTGCCCACCCTGTGGAATGCCTTGCCACCAGATGTCAAGGAGAAAAGAACGACACAATTGCATGGCCCCATCAGCCAAAATCCTTGCCAAAAAGAAACATTTTTACCTAAAGTGCTTACATCAGCAAAGATGCCTCTTTGATGTGCTTGGTGAGGCTGTTCCCAAAAAGAGGTCCTGCAACCAAGACGGTTTCAAGTCATTGGGGTAATTGGTTTATAATACCAGCCATTGCACAAGCCACAATGAATTTTACAGGAAGATCAAATAAACCCATAACACCGTAAAATCACACAAGCCTTAAAAAATAAGAACACAACAGTTCATAACAAGTTGCTAAATACCATTTACTATTATCCACAGGAGCAGCAACTGTCTGGTGTACAGTCTAGGACAGGTAGTACCACTGAATCTAAATGAAGCAGCAGGCTGCTGTGTGGGCTGATGGGGTTAAAGTTCTTCAACTTACAGCTCCAGTTACTCCAGACTAGACCCAATAAAAGAGTAAATGGGCTTCATATTGTGCTCTTTATGGTTTAATCAGTCCCTCCCAGAGGAGCAGCTCGGCCCACTGGAGGGAGAGGTGGTGGAAACTGCAGCGTGTTTCTCCTCCCTCTCTCTCCTTGCAGCGCGAATGAAGTTCGCAAGAAGTCTTTAGTCCTGAAGTTCACAAAAGAACAGCTTCTGCAAAAGAAGGATCAGGGCTCTGGAACCACGGCTACTAGTAGCTACTTAAACGTGAGTCCTTGTGTTGCTTTCATTGCTCCCACCCCACCCCTTGTCCTTGCCCACTATCCATCTTGGAAATGGTGGCAACAGCAAGTGCTTATTCTAAGCCTCAGCCAGGGCTGGTTCACTGTAGACCAGGAACGGCCAAAGGGCAACTCCTCCCCCCAAAAGTAGAGACCAATTAGATGCTTTGAGGTGCCTTTTGTCAAGATTCCCAAAAGTCCATCATACGTAAACTTTGGAAGTGCCTTTAACGTCCCACTTCTCTCTCTTTCATCAGCCTCAGAAGTCCAGCCACCAGGGGAGCACAGCCCCCATAGAGATACTGTCTCATATCCTGGAAGGCATTATCAACGAAATGCAAGAACTTCCAAATGTAAGACCTTTTCACCTGTGAGGTTTGATTTTGCCTCTTCTGGCTCTATGCCATTTGCAAAGACAAGGGGGCATTATCCTATCCATATATCAGGAGAGCTAGTTCCTTGAGAAATTCTTGTCTCATATCAGCATTTGAGGGCAATCTTTCTGCTATTTTGAGGATGTTGCCTCTCCACCTCCTGCCAAACTCTACTCCATGAGTTGTGGGTTCAGTCTTCGACAGCTCACATTCTGTTTAGTGGGGTGTATGAAAAGTAATGTGTATCAGAATCATACATCAAAATGTATTATTGGTGTCAGCAGCTTTCAAAGGGGATCAGAAAAATTCTCATGGAGGAAAAGGGAGAGAGGTCAATCAGTGGCTGCAAATCAGGCCAGAAGAGGAGAAGCCCAGGTCAGGGAGCTAGTGCCATCAGCCCCGGAAATTGGCCTGATAATATTTTGTGCCATTTGTTGCTGTTAACTGCGTTCATATTTTAAACCCTGGACCGCCTTGGATGCCTTGGCAAAAAGATGGTGTATAAATGCAATAATAATAATTAAAGAAGAGGTGGTTAAGTCTACCTCTGGACGCCAGTTGCCTTCCTGGCTGAGCATAGGGGGAAACATAATGCTTTATATCCTGCCTTCTAGCAGCAAGCACATCACAGTTGCCTAAAAAGATGGGACCTACCTTTGGCCCAGTCCAGTGCAGCTGCTCCTGCAATCTTGAAATAGTGAAATGACTGTTAAGAAATGACGAGTAACAGTTGAAGGAGCTGTTGGAAAACACCCTGGGGTCACCTGCAAACCCCCAGAACTCCGAGCATCCTCCAATGTGCACTGGAAAAGGCCTCTCCCTTCCTCTCCAGGGCGCTCAGTGACATATGTCAGTTTGATATATGCACACTAATCTTCTGGCATAACACAACGAGAAGAGTGTTATTTACATTCTATATACAGACTACAATAGAATGGCGACCATTCTCTTCAGCTCCAAGAGAACAACCAAAATAATAATAATAATAATAATAATAATTTTTATTTATACCCCGCCCTCCCCAGCCAAAGCTGGGCTCAGAGCGGCTTACAAGCAATAATAAAAACAAGTTGAATGATTACAACTTAAAAACAAAATTAAAATACAACATTAAAATATTGAAACATTAAAATATTAATTGTGAAAGTACATTACAAAGTACATACAACGGAAGAGAGGTCAGGCTGTCTTCCGTTTCCACAGTCTTCTCAGACAGGCGTGTGATTTACACCAGTCACATTTTGCAGCATCGGCTGAATGAAATACTAACAGGAGTTGGGCATGTTTAGCCTGGAAAAGAGGAGACTGAGAGGAGATATCTGAAGGGCTGTCACATGGAGGAGGGTGCAAGCTTGTTTTCTCTTGCTCTGGAAGGCAAGGCTTGAACCAATGGCTTCAAGTTGCAGGAAAGGAGATTCTGACTAAACATACCAGAAGACTTTCTGACAGTCAAGAGCTACTTGACAGTGGAACAGACTCCCTCGAGAGGTTGTGGACTCCCCTTCCTTAGAATGGCTCCAGTGGCCCTTTTGAGGGAGACGGGTTTCATAATCTGCCCTCTCTCTTTGGCAGGTGAACAAAGCAATGGGTTTATCTGGGTTTGTTTGTTTGTCTTAAAAAAATGTTTTTTTCATGTTGTTGTATCCGTCCCTGGTAACTTAAGGGAGGGTGGTATATTAAGAAATAAAAGGAATGCTCACATTCTTTCCCGGTTTACCTCTGCCAGACATCTTACTTCCACAAGCCTGTTAGCAGGAGGGGTGTCAGAAATTATCGCAAGATCATCAGCCAACCAATGGACCTGTACACCCTGCGCCAGAATGTCCGTAAGCAATCTTACAAATCGAGCAAAGAATTCCGGGAGCACCTGGAGCTGATTGTGAAGAACAGTGCCACGTTCAATGGTGAGAGTTAATTTTCTTTCTTTCTTTCTGAACTGTTTCTCTTCTGCTCTTTCTTCCCTCCTTGTGCAAAGTGTCCCAGCCTCAAAAAACAGGTTATGGCAACTGGGGCAGTGGCTTGGTGCTCTTTCTGAGGATGTTCAGGGAAGAGGAGGAATGGGCTAGGCAAAGGGCGGCTTTTAAGTATTGATCTTTAAAAAAAAACAAAACCTCCAATATTTTATTTTTCCAATTTTTCATTTTACAATGTTTCTAACAAAAAAGGTTAAATATAAACAAAAATCAACGTTTTCTTCAACTTCCCTCCCCTCCTCTCTACTGTTCCTTATTTCATGTCACAGACTTACTGCATAACCAATTCCAACCAATTTATAAATTTTATCTTTTCCCTCTCTATAAGTTATTTTTTACTGCTCGTGTTTACATCAATCCTGCTGAAGTTTTTAAGTGTTTACAATTTGTCTTCATATATTCAACAATCTACCCCCATTCTGTTAAAAAAAAGGTCTCTCATCTTGATCTTTTATTCTTCCAGTAAGTTTCGCCATCTCTGCATAGCTCTGTAAGGCTGCCTTGTGCTGGGGAATTTCCTTCTGATGCTCACCTACTTTACACTGTGACCTGCTTTCTTCTTTAAACCCTCTGGTGATGGTCCTGTCTTCACTAGGTGTCCAATTATTTCTCTGACGGATGGCCTTATATATTTGTAAGTTGCCTGCATGCTCCCCTTTGTGATTTCCTGGTTCCTTTGCTCTCAGTGTGACTGCTTCTCTTTCCCTTGTCTGATTTCTCAACTGGACCTGCTAAGAAAAAACCTCATCTATCTTGAGTGATTTCAGCTAGAACTAGTCCTTCTGGACTACCAAGGAAGCGTTGTGATACCTGCTCCTTTCCTCTGGGGCCATGATCTCCCAGCAGCTTGGGGACAGTGGGAATGGAGCAAAATAAAAGCATTGCTTTGCTGGCTGCTTCTCTATTGCCGTCACACCGTGGAGCAGCCTTTGCCAATCTGATGCCCATCAGATGTTTTGGACTGCAACTTCAGTGTGACTTTGTTGACTTGGGCTGATGGGAATTTCGGTCTAAAACATCTGGAGGACACCAGTTGGATGTAAAATCAAGTGTGTGCTCTCTGAGACTTCTGATGAGTCTCCAGGTTAGCTCTCCATACCACTGGGGAACAGGACCAGCTTAACCACATGTAAGCTTAAATGTGTAACTTGCCTTTTGTCAAGACACACAACAACACCATCCCACAATAAAGGTTTCTGCTGTGTGTTTGCAGGGCCAGAGCACAAGTTGACTCAGATTGCTCAGTCAGTGCTGGACTTCGGTGATCAAAAATTGAAAGAGGCAAGTCAGATTGTGGAGGGAGGGGTTGCTTGTGGCTTGGAGGTACGAGTGTTGCTTAGGGTACTTATAGGGCTGAGCTATTTGCATAAACAGTTTGGTGATTCTGGACTGAAGGGAGATCTCTCTTGAAAGGTCTAAAGGCAGCCAGAGTGGTTTGTTGGATGCTTGCATTAGAAGCTGAGCATAGAACCTGCTCTCTTGATTTAATAGTTTTTAGTGGTAGAGTTCGAATGGTGACTTTACTATCCAATACTAATTTTGGTTTCTGGATTTTAACTGAAAGTTACTGAATTTGAAAGTGCAGCATAGATTTCCAAACAGATTGTGAATGTTGTATTAGCTGTGGGTGAGAAAGATTCCATGGTCATTATCTAATTAAACAAAACTTATTGCTGGAAGGACAGAATCAGAATCGCACACAAAATATGAACACAAACAACAAAATTTTTGGTTGTTGACAAAAAATATTTCTCCAAAAAGGACACCAATTTATTTAATGGTAAAACATGATCTTGTTTGTCTACAGCTTATTTTAACTATAAAAAAATTTAAAATTGGAATGTAGTGCTTTTTAATAATAGTGGTATTAGTGAAAATGAAAAAAGACAGTTCCAGGTAACTGAGAGAATGTGAACAATAAGCTTCTTTTATGGGTCATGTTGCATGTGAGAAAACCAGCCCAAATTGCTGGAGATTTTGAGTTGTAGCTGACTTTCCTTATGAATAAAGATGGGACATGTGCGAATGCCTTCTGTTTTAAAACCTGAACTACTGGTAATTGGATAGGAACAGAAGATGTTGAAATATATTTTTGAAATTACATAAGCAATAAAAACACGGTAGGCACATAGAAAACCACCCCATACTGAGTCAGGCCATTGTTCCATCTTAACTCATTTAGCTCTCCAGGGAATCGGGTAGGAAGCATTCACAGCTCTACCTGGAAATGCCAAGGATTGAACCCAGGACCTTCTGCATGCAAAGGAGGTGCTCTGCCATTGAGCAGTGTTCAGCAAAATGTGGGTTGCTATAAAGGAGTTGCTCTGAAGCTGAGTGTGTTTCTGTACCTTGGTGTCCTTTCAGAAGGAAGATAAACTGGCTCGTTTGGAAAAGGCAATTAATCGCCTTCTGGATGATGTTAATCAAGCGACCTTCTCCTATATTCTGGACAGGATTGTATCCCAGAAGATAAAGGCTGTTCCTCATGTATGTCTTCCCTTAGCATTTGGTGGTGATGGAAAAGAGCTTGTGGAAAAGGGGACTGTCACAGTAGCCTTGTGCTTGGAGGATAAAGCTATCAGTGACTTCTAGCCACAATGACTATGTTCTACCTCCACTTCTAAATACCAGTTGCTGGGAATCACAAGTGGGGATAGTTTCTGTTACACTCATGTCTTCCTTTTGGGCTTTCCACTGGCCTCCACTTGGCTGCTGTGCAAGCAGGATGGTGGGACTACAGTGGTACCTCGGGTTAAGAACTTAATTAGTTCTGGAGGTCCGTTCTTAACCTGAAACCGTTCTTAACCTGAGGTACCACTGTAGCTAATGGGGCCTCCCGCTGCCGCTGCGCGATTTCTGTTCTCATCCTGAAGCAAAGTTCTTAACCCGAGGTACTACTTCCGGGTTAGCGGAGTCTGTAACCTGAAGCGTCTGTAACCCGAGGTACCACTGCATATGGTTCCTGAGCTGTATTTGAGCAGCACTGCATTTAACAAATGCTGATGCTGCACAGCTCCAAAATTATCTGGCTCTGGAGTTCCTTACTTTGGGTTTGACAAAAATGCTATAGTAGAATCCAGGCACCTCCAGAGGACTTGGGATTTGTTGGCAGATAAAGGGATGTTCCCTCTAGATTCAGCTTGATGTTGTGCAAAAGCTTTTCAGTGTCTTATGCAGATACTGGATCCAGCATGCAATTCACCATGCAAGACTTGCTTGCTCATTCTCTTTTTACCCTCTTTTTGCTTGCAGGCCAGGCTCTTTTTCCGTCCTGTAAACAGGAGACGCGTGCCAAAATATTACAAAGTCATTGTCAGCCCAATGGACCTGAGGACTATCAGCAAGGTGCGAACTTTGAAGGGTGCAGCTGTTGTTGGTTTATGTTGCAGCTTCTCAGAACTGTCTTTTGTAAACTGCTTCAAGGTTTTCTTACAATCAGGCAATGTATAAATTTAGTTAAATGAAATAAAAGAAGCCTTGGCAGAAAAGGCCCAAGGTTGATGGCAGCATTTTAAATCCAAGATAAAATACCAGGAATAAAACTGGAATATGGAAATGTGGGCTGAGGGTGAAGAAATTCTGCTTTCCTAATCTCAGCCACCAGCTGCTGACTTGGAGGCCAAAAAGTCATGGGGAAAATAAATAACTCAAAGACATGTGCTGTATTTTGTAACTCTGGCTTGGGTCATGTTGAGCAATCAGGGAGGTTGTGATGGGGAGAAGCAGTTCTATATGTGAAAGGAATCACCAGGACACTCCAAAATATTAGTGAAGTGTAAGGAAGAAAGGCTCCTCGCAAAGGATCCACTTCAGACTTTTTGTATGCCAGAATTCATATTGCCTCCTTAAGGCTTCACATTCCCATCTTGTCTCCTATTCATTCATTCTAGAATATCTCCAGACATAAATACCAGAACCGAGAAGTCTTTGTGGATGACGTGAAACTGATCCTTGCCAACAGCATTAAATACAATGGTAAGAGACCCTCTTGGCTCCTTGCCATGTCTGCAGCCCTTTGACTCACATTTACAGAGAGTTATCAGGGCTTTGTGGGGCACCTTTGCGAGAAGAAAAGGCTAAGGAGTAAACCCTACACAAATCTGGATGGCAGTTAGATGGCATCTTGTAGGCCTCCTTCTGGCAACTCCTGCAGCCCAGCTGGTGCCAAGCCTCTTGCTCTGCTTTCCTTTGGACCACATCAGTGAGGCTGAGAGAGGGGTCTTGCCAGCTGGGCAGTCCAGGACCTCCAGACACACTGCCCAGGCTTGCTCTCCAGGGAGGTCACTTTGATGCTGCTAATGAAGCAGTTTGTCTTTATCCCCGGAGGCACACTCCATTGTCTCTTGAGACAGACAGATGCCAGCAATAAGGGCAAGACCTGAATGTGACTCCACATCTACTCATTAAGACATTAATGCATGCTTTTCCAAAATGTAGCTAGTTCCCTTGATGAAAATTGCTTCTTCTGGGGACTTTTCTCTTAAGCTTCTTCAGCTCTTGGGGTCCAATACTGCTTTGTAAGCAGGCATGAACAGAATACAGGAGGGCTGGTTAATCCCCAACCTGGGGCTTCTAATGTGTCCTCCCCATCCAGCAATTTTTTCTGTCCCCCAAGATCCCACCAATTTTGGTAGCAAAGGGGCAGTCGCAGCGCTGAGAAAGCCAGAGAGCTTTTAATTCTCTCCACTGAGTCCAGCTCCCTGGTGGACATGCAACCCACTCTCTCCCACAGTATTAGATAGATCGTTTGATTGAATGGAAAGGAGGGATTCCTCTCCTCAAGCTAGCTGGTTTGTGCTGATTAGCTGAGGAGGGGCTGAATGTCTGGTGTGCAAGTTGAGAGTGTGCAATGCTCACTTCCACTGCAGGCATATGGCCCCTGGGGAGCGGGAATTGGCAGACAGGCCTTGAAAGTTTACCAGCTCATGGACTAGAGTATTGGTTTTGATTAAATCTCAGGGCCTCTTAAAACGTGCTTGGGGGAGGGGAGGTTCAGGAGTCTTACATGGTCAGAGCTTAAGGAAACCTTAAGGAGTTCTGCAGGGAAGAGAGCCTTTGAAGAATACCACATTCGGTTGCCACCAGTGAACTTGGCAAAGCTTTGGAAAGCTCTGGGTGTATATCACAAGGAAGCATGGCCCTTGGCCCTGAAGAAGACCACTTGGAAGTGGGTTGCTTATTCCTGTGGCTTTCTTGTGTGCTCAGGTCTTAAGGAGCAGCATTAAGGAGATGTGGTTTGTTTGTATTTCCAATTCAGGTCCTGACAGCCAGAACACAAAAACAGCTCAGGAGATGGTGGACATCTGTTACAAGGCACTAGGAGAGGTAGGTGGCCCAGCAAGCCAATGCTGCCAAGGACCGTTTTTAATTCTTCAGCAAACACTTACTTTCTCTGTCTTTCTGCTTCTTCAGTATGATGAGCACTTGACCCAGCTTGAGAAGGATATCTCTGCTGTTACCAAAGCAGCCTTAGAGGAGGCAGACCTGGAGAGCTTTGACCCAACCATCTCTCAGCCCTGCATGCCCCAGGTGAGGCTGCTTGCCAAAGCTCTCTTTTCAGGGACCCTCTTCTGGCATCAAGGCCTGTGGCTGCAGTTTGGGGTGGTGGCTGCAGCAGGGATAATGTATGTGCTTCTTTCTGACTCAACCCTGCCTATGTTGTTCTGCTTTATTAGATTTCTGAGCCACATCTCCATGCTGGACCTAGTAGCACTGGGAGACCATCTGGCTGGGAAAGAGCCCATTGGCCAGCTAGGCCCTTCCTGGCTACTTTAGCAGGCAGCATTGCCTACTCTGATTCTCTCCAGTGGCTTAGACAAGGAGGAGGTTTTCCTATCACCTGGTACCTGTTCCTTTTTAAATGGGTGTGTGTGCGCTAGAGACTGAGCTGCTGACCACCAGCTTGAAGAGCCCCATCTTCTTCTTTTTTTAATAATTAATTTTTATTAATTTACAACAAAAACAAATCACACAATAATTTCACATCCAATTTTCACAAAATCTTTCTTTTCTGGACTTCCTTCAGCTTTTCCATAAATCATTCATAGTCATTATTAATTTCCGCATTTATTAAGCTTGTATTGTCATTATTTAAACCTTTCTTTTTCTATTCCCTTTTAACAATACTTCTTGCGTTTCACAGTGCTTTTTTAAATCCCTCTAGCATTATTTGACCCTCACTTATACTCCCCAGATATTCCACAAATTTTCCCCAGTGAACTTTTGGTCTCTTAAGTATCTGATCTTCCCAGTCAATTTATCCAACCCAGCATAGTGTAACAGCTTCCTTCTCTGAAGAGCCCCATCTTCACACAGAGTCAGAGTAGCCAATACTGCCTGTGAGAGAGCACAGTACTTGGGCTAGTTGGGCAGTTGTCTGACCTGGTGTAAGGCAGCTTTGCCTTGGCCACCAGCATTTCTTTCATATTGCAGGCACAAGAACTTTACATTGAAGAGCCCCATCTTCTTCTTTTTTTTATAAATATTTTTTATTAATTTACAACAAAAACAAATCACACAATAATTTCACATCCAATTTTCACAAAATCTTCAAAAATTCAACAGGCTTCCAGGAATAGTTATTGTTACTGAATCAGCGAAAATATTTCTAGGTTGCTTTACATTCAAGGCTTCAAAGGTGACTTGCACTTAAAAAAACAAAAACAAATTAGTAACAAAAATGACAGGTATACACAGCATTAAAGCAGCACAGAAATTACAGGCTAGTTGTCGCTCTCTATTACAATTACTACTACAATTTTTATGCCATCCTGAGGATTACAGGGTGGTTTACAATATAAAAACAAAAAAATGCAATTGTAGCAAACAAAAGCAATAACTGCTCAGCACACAGTTTAAAAGGCCAAAGATTGTTTCATTAGCCGAAAGCCTGTTAGAGAGGAATGTTTTCTCCTGGTGCCTAAAGGTGTATAATGAAGGTGCCAGGTGAGCTTCTCTGGGGAGAGCATTCCACAAATGGGATGTCACTGCAGAAAAGGACCAGTCTCATGTTGCCACTCTCCGGACTTCCCATGAAGTGGGCACATGAAGAAGGGCCTCCAATGATGATTGCAGGGTCAGGGTCCGTTGACATGGGGGGAGGCAAGCGGTCCTTGAGGTATTGCAGTGCTGAGCTGTTCAAGGCTCTATCGGTCAAAATCAGCACTTTGAATTGGGTCTGGAAATTAATTGGCAGCCGGTGCTGTGGGCCAGGATTGGCATTATGTGCTCAAACCGTCTTTCCCATAACAGAAGTGTTCTGCTCCACAGCTTTTAACGCCATGTGATGTTTCATTATTTTATTCACTGCTGGAGGCTCAGATTTCCACTGACTTTGGGCAAATCATTGGCTCTGCCTCACTCACTATGCAAGGTTGTTGTGAGTATAGATGAGTAGAGCAACCTTGTGTGCAAGGTGGTTGCAAATCATCTGCTTGCTGCAAAATACTGCAGAAGTAAGTACTAGTGCGGCTGGTGATGCAGGCACTCGGGTTTATTTATGAAACCACTGCAGTTTGCCAGGGCCATTTTTAGAGAGCAGCTAGCTACCTTCATATGCCAGGAAATTCTCTGCAACCTCCTTTCTACCATTGGTTGTTCCATCATGACAGAAAGTGGAAGATGAAAACAGAGACCTGGGTGAAAAGGAAGAAGGCTCAGTGCAGCAGCCTCAGGCCAGCCTGCATTATGAAGACTTGACCCTGTCAGATAACGAGGAGAGTGACAGCAGTGGCAAGGAAGACGATGACACTTTCACACGTAAGTTTTCACTCTTTACATAGCAAACTGCCTTGCGCTGAGTTAAACCATTGCTCCATCTAACTCATGGTTGCCTACACTGGCTGGCAGTGGTTTCAAGGGCTCCAGATCAGCCAGGGGTTGGACCTGGGACCTTCTGCGTGCAAAGCAGGTGCTCTGCCATTGTGCTGTGGTCCTTTGGCTATTAGCAAGAAGCAAACGCTTGTGAATTCAGGCAAATGTACATTCCTTTCAGTTGCTGTGGCTTACCAGGACCGTGCAAACTGATCACAAGCTGTTGCCAGAGTTTGTCCTTGGTTGAAGTTTGTGGTTAGTGAGGAAGCATCTTAAGCCAAGACCCCTCACTTCTTTTCTCCTCCCAGCTTGCTTAAACCAGGGCCAAGATGTTCCTAGCCAATCCACAGAGCCTTTTGGATCTGCCCACTCCCCATCTCCTCTTCTGCACCCCTGTGTGGTTATTAACCTCTCCCCCCTCTAAGCCTAATTGCTATGCTGATGGGGTAGATGTAAGGAGGGGTGGAGTAATGCTCCCATCTCCACATGCTGCAGAGCCTAAAAATTGTGCTACCTGCATGACGACTTAAAAAAAAGGTCCCATTTATGACATTTTTTTTTCTAAGACCAATTGTCATGCAGGTGGGGATGGGGAGGGTAGAGATAAGATGAATGGTGACTGAAATGACTATGTGTGGATGGGGAGAATGAGTATGCAAGGGGCCATAGGGATGTGTGAATGAATGGAAGCAGGGGAGAGCATGCAGATGGAGACTCTTCCGATTTCAGCTTTGGCTCCCCCCATTGTCAGTAGACTCTTCCCCACCAGTTTCTCTCAGGGGAATCAAACTTTTGACTTAAAAGTTTACTGCCTCTGCAGTAGAGCAAATGATTATCGGAGATGCCTAGCTGTTAAATGCTGAGAAAGGAAAGCTGAGGATAGCGGAAACATAGTACACATGAATGGAAGATTCCATGTGAGAATGGGGGACCCCAGACTGAAAAAGCTTCCTCTAGTCTAGTTTATCATATGGCACTAACTTTTCCAGTGGCTGACTTTGTTCAAATGCAAAATGCTTTTGAGGTTCTTATTTGAAGTGCAGCTTAGCCACCTTCTGAAGGATGACAAAACTACTCAAAGGAGAGCAATATCCTTGGAGCCATTTGCAGGTGACCTGGGGGATAAAACAGGCTTGGGTAACTTTATTGTGGCTACCCATTTTCTGTCCTGTTGTGCAGCAATCCAGCAAAGTGAAAGTAGCAGAGATTCAGGTGCAGGATCCTCTGCAGTGAGACCGAGACAGCCTTGTGTTCTTCAAGAGAATGTGCAAATAGACAAAGACAACAAAGACAGCATGATGTCGTATGAGGCAGCAGGGAAGATTTCACATGCCATGGAGTATAGCAGTTCCAGGTAACCATGGACAAGTGTGCTGTTGGAGCCATTAAGGAGTGTTTGGTTGTCTCAAAAGCAGGTTGGCTGCGCTCAGTTCAGATGACTCTTACGTGTTGCCGTGGGCCTCCCTGTTCTTTACTGCTCTTCTGTTTACTGGTTACACTTTCATACCACCCATCCAACCAAGTTCTCTGGGCAGTCTGCTCATACAAGAAAATATGAAATGCAGTACACCATTAAACTCTAAAACCAAAGTGGGGGTTGGGGAGGGAACTCACACAGCAAGAAAAAGCCCAGCAAAAAACAACAACAAACATCTAAAATTAACATAAAGCACAGCAACTAAAACAATTTAAACAATGCATTTCTCAATTGCTGCAATCCATCAGTCACCAAACCAAAACATGCTATCACAACTTTAGTAGTAACCCCCATGAGTCAATCCTGGCTTCTTTGCAGGTGTGATTTATAACCCTAGTCATGGGCAGTCTTCCCTATTCTTTAAATATTTACATGGATTAGTTCTTGAACATACATAAAAATAGAAAGTGCGGCAGCACACATTCATCTCATGAGGGGAGTAATAATCTTATTCCCGCATTGCAGGGGTTTGGACTAGATGAGCCTTGGGGTCCCTTCCAACAATGCAACTCCATGATTCTATCCTATTCTATTCTAACCAAACCCTTACCCTTGCCATGCAGGATTAAACCTATGCAATTGCCTTAGGGCACTGCCCATGAAAGGTTCATTCTGATGCTAAAATGTTCAGTCTCTTAACTCCATTTGCATCTGATTCTGCCTGCAATGCTTGCATAACCTCCTTCCGCACAGCAATCTTGCCTCTGATGGGAGCAGTCTTGAGTGGTAGGGTTGGGGTGGTATTGCTGCACCAGATGCACACCTTGAAGGATGGCTGCACAAATGAGATGGCTTGGATGGTGTTCAAAGATCAGACAGATTCATGGAGAAAAAGTCTATCCATGGCTACTTGCCACAAGGGTAAGAGGCATTATGCCTCCGAATGCCAGTTGCTGGGAATTGGAGTTGGGAAGAGCATTGCTGTTGTGCTCATGTTCTGCTTGCGGGCTTCCCATAGGCATCTGTTTGGCCACTGTGGGAACAGGATGCTGGACTAGATCCAGCAGCCAGGCTCTTCTTACATTCCTAACGAATCAGAAACCATGCACTTGCGCTGATAAAAATGTTCAGAGAAGCACCAAGTGAATGCTACTTTGCATTTACAATGTATCACACTTTCGCGTTTTCCTTCACTATATTGTTTCTCTTCTGTAGAGTGCTCAGTACACATGAACTTATTTTCTTTATTGAGGTCAAAGTTCAGACAGCAGAATTAACAACAGGAACAATTTTGTCTACTGCGCCCGCCCCTTTAAAATTCCCTATAAGCTTATTTGCATTTAAAATAGCACTCCTTCAGCCAAAACCTATGTTCCAGAGTTTAAAATCAGTACTCATTCATCGACTATCGCTGTCACTGCAGCCTGTCTTGTCCTCGTTGCCATAAAATAGAATTTCATGACAGGCCTGGTGATATTCGGATCTTTTGTCAGCAAGAAGATATTTAACATAGGTTTCCTCTGAGCAGCCAGGTAATTTCCTTAGTAACCGTTGAATTAGCTCTCTTTGGGTATCATGATACAGTGGGCAATATAGAAGAATGGGCCCAGTGGATTCAATCTCATCAGAATTGCATGGGTATAATCTCTGTTGGACTGGGATGTCATGATATCGGCCCGCTAATAATGCTGAAAGGAGAACATTAAAGCGGGCTATGGAAAATGCCCAACAGTGTTTAGAGTTGTCCAGTGCACTTAAATAATTTGCTGGATAGGATCTTTGAAGTTCGTGTAAAAATTTACAAATTTTGAAGGATTGATTAAGATCATTTTGGAATTCTCTGTCCTGGATTCGTTCTCTAATTATTTAAGATATTTAATTCTCTAATTAATTAAGAGCTAGTCCTTCCCATTTCCAGACCTAAAATATATTCAGGAGAAAGGCCGTATAAAGCCAGTTTTCTTGTGACGCCCTTCCACCATTTTATTTGATAATTATCAATCAGTGTCAAAGAGAGCAGCCCAGTTGAGGTCTTATTACTGTAGGTCTTAGCCATGTGTACAGAGTAACTAGCCACACTTCGGCTTCAATCATATTTAGGCCCATCTCCAGTCTACAGGGCTGCATTGGGGACACATTTAGGAATTTGGAGAATTGACCTTAGGAATCCTGATTGTATTTTTCCATAAGGGTCCAAATTAGAGAGGGGGACTAGTTGTGCACCATATAATAATTGTGCTATGGATTTTGCAGCAAATGGTTTGATAGCAGCTGGGTTAGAAATTTCCTCCCTTTGCTCAATGGAATCTTAAGATTGCTGCAGTACTTTTTTGGGCCATAGAGGAAGTGTGATTAATATGGACAGCTTTCTTGCTTGAAGCTTGAAAGACAACCCCTAGATATTTGAAACAGGTGACTTGTTCAATGTCTTGGTTATCTATGCACCATCTGTAGGTTTTCCTTCTATTGGAGAAAACCATGACTTTTGTTTTTTGGTAGTTTACTGCTAATTGATCCTCCAGTGTTGGACTAGTTTCTTAAGAGCTCTCTTAAGGCCAATTTGTGTCTGAAACAGGATGACAGCATTATCTGCATAAAGCAGGATAGGCAACATTTTATCTGCCTTTTGGGCCATGTATATCTGTCCCTTGAAGATGTTTAATAAGGGAATAAATGTTAACACAAAAAGGGGGCCAATAGGCAACCTTGTTTGACTCCCTTAGCTATTATAATTGGATTAGGAAGATGACCTGCCCAGCTGCATCTCACACTTGTGTTGCTGTAAAGTTTGTATATCAACAACAGCTAGCATCGGTCTATCGTCTTTCTAAGTTTGTCCCACGCTCAGTACACATGATAAATAACAACAGCATCATGAGATTTCTTTCTTTTCCAGTAGCCACGAGGACGAGGAAGAAAGTGACGACCTCCCTTCCATTGCAGGAGACAGTGATCTGGATTCAGATGAATAAAACACTTTATTGGGGATCATGATAAGATTGCTTCAGGGTCTCAGTGTATAGATTTTTCATTGTTATCCAATGAAACGCTGCTGCTAAACTGAGACACTTGTTGTTGATTCATTCTTTTATGAATCAATATTGTGTTTAGGATGTATATAAAGGTATATTAAAAATTACCCTTAACTGCACGAGAGTTGTTTTTTGTTCATACAAGCACTCCTTCTAAAAGTCCAATTTGGCCTTCTAAAAGTCCAATGTGGCTCTCACCACATGAAGCATTACTGCTCAAACCACTTGGAAAGAAAGGAAAATGGCTCACATAGGCTGATTTATTAAAGGAACATGATGGAAAATGGAAATTAAGAGATTATGATGAGATCAAAGACCACTTTCAGAGTTGGTTGCACTATGTATTAGAGTATTTTAATATTTTTTATTGGAAGCCGCCCAGATGGGCGGGGTATAAATAATAAATTATTATTATTATTATTATTGACAACTATATGAAACACATAAAGAAGACAGCAAGAAAGGATTTAGTTATACTAGATCTAGGTTTCAAACGGAAGTGATTGAAGGGAAAGGGAAATTACTGAAGGCCGCATACAGCATATTACAGTGGTGCCTCGCAAGACGAAAAGAATCCGTTCCGCGAGTCTCTTCGTCTTGCGAAGCAAGCCCATTAGCGGATTAGCGCTATTAGCGGTTTAGCGGCTATTAGCGGCTATTAAAGGCTTAAGGGATTAGCGGATTAGCTGCTAAAAGGCTATTAGCGGCTATTAAAGGCTTAAGGGATTAGCTGCTAAAAGGCTATTAGCGGCTTAGATCAGCTGATAAGCGGCTTAGATCAGCTGTTAAGCGGCTTAGCGATCAGCTGTTAAGCGGCTTAGGGGCTTGGGAAAAAGGGGGGGAGGGGAAAAAAACCCCAGGAATCGCAAGGCATTTTCGTCTTGCGAAGCAAGCCCGTAGCAAATTCATCCTGCGAAGCACCTCCAAAACGGAAAACCCTTTCGTCTAGCGGGTTTTCCGTCTTGCGAGGCATTCGTCTTGCGGGGCACCACTGTATTAGAATGGGAGATGAAAGATGAAGAGGTAAAATCAGTTATGATTAAATGGGCACAAGATGTAGGTCACACCATTATGATGGAAGACTGGGTTAAATTATGGAAAACTGACTTAAAATTTACAGATTGTTCCCTATTGAAGAAGAATTACATGAAGATGATGTACAGATGGTGTACAACACCAGTGCAGTTAGGGAAAATGTACAAAACTAGTTCAAATATATGTTGGATTAAGAATTTGTCAAGAATGTATAACTTGCTGTTGAAATGGAACACTCAGGATGAAATGGTGAAATCAGCTATGATTAAATGGGCACAAGATGTTGGACATAATATAAGATGGCTGACTGGGAACAGTTATGGACCACAGGTATGAAATTTATGGCATGTAATGCCTTAAGAGAAAACTTAATGAAAATGATTTATAGGTGGTACATGACACCAGTCAAGCTTGAAAAAAATTATCATTTGCCCGACAATAAATGTTGGAAATGTAAAGAGACTGAAGGTACATTCTTTCACCTTTGGTGGACATGCCCAAGGATTAAGACATTCTGGGAGATGATTTATAATGAAATGAAAAAGGTTTTCAAATATACCTTTCTGAAGAAATCAGAGGCCTTTCTCCTGGGCATGGTCGGCCAATTGGTGTTAAAGAAGGATAGAACTTTTTTTATGTATGCAACAACAGCAGCTAGAATACTTATTGCGAAGTATTGGAAGACACAAGATCTACCCATTTGGGAAGAATGGCAGATGAAGTTGATAGACTACATGGAACTGGCGGAAATGACTGGCAGAATCCGAGACCAGGGAGAGGAGTCGGTGGAAGAAGACTGGAAAAAGTTTAAAGATTATTTACAGAAATACTGCAAAATTAATGAATGTTAAAATGTTGGAATGAAGTTATATGGCTTTAGTAGAAATGTTATAAGGATTTAAGTACAAATAGATTAATGGAATTTTAAAAGTAAAATAAGGTTAGAATGTGTTAAGATAATTATTTGACAGATAACAGAGGAAGATGGAAAGGAATTGCTGAAACATTTGACAGAAGTGGAATACAAAAAGGGAGGTGTGAGGAGGTCAGTGAAATAAGTGAATAAACGATATGATATTGAAATTGTTTGAGTGTTATAAATTGTTTTGTTTTGTTTTGTTTTGTTTAATGTGTTTAGTGTTATGCAATGTCCTTATATTGTATTGCATTGGTTCCCCCCCTCTTTTTTCTGTTTTTGTTTGGTTTTGTAATGTTTTCAAAGAATCATAGAGTTGGAAGAGAACACAAGGGCCATCGAGTCCAACCCCCTGCCAAGCAGGAATTTAAAACCTTTGACCCCGACGTTTTAATTGTTCAAAAAGCAATAAATATTATTTTTTTTAAAAAAAACCAAATATATGTTGGAAGTGTAAGGAAAAGGAGGGAACATTTTATCATATGTGGTGGGATTGTAAGGCAATTAAAAAATTTTGGGAAATGATATACAACGAATTGAAGAAAACGTTCCATTTAACATTTGTTAAAAACCCCGAGGCATTTTTGTTGGGGATTGTAGGGAAAGACCTGCCAAAAAAGTTGAAAAACATCTTCATGTATGCGACAACGGTCACAAGAGTTCTGGTAGCACAAGGATGGAAGTCTGAATAAACCCCAACTAAAGAATCATGGCAAGAAAAATTGACGGACTATGCAGAACTGGCTAAACTGACATATAAGCTACGGGACAAGGATAACTGTGACTTTAAGGATGAATGGGAACCTTTTACAAAGCATCTGAAGACCCAACAAAGTGAACTGGACACCTTGGCAGGTTTTGAATAAATATTCACAATTTTTTTATTGATAATAATCAGCTAAACGGTTTGAGGATCTATACAACTTTGTAACATGCAGAAAACAGCAGTCTCAGAGAAACCAAAAACTGGAACTGAGGGAAGTCGGGTGGGTTCTGTGGGGGAGGGGGAGGGGGGGAAATGGGGGGGGGGGAATAAGGATGATATGTTTTTGGATAATATGTCTTTTTATAATTTTGAATAAAAAATAAATAAAAGTCCAATTTTGCCAACCAATGCAATTGCTGTATGTATGTATGTATATTTGTGGTACAGTTTGTGTTAATTTGTCCATCCCTGGTGTTTTTGAAAAGCATTACCAATTTAGGAGCTTAAATGGATGACTTGCATCCACATCCCTCGGTCACATATGCTTGGCTCTAAATACCCTTTTGCTTCCAAGCAAGCAAGTTATCACTCACAGGTTTTGATCATAGCTGAGGAACACTTAACCAAACTCTGAATAACCCTGTATCTATAAAGTCTGGTGTGTGGTTTCAGTTTGAATAAAGGGAATAAAGAGTTTAACACTTGCAGATCCCAAACCACTTTGAAAGCTGTTACCACGAGAGGGCGAATGGGTGCATGCCAGAGACGTAGCGTGGGCGGGGGGTGGGTGCCCGTGGCCCGTGCACAATTTTGTGAAGGGGCGCAAACAGGCTCCCCCACAGCAGACTCCTTTATCAGAGCCTGGCTCTGCGCAAGGAGCTGCACAGCTTGTGCCTGGCGCAGCTCTGCCCGTGGGTCAGGCCTGACCTGGCGGAGGAGAGCAGGAGGAGAGTGGGTGGCAGGTTTCCCATGCCTTTCCTACCCTGAAATGTGCGCCCTGGGCAGTGTGGGCATATGCTCTGCCACTGGTGTATACAGGGAACTGTGCTTTGGGTGGAGGGTCTAGAACATGGGTAAGCAGCTTAAGGCCCAGGTGCCAGATCCGGCCCAATCGCCTTCTAAATCTGGCCTGCTCAAAAAAACAAACAAACAAAAAAATCTGGCCTGCAGATAGTCGGGGAATCAGCATGTTGTTACATGAGTAGAATGTGTCCTTTTATTTAAAATGCATCTCTGGGTTATTTGTGGGGCATAGGAATTCATTCTTTTCTTCTTTTCCCCCAAAATATAGTCTGGCCCCCCACAAGGTCTGAGGGAAAGTGGACCGGCCCCCTGCTGAAAAAGTTTGCTGACCCCTGGTCTAAAACTTTAATTCTGGCTGAGGGGAGCCCAAGTCCACCATACCTCCCACTGAAATTCATCAAGTGGGGTCTTGGGTCTTGATACTTTGGGATAAGGTTACCAGATTTTTTTTCAAAGAATCCGGGGATACTTTTTTTTTTGAAAAGAGAAAAAAGAAGTTATTAAAAAAGGTTGTTTTTTTAAAAACAAATTAAGAAGTACTATCTTTTCTTCTGTGGTCTCTGTCTCATGGCCTTCCTCTGGGCCCCGGCTAGCTGCCGTGGAGTGGGCTCAGGTCAGGCCTGGGCTCGGCCATGTGTCCTTGCCCTCCTGGTGCTCTCCTACCTCCTCCTCAGTGGCGGCAGTGGCAGGTCGGGGCTCCCCTCTTTCTTCACCTTCCTCTTTCTCTCTCTTCCTTCTCCTTATCCCTGCATCAGCTCCAGGGTTTTCCTGGCGCCGGAGTGCCGCTGGGCAGTCGGCTGGGTAGCCAGGCACTGTCGCTCCCAGCTCGATTTGGGTTGGGGGGGTCTGCAGTTCCCCCAGTTGACGCACTGGGTATCGCTGGTTCCCCCTCAACAGTAGCAGCCTCAGCAGCCCAGAGTCAGCCTGGTAGTGCAGTTGGTTCTGGCTGGCTTCAAGAGCTGCTCACTGCCATGGCATCCGCCATTTTGCCTCACCAAGTCCCCATATGTCATGATGTGTCTTGTGCTGTTGAACCAATCATGGAACATTCATTCCCTACTAATAAATCTACAATACTTAAAATATAAATCCAGGGACATTAAATGAAATCTGGGGACATTCTGGGGACGGATTTTGTCCATGGACAGAATCATAAATCTGGGGACTGTCCCCGGGAAATGGGGACATCTGGTAACCATACTTTGGGAGGCACAGCAAAAATGCTGCTTTGTCCCAAGAGAAATAAAAATCGGTTTGCGGCATGAGCCCGTGGACGTTGCCTTGGAAACAACCACTAGTGAATTCAGTGGGGCTTCCAGGTCCAAATAAGCAGAGTCGGGCAATCAGGATGATCAGGGGCTCGGAGCCAACCATCAGCCAATGGAAGGAATATTTTTATTTTGTTTTGACATCAGCCAATGGTTTGGAAAAAGAGCTTCAAAGAAGAGATCCCCTGATGGGACTATCAGGTACCAGAGCACGTGCGCCTTGCTCTCATGAAAAGAGGGGGTGTAGGGGGGTGTCTCCCTCATTCGTCCCCCCACCCTCCAGATAATGAGGAGCGTCTCTCATTGGCTCCTAGATCTTGCTTTTCAATTGGGTGCTTTAAAAAATACACATCACGTGGCTACGCCTTTGCGCCTCTCCCCGCGGACTTCCGCTCTTGCGCAGTGGAATTCTTCCTCAGCCTTTTGTAGAAAATCATAAAACCATCAACCGGATCCACTAAACAAATAAATTAAAGGGCTGAGGTGGATAATATTTCTGTGTGTGTACAGACGGAGAAGGGGGGGGAGGGGGTAACGGTCATTTCCCGCGCATGCGCCGTTCGCTTCTTCCATAACCGGCGGTTGTGAGGCGGGTCGTGTGTGGAGATGTGACAGGACTAGCGTCGCATGTGGAGCAGGGCGGGGCTGCGCCTGCGCAAGAGCAGCCGTGGTGCGAGACCGCGCGCAGGCGCCCTGAACGGCTTCGTGCAGCCCGGCGGCTCCCGAGTAGGAGGCGGCGGCGGCATCTGAGGCGCGGCCTAGCTTGTGAGGCGCGTTTTTTACCTCGTCAGCCTGGGTTCCGGCAACAACATGAGTATCGGCGGCTCGGATCGGAACGAGGAGTTCTACCAGCAGCTGCGGCTGCAGGAGCTGTACGGCAAAAAGGACGAGGAAGGCGGCGAGGACCCTTTCACGTACACGGACCCGGCGGACGGGACGCAGTACGAGTGGGATCGCGACAAGAGGGCCTGGTTCCCGAAGGTGAGGGGCGGGGCCTGTCATGGCAGGGACAGGGAAAGACGCCGCCGCTGTTTCTTTGCTTCTGATTTCATTACGTTTGTATGCCGACTTTCATCCAAAGATCTCAAGGCGGTTCACAGCACAAAAACACAAAATACATAATATAAAAGCAAGAACCGGAGCAAAGTATGACTTAGCCTTGCTCTCGTTTATTGCTGCTATTTATACCGTGGCCAAAATGTTCTGAGTGCAGGTTAATAATGATCATGGTTATAATAATAGTAATATTGGTGGCCCGGGTTTGTATGGGGCCTTTTACAGGCTGGCCCAAAGGAGGTGATGGAACCAATGGTAGCTCGCTGTGACTTGTTTGCAAAACACTTTGAGCATAAAATTGCTTGCATCCACCAAGACTTTGACTCTGCTGTTACAGCAGATGAATCTCATGAGGTGTCCAGAGCACAGTCTAGTCCTGTTATTGGATGAGTTTCAGTTGGTAAGGCTTGAGGATGTGGACAAGGTGCTCGGATCAGTCAGGGCAACAACTTGCACACTGGAGTCTAGACCCTTGCCCCTCTTGGCTGATAAAAACCAGCAGGGAGGGAACAGCTGGGCCAGGGAGGTGATCAATGCCTCTTTAAGAGAGGGGGTGGTCCCTGCCTGTTTGAAATAAGCAGTGGTAAAACCACTCCTTAAGAAACCTTCCCTGAATTCAGAAAACCTAACTAACTACTGGCCAGTTGCTAATCTTCCTTTCCTGAGCAAGGTTCTAGAGTGAATAGTCACGGACCAGATCTAGGCGCTTTTGGAAGAAACGGATTTTTCTGGATCAATTTCAATTGGGGTTTAGGCACAGTTTTTGGCACAGAAACTGCTTTGGTCACCGTGTATGATTTCTGTCAAGAGAGAGAGAAGGGATACATGTCCCTGTTAATTGTTCTCGACCTCTCAGCAGCTTTCGATACCATTGACCATGGTATCCTTCTGGAGCGACTCTCCAAACTAGGGGTGTGTGGCAACACTTTGCAGTGGTTCCAGTCCTACTTGGATGGCCGTTCCCAGAGAGTGCTACTTGGGGAATGCTTTTCAACCCCGTGGAACCTTCAGTGTGGGGTTCCACAGGGCTCAATCCTATCCTCCGTGTTGTTTAACATCTGCATGAAACCACTGGGTGGGGTTATCCAGAGGTTTGGAGCATTTTTTTGTCAGCAGTATGCTGATGACACTTAGCTCTATTTCTCCTTTACATCTGCAGGTGAGGTAGTGGAAGTGCTGGACCAGTGTCTTGCCTTGGTAATGGATTGGATGAGAGCCAACAAACTGAAGCTCAATCCAGATAAGACTAAGGCACTGTTAGTGGGTGATTCCCCAGACCAGATGACTGGGACATCACCTGCTATTGATGGGGTTACACATCCTCTCAAGGAGCAGGTTCGCAGCTTAGGGGTACTCTTTCACCCTTTGATGTTGCTGGAGGCTCAGGTGGCCTCAGTGGTCCGGAGTGCCTTCCATCAGCTTCAGCTGTTGTCTATGATCTGGTAACTTCAAGGTTAGATTATTGCAATGTGTTATACGTAGGGCTGTCTCAGAAACTTCAGCTAGTGCAGAATTCAGCAGCCAGGTTGCTCAGAGCAAGACGGTTTGAGCATATTACACTGATCCTGATCTGACTGCACTGGCTACCAATTAGTTTCCAGGCCCAATTCAAAGTGCTGGTTTTGACCTATAAAGCTTTAAACGGTTCAGGACCACAATACCTCAAGGACCGCCTCTTCCATATGAACCTACTCGGACTCTCAGATCATCTTCTGAAGCCCTCCTTCGTGTGCCTCCTCCTTGAGAGGACTGGAGGGTGAAAGCAGGAGAATGGGGCCTTTTCTGCAGTGACTCCCTGTCTGTGGAATGCTTTCCCCAGGGAAGTTTGCCTGGCACTTTCATTATACACCTTCAGGTGCCAGGCAAAAATGTTCCTTTTTAACCTTTGGTTGAGCGGATTGACATCCAACATCCTGTACCCTTTTAAAATGTGGCTCTTTTTTCGGGGGGGGGGTGTTATTGGGTCATTTTTCTTATTTTGATTTTATATATTGTAATCTTTTCTGTGAACTGCCCTGAGACCTCTGGGTATAGGGCAGTATATAAATTTAATAAACAAATAAATAAAATAAACAGCCCAGCAATATCTGCAGAGCCAAAGCCCACCCACCCCCCGCAGCCCCAAGTCCACTTAGAGCTAGGGTACAGTTAAGGAATCATAATCATAATACAAATAAGTGGTGTTAATGTTAGCCAAGCTTTTTGCTTTGAGGCTGTTCTTAATATTCTCTGAATTGGACTGGTAGTTTTTGCTCTGGTGTGCTGTGCAGTGCAGCAATTCCTCCCTCCCAGGAAATACAAATTGGAGATCTATGTCTTTTACTTTTATTTCATGTGGGAAAATTCCATGTATGCCTGGTCCCCACATTGGCAGAGTTAATTAATGTTTATATGCAAATTTACTTTGGAGTGACCTTTGTCCGTTTTGTTTTTTAGTATGTGAATTATAAAACTTACTTTGAAGAAGAAAAACACTATTTCAAAAAGGTCTTGATTTGCAGTCTATTGACAGTAGTGCAGTAATTTCCCTCACAGCTCAGTTGCCACGGCAGCCACTGTGGAGAATTATCTTAATGTTTTAGATTGACATGTGCCCTGTGGATGCGAGCTGAATCAGTGATGTAAAATATTTTCAAAGTTTGTTTTGATGCCATGTAGCTAATAATAATAATTTTATTATTTGTATCCCACCCATCTGTACATGCATTTGTCTTTGAAGACAACACTTTGTGTTTCGTAATTGATTTTAGAATTTTCAGTGAAATTTGTAAAGAGGAAAGTAATAATAATAATAATAATAATAAAGGAATAGGAATATAAGAAGAGCCTGCTGCATCAGGCCAATGACACTTATAAATCCAGCATCCAGTTCCCACAGTGCCCAACCGGATGCCCCAGTGGGAAACCCTCAAGCAGGGCCCCAGCACAGCAGCCCTCTCATCTCCTACTGTGGTTTCCAGCAACTGGGTATTGAGAAGCCTTTCTGCCTCCCAACTGTGGTGGCAGAGTATATCCATTGTGGCTGGTGGCCATAATGATAGCATTACTGTCCACAAATCCTCTTTTAAAGCCTGTTCCATAAAGTGAGTTCCATAGTTTTAAGGAAGTGCTGCGTGAAGACTTTATCTGTGCTGAATTTTCCAAGAGGAAGGTGGGTGAGTGAAGCTCTTGGGGCTCTCCTACTATGCGTATTAATATGAGTACAATAGTGTAACTCCAAAGTATCTCCTAGAAAGATCAACATTAACAAATGAAACTAAGTAGGGGAAATACTTTTTAATGTTCATTTGATAAAGTAACCTATAAGGAAACACTATTGCATTATGCTAGGGGTGGCTAATCTTTGGCTTTCCAGATGGTAACTGAATTTTAATTCCCATCAACCGCAAGTAGCATGGCCAGTGCTCAGGGATGAGGAGAGCAGGAGTCCAGCAGCATCTGGAAGGCAGCAAGTTAGCCACTTCTGTATTAAACAATGCCATACCCTTTCGAATTTTGTAAGGGGTTGTCCTTATAAGTTTTATAAATAGATAAAATTATAATGAAAAAAAATGCTACAAAGAACAATTTAGAAGGAATAAAAAGATGGCATTGCATCAGTGTCATATTTTGTTTCAGATACAGTGAAGTACCTGCAAAGAATTGCACAGGTCAGACATAATTTCTCTTCCACCCCCCTTCCCCATTTCCAGTTTCTTGGGAGAGAAACTGTTCTTCACTTTGTGCTCCTGTGCTCAGCGAAAAGTTGGGTGGGGAGCTCATCATCCTTGTCCAATAGGGGAGGTACACTTTCCACAGTGAACAGGCCTGTAGATCCCTTCTTAGGGTAGTTCACTGTTACATTGGAAAGTTAAAAACAACATACAGTAACAAAAAGGTAAAGAGCTCTTTCCCCTTCTTAACACCAAGCAGTAGTCTAGGTGAAGAGATTTTTTATTTATCCAGACTTTCTAGCTCTTTTTTGAAATCCTGGCTGTAAATTATTTTATGCTGCCTCTGTGCAAGGAGGTTACTTACTTTTTAAAAAAACCTGTTATTGTACAGGGTGAGTCCTTTAAAAGAGGCCCCATGGATACAGAGTACACATGTTCCACGGGGCCTCTTTTCAAAGACTCATCCTGTATAAAGCACATTCTATATTTTTCTGTTTGCTGCCTCGGGAATGCTTATTAATAGGTTGTCAAATGTTGTTCTTTCAGGATAAATATAAATCATTAGGGACTTAATCTCTTAGATATGCAAAGCTGCTGTGGTTCACAAAATGACTTGTACTGATGTACCTATAGCAGCATCCTTATACCTTGTATACCAGCTGGCTGGGACTGATGGCAACTGTAGTGTGAAACTGCTGGAGAAGGCATGTTGGGGAAGGCTGTTATAAAAGATGCATGTTTGTCCTCCTATACTGTCATTTGCAGTTCCATTATGAAAGGCCTCTGCCCCATAATTTAAAAAATAGAATATGATCATCATGATTTGTTTCAGTGTTTAGATTGGTACATTTATCACATGTAGTAGCTCTGGGGAGCAGGTGGCGCTGTGATCTAAACCACTGAACCTCTTGGGCTTCCCAATTGCAAGGTCGATAGTTCGAATCCGCATGCCAGGGTGATCTGCCGTTGCTCTGTCCCAGCTCCTGCCAACCTAGCAGTTCAAAAGCATGCCAGTGCAAGTAGATAAATAGGTACCACTGTGGCATGAAGGGAAATGGCATTTCCATGTGCTCTGGCACTCGTCACAGTGTCCTGTTGCACCAGAAGCTGTTTAATCATGCTGGCCACATGACCTGGAAAAACTGTCTGCAGCCAATCACCGGCTCCCTCAGCCTGAAAGCGGAGATGAGCGCTGCACACCATAGTCAAATTCGACAGGACTTAACCATCCAAGGGTCCTTTACTTTTACCTTTACCTAGTAGCTCAGACGGAATCCCTTATCTATCTCTACTCTGAATTCTCTTTTAGGTTACTGAAGATTTCCTGGCAACATATCATGCTAACTATGGCTTCCCCACTGAAAGTTCAGATAATTCATCTGCATCTCTTACAAAGACTGAATCTAAAACTCCTAAAGATTCAAAGAATACCAAGATCCAGCAGCCAACAGATCCAAAAGCATCTCAGGCAACAGATCTTAAACAAAGAGGAGAGAAAAGAAAACCTGATGCAGGCAAGGGGCCCCGTTGTGCATGACTTAGAAGTAGTCTGCTGCTCAAGAAGAAATGTCTATTTCTGTGGAGTTGAGCATTTAACAGCTTCAGTGGCAATGTTGCATGCATCTTCATACTGAAAGATCTCATTACCATTCAGAAAGACTACTTAATCTCTTCTGAAAGTCTAAATTTTAAAGAATCAAATGACAGGCAACTTTTAATGATTTGTGATCTTTGGTAAAGCTGCATAAATGTGAATATAGGAAGCTGCCTTAGGTCATGTCAGACTGTTTGTCTGTCTAACCCAATAGTGTCAGCTCTGATTGGCAGCAGTTCTCTATGGTCTCATGTGAATTTCTGTGGTCTCGTGCTGGTTTAGAACTGCAACATAACTAATCTAATCATGATCTGCTCCTTAGGATGGTTTCATGTTGAAGAACAGAGAAACACAAATGTATATGTGACAGGTAAGAAAAAAAACTCTTGGCATTTGCAGATTGCTGAAGATGCATTGGGAAGCCTTATGGTTGAAAGTCAAACCTTATGGTTAGGAAGACAGGTGTATCTGAATATACTTTAAAAATATATTATTTTACTTTGGATTGCATAAAAGCTTTGCAGTGGAGCAAAACCTTTCTGGAAGTTGAAGAAGAGAAAAATGATGGAATTTTATTCAGGATTTTAATACAGTTTAGCTGGCTGGAATATAGGAAATAAAATAAAATAAAATAATAAAACAAAACAATACCACCAGGGAAATTGTAGGTGGGTAACGCTAACAACAAAATAACCTATTAAAAACTGGGTTATGTGCGTATATTTGAGAAACACGTAACAGAAATTATTACGCAGAAGTTATTTATGCTGAAATGTGCGAATTTTTTGTCAGCCTCCTACCTTCTCCATTGCTTTTCTGCTTAACTATAATGGAGAGCCACATTTTGTCCATTTAGTGGTGATATGGATACTACTGACTCTTAGGCAAGTGGGACCTGCAACTGCTAACAAATCCCCTTTAGGCAAGTTCATTCCATCCAAGTTAGAAAGCTGTCTTATAGCAAGTCAGGCCATTGGTCCATCCAACAGAAAAATGCCTACGCTGCCAGTGGCCCTCTAGGTTTCTGAAGAGCCTTTCCAGCCCTCTCTGGGGATGCCAGGGATTGAATCTGGGACCTTGTGCATACAAAGCATGTGAATTATGACCCCTTTCTGTTGTTCAACACTTGCAAAGTGCTTACAATTTTCTAAGTACTGTACGGATATTAAAAGTTAAGAAAGTTGCTGCCTGCAGACTTACAATCTGACATATTTCTGTTGAAATACAAAAAGTATATACGTTAATGAAATGGGGAAATAAAAGGAAATTAGGCGTGGAACAGCTATACTTTAGCAGCTGTTGAATGGGACCAGATTGATCTCTCTCTTGCTCCAGATCTCTTGGTGGGTAGCAGAAGCCAGAGTGTGTCTCTCTTCAGCTCTGCATCCCTGATGCAGTTCTCCAGCTTACGTCAGTTGTCCATAAAACCTTTTTTGTGGCACTGAAACACGAGGACTGTGACTCCTTTCCTTCCTAGTACCCCCTCCTGCAACTTCTGCTCCCGTCCTGTCTGCTCCTGAACGTGCCAAAGCAGAGTTGATGTTTGAAGTTCCAGGTGCTTTCCATGGATTCATTCTGGAAGGCTCCTCTGGGTCAGGATCATCAGATTTCAACTCTGGAAAAGGGAGGGAGAGTGAGCTGTGCTTCATGACCTCCCTGAATACCGCAAGAAATACCTGCTTTCATTAAAACAGTTCACTGCATGGCACATACTTTGGGATCTTCCACTGTGTTCTTAAGTCCAAAAGCCAGGAGATAATGCCAGAAAGCGTGTGAGTAGGGAAGACTAAAGATATATTGAAGAACACCAGGAACCTTGTGATGAGTTAGAATCCTCTATTTGATTCTTCTGTATAAATTGATTTTGTGAAGTTGGCACGTGTATTTCTTGCAATTGTTTAAATTTATTTCCACAGGTTTGCCACCAGACATTACAAAAGATGAGTTTGTGCAGGTTATGTCAAAATGTGGTATTGTTATGCGTGATCCACAAACAGAGGAGCCTAAAATTAAACTTTACAAAGACAAAGAAGGAAATCTTAAAGGAGATGGGCTCTGCTGCTACTTAAAGGTTAGTTGTATGCTTCAGTTATACTTTCACAATGATGCTTTCAGCCTTTCACTTGTCTCTTTGTTACTTTGAATTTTATTTTTATTTTGAGCAGTCACTGGGACTTCAAGGTAGCTTATTATGGTAATTTTTTTTGTAAGTTTTACCTCTTCACAAGCCAGACTTTGTTGTTTAGGTGGAAGGTAAGAGTCCTTCCACCTAAGTCTGAATTACCTCTTCTAATTTTTTGTTTTTATTTTTAATAATAGAGAGAATCTGTTGAATTAGCATTAAAACTATTGGATGAAAATGAAATTAGAGGCTACAAATTGCATGTGGAAGTTGCACAGTTTCAACCAAAGGGAGAGTACGATGCCAGCAAGAAGAAAAAGAAATGCAAGGACTACAAGAAGAAGCTGTCTCAACAACAAAAGTGTGTAGTCATTTCTGTAAATAAAATTGGCTTTTACATTACTGGGAGGAAATATAGAGGCTAAAACCTGAAGTCTAAAAATAAGTCATTCATTTAAACCAGTGAAACAAAGTTTCTAAACTGTCTGCCACACCTTGCAGTTGGCTGTTATACCTTTTATGATTTCTAAACTTCAGGATATTTTGTTGATACTGAGTGTGCTGTCGTTTAAAGCTATGTCCACGCTTATTTTTGTATTAAGTAGAGTAAGCCTGCAGCTATACATGCTTGGCAAAAAAAGAAAGAAGAATTGTAAAAATGAAAAGGGAGGTAGATGTCAGGGGAAAAATACTTTGACAGTTGCACCTGGCCTTGCATCCGGTGTGTTTTGACTATATGTGATATTGGCTTTAGGCGCGATCTCCAGAATGTAACCTCCATGTAAGTTGAGGGCTTACTCTAGTGGTGTGACATTTTTACCACAGTTTTTTTTTTACAGCAGCTGCCTGATACCTTTATCTCAAAAGCTGCTCCAAATTTCACAAGGGACTAGCTTCAAACTAAATATATACTGCTGGTGCTGAGTTCAGTGGGGCTTAGCCCGAGGTAAGTGAGTATGGGATTGCAGCCTTCTTTAAATTGCCAGAGACTCAAATCAGGTGGTTTTCCAATAGTTTTTCAGATTCAGGTTGCTAGCTTCGTTATGTGTTATGAAATAACTGCCGGTGCTGAGACCTTGATTTAGGAAATATCAAATTTAATGGTTTTTCCCCAACAAACTCTTATAGAAACTGAAGAGATCAGCCCCAACCCCTTACTATTGCTTCATTTCATTAGACTGCTGGATTGGAGACCGGAGAAGAAAGATGGCAGTGTTCGAATGCGGCACGAGCGTGTTATCATTATCAGGAACATGTTCCACCCAAGCGATTTTGAGGTAGGGAAGCACATCACCCCCCCCCCTTTTTTTTTAATGTAAGGCACAGAAGCTGGGAATGGCAAGTGCAGGTAGTCATGCTAGGAAAAGAATCTAAACTGAAACTGCAGCATGCTTTTTAGGACCAACTAATAATAATAATAATTTTTATTTATACCCTGCCCTCCTCAGCCAAGGCCAGGCTCAGGGCAGCTAACAAGCAATAATAAAAACAAGTTGAATGAATACAACTTAAAAACAAGATTAAAAGAGAACAATTAAAATATTGAAACATTAAAATGCAGCCTCATCACAGGAGGAGAAAGGAAAAAGAAAAAAGAAAGAGGGGGAGGGAATCAGATTGGCTCCAAGCCAAAGGCCAGGCGGAACAACTCTGTCTTACAGGCCCTGTGGGGCCCTGGTCTCATGAGACAGAGTGTTCCACCAGGCCGGAGCCAGAGTTGAAAAGGCCCTGGCTCTGCTTGAAGCCAATCTAACTTCCTTAGGGCCTGGGACCACTAGGGTGTTGTTATTTATGGACCTTGAGGCTCTCTGTGGGGCATACCAGGAGAGGCGGTCCCGTAGGAACGAGGGTCCTAGGCCGTGAAAAAGATACATGATAGGTATCTGAAGAAGTGTGCATGCACACAAAAGCTTATATTTAGAACAAACTTAGTTGGTCTCTAAGGTGCTACTGGACTATTTTTAATTTTTTTATTTCGACTGTGTCAGACCAACATGGCTACCTACCTGAATTTAAAGATGTGGTTCTTTTAATTCTAAGAAAATATTGTAAAAGGATATTTTATTTCATGTATACTTTGTTCATTTATACCACTTGTTCTTTTTCACATGGGCAACACAGTAGCCCTGCTAAGATTCCATAAATGTTGACCAGAAGCATTCTGTCCTGTAAGGAAGACGTTTTTCTTTTGGAGTTATGCTTTGAGCATCAGATGAATATGAAACCCAATTTCAATAATACTCATTAAACAGTTTGGCCAGGTTTGGCTTAGTGTCTCAGGATGGTATAGCCAGTATGTGGAAATTCTTGTTTCTGAAGCAATGTTGGAAAATGCTTTTAAGACGTAATCTTGTAACTGGATCTTTTTGCAGGAAGATCCTTTAGTGCTAAATGAGATAAGAGAAGATCTTCGGACAGAATGTGAAAAGTTTGGACAAGTAAAGAAAGTCATTCTATTTGACGTAGGTAATTTTACATGATCATAGTTGTTAGCTGTATGTAGCAGATACTTAAATTGTATTCAGTGTTAAATATTTTGCTTTTTTTTGAGAAACTGTTTTAGAAGAAGTTTAGATTCACTGCCAGATACGTTTAAAGTTTCTTGGATTTAAAATGCTTCACTTTATTAATAAATAGCCCCCATCCTCCTGAGGAGCTCAGGGTGGTATTTCTCTGTCTTCTTCCTCTCCTCTTGATCCTCACAGCTATCCTGCAAGGTAGGTTAGATTGAGAGATGTGGACTAAGATCACCAAGACACCATTGTGTCTGAACAGGGAACGGATTCTAGGTCTCCCAGGTAGAAAATCTATTATTCTGTCTAGTACACCATACTAAACAGACAGATAGTCAGTGAAGATGGTGCCTCGCAAGAATGTGTTTAAGCGGCTATAGAATTCTGATGTTGATACTGCCATTGTAAGTATAGGTAAAGGTACCCCTGCCCGTACGGGCCAGTCTTGACAGACTCTAGGGTTGTGCGCCCATCTCACTCAAGAGGCCCGGGGCCAGCGCTGTCCAGAGACACTTCTGGGTCACGTGGCCAGCGTGACATCGCTGCTCTGGCGAGCCAGAGCCGCACACGGAAACGCCGTTTACCTTCCCGCTAGTAAGCGGTCCCTATTTATCTACTTGCACCCAGGGGTGCTTTCGAACTGCTAGGTTGGCAGGCGCTGGGACCGAACGATGGGAGCGCACCCCGCCGCGGGGATTCGAACCGCCGACCTTTCGATCGGCAAGCCCTAGGCACTGAGGCTTTAACCCACAGCGCCACCCGCGTCCCATTGTAAGTATATAGGCTGACAAATATTTAAGATATTTAGGAATATGGTGTGATGATAGCCATCTCGTAATGTTTTCAGAGTTTCTTTCTTTCTGGAAGTGATTCTCTGGTACCATGGTACTTTTATAGTATTCTTGCTCTTGAAGTCCCAGTAGTCTTCTAAAATCTGTCATTATGTTTAAGCGTATAAAGGCCTAGATTGGATTTGATAGCCTCTGGCTCTCTTTTGTTTTTTATAGAGGCACCCAGATGGTGTTGCTTCTGTGTCATTTAAAGAAGCAGAAGAAGGAGATGTCTGCAAACTGGCACTCAATGGGCGATGGTTTGGTGGACGTCAGCTCTCTGTGGAGACATGGGATGGTGTAACAGATTATCAGGTGTGTCTCTAATAATAATAATAATAATAACAACAACAACAACTAACTAACTAACTAACTAACTTATTATTTATATCCTGCCCATCTGGCTGGGTTTCCCCAGCCACTCTGGGTGGCTTCCAACAAAACACTAAAATACAATAACCTATTAAACATTAAAAGCTTCCCTAAACAGGGCTTTTAGCTGTTTGAGAGATATTTGAAGCTATGTCTGTATATGATGCATTACATAGAGGCTGCTTTCAGGAATCATATTGTAGGTTAGAAACCAACACATCCCCTCTGGCCGGCTAGCCCAGGGTGAAAGCTCTGGATCTCAGGCATTGATAATCACAATGGAGAATTGGAAATTTGAGTACTTTATATTTTCAAAGTACTTTCTCACTTTAAGTTTTGCTCTGCAGTCATGATTCCAATAAAAATTTTGGTTCCCTTCCCCCGCAGGAATGAGCCCCTTTTTGAAGTGGTGCAACAAAGCATGTCCCTTTTAACCCGTAACAACAAAAAAAGTCACCTTAAATTTAGCCAGTGGCATAACATGCTGTTACATTCTCCCCTCATCCCCTGGGCTCATCCAGCTTATTACTATTAATGCAGACCTTTCCATATACATGTTGCTTTACAAAGAATGAGAAGATTCTCATGGTGGTGTATAATTCAGGAAACAATAGAAGGGAGACAACAGAGGGGACATAGGAGGAAATGGTTATAGATCACTGCAAGTCCCTTTGGGTTTGGTGCAGCTTACTTATTAGCAAAGATGTATAGGAGCATTCTTTAGTTCCACAAATCCCATTTATTTCAATGGAATTAACTTAGGAATGATTAACTTTTCAAGTTGATTTGAGTGGGGCCAGTGTAATTCACAGCACAGATCTGTTCACAAGGAAGTCCCTTTGAGCTCAACAGGACTTACTCTTAGGCGAGTGTATCCAGGATTGCAATCTAAATTGAGCTGGATCCCAATTCATCATTTTGAATTTTTATTAATTTGTTTTTGTTTGTTTAGTTTACCGTTTTTTAATACCATCATATATAGAAGATTATTAGACATCTTAAACTGAGATTAGGATGGGTACAGATATTTATTCTGTGAACTTGAGTGTGGTATATAAATGCAATAAATAAGAGTTTTAAAGATCTGGTCTTTCTTATAGGTCATACATTTTATGTGATACTCACCTGAATTTACCGTATTTTTCGCCCTATAGGACGCACCGTCCCATAAGGCGCACCTAGTTTTTTGGGGGGGAAATAAAGGAAAAAAATTATTTCCCCCCCAGGCGCGGGGTTGGGGAAGCCCGAGCTTCCCCCGACCCCAGCCCCCAAACAGGCAGCTCTCTGCAAGCCGTGGGAGCCCAGTGCTGGCTCCCGCTGCTAGCGGAGAGGTCCGCGAAGCCTGGACGCGCTGAGCTCAGCGCGCGCAGGCTTCGGCATGCAGGCACGTCTCCGCCAGCAGCGGGAGCGCTCCCGCTGCTAGCGGAGAGGTCCGCGAAGCCTGGGCGCGCTGAGCTCAGCGCGCGCAGGCTTCGGCATGCAGGCACCTCTCCGCCAGCAGCGGGAGCGCTCCCGCTGCTAGCGGAGAGGTCCGCGAAGCCTGGGCGCGCTGAGCTCAGCGCGCGCAGGCTTCGGCATGCAGGCACGTCTCCGCCAGCAGCGGGAGCGCTCCTGCTGCTAGCGGAGAGGTCCGCGAAGCCTGGGCGCGCTGAGCTCAGCGCGCGCAGGCTTCCGCATGCAGGCACCTCTCCGCCAGCAGCGGGAGCGCTCCTGCTGTTTGCGGAGAGGTCCGCGAAGCCTGCATTCGCCCCATAGGACGCACCCAGATTTCCCCTTCATTTTTGGAGGGGAAAAAGTGCGTCCTATAGGGCGAAAAATACGGTAGATCTGATGTTTAAAGCTTTGTATACAGAAGACATTGAAACTTAGGTCTGTCTCACACTTAAATCCACTTAGGCTTTCAGCAGCCTTAAGTCTTCTTGTACTGTTTGTTCATAAGAGTTTTATTTGTGTGTGTTTTTAGTGCAGTTAATTTACTTTAGGCTTGAGGGGCATTCCTGCAATATAAATGTAATACTTAGCATAGGTTTTGGTTAGGTTTCTGAAGCTTTGATTATTAAGTCACAAGCAGAAAGCTCCCCCACCCCCTTTTTGGCACAAAAACATTTACATATACTTTCATATGTGATCGCAGGTTGAGGAGACTTCAAGAGAAAGGGAAGAGAGACTGAAGGGTTGGCAGAAGTTTTTAGGTGATCCAAATACAGAAATGCCGAAAACAGCATCTGACGCAGATTCTTCAGAAACTGGTGTCCAGCTCCCAGAAGGAGTTCAGCCATCTAAAGATAATAGTGCATCTGAGGGTGGCCCAAAGAGTGAAGCAGCTGAGAGAGGAGATAATGGTGAGCGTACCAACGAAGATGTCACAGCATCCACAGATAGCAGCGTTGCAGGCAGTGACGAGGAAGCAGAGACCTAACGTCTTTAACTCATTTGTAAAAGCATGTATGTAGGGTAACCTTTAGACCTCTGTTATGCTGTGCTTTGAAGCAACTGCAGGCAGCATTCAAATGAATATATATGCATTACCCTGTTAAGATATCATCAGCGTGTTTTTGAAGTGTTTTATTAATAGCAGCATTTAATGATCATCTGCTGCTGCTGTCCAAGCTGTGTGTATGTGTCCATAAGTTGCCAAGAGCCTGCTGAACTGACCAGCTGTCTTACATTATACCTTTGCTTGTCTGTGTTCAAAGTCCATCATTGTAAGCAGGTACAGACTTGCAGTTCCTATTAACTGCACAATGACCTTTAGAATTACAGAGGTATGAATGCTTTTAATTTTTTTGCTCCCAATTTCCTAAATGCCCCAGTCTTTGGATGATTCCAGTACTTTTTTGGATGAGCTGGCTTTCCTGATACTATGCACTTTTAAAATAACAGATCACTGAAAATACATTACAGTATTGGCACCCTGTACATGTAGCTGGGGACTGGAAAAATAATTATCACCCACAATTAATAAAGATAAATGTTCTGAAAGTACTCTCCTGGGATGCAAAGTTTTAGATGACTGAAGTTCCCCTTTCATTTTAATTCATTTTAAATCCTGATGAGATTATATGACAAATAGGAAAAATGTGTAAATAAGCCTAACTGATCTCTGTTTTTAATTTTTTGAGGATAAATTCATATTGGAAACAAAGCGAGAGCTTGTGTGGTGGAAGTGTGATTCTTTTCTTCACCTTACTGTGTTCAGTTGTAGTTTGGTTTCAGGCATTTGTCAAGGGTGATGAGCATATAGAGCCTGGTTTTTTTTTTTTTTTGGTTTTTTTTTGTATACTTGGTTTTACTACAGGAGACTACAAACAAAATTGTTTTGCGATTCCCTCTCAAAATTGTTGCTCAGATTTTAAAAGACAGATGTTTGTTTACAGATGCACACCATTCAGAACTAGCAAACATTTGTGTTTTGGTTTTAAATGCACCTGGCTTCCAAATGTTGTATATAAAATTATTTTCCAATATCATTTTTAACAAGGTCTATCAAATCAACTGCACTAAAAACCACCAAACTGTTACTGTTTTTAAGCTCAATTCAGACATAATGAGGAACCATGAACTTCTGTGATGAGAATGAGCAGCAGTGGGCGTCTTCCTCTTAATGTTTAGCATACCTGTTTTGTATTTGGGAATATGGGATTATGTTTTAAAAAAATTAAAGAGAGATTAAATTTGCATCACATTTGGACTGTTTGCTTGCTTGAACTTGATGCCAACAGATGAAAAAGCATTTCCATATGAAAACTAGAAATTTGAGTGAACAATGAGTGTTTATTCTAGTGTTGGTGGGGTAATTTTTAGATACTATCTGTACAGCCAGGAACAACAACAACAATTTATTTATAGGCTGCCCAGCTGGCTGGGTTTCCCTAGCCATTCTGGGCGACTCCCAGTAGAATATTAAAAACACGATAAATACATCAAACATTAAAAACTTCCTTAAACAGAGCTGCCTTCAGATGTTTTCTAAAAGTCAGGTGGTTGTTTATTTCCTTGACATCTGATGGGAGGGCGTTCCACAGGGCAGGCACCACTACCAAGGAGGCCCTCTGCCTGGTTCTCTGTAATTTTGCTTCTTACAGTGAGGGAACTGCCAGAAGGCCCTTGGAACTGGACCTCGGTGTCTGGGCTGAACAACGGGGGTGGATACGCTCTTTCAGGTATACTGGACCGAGGCCGTTTAGGGCTTTAAAGGTCAGCACCAACACTTTGAATTGTGTTCGGAAACATACTGGGAGCCAATGTAGGTCTTTCAAGATGTAGTTTCGGTGGCTGCTCCCAGTCACCAGTCTAGCTGCCGCATTTTGGATTAGTTGTAGTTTCTGGGTCACCTTCAAAGGTAGCCCCACATAGAGCGCATTGCAGTAGTCCAAGCGGGAGATAACTAGAGCATGCATCACTCTGGCAAGACAGTCTGTGGGCAGGTAGGGTCCCAGCCTGCATACCAGATGGAGCCGGTAAACAGCTGCCCTGGACACAGAATTGACCTGCGCCTCCATGGACAGCTGCGAGTCCAAAATGACTCCCAGGCTGCACACCTGGACCTTCAGGGGCACAGTTACCCCATTCAGGACCAGGGAGTCCTCTCTCATTATTATTATTATGATTGGAACACCCAAAGATTGGGGCATTTAGGAAATTGGGAGCATCTTGATAATAAAAATGAATGTATTACCTATAATGCTATTTTTATTCCAATCTATATCGATTGGAATAAAAGTGGAGCAGGACACTTCAAACAATGACAAAAGGACATAATCTAAATTTATACGGCAGGCGGGAAAGCCAAGGATTAAATATAAGTTACTAATGGATGCCAAGGAAAGAGGTGGATTCTCTTGCCAGATTTAAAGTTATATTATGAGGCATCCTGCCTCTGCTGGCTTCATTAATGGATAATGGTAAATAATTCAGATATATTAGATCTGGAAGGTTCTGATAAAAGACTTTGATGGCATGCATATCTTTGGTATGGAAAAACAAAAGTACATAAGGGATTCCTGAACCATGTAAGAAAATCAATTTATGCTGTGGAAAAATATAAAAATCTTTTAGAAGGTAAAACTACATGGTGGTTATCACCATTGTAAGCAATATCAGTTAAAAAAACAAACATGGAAGGTGAATGGGCAACTTACAAAGAACTGTTAACCAAAGTAGGAAACCAATTAAAGGTGAAAAAAATGAGGATATAAGAGATTTATTAACAGATTGGATACAATACCACCAACGATCTGTTTAGGCTGGACAAAGGATTGGGTTTCAGTAAAGAGTTGTCAAGGTTTGAAAAGGATTTGTTGGGAAATAATGAAAAACTATTGTCAAAAATGTATAAACTGTTGGAATGGGAAACTAAAGATGAAGAGGTAAAAGCAATAATGATTCATTAGGTAAAAGATGTAGGGTACAATATACAACTTGCTGACTGGGAAAGATTATGGAGAGAGGATTTGAAGTTCACAGCATGCTGTACATTGAAAGAAAGTTATATGAAAATGATGTACCGATGGTATTTGACTCCCACAAGATCAGCGAAAATGTACAAAAACATATGTTGGAAGTGCAAAGAGAATGAAGGCATGTTATGCCACATGTGGATGTGCAAAAAGGCTAGAGCATTCTGGGAAATTATATACTGTATAATGAACTGAAAAAAATGTTTAAGATAACATTTGTAAAAAGAACACTCTGAAGCTTTTTTAATAGGCATTACAGGAGAAGAAATACCAGAGGATTAAAAAGACTGTTTATGTATGCAACAACAGCTGAAAGAATGCTTTTTGCCCAGAAGAGGAAACGCCAACCAAGGAAGAGTGGAAAGTGAAGATGATGGACTGCAGAAATGGCGAAAAAGACTGGGAAGATCAGTCACCCAGATGATTGTAAATTTTAAAAAGAATGGTATAAAATTATAGAGTACCCTAAGGAACAATGTAAAGATTTAAAGACGTTAGCAGGATTGATTTAGCACTTTTAATTTTTAATAGATAAAGGATTAAATAAGGATTTAATTAAAGTTGGATATATGTAATTAAATGCGGTTAAAAATAAAAAAAATGTATCTGTGGAAAACCAGAGGGGGGGGAGGAGGGAAGTCCAGGAGTTCAGGGAATCCTGCAATTGTATAAATATTGTTAAATTTAAGTTTGAATGATGTTAATGATGAAAAACTGAAAATGATTTTTTTAAAGGAAAGGTCATTCAGATTGAAATATTTTTTTGTGTAAGTTTAGCTGTACTAGACTTTATTAACTGACTAGTGTGATAGTTAATTTTAAATAAAATATTTCTGGAATTGAAATGGCTACTCTGTTATGAGAATACAAGTTCTGTGAGTCAAGTTTGTGTGTTTTTGTTATAGCACAAATTTACCTTACAATGTTCATTGTTTCAGGTTTGGTCGACGGGCAGAATAAAATCATTGCAGTATTTCCAACCTAAAATCTCCTGTGGCTAACCGTGGCCTTCTCTGCGGGTGGTCAGCCCCAGAACCAGGTGTATAACCCTAGCAGAGGGGCTTCTGGGCAGGATCAGCCAACCTGCCCAGATACCCAGTCTGCTCACTCCACCTAGAGCAGCGTGAAAGGGACTATCTCTACACGCCCAAGAAGGTGGTGGTATTCTTTTCTGATAATCATGTGCTAGGTATACAGAATGCCTTACAGCAGGAGAGGGGAACTTTTGTCCTACAGGCCAATCTTACCCCACCAATGGTCCAATTTGGCCCATGAAGTCACTTCCCTCAAATCACACCCAACTTGCAAATTAGATGGATTAACTTTAGGGTTTAATCCTGCATTAATACAAGGGAACAGGATTGCACAGCCAAGGCATCATCAGCTGATGAGTATGGATTAAAGCCCTTGGCAAAAGCTCTGGTTGAAGCAGCCTGCCCATTGTTAAGCCACTGGGCAGTGGTGGCAGGTTAAGGCTTACATAAGGGTTACATACTGTAGGCCAGAAGTGCCTGGAAAGTAGAGCAGGATCTATGGGAAGCTCTCAGAGCAGAGATCCTGCAGTAGATGGCAAGGGCTTCTGACTCTCACTTGTCTTAACAAAATTAGCAACAATGTGACTTACCTAATTAGGCTGTAAAAATGAAAAACGATAATCAGGAATGCATTTTCGTGTGAGCTCAGCTCAGTTCTAGTGCTGAAAACCAACGGCCAGGCTTCAGAATGTGCCCAGAAGCAACCTGCCCTTAATTCTAACTTCATGTCTCTTGAACCCAGCTTTGGGTGGATGTTCTTGTGGTGAAAAACAAAGTTGATCCAAACAAACTTGAAGTCTACCCTCCCCTGACACAGGCAGCATTGATAAGCTCTAATTAGACAGTTGGAAGAGGTAGAGCACCTCCGGCCTTGGAGTGGGAGACAAATGCCGGCCTCCAGCTCTTTTCATCTGGCCCCCAAGGCTCTTGCCAGGCCATACTTCACACCGGCCCTCCTTTGCAAACTCCCTTGAGCATTTGTGCCTGGTTGGAACATGTTGTTGAGATCTAATAATGCTTGCTGGCCTGGATAGATAGAAGATATTGAAACCAGTCCTCTGCACAAAGGTAGAATTCAACATTTGTTGGAAGGCCCATTTTCGCTTATGCTGCTGCCCCCAGCCCCCACAAGGCAAGCGCCCCCACCCTCAGTCACTTGCCTTGAAGGGAATGTTTCCCTTCAGCTAGAAAAGGTTTCCTACCCATTGCCTGAAATTTGGTTACAGCTGGGAATGAGGTGAGGTGGAAAGGGATGGATTTAAAGGTTGTACCATGCACAAGTTCAGGGAGGCAGTCGATGTGCAGGGAGAGTGGGAGGGAGCCGAGAGGGTGAAACATGGGGTTGCCTTTGCGACTCAGTATCTGCACAGTAAGGAGTAGGAGAGAGCTGCATTTTTTACCCTGGCCAGGCACACTGGACGATACCAGAGTCTAGCCTTCTAATATATGCATCAGTTCCTCAGGTTGCCTGTGTGCCTCGTTGCCAAAAGCTGCCTTGTAGAAACCCAAACCAAACAACCCTTTTTATTTTCCTCATTCCTGAAACCTCCAAACCTGGTTGACTTGTCAGGGTGCATTTTGCACATTCCTGCTAGCAAGCCTGAAGGATACGCCTAGTTCAGTCATTGCTGGAAGGACAGAGAACAAGTAGTGTGATCTGACGCAGGCCTCTCTTCACCCTGGGATTGCTGCCGAATTCCAGCATCAGCGTGGAGATGGAAACCTGGAGCGCTGCAGTATGAGCTGTATGGAGGGACAGGAACTCTGCCGGGTGGCTGATAAGAAAGCAGTACGTTGGGGTAAGCAAACCTGGGTAGCTGGAGAAGAAACGCCTTCCCTTAGCTCCAAATATGTCTTGTTTTGTAAGAGGAGAGGATGGGGACAATCCCAATGCATTCAAAGGGCTCAAGTAACATCATGGGAGGACGTGAGGCCTGTCAATAGCCAAATGGGACTTGCAATGACAAAATGTTGCAATGTTAATCTGTTCAGGGTTCCAGCAGTTCTGTTCAAAAACCTTTATGCCCTGGTTTTCCATGGGGGGGGTAAGGAGGTGAGTTTTCCACACACACACCCTTTATGCAAACGTTATGGTTTCCCCCAGAGACCTGCTGAAGCATCCTCCTTGCGCGCTGGTGCTGCCATTCCTCCCTCTCTCATGACACCAGAACTCGTGGACATCCAACGAAGCTGATGTGGTGATTCAGGAAGGACAAAAAGAAAGTGCTTCTTCAGGCAGTGTGGCGTTAAACTACAGAGGTCACTCCCACGGGAGGCAGGGAGGGCCATCAACTTGGATGGCTTTAAGAGAGGGTTAGACTAAGTTGTGGAGGAGAAGGCTATGCTCCACCTTCACTGTTGGAGATTTTATGCTTCTGAATACCAGTTGCTAGGAATTACAAGCAGGCTGTTTCACTCAGGTCCTGCATGCAGGCTTCTCATGGGCATCTCCATGAGAGCAGGATGCTAGACTAGATGGGTCATTAGCCCATTCCAACAGGCTCTTCATATGTTCTTATTTGGGCTATCAGCCTATCAAAGCTTGAACACTGGAAGGGGCAATATGCCCCTTGAATACCTGTTGCTGGTGAGTCTGAGCAGAGGACAGCTGGTGTTGTTTGTGTGCTTTTCATGGACTGCCAGGAGGCATCTGCTTTGCAACAGTGGTGGACTATATAAATTTAACATGACGGTCTTTTAAATCATATCCTTTGCAGTTTGCAACCCTCCATACTGAATGGCACATACGAGTCACGTACTGAGAGCATGTCATTCAAATAAAACAAATACAAAGTTTAACGAAGTTCTGGTGGGCTGAAGCTAAGTATAATTTCAAGCCTACATGCATAGGTGCCACCTCCCTGGGGCCCTGGGTGCCCGAGCACCCACAAAATTCCCCATTAAGGGGCTGGGCACCAACATATTTCAGTGCCAGGGCCATGCACACTGCATGGCACCCGCGGCCCCGGGCACTCACGGTCGCAGGGCCAAGCTGGCACTCCTGACTGCATGCAAAGTAATAATTAGTAAATATTATTAATAATAATAAAATTTAAAAGCACTGTTACCTACCTGGAGAGTCAAGCCCTCCACCTGCCATGGGGGAGGGGAGCAGGTGAACCTGGAGACATCAGCTCTGCCCTGGGGTCCAGCAACCCTATATTGTATCCATCTCCTTTAACAAGAAAGGCAATTCTTTCTCTTCATCATCATAGCCAATTTCAAGCAAACAACCCCCTGCCCCGCTCTGTTGAGTAATCTGCTCTTGACTGCACAGGCAGTGATAGCTCAGAACATAAACGGTGACCAATGATACAGCAAAGTTTGGTTTTAGGGTAACACAAAAACTAAGGAAAACAAGATTAAGACCCATCTGTGAAAATATGAAAAGCCTTTATTGACTACTGTATACAAAGGTAAAGATCACTGTCAGCCTGTTCCCTGCCCTTGATATACTCTAAACTACTCTTCACCTCAAAACTCCTGTAAAGAAAATATAAAGCAGAAATAAATTATTGAGATTACCAGTATGTATAATTATTGAGTCGTTTTCAACCTGTTGATTACCCACCCCTTGCATCTGTTTTGTTTGTTTTGCTTTTAATTTGCAACTTAAAAATAGTTTAATGAAGCGTATTTTTTGAGCCAGAACCCACTCTTCCATCACTTTGTTTCTCTTCGTTTTTAGGCACAGACAAAAGTCCCTAGAAATGGAAGAGAGGAAGGACTCCACAAAGCTGAGCAAATGCAAGCAGCCTGTGAAAACAGAGTGGGGAGCCCAGTGTGTGGTGTTTACCTACTTCCAAGGAGACATTAACAGTGTGGTGGATGAGCACTTCTCTAGAGCATTGAGCGCATCCAAAACTCCACAGGATTTGAGCAGAAAGAACAGTGGTGAGGATGCAATTGTAAAACATGGTGAGCTTCTCCTCCACATTTTCTGGCTGCTGGTTACTTATGTAATAATGTTGACTCACTGTGGACAAGAAACTTGTACAGCCACACAGTGGCGTAGCGTGGGTTGTCAGCACCCGGGGCAAGGCAAGTAATTTGTGCCCCCTACCCCCTGGATTTTAGCACTGCAAGTGCGAGCGCGCCCCCTCCAGATGTTGCGGCCGGTGAGGCCGGCCCCCCCTGCACACCCCACACTACGCCACTGCAGCCACAGCTGCACTGTGGTTCTCTCCCTCAAAGAATTCTGTGCACTATAGTTTAGCCATCGCAGAGACACAATTTCCATCAAACTTTAACATACTACAGTGCCCAGAATTCTTTGATGGGGAGAATGTGCTTTGAATGTGCAGTGTGCACACAGCCTCCATGATAGTTTCCAGACACCCTGCTTACTAAGCAGTCATTGTGACTGCTTTGCAGGGAGGTTATACACTGTGGCATCAAAGAAGTGCTGCCCTACATTTTGCTGTGTGTTTTCCTGCCTCTTTTTGTGATGGGGGAGGGGGAACAGCTGTCCTCTTTCTTCTCCATTTCATTTATGAATCAATTTGCGTGAAGCGCCATGAAGTGATTGGCAATATTATAACCCAGATACAAATACATGTAACAGCCTAAAACAGCCATGGCACATACAAATTCAAATCCATGACAGATACAAACTCAGGAATGATTGGTAACAACTGGACTTGGTTGGGTGGCCCAGGGTGTGTGGGGTCACTGGAGATGGAGAGATTTGTTTTAGCTTTCTCTCCTTACCTTCCACTCTTGCAAAGATACTTTGAGGACTTAAGCAATGCAGGTGCTAAAACAGAAGTAGGTTTTTGGTGACCAGACTCCTGTGGTTCTTGGTATACATTGCTGGAGGGCATGATTCTGTCTTTCAATAGCTGGGCTTCCTGGAAGCCTTTGCACAGGGTAAGAAGGAAAAAGATTTCATGGTTGTGCCCACTGAGTGATGCTTTCCTAGCACATCCTTTAGTCACGAGTATCCTTATGTTTGGGGTTACGTGTGGTCTCTCTGCGTTTTTGGTGGTTGTATTTATTATAAAACAATTTCAAAATGCAATAAAAATGCATTGATTACATCCTTCCTCCCTTTTAATAAACAGAAAGCCACACATCTCCCCAGCAGTGGAACTTCTCGCCGCAATGGGCTAAGCCGTACCATGCACCGCCTCCTTTAAACCTATCCAGCTCCGATGATAATGCAGCTGCTGCAGCGACAAGCCCCTATCCTCCTCCTCTTCTCCAGGGCATCACACCACCAGCTACAGAGCTATGGCAGTTGCCTTCAGGGGACAACCCAAATTTGACTGCAGCTTCAGTGTACCCTCCCTCTATGCCCGACGTGCATATGACGCAGGGGTCTGTGTCAGATGGGAAATACGGGTCCCTGCTGGGTCTCTTGCAACAGGAAAGGTGTCCTTCGTCTGTCCAGGAGCCTCTCAATTCTGGATCTGCTTGTCCTACCAGCTCTGCTAGGTTACAAAATATGAGCCAGAGTTTAACTTCTAGGGGAGGTAAGTAAACATTGGCTTACTTTGATTGTTATGGCTTTTATAAATAGAAAGGGACCAGGAGAGAAGAAGCACTTAAATGAAAAATGCTGGAAGGATATGTTACAACAGCCCATTGCTGCTGTTGAATGAATTAGAAACAAATACTGGTTGAATGATTGTGCAATATTGTGCAATATTGTGATTGCAAGATGATCGTATGATATCACCATTGAATGATATGATTGTATGATAATAAGGTTGGGTATTATGATTGTATGATATTATGATAAAACATGTAAACAGGAGCATTTGTGAGGGCATCTAGTGGGGGATTTTGAGAGGGAGGCCTGGAGTGCCGCCTCACAGTGTACATAGGACCAAGAGACATGGATGGCGAGGGAGCTGCTGCAGTGACCTGCAACACCTGTGCCATGTTACACTTCCTGCCTGAGAATGTGCAAAACTATGCCTGCCCCAGGTGAAAACTGGTTGCCTGGCTGGCAGAGAGGGTGCATCAAATTGAGGCCCACTTATTCACACTTTGAGCTGTTGGTATAGATGAGGAAATTCTTGATAGAGCAAAGTGCACCGCCTTGGAACAGCAACACAGCCAGGGTGCTCCTAGGGAGGAGGAAGATTGCCCATTGCAGGAGACAAACACCTGGAGGAATGTGACACACAGAACCAGGAGTGCCAGTAGCCATGCTGCGTCACTGGAGTTGCAAAATTGATTCCATGCCCTCATCTCAAACACTGATTCTGGGCCAGAGGAGCAAGGACAGCAGTTGTAGACTTCAGAAAACACAGAGGTGGCTGTGGAAGATGCAGTGTACCAATTCCTCCAAATAAACTCCCCAGAAGAGGAAAAGAGGTGTGGTGGCAGGAGGGGACTCCCTGCTGAGGGGAACAGAGGCTGTGTGGTGGTAACAGGATGTCCTGGAAGGTTCATGATGTGACAGAGAAGTTGCCAAGCCTTATCAAGCTCACTGACCACAACCCCTTCCTTTTGATTCAAGTACGTACAAATGATACTACCAGAGACAGCCTTCCATAGCAAGGGGCTACGGGACTCTGGGTGGGAAGCAGAAGGGCCTTGGTGGTTTTTCATCACTGCTTCCTGTTGAAGGCCATGGTCCAGGAAGAGAGAGGAAAATACTGGAAGTAAACCATTGGCTACACAAGTGGTGTCATCAGGAAGAATTCCGCTTCTTGGACCATGGTCTCTGCTTCCTTGAGGAAGGACTTCTGGCAAGAGATGGGGTGCACCTCACAGTGGTTGGCAAGAATGTCTTTCCTGAGAGTCTCACAAACCTGACCAGAAGAGCTTTAAATTAAATTTTGAGGGCGAGATAACATTCCAGACAAGAGGGGAACACCTGGTACTAGTGATAATACATTCACTGATGCACAGGAAGCTGAGGTGGTGCTGCAGAAACTTGGTAAAGGCTAGGAAACTACAATAAGGAAGCAGCCAGAGGGAATGACTCATGGTTTCAGATGTCTCTATACTAAAGCACAAAGTATGGGAAACAAGCAAGACATATTTGAGCCTCCCTAGAGCAGATTACCAAGCATTCAAAAAGGAGAGATATAGTAGTCAAGGGAGACTTCAACTACCCCAATATCTGTAGAACTCAAACTCTGCCAAGAATGTAAGGTCCAAGAAATTCCTCAATTGCCTCGCTGACCATTTCATTTCCCAGAAGGTGGAAGAAGCAACAAGGGGATCATCTATCTTGGACCTGGTCTTCACCAACAGGAAGGAACTGATGGACAAAGTGGAACTCCTCAGAAACTTTGGAGGAAATGATCATGTCCTCTTGGGTTTCACAGAGGCAAGGGAAAGCTGAGTGTACTTGGGTATGCACTCTGGATTTTAAGAAGGTTGATTTTGAAAAGCTTCAGGAAATACTGGGTGAGATTCCATGGTCAGAAATACTCAAAGAAAAATGGATGGGAGTTTCTTAAAGATGAAATATTGAAGGCACAAAAGCAGACAATTCCTACAAAAAAGAAAAGTGGGAGGCATCTAAAGAAAGCAGTGTGGCTGCATAAGGAGCTTACAGGTGAGCTGAGATTTAAGAAGAGTATGTCTAAGAAATGGAAGAAAGGGGAAATCGTGAAGAAAGAGTATACACGAGTAGCCAGCAGTTACAGGGAGTTGCCTCTGTCTTCACCCAGAATGAAAGTAGTGCCCAACCTGGAGTTAACAGAATCAATGATGCAAGAAGGGAAGTGCAGCCCAAGATAGGAAAAGAGGTAGCAAGGGAACACCTGGTTACAATAAATGAATTCAAATAACCAAGGCCTGATGAGCTGCACCCAAGGGTACTCAAGGAGCTTGTGAATGTAATCTCCAAGACCTTGTCTATAATCTTTGAGAATTATTGGAGAACAGCTGAAGTCCCTACAGACTGGAGATGGGGAAATGTCCCCATCTTCAAACAGGGGGAAAGAGAAGATCCAGGTAATTACCAACTGGTCAGCTTAACATGAATACCAGGAAAGGTCCTAGAGCAGATCATTTAACAGTTGGTGAGCACTTAGAAAAGAATGCTGTGATTACTAAGACCGAGCATTGGTTTTTCAAAAGCAAGTCCTGCCAGACAAATCTCATTTTTTAAATTAGGATTACAAGCTTGGTGGATCAGGGGAATGCTGTGGATTTAGTGTATCTTGATCACAGGAAGGCTTTTGCCAAAGTCCTCCAATATATTCTTATGGAGAAGGTGGTAAAATGTGGGCTGGGTGAGGTAACAGGTGGCTTTGTAGCTGGTTGCTCACTAATGGTTCCTCATCACCCTAGAAGAAAGAGACAAGTGGGGGACTGCAGGGTTCTGTATTGGGCCCATCTTTATAAATGACTTGGATGAAGGGATGGTAATCAAATCTGCAGATTACACCAAACAGGGAGAGGTAGCCCTCCATGAGCGGTCCAGAGGGTGGCAACACGGCTTTTCTGCAGTAGCTCCGCATTTGTGGAATGCTCTCCCCAGGGAAATTCAGCTGGTGCCTTCATTATACATCTTTAGGCACCTTTGGCAAACTGACATGCCAACATCATGTTGTAAACGGCCCTAAGATCTATGGATAAAGAGAGTCATACAATTTACTAAATAATACTAATAATAACTAATGCCTTTGAATACAAAATCAGGATTCAATATGTCCTTAACAGATTGGAGCACTGGGCCCAAACTAATAAAATGAATTTCTGCTGGGACAAATGTCAGATTCTACACTTTGACAAGAAGAACCAGATTCACAAATATAGGATGGGGGACACCTGGCTTACTAGCATTACAGGTGAAACTCGAATATCGTGGAAAAGTTCAATTATTTCAGTAATTCAAATTAAAAGGTGAAACTGATATATGAGAAAAATTGAATATTAAAAGAAATCAGCAAAACAAGGATTGCAAATAAAGCAATATTGGACCTCTGAAAAGTAGAAGCATGCATACGTACTCAGTACTTGGTTTGGGCCCCTTTTGCATCAATTACTGCCTCACTGCGGTGTGGCATGGATGCTATCAGCCTGTGGCACTGCTGAGGTGTTATGGAAGACCAGGATGCTTCAATAGCAGCCTTCAGCTCTTCTACATTGCTTGGTCTCATGTCTCTTTCTCTTGACAATGCCCCATAGATTCTCTATGGGGTTCAGGTCAGGCGAGTTTGCTGGCCAATCAAGCACAGTAATCCCATGGGCACTGAACCAGGTTTTGGTACTTTTGGCAATGTGGGCAGGGGCCAAGTCCTGCTGGAAAATGAAGTCAGCATCCCCATAAAGCTCGTCTGTGGAAGGAAGCATGAAGTGCTCCAAAATCTCCTGGTAGACAGCTGCGTTGACCCTGGACTTAATGAAGCACAGTGGACCAACACCAGCTGATGACAGGGCTCCCCAAATCAACACAGACTGTGGAAACTTCACACTGGACTTCAAGCATCTGGCATTGTGTGCCTCCCCATTCTTCCTCCAGTCTCTGGGTCCTTGGTTTTCAAATGAGATGCAAAAGTTACTCTCATCAGAAAAGAGAACTTGAGATCACTAAGCAACAGACCAGTTTTTTTTGTTTTTTTTTAGCCCAGGTAAGACGCTTCTGATGTTGTTTCTTGTTCAGGAGCGGCTTGACAAGAGGACTACGACATTTGAAGCCCATCTCCAGGATCCGTCTGTGTGTGGTGGCTCTTGATGCACTAACTCCAGCCTCAGTCCACTCCTTGTGAAAGTCCCCAACACGTTTGAATGGTCTTTTCCTGACAATCCTCTCCAGGTTGTGGTCATCCCTGCTGCTTGTGCACCTTTTTCTTCCACACTTTCCCCTTCCGCATAACTTTCCATTAATGTGCTTCAATACAGCACTTTGGGAACATCCAACTTCTTCTGCAATTACCTTTTGAGGCTTTCCTCCTTATGGAGAGTCTCAATGATGGCTTTCTGCACAACTGTCAGGTCAGCAGCCTTCCCCATGATTGTGCTTCCTTCTGAACCAGACTGAGAGACCATTTAAAGGCTCAGGAACCCATTGCAGGTGCTATGGATTGAATAGCTACTGCACCTTCTCACAATATTCTAATTTTCTGAGATTGTTAATTTGGGGTTTTCATCAGCTGTACTCCATGATCATCACAATTATAACAAATAAAGGCTTGACATTTCTTGCTTTGCATGTCATGAGTCTATCTCATGTATTAGTTTCACCTTTTAAGTTGAATTACTGAAATAAATGAACTTTTCAATGATATTCTAATGTTTTGAGTTTTACCTGTACATGTGAAAAGGCTCTAGGGGTCTTGGTCAGGGGTCAGCAAACTTTTTCAGCAGGGGGCTGGTCCACTGTCCCTCAGACCTTGTGGGGGGCTGGGCTATTTTTTGTGGAACATCCGTGGGCCACATTTAGAAGGCAATTGGGCCAGATTTGGCTCCCGGGCCTTTCTTTGCCTACCCATGGTCTTTGTGGACCACAAGCTTAACCTGAGTCAACCGTGATGCAGCAGCAAAAACAGCTAATACTATTCTAGACTGCATCAACAAAAGTATAGTGTCCAGATCAAGGGAAGTAAAAGTACCATTTTATTCTGCCTTGGTCAAACCACATCTGGAATACTGGGTCTAATTTTGGGCACCACAATTTAAGAAGGAGATTGAAAAGCTGGAACACGTGCATAAGAGGTGACCAAGATGATCAAGGGTCTAGAAGCCAAACCTGAAGAGGAACGGTTGAATGAGCTGGGTATGTTTAGCCTGGAAAAGAGGAGACTGAGAAGAGATACGACAGCCATCTTCAAATATCTCAAAGGCTGTCACATGGAGGAGGGAGCAGGTTTGCTTTTTCCTGCTCTCGAAGGTAGGACTCAAACCAATGGCTTCAAGTTATAAGAAAGGAGATTCTGGCTAAACATTAGGAAGAACTTTCTGATGGCAAGAGCTATTGACAGTGGAACAGACTCTTTCTGTGGTCTTGGATTCTCCTTCCTTGGAGGTTTTTAAGCAGAGGTTGGCTGGCCATCTGTCATGGAATGCTTGAGCTGAGATTCCTGCATTGCAGGGGGTTGAACTAGACAACCCTCAGGGTCCCTTCCAACTCCGCAATTCTATGATTCTATGGTTTATTCTATGGTGCTTAGGATTTATTAGACTATATAGTGTAAAACTTGAAAATGTGTTTTGGTTGCATTTTCAGAGTGACAGCGCTAGTCACAACTCACTTGAGCTGTCTTGGGGCTCTTCTTACAACCATGATGGATGGTGTCCTAAGTTGCTCCATTGGTTTTGTCATTGGTGTTGCCTTAGATCTGCTAGGTTGGGTGATGATGTTCTTTGCCCGCCAAGTGTTCAAAACTGGTGTCTTTTGAGATGTGTTGATTACGGAGCTATTTTTCAGAACGACCCGCCTGTTGCGCAGGGCATTTATTAGGGTCTGTTTATAGTAACCGAAACCACAGTTGCCTTGAAAAAATTGCCTCCACCGTGGCCTTTTTTCTAGCTCACCCTCATCTCCCAGGCAGTGATGGAGAGCCCATGCACTGGTTAACTGGCAAACCATCCTCTGGTCCCTAAGCTTATTGGCTGGCTTTGGGTCAGTCATGCTTCTCTCAGCCTACCCTACCTCACAAAGTTGTTGTGAGAATTAAATAGGTGTGTGTGTATGTGTGTGGGGGGGGTATAGAATTAGTGTTTGGCCCTCCAGATGTTCCTGAACTACAACTCCCATGAGCCCCAGCATGGTCAGGGGTGATGGGAGTTATAGTTCATCTGGCAGGCCCAAGTGTCCCCATGCCTGGGTTAAATGAATAGATTTAAAATATTTTGATGATCTAGCAATGTGCCTTCCACACAGTTAATAAATGCAAGGATTTATTATTTTTAATCCAAGAGTTTATAGCAACAGGCAAAAACCATCTTAGAATAGCATTAAATGTTTTCTCTATTGCTCTGGGGCAGGTGTGGGCAACCCGGTGAAACGGCAACACTGGCTAGTATGAGTTGTACTTCAGCAGCATCTGGAGAGCCAAAAGCTTCCCTACACGTAACTGAACTGATTATTGAACAGCATGGGCCTATTTATTATTACTTAATTAATTTTTTTAATCATCAAAACTTTATCAGACAAGAAGCACATTAACAGCAAACGTGACATACACAACAAAACCCAACCGTGAACTTAGTTCTCACACTGTACTGTAAGTTGCTACAGAGAGAGAAAAAACTGGTGCAACCAGAGGACACAAATAATTATCTTTACAGTGGTAGAACAAATTAAGTACTTAACCCGAGGTACCACTGTAGTCATAAGTAAATGAAATGCAGAGGTTCCATCAGCCCTCCCTTGTTTCCTGCCCCTAATATCCTCCTCTTTAAGATGAACTATTTTCCCACTAATATCCTCCCTATTTTCCAGGTATCCTTGAAAATGATAGAAGAAGAGATCTCTACTTTTAGAAAATGGACACGTTTGTTTATTGTTTCTGGCCCAGAGAAATCTCCCGTGTGGACATTTTTCAAACAACAACAACCAGCCACTGTGATGAAGAGGAGGACATCAGTCACCCCCACCTCCAACCTCCGTTTGCAGACCTTTCGGTGCTCCTTTGAAAATATATATACTGGGTGTGGGGAATCTTCAGCTTTCCAGATGTTGCTGGACTACAGCTCCTATCATCAGTGGCCTTTGTCCAGGCTTGCTGGGCTGATGGGAGTTGTAGTTCAGCAACACCTGGAGAGCCAAAGGTTCCCTCCCCCACAACACCTGGTCTATGTACAAGAACATGCTACCACGTACACCATGTTTTTTAATTTCCCTTTTGCTTGCCTTTTCAACAACCCTAATGCAGCATGCTTGGCACATGGGGACTCTTTCCATCTGGAAGACCCCCAGATCCTACTTTTCACACCAGCTGGAGCTTGCCATCAACTTCCAGAGTGTTTGCTGGCCATCAAAAGAGAAGAGAAGCACCAGCTGTGGTGGAGGCGCATGGCTGCAGGCGTAAAAACTCTATGGGGTGTGATAAGAAAGCCAGACCTTAGAGATCATTGTGTCAGTCTAGATCCCCCAATATCTGATATGTGTTAATGGATGTGAAAATTATTTGTTTTCCTGAAGAAACAAAATAAAAACCATTCCTTCCAGTAGCACCTTAAGGACCAATTAAGTTTGTTATTGGTATGAGCTTTTGTGTGCGAAAGTTCATACCAAGAACAAACTTAGTTTGTCTCTGAGATCTACTGGAAGGAATTTTTTTATTTTGTTTTGACTACAGCAGACCAACACGGCTACCTACTTGTTTTCCTGAAGGACATTCTCAGTTCACCCTGCTATAGATCCCTACTCTGCTCAGCTCCTACTCTTCTCTAAAGGAGGAAAATTTAATAGAAAAAGATTATGTGACTGGAAGAAGTAAAAGGAGGGGGAAACACAGCAGTTTTCTTGTTAAATGCAAAGCAATGCATCTGCAGGCCCTTACTGAAAGGCAGAACTTGCACACTGATGCAACACTGCCTAATTTACACAAGAATCTGGGTTTTCTTGCTTTCAGAACCAAGCGTTGTTTCTGTAACAGAAATCACAACTGCCTGTTTCCATCTCTGGTTTACTAGAAGGGAGAGAGAGAGTGAGTAATCATTTTCTTTTTCCACTTTAAAAACCAGCACGAGCAGAAAATGCTATTTCTGCAGGTCTCCCTTGAGGGTGGAAAAAGTCAATAGTGTGTTCTCTGGGACACTGAGGTGTTGTCATACTTGCTGATGCTTTCATTCCTCTGGGCTTTGTATATTTCTCTCTTACTCTGGAAGACTTGGCAAAACATTAGATTGTATTGAGTTGCCACCATCTGGTGCCGCAGATATATATATATATCTGGCTTCTGCTCCTCCCCAAAATTAAAATATGGCACTTCTTGTACTGTCAGCTCCCATCTGAGGTAAACCAGCAGTCACCAAGTTCTGAGTTGCTTAAAGTCTGGACGAACTGCAGCATCTAAATCGAAAGAGAATCCATGCATTGATTTATGAGCATCCTTCTCTCTGAAGCAAGTTGTCCTGCTTACATCTCCTCAGCAGTAGCCAACCTCAAGGGCAGAGCTAGAGGTGTGTGACTGGTTTGGTTACACTGGGCATGGAGCTTCTGGGATGCAGCAGAAGGCCCACAACTATGAAGTTCAATGGAAGGCAAGAGGCAGGTGTGTGTGTGTGTCGTCGCACCACTGAGATTTGAGATGCCAAGGTCTACTACTGCCAGCCTCTTCAGCAAGTGTGCCAAAGAGCTAAGCCTAAAGGACGAGTCAGATTCAGCACTTCAGATCAACCCCTATCCAAAGCAGGAAAATACTGGGCTGACCTGACCCAACCTGGATCTGGGCCCTGATTTGATTTGGGGGGGCCCATCCCTAATGCCTAATTGGGGTTTTAAACCCCTAATTAAATATGCAGTCATGAATGGATGGGAGAAAGAGACACAGCATTTAATGTTGTGGGTGTCGCTTCTGTGGTGTGTTCCCTACAAGGAATCACAGATGAAGCAGATCCAGCAGAGGCTACCAGCCTCTTCCTTCCACCCTCCCCCAGCCTCAGCACCTTGCCTTTCAACAAACTCAGATCACTCTGGGTGGGTCCTGAGCAATCGAGGGCTGTCTCAACCAAAGTCAGGTGACCCTGTTTAGGATCTGATGCACAATCCTACCGAGCAGGAAGTGTGCCTGGATTATTGGAAATCTGGTAGCTCTCCCCCCCCCGCCACTTTGTGACAAGTCTCTTACATTGTAGATTGACTAAGCAAGCACTTGTTTTCTTTAAATCTGTGTACAGTGCTTATTATGCATGCACTTGCTTAAATAAAATGCACCATTATGTTTATGAATATATATGTGTACCCACCAACTTGCTTCATGCATTAGGCAGAGGGTTTTTTTGGCCAAGTAAAACATGGTCCACAATAAGGGAGATTGTTCTTCATGGCACCAGCGGGGCAGTTGGGTAATCTTAGGGAAGCTTCCTCCAATCTGGGGTCCTCCAGATGTTGCTGGATTTCAGCTCCCATCAGCCCCAGCCAGCATGGCCAAGGGTGATGGAATCTGTAGCCCAGCTACTTGCTTCCCCAGCCCTGACTTACAGGGGTGCCTTTGAACAAAAAGAAGTTCCTCAAAATTGGATTAACAAACTATAGTTTGAAATAAACTGACTAAAACTGACTAATGTGGGGGAGGGAGACAGTGCTCCTGAAGGTAGGAGTCTATCAACTGATGAAGATGATCATCCAAATGTCATAGACCAAATGGAGCAAACAGCACGCAGACCTAGTGGTGAGAGGAAAAAATCCTTAAATAAGAGACACGGGGGAATGACTAATGGACTTCAATGTCTGTACACTAATGCACAAAGCATGGGAAATAAACAAGATGAGCTTGAGCTCTTGGTACAGCAAACTAAATATGACATAATAGGCATCACTGAAACCTGGTGGGATAAGTCCCACGATTGGAATGTAATAATGGAGGGATACAATCTATTTCAGAGAAACAGACCAGACAAGAAAGGAGGAGGAGTGGCGTTATATGTCAGGGATGTGTATACCTGTGAAGAGCTCCAAGATTTAGAACCTCAAAGCCAAAGTGAGAGCATTTGGGTCAAAATTAAGGGAGAGAAGAATAACAGTGACCTCATTGTGGGAATTTACTATAGATCCCCAAGCCAAACGGAGGACATAGATGATGCCTTCCTGGAACAGATGGCCAAGCATGCAAAAGGAAGTAGTAATGGGGGACTTCAATTACCCGGATATTTGTTGGATGTCAAACTCAGCCAAGAGCATAAGGTCAAACAGATTCCTCACTGGCCTTGCAGACAACTTCATTGTCCAGAAAGTGGAAGAAGCAACAAGAGGAACAGCCATTTTAGATCTGGTCCTAACCAATGTTGATGACCTGGTTAGTGGGGTAGAAGTGGAAGGATCATTAGGCGTGAGTGATCATGCTCTTCTGAAGTTTACTATACAGCGGAAAGGAGCAGCCAAGCATACTAGGACTCAATTTCTTGACTTTAAGAAAGCCGACTTCATAAAACTTAGGGAAGTGCTGGGTGAGATCCCATGGACAGTAATACTAAAAGGAAAGGGAGTTCATGATGGCTGGGAGTTTGTTAAGAGGGAGATAGTAAAAGCACAACTTCAGGCAATACCAATGAGACGAAAACATGGAAGGTGCCCAAAGAAGCCAGGGTGGCTATCTAAAGAACTTTTAACTGAGTTAAGATTAAAAAAGGATGTGTACAAAAAATGGAAAAGGGGGGAAACCACCAAAGAGGAATTCAAACAAATAGCCAGCACATGTAGACACAAAGTCAGAAAAGCTAAAGCACAGAATGAACTCAGGCTTCCTAGAGAGGTTAAAAGCAACAAAAAAGGCTTTTATGGGTATGTCCGTAGCAAAAGGAAGAACAAAGAAACAGTGGGGTCACTCAGAGGAGAAGATGGTGAAATGCAAACAGGGGACACAGAAAGGGCTGAACTCCTCAATGCCTTCTTTGCCTCAGTCTTCTCCGATAAGGAAAACAATGCCCGACCTGAAGAATTTGGAGCAAATGATTCAGCAGAGGAAACACAGCCCAGAATAACTAAGGAGATAGTACAAGAATGCTTGGCTAGTTTAGATGTATTCAAGTCTCCAGGGCCAGATGAACTGCATCCAAGAGTATTAAAAGAACTGGCAGATGTGATCTCAGAACCACTGGCAGTCATCTTTGAGAACTCCTGGAGAACAGGCGAAGTCCCGGCAGACTGGAGGAGGGCAAATGTTGTCCCTATTTTCAAAAAGGGGAAAAGAGAGGACCCAAATAATTACCGCCCAGTCAGTCTGACATCAATACCAGGGAAGATTCTGGAGCATATCATTAAGCAAACAGTCTGTGAGCACCTAGAAAGGAATGCTGTGATCACCAATAGTCAGCATGGATTTCTGAAAAATAAGTCATGTCAGACTAACCTGATCTTGTTTTTTTGACAGAATTACAAGCCTGGTAGATGAAGGGAACGCAGTGGATGTAGCCTACCTTGATTTCAGCAAGGTATTCGACAAGGTGCCCCATGATATTCTTGTAAAGAAGCTGGTAAAATGAGGTCTTGACTATGCTACCACTCAGTGGATTTGTAACTGGCTGACTGACCGAACCCAAAGGGTGCTCATCAATGGTTCCTCTTCATCCTGGAGAAGAGTGACTAATGGGGTGCCACAGGGTTCTGTTTTGGGCCCGGTCTTATTCAACATCTTTATCAACGACTTGGATGATGGACTCAAGGGAATCCTGATCAAATTTGCAGATGACACCAAACTGGAAGGGGTGGCTAATACCCCAGAGGACAGGATCACACTTCAAAATGACCTTGACAGATTAGAGAACTGGGCCAAAACAAACAAGATGAACTTTAACAGGGAGAAATGTAAAGTATTGCACTTGGGCAAAAAAATTGAGAGGCACAAATACAAGATGGGTGACACCTGGCTTGAGAGCAGTACATGTGAAAAGGATCTAGGAGTCTTGGTTGACCACAAACTTGACACGAGCCAACAGTGTGACACGGCAGCTAAAAAAGCCAATGCAATTCTGGGCTGCATCAATAGGAGTATAGCATCTAGATCAAGGGAAGTAATAGTGCCACTGTATTCTGCTCTGGTCAGACCTCACCTGGAGTACTGTGTCCAGTTCTGGGCACCACAGTTCAAGAAGGACACTGACAAACAGGAACGTGTCCAGAGGAGGGCAACCAAAATGGTCAAAGGCCTGGAAACGATGCCTTATGAGGAACGGCTAAGGGAGCTGGGCATGTTTAGCCTGGAGAAGAGGAGGTTAAGGGGTGATATGATAGCCATGTTCAAATATATAAAAGGATGTCACATAGAGGAGGGAGGAAGGTTGTTTTCTGCCGCTCCAGAGAAGCAGACATGGAGCAATGGATCCAAACTACAAGAAAGAAGATTCCACCTAAACATTAGGAAGAACTTCCTGACAGTAAGAGCTGTTCGACAGTGGAATTTGCTGCCAAGGGGTGTGGTGGAGTCTCCTTCTTTGGAGGTCTTTAAGCAGAGGCTTGACAACCATATGTCAGGAGTGCTCTGATGGTGTTTCCTGCTTGGCAGGGGGTTGGACTCGATGGCCCTTGTGGTCTCTTCCAACTCTATGATTCTATGAGACTTCAACACCACCTCCTGTTGAATGGGTGTAATGATCCCTCCTTTTCCAGATAGGAGAGCCGTCAGGGACATCTACAGTTTCATTAATTGCAGTATGTACCTGGAGCCTGTACTTGAATTCTTTTAAGAGAAGCTTTCTGGCTATTGTTACTTTTGGCAATGACAAGTTCTTACTTTGTTCAGTGAAGACAATGGTGAGGTTAGAGCAATTTAGAAGATGGAACAATTTCACATCATAAATGCAAATGGGGCACATTCCTTAACCTTCCTGCCACTCAAACTGCTTGCCAATTCCTTCCCAGAATTAGAAGAGGGGACAATTAGACACCTATTCATATGGTAATAGCCACCTCTTCATTGAAAGTGGGCTTTCTCCATTAAAGAAGAAAGAAGGCTTGAGCCTGAGAATTGATTAAAGTGGCAAATTGCATTTATAAACCACACACACAGTGCTACGATTCACACAAACACAACTAAATGTGCAAGATTAAGAGCTATTGTTCCTTTCAAAATTTTTGGAAAAGCAGACGTTTCCCATCCAGTCTGTAAGAGGGAATTGCATTAGGGCTGCTGGCTCTTGTTTCATGAGAGAAAACAACGCACAAAGGCTAGAAATACTATATTTCTTGGCTACACAGTGAACCCAAAGCCTTCCCTTTTCTAGGAAAATTAAAAAAGCCAGATTGAAGGGCACTGCCAGGCCATCTCTGTTTTCACATGGGATTCAGTAATGTGCTGGCTAATCCAGCTTGTGCAATTACAGTTGATTTGGAGGTCTTATGCAACAAACCCGCTTTGCCCCCCAAATCGGACTGTTGATGATAAGGAAAGTGAGGGGGAAATGTCCTGGAAATGTGGGACAAACCCTTGCTTTGACACGATGTCATCTTCTGAAGACAGCCATTAAGCAGAGCAGCAGTATGTGCTGGCAAAACAATTCATAGCATTTGGGCCGAATGGAAAAGCTTAGGCTCCACTCCTCTTTTCCATGGCATGCTGGGAAATGCAACAAAAACTTGGAGGAAAACTTTGATCTGTAGGCAGTGACTATTCTCAGGATGTTAGAAGTGTCAAGCCACTGTGAGATCTGTTGGTGCACAAGTTCCTAACAAACTGAGATTATGAAATTATCCCATCCCAGAAACTCTGGGCAGCTTGAAAGTGGCAGCCAGGACATATTGTTATGAAGGCTGTGCACCACCCCCAATCTCTGCTGAACCTCTAAATGTCTACCCAGAAGTAAGCCCACTATGTTCAATTAGGCTTTCCCCCAGGTTGGGTTTTCTTCAATCAGCCACATCAGTTGTGATGTTTGAGACTGCTTTATTTGGTCTCAACAACAACAGCCGCTGGGGAACCCACAAAAGTGGGATTCACAGGCCTAAAAATTACACAGATGTTCCCTCACCTTAGCTTTACACATGTGTAGAAAGTAACTCTCATTCTCAGAGGAAAGCCAGCCTGCATTATCAGAGCTGAAGAATTGTCAGGCAAAAGTACAAGGCCATGTTTTCCCAGCACAAACGTCCTTGACATTTTCTCAATAATCTCTAGCTAAGCCGACTCTCCTAGCAACATCCTGCCACATGCTTTTTAAAAACATCTCTTCACAAATAGGCTGTCTCATACCTTCCAAGTGCCCTAGAAAAAAGGGACATCCCATTTGTTTTCATATCTTGGGGACCATTTTGGTTGCCACAATTTTGCATGCTCTTGCCCCACAAAAAGCACTTTTTCGGGGTGAGAGCGAGGCACGGGTCATGTGACTATCCCGGAATACAGGTGTTCTGGATTTGCATTGGGGAAAAGTTGGAAGGTGTTCATTTCCTCTTAGAGTCATTGTTGGCATCCTTCTATCTTGAGAGGTAACCTTCCTGGGCAACAAGCTTAGGCACTGAGTATGGAGCTCCAGGTTGGATGGCATTTTCTATGCCTCCTTACGGCAAGTCCTGCAGCCAAGCTGGTGCCAAGCATCTTGCTCTCCTTTCCTTTGTGCCACATCAATGAGGCACAGGGGGTGGGTCTTTTTGTCTGGGCAGCCCAGTAAGTGTGGGAAAGAAAAACTTAACTGCAATGGAGAGAGATAAGTTTCAGAAGGAGACAGGAATAACATTGGCTAAGAAAGTGAAATACTTGGGGGTGAATATGACTTCTAAGAATGTAAACTTATTTAAAGATAACTATGAAAAATGCTGGTCTGAAGTGAAAAAGGATTTAGAAATATGGTCAAATTTGAAATTATCATTGCTAGGTCGAATTGCTGTTATAAAGATGAATGTATTGCCAAGGATGTTGTTTCTGTTCCAAACATTACAAATTGTGGATAAAATGGATTGTTTCAAGAAGTGGCAGAGAGATATTTCTAAATTTGTCTGGCAGGGCAAGAAACCTCGAATAAAATTTAAGATACTAACAGATGCTAAAGAAAGAGGTGGATTTGCCCTGCCAGACCTTAAACTTTATTATGAATCAGCTGCTTTTTGCTGGCTGAAAGAATGGATGCTTCTTGAAAACACTGATGTTTTGGATTTGGAAGGTTTTAACAATGTATTTGGTTGGCATGCATACTTGTGGTATGACAAGGTTAAGGTCCATAGGGCCTTTAAGAACCATATTGTTAGAACCAAAGTTAAAAATTTGTCAAGAATGTATAACTTGCTGTTGAAATGGAATACTCAAGATGAAACGGTGAAATCGGCTATGATTAAATGGGCACAAGATGTCAGACACAACATTATGATGGTTGACTGGGAACAGTTATGGACCACTGGTATGAAGTTTACGGCATGTAATGCCTTAAAGGAGAATTTAATGAAAATGATTTATAGGTGGTACATAACACCAGTCAAGCTTGCAAAAATTTATCATTTGCCCGACAACAAATGCTGGAAATGTAAAGAAATGGAAGGTACCTTCTTTCATCTTTGGTGGACATGCTCAATGATTAAGACCTTCTGGGAAATGATATATAATGAAATGAAAAAGGTACTTAAATATACCTTTCTGAAGAAACCAGAGGCCTTTCTCCTGGGCATGGTCAGCCAATTGGTGTTAAAGAAAGATAGAACTTTTTTTTATGTATGCCACAACAGCAGCAAGAATACTTATTGCAAAGTATTGGAAGACACAAGAGCTACCCACCCGGGAAGAATGGCAGATGAAGCTGATGGACTATATGGAAATGGCAGAAATGACTGGCAGAATCCGAGACCAGGGAGAAGAGTTGATGGAGGAAGATTGGAAAAAATTTAAAGTATATTTACAGAAATATTGTAAAATTAATGAATGTTAGAAGAATATTGGAATGAAGTTACATGGTTTTTGCAGAAGTGTTATTAAGAACTATATGAATATTAACTGTTAATGTGCCAAAGTGGAAAATTTAAAGTTAAACTGTGTTAGGATAAATTATAGAACAAAAATTAAAGAAGAGGGAAAGGAAATTTGAACTAGAAAATTTGAACTAGAATCCAAAAAAGGGAGGTGCGAGGAAGTCAAGGAAATAAGCAAATGAAAGATATAGATATGAAATTTGGATGTGTGTTTAAATGTTTTTGTTTTGTTTTTGTTGTATTGTTGTATTGTATCTTTTTTATTGTTGATGTATTGTCTGTTGAATCTATGTATTGTTTTTCTTTACCTTTTTTCTTTTTATAACTATAAAATATCTAATAAATATTATTTAAAAAAAACAAACACAAAACTCACCTGAAAGTTACTCATCACTCAGAAAACTAGCATGATAGTTACTTGATGCTGATTTTTCTGATGATGTAGGATTTGATCCACCTAAGTTTTACTCAAGAGTTAGGGATAAAGGAAGAAATTAAATTCAGCTTAGATTTAAAGGTGAGCCTACCTAATTGCAGTCTCTGAAACAATACATGAAACAGAATTTTGCCCATTGTGAAATTGAGAGAAATAGGCAGGACACGAATTGAAATTAATGGATGTAAACCCTGTCCTTACTTTCCAGTGCATCTACTTTGAGTAAAAAGTAGCAGGATAGAACCCACAGATGGTTAATAAGATGATCTTTGAATTTATAATTTTATTGGCAAACTTTGCTGGTTTAGCTTTGGATCCTCAAAAGCAGGCATAGGCAAACTCCAGCACCCCAGATGTTTTGAGACTACAATTCCCATCGTCCCTGACCACTGGTCCTGTTAGCTAGGGATGATTGGAATTGTAGTTCCAAAACATCTGGAGGCTGGAGTTTGCCTATGCCGGCTCAAAAGCAAGTGCCTAGAAAGGGCACCATCTTGCCCAAATTCAGCACTTTACATGTTTACCCAGAAGCAGTGTTAGAAACTGAGATATGAAAACTAGGAGCTAAATGGCACCTTAAACCTAGGTTATGGGTGCAACAATGGAATGTCTAGGTGTGCTTTTTTATAACAAGAATACCAAGCTGAAAATGAATAAACTGCAGCTAAAATATTACGTTCATTTTTCACATGGTCTCTAGTCCTTCCCCTGCCCACCCCCCTAATATTCTTAAGAAGGTCTCTTCTCCAGTCTTCAGAGAGTAGCTGGAAGTGGGGAGGCAGAAAAATGGTCCTCCTTTTCTTCCACTCTGCAGTTTTAATCTGAAATCTTAGGGGCAGTACTGGTCCAGAGCTCAGAAGCTGCTCACGCTAATGAAATCCTTGTTGCAAAATGTGCCTAGAACAATGGGAATTTCGAACACTGCCCAGAAGCAAGTACCACTGTGCTCAATGAGGCCCAGAGACATATGCAGCCCTATAATGGGAAAGTTAAGTATTTGCTTAAACCTCTCTCTCTCTGTCTCTCCCACACACATACACCAGAATTAAAATAAATCTTATTTTGGTTGCATCATGCCAGTTGTCACTAGGAAAACTCTAAGCAGGACCTGCCACATTCCTACCACACACACTTGTGATTGCTGGAGAAAAGCAATACCTTTCCTTCTCCTGAATTAGTTTATGCATGTGCTACTTTAAACCACAGACGGGGTGAGCTCCCATTGCTTGGTCCCTGCTCCTGCCCACCTAGCAGTTCGAAAGCACGTCAAAGTGCAAGTAGATAAATAGGTACTGCTCCAGGGGGAAGCAGTTTAAAAAGGAGAAAAAAGTAACTGAAAATTGAAAATTAGCTTTGTCTAAAAGGACAGATACAAATAGAAATTGTTTCCTCTAGACAGAGCCTTTGAAACTGTTGCATGAGTGAAGGAATTTTCCATAGAAGCAAGGTCTGTGAGAAATAAAATTGACCTTGGAGAAGAATGTCAAAACAAGAAGCCCTAGTGAATGCATTTTGCAAGATAAGCGCCCTACTGGAACAACCTCATGAGAAGACGGATGTGATGGCTAATAAAATTGACAATTTGGGACAAAAAACAACTGATTTTGGACAGAAAGTGAACATTTATACAGAAAATATTTGGGTATTGACTCAGGAACCCATTTCGAAATGGCAAGCTGTGGAGAAGACGATGGAAAAAAACTGCTTCTGAATCTCAAGTAATACAAGTGGAGGTCTCATCTTCACAGAGACAATTTGATGGATACAAGCTGATGCCATGTGTGATTGATTTTGAAAGCCAGACCTGGAGAGACGATGCCCTGCTTGGATCAGAGAAGGAAAGTTGGACAGACTCCCTTATGAAGGGATGTTCTGGACTTCGTGATTCGGATCTGGGCCAGGGGGAGATTGAAGATGTGGAGGCCTTTAGCCTCGAAGGGACTTTGGAGCATGCCCTGAAACATCTTTGGGACTTTAGTTTTGACTATGGAGTATGGGCTGATCTGCCGACAAGGAATAAAGGAACTGTCAAGATGGAAGTAAAGTGTAAGCATAAATTTGAAGAAGACCTGCAGATGGGAGATGGAGAAGAGTTAAGAGCCTCGGATAGAAGATCACCAGGCTGATGGGCTATGTAGAACTGATGGAAAGGACTGACAGAATCCGAGACCAGGGAGAAGAGACGGTGGAAGAAGACTGGGAAAAAAAATTAAAAAATCTATTTAGAGAAATATTGTAAAATTAATGAATGTTGGGAAATGTTGGAATGAAATTACATGGCTTTAGTAGAAATATTATAAGGAGTTAGGTATAAATAAACTTTAAGGTTTTGATGATAAGATAAGGTAAAAATAAATTAAGGTAACTAAAAGATAGAAAGCAGTGAAAGACGGAAAGGATTTGCTGATATAATTAACAACTGGAATACAAGAATGGGAGGTGTGAGGAGGTCAAGGAAAGAAGTTAATGAAAGACAAGGATTTTGATGTATTGTGTGTTTTTTTGATGTATTGCTTCTTTGTGTTTTGATGTATTGTTTTTTTGTTTTTTTTCTATGTAATTTTTAAATCTTTTTTTTCTCTTCTCTTTTCTCTTTTTTTTTCCTTTTTGTGTAACTTTTAAACTTCTAATAAATATTATTTTAAAAAAAGAGAGAGAGAAATAACGAAAAAGTGAGTAAGGCATCTAGAAGCATTAGATTTCACGCATCAAAGCTACACGTCTCTCCCAAGGCAGCGCGTGCTGACATCTTTCTCGCATCTTCTCCAGCCTTCTTCCTTCATTCTGGGCGCATGTTCCAGTCAAATCTGCATTTCAAAAACAGTTTTCAAACACAACAATAGTTATCAGAGTAATTCTAAACGCATTAAACAGCGTGATTTATAAAAAAAAACCCTTCGCCGTATTTCCTGGCAAATAATGCTCCTTACATCCAAGTCTTCGTTGTGAGGCTAGAGGTCTTTTCCTTTTACCGATCTGGAATTGTCTGCTGTCACTGGACAGCCTCGAGCTCTAGTATTATGAAAAGTGGAATGTTGGGGGGGGGGAGGGGGGTGGTCCTTCCCTCTATTTGCTCCACCCGATGTAGAAGACCCTTCCTTTTCCGCTCGCAAAGGTGGCGAAGCGAAAGCAAAAGGAGGCGTGGTTTGGACCACTCAACCACGGCGGAGCAGCTGGAGCAGCCTCTCCCTCCTGGAAGGGAGTTCGCATCCCTTCATTGTCCCGCCGCTGTTTTTGACTGAGCCAGAGGAAGTGTGTAAAACCTGCCGCGCCAAAGCCGCTTTGTTTGGTGATCCGCCTAGGAGCTTGGTGAGGAGCCGCTGCGGAACAGCCGCGCCAAAAGCGCGCAGGACTCCCGCTCTTCCTTACAGGGAAAGATAGTCTAGAGTCTAGACTGCCTGCTATATTGGAAAGGCGCGGGGAGAGGGGCGCGGGAGGCAGAGCTCTCTCCGCGCAAGGCTTGCTTTCTGCACTGCCTTGCCGGGTAAGGGTGGGGGTCGTTGTCTTTGGTTCCCCTTTGCAGGCACAAGAACGGTCCCTCTCGCCCTCCAAGGGGTAGGGCTTTGTTAAAGGCGGTTGCGTGAGGCGGAGGGGGGGGGGCGTTCTCCCATAGACAAAACGAGGGCTCACGCCGGCCTCTGGTCTCCTCGCGTGTCTTCATAAGTGTAAAGGCACAGGGATCCCCGTGCGTGCGCTGGCACCACTAGGACAGGGCACAACTTTGCGCAGCATTACTTCGCATTAGAAAATCGTGGCGAGGCAGGAGGGGCAACCCTTGAAAGGTGCGCTCCTTCAACTCTTCACTGTGTCTCCGGCTCAAGGCAGGGTGCACTGCTGCGCGAATACGCAGCTCCGTCCTCCTTCGCTGATTTGCGCTCCGTTGCGGCCAAGAGGCTTCCTCGTGGGTCCATGCTCCTCTGCTAAAGGCGCACAGGTTTCGCCCGCTTCAGGGGTTGGGCTGGGCGCGTGGGTCCCTCTGGAGAAGGGGGCTTGAGGGCTTGTGTACTTGAGGGCTTGATTGGAGAAGGTGCTCCGGGAAGGTTAGGGCAGAGCCAGCTGCTGCCCACACGCCTCTCTGGAAACTGTGGTGCTCGAGTGTTAGGCTGTCCTAAGTCGCGAGGTGCCCTGACAGTTTCTGCCAAATCCGCACCCCGAAGGCTTGGAGCAGCGTCAAGGCGCTGCGCTGCTGTCATGCTCTTGGCGCTGGGCGACCCGAGCCTCAACCTTTCCAACCAGAGCGCGGCGGGAAGCGCCGGTAACTTGAGTTTCGACAGCCAGCTGCTGGCCCCTCCTGGGAGCCTGGGACGGACGGGACACCTGACGGTGGCTGTGTGCCTGGGCGTCATCATGCTCCTGGGCAGCCTCAGCAACCTCCTGGTGGTGCTGATCTTCGTCAAGTTCCAGGCCATCCGGACGCCCATCAACCTGATCCTGCTCAACATCAGCCTCAGCGACCTCTTGGTCTGCGTCTTCGGGATCCCTTTCAGTTTCGCTTCCAGCGTGCGCGGCCGTTGGCTCCTAGGCAAGGCTGGCTGCAAGTGGTACGGCTTCGCCAACTCCCTCTTCGGTAGGTTTTTAGAGCAAGGCTCTGGTTTGGGGAAGGAGGCGCGTGGAATATTTGGGAAAGCAAGAGGGGTTTGCCTTTAGGGTATCCAAAGTTCCTGCGTGGTTTTAAACGTCGAAATTTCTGAAGCTCCAGTTCATTTATGAATTAATTTATTAGATTTAACTACCACCTTTCTCCTCCACAGTTCTAAAGATCTCCTTCCCTATGAGGTAGGCAGATAGACTGGCCAAGGGTCATCCAGTGCCAGTGTGATTCATGGCTGACCCTGGTCTCCCAGGTCATAGTCCAATATGCCAGCTGTTACAGCACCCTGGCTATGTGGAGACCACGCCAGAGAAAGCCATAGAGTTGACCCAGCCTTGACCAAAGCTATGTGCTGGGCTTGGTCCCATTCACACCAGTAAAGTGCTCCGGAACAGTCATGGAGAATCCTGGGGACTTGTTAAGCGTGATAGGAATTGTCACCCTGTGAGGCCAGCACCCTTTAACTACAGTTCCTTGGGGAAAACCATTGCTGTTAAAGAGTGCTTTAAATGTATGGTGTAGATCTGACTTTTCATTTCTGGCCCCCCAAATTTAGCAAATTGTATGAGTGATGCAAGTTTTCATAATTGCTTCTCTTATTTTGCCCAATTTATGCTGCATTTAAAAACTATTATTTGTATAATTTACTGTTGCTTTGCTGGTCGTGGAGAAAGGCAAATAGTTATTCCAAGCAGTTGGCAATTTTACTCTGCAGCACCCCCAGACTTTCAAAACTGTTCATGCACTTTCAAGCCATTCAGGAATCTTAGGACTCGGCCATACAGCTGCAAACGTTTTAAGTTCATTATACAAACATTACACTAGATGGCGATGGCGAGCTTTTGACCAATTCAATCTCTTTTTAAAACTATTTTTTTAAACATTTTCATAGCATTTTTTATATGTGCCTAGATTCCACCCTAGACAATGTCCATTCTGTGTACTGACCAGACCTAAACCTTCAATATGCCCACCCACCATGTGTGTCCTGGGACTTTGACCTTTCCGTCTTTCCAAACATGCATTTGCTGCATTCACAGGTCACATTTTTGGGGTGTACATCTAAAGATGCAATGTGTGAAATGACCATAAACAGCCACTATCTTTAAGGTCAAAAGGTGTCAGAATCTGGGGGTCTGGCAGGGTGGTGGATCTGAAAGCCCAGGCCAGCCCTACCGTTAGGTTGAGTGGGGTGGGGTGATTTTGGGTGTCATGAAAGGGCAGCTAATTCTTAGTAGTTTTATTTACTACCATTGCATTTGTACTCCTAGGGAGAGACATCTGTACAATTTTCTGTCTCAAGTGCCAAAATACCTTTGCCTGCCCTGTGGCTTAACTTTGGGCAGGGGGCGGGGCTACCTTTGTCTGCCTCACCTTGGGCAGTAACACATCTTGGTTTGGTTCCAGATGACCTGCATTCATCGTGATTTGTTTGCAGAATGCTTGAGGGGAGGTTAGATGAAACCAGCAATTTACACATTGCTGTTTGTTATTTCTGTGTGGGGAAATTAGATGGCAAGCACACTTTCAAGAGCGTTTCCGCATCACTTTCTCTACTGCAAAAGTCCAGTTTTCAGGAGGAAACAAGTTTGTTGCACAAGAATCAAATCAACTTTAATTGTGCAATCTGAAAATAGAAAACACCTCTGGACCTGCCATGAGTTGAGCTCAGTGGTTGATCTCTGAGCTGCTAGGGGCATCTCTGCAAATGTATTAACTGCCCCTAAAATTCCAGCTTCTTTCAGATATGGCTATCATTTTTGATGCCAGCAGGGTTGTAGGATAAAGCATCAATGTGCAGCCTGATTCTGCACTAATCTCCTGGGCATCTGTACCTCTGTAGCTCATCCATTGTTCATGATATTATCCGTATGTGACACAGTCAATCTCTCTAGCTGGGATGTGTCACAGTCCACCTGCTTCAGTCAGAAGCATGACCTCTCCTGCATGCACTCTTTCCTCTTTGCAGGGACTGGCTACCTTTCAACACATGTCTCACAAAGGAATTTTGTGTATGAAGATGCAGAGAATCATAAAGGCAAGACCTGGCCTTTATTGAGGGATAGATGCAAGATGAGATCTACCAGCTCTGAAATCAGGAAACAGGAAACAAACTTCCCAAGGATCACAGAGTCTGGCTTTTTTCCTTGTGAGAAGGTTATTTTCTATGTTTTTATAATGCCAATTTGCAAACAAGCGGGAGAAGCCAGCGTGGATGAAGAGGACGGCAACTAGTTCTGGCCTCTAAATATATGTAGGGCTGGTGCCAGCCTATTTTGCATCCTAGGCTAGGCTAACTACAGTGGTACCTCGGGTTACAGACGCTTCAGGTTACAGACTCCGCTAACCCAGAAATATTACCTCGGGTTAAGAACTTTGCTTTAGGATGAGAACAGAAATCGTGCTCTGGCGGCGCGGCGGCAGCAGGAGGCCCCATTAGCTAAAGTGGTGCTTCAGATTAAGAACAGTTTCAGGTTAAGTACGGACCTCCGGAACGAATTAAGTACTTAACCCGAGGTACCACTGTACTTGCATTCTCCAGCCCCAATTGCTAAATTCAATTTTCAGAAACAGGTGTCTTGTAGAAAAACTGAAGTGCACAAAACTTGAAACTGCTAAATTTATTTTAAATTGCAAGAGTACATCATACAATAATAATTATTGATTATTTCAAATACAAAAGAAAATGTTTCAACATGCAAATCATCTTGAATAATCTTGTGAATTTTGACATCAAAATTTAAGTCTCTTAAAAGTTTCCATTTCAGGCACATCAAAATCTCTGCATCTGGCACAATGGAACACTGATGGAAGTCAGAGCACACGGAAACACAGTTTATCTTCCCGCCTGAGTGGTACCTATTTATCTACTTGCACTGGTGTGCTTTCAAACTGCTAGGTTGGCAGGAGCAGGGACCGAGCAATGGGAGCTCACCCCGTCGCGGGGATTCGAACCGCCAACCTTCTGATCGGCAAACCCAAGAGGCTCAGTGGTTTAGAATACAGCACCACCTGTGCCTTATCCACACTTCCTGTTGTCCCATTGCTTTTCCCCCAGGGAAAACCACTCTTTAGTGCTCAATCGGAGCAAGCAGCAATTTGCTCCAGTCCAGATGGTTTTGCTTTATTAATCAGACATAGCTCACTAGAAAAATGAATACCTTTTCAAACAAAGATTATGATGTGACCGTAAGATTTAAAATTAAGTGATTTTCACTTTGTATGTGTGTGTGTTTGTGAACATAACTTCCAATCAACTCCCTATTTTAAGTATACATTTAAAAAACAATTCTAATGTATAATGCATTTTACCTAAAATGATTAAAAAATCACAATATAAAATAAAAGTAAAATATCATAATAAATTTATAATATATTACAAGAACTAATCTGTATAAAACTGTGCCCTTGAAAGGTCAGTTCTGTGGTGGAAATGACTGGCAGAATCCAGGGAGAAGAGTCGGTGGAAGAAGATTGGAAAAAAGTATATTTACAGAAATATTGTAAAATTAATGAATGTTAGAAGAATGCTGGAATGAAGTTATATGGTTTTAGCAGAAATGTTATAAAGAATTAAGTAAAAATTGATTGTTAAGGGGTTAAAGTAGAAAATTTAAAGTTAGATTGTGTTAAGATAGATTTTAGAACAAAAATTGAGAATGATGGAAAGGATTTGCTGAAATAGCTAATTGAACTAGAATACAAAAAAGGGAGGTGTGAGGAGGTCGATGAAACTAGTAAATGAAAGGTAAAGATAAAAAAAACAAAGGTCAGTTCTGCACCTGTTTGAGCTCTATACCCCATCTGGCTGCCTAGTTTGCCTGATCATAGCACTGGTCCTGAGGAAATGTCAGACCCCCCCCCCCAAAAAAAACCACAGCATGTGTGGTTCTTGCAACTGTACAAGGCTGCTTTTCGTTTAGCTAACTGCAAAACTCCATCCCAGCTGCCAAGCTCTTTCCCCTTTAGACCTTCACCAATGGCGTGTGTTAATTATTTAGGAGCCATCAGCTGGCAAGAAAACAGAATGCCTGTTCACTTTATGTCACAGAGCAGGGTTCTAGGCAAAATGTTATTAAGGTCAGCTTTGCCTGCTTGCAAAACTCCCCCCCCCCCAGCACGATTGATATAATTATTATTATCCATTAAACTTACTAGTCACTTTATGGACAAATTTAACTGCAAGCAACTTACGGCAATAAACAAATGACACATACATTAAAGCCTGCATTAAAAAAACAAAACCCAGAGGAAACAGCTAAAACTCACCCAAAGTTTTAAAAGGCAAGACTAAAACATCCCACCCCACCCAAAATGTTAAAAGCCAAAGGCTTGGTAGAAATGAATAATAAATAATATAACAAACTTTTATTTATATCCCGCCCTCCCCGGCCAAAGTTGGGCTCAGGGCGGCTAACATCAGATATATAACATTGGTAGAAAATCAGACAATAATTAAATTACCTCTTAAAAACAGGTCAAAATCAAATTAAAGTTTAATTAGATGGCTTTCCGCAGGGTTAGGGTTGGGAACAGTAAGTGCTCATTGGCCCAACTGTTTACGCTGATCTTATATGGGCCTGTGAGAATGCTGGGAGGCCTTATTCATATTAGTTCTTATACTAAAAGAAAAGGGGAGTCAGGCTGAGCCCTGACCAAAGGCTGTCTTGCAGGCCTTGCGGAAAGATGTCAAATCCCGCAGGGCCCTGATCTCTTGTGGCAGAGCGTTCCACCAGGCCGGGGCCAAGGCCGAAAAGGCCCTGGCCCTGGTTGAGGCCAGCCTAGAGGCCCAGGATCTCCAAGGTGTTATTATTTGCAGACCGTAAGGTACAAAGGTCCTAGGCCGTATAGAGCTTTAAAAGTTAAAACCAGCACCTTAAACTTGACCCTGTACTCCACCGGGAGCCAGGGCAGCTGGTATAGCACTGGATGAATGTGATCCCGCGGTGAAGACCGCGTAAGGAGTCTCGCCACGGCATTCTGCACCTGCTGGAGTTTCTCAGTCAGCTTCAAGGGCAGCTCCACATAGAGTGAGTTACAATAATCAAGCCTGGAGGTGACCGTCGCATGGATCACAGTGACAAGATCAGGGCGAGAGAGGTAAGGGACCAACTGTTTAGCACCACAGAGAAATGTTTTTTTTTCTTCCTGGTGCATAATGGTAAGTAATGATGGTGCCTGGCAAACCTCCTTGGGGAGAGCATCCCGCAAACAAGGAACCACCCCTTCTTGTGCTGCCCCCCCTCCAGACACTCCCCTTGGAAGGGGCACATGGAGAAGGACCTCTGGTGATGATTGCAGGTTATGGTTTAGTGTGGTGTAGTGGTTAAGAGCGGTAGTCTCGTAATCTGGGGAACCGGGTTCGCGTCTCCGCTCCTCCACATGCAACTGCTGGGTGACCTTGGGCCAGTCACACTTCTTTGAAGTCTCTCAGCCCCACTCACCTCACAGAGTGTTTGTTGTGGGGGAGGAAGGGAAAGGAGAATGTTAGCCGCTTTGAGACTCCTTTGGGTAGTGATAATGCGGGATATCAAATCCAAATTCTTCTTCTTCTTCTTCTTCTTCTTCTTCTTCTTCTTCTTCTTCTTCTTCTTCTTCTTCTTCTTCTTCTTCTTCTTCTTCTTCTTCTTCCTGAGCTGGATATCATCTGTCTTCCAATGTCACAGGTTTAGATTCCAGCATTTGAAAAGCAGATCTTTGATCTGTTAACTCTGGGCCGCTCTCTCTCTTGCAGGCATCGTTTCCCTTGTGTCTCTTGCCATCCTCTCCTACGAACGCTATGCCACGGTCCGGCAGATGCAGGCCAATCCGGTTGTGCCCAGTTACACCAAGTCCTGGCTTTACATCATTGGCTCCTGGATCTACTCTTTGTTCTGGACCTTGCCGCCTCTTTTCGGTTGGAGCAGCTATGGCCCCGAAGGGCACGGCACGACCTGCTCTGTCTCTTGGCATGCCAAGTCTCCCAGCAACTTCTCCTACATCATCTGCCTCTTCATCTTCTGCCTTGTCTTGCCCCTCCTGACGATGATCTACTGCTATGGGAAAATCCTGCAGACAATTAGAAAGGTAAACCAAAGCCCCCTAACCTCTTTGACAGAATGTGGTGGTGCAGTCGTGTGTGCGCACATGTCACGTTGCTGGCCTGAGGTTGTTAGCTTGGATTTGTTAGGAGAGGCAGGTGTGACTCTTGTTTGGAGCTGTGTCTAGGAGCTCTTCCATCTTCACCTCTGAGAGCAATTCCTTATGAAACATGCTTCAGAGTTAAATGGCTAGAACAGGGAGGCCAGCGATTTAGGGGAAACAGAAAAATCAGAAGGGCTCCCACAACTTGCACAAAATGTCTCCCTCCCCTTATTTATAGAATCCTGCTTCAAGAGAGAAGAACATTTACTTCTGGTGTAAGCTTATGAATGGTTGAATCACAGCGGCATTTTTAAGCTCCCAGGGATTGAGAGGTAGCTGTGAATTCTAACAGCTGGCAGTTGTGTAAGAGCCGAACGTTGCATACTGCGACTTCAGAAAAATCACAGGGACAATGAGACAATTACTGTCATTGACTTTTTTTTAAAAGAAAGAGCAGAGCCTCCAGAAATGATTTTTGTGAATAGAAGCAGATTAACAGCAAGGGTAACATGGGAAGCAGTGTGATATATTCTCCTTATATAAATAGCAAAGGCAATGCCAGGCTTTGAACACATTCTTCTGCTCAGATCCTGCTTGCGGGCGTCCCATAATGGGCCTCAGGATGCCCAACTCAGTGGGCCACTGGTGGCTCTTATGTTCTTGCGCACCCAGGAAGCTGTCAGAGGAAACTGAAGGAGCTGCTTGTTAATAAATACCTTTTCTACTGGGACATCTCCTGAACCACACAGACAGCCCCAGGTTTCAGAACGTTGTTCTAAAGACTTAAAGGAGCTAGTGCAAAAAAATGATTTGGGGAATGACCTGCGCTTGGGTAAGGTGGTACAGAATGCAATGAGGAAGAAACTCTATGAAAATGTCCCCTCTCTCATATTTTAGCAGGTCTGTAGATTCCACCTGACATCTGCTCAGAAAACAGAACACCACGTCCTGTTCATGGTTGTGTCAATGGTCACCTGTTACTTCCTCAGCTGGATGCCATATGGAATTGTCTCCCTGATCATGACATTTAGCCAGCCCGGAACAATCAGCCCCTCAGTGAGCATTATCACGTCCATTCTGGCCAAGACTAGCACGTTTGTGAACCCCATCCTTTACGTCCTCTTGAACAAGCAGGTAAGAACATGATAGCGTATCATGGGAACATCAGAAGAGCCCGGTGGAGCAGAACATGGAGAATAACCAGGCAGCACAGCATTATTTTGGGTCAAATCAGGCTGCAACTTTATTGTCTGCAGATGTAAGAGGTTTGGCATAGGCATTGGGTACAACCATTGGCTTCCAGTGTCCTAGCCTCTCCCTCTGCTCTCCCTTTTCTAACTTCTGCTGTGCATCCATTTGCTGCTACAAACACAGTTTCTCACTGACTGACATACAGTATTATAATAGTCTGTGCTCAACAACAATGCGTTGTGCTGCCTGGCTCTGCAAATCCACCCGCCTCTCCCCATCATCTTTTCCCCAAGGTATGTTTAAGCTTTAAATCACCAACTCTCACCTGCTGCTCATGACTTGGCAGGTTGCTGCTGCAGCACTGCTTGCGGCTGTGTGTGTGTGTGTGGAGTGTACAATTTTAGCACTATTGTTATTCTGCTCTGTTTTGAACCAAAATATTTCAACAGCCGGGATGATTTGGGAAAGGGCTTGAAAAAGCATGTGCAGAAAAAGCATCAAAGGACTGTTTGAGAGGCTTTAGCTGTGAGCATTTTTGTGACCTGCTAATGGCAAAACGGGCAACTTAGCATGTGGCTTGTTCTACAGATAAAATCTGTGCCTCCTTTTTTAAATAGCTGCAGGGGTGTTTCTCACGCTTCCTGTTCTTAGGTGCAGTTAGGGATTTGGAGATTGGGAAAGGTTACCTCTGAACCAGACCATTGAATCATAAGTCTGGCTGCTGGATCAGACCAAAGGACCATCTTGTTCTCACAGCAGCCAACAAGTTGCCCTAAAGGGTCACGAGGGTCATCTAGTCCAACCCCCTGCAGTGCAGGAGTCTTTTGCCCAACCTTGGACATGAACCCACAACCCTGAGAGTAAGAGTCTCCTGCTCTACCGACTAAGCTATGGGGCGATGGGTCTTAGTATTGCCAGTTTTCTTCTGCAAAATGAGTATTTTGTGGTGCCCATGGAAGTTTATTAGCTTTCTGAATGTGGAGCTGATATTCATAGGCACACAGCCCCCATCAGCAGTTGGAGAGCACAGATATCCTGGATGCCTGGAAGTTTTCCTGCTTGAGCCCCAGGGTCAGTTTCAGGTTTGACGTCAACCAGGCGTAGCAGGCCTTGGCAGGCTTACTTGACTTTGGCGGAGGTTCTCGGAGCAGTGCTGAGTCCCTGGGTAGAGCCACCCTTTCTGTTCCCCACGGCGCTCTGGTGTGGCGCTAGGTTGGGTGCTCTGTGGGAAATCAGTAAGAGCAGCCAGATCCAGAAAACTGGTGCTGCTGAAAGAGTCAGGCTGGTGGGGAAAATGAAGAAGGGGTCCAGGGCAGGAATCAGCAATGGCCTCCGAAAACTCCCCAAGAATGCCTGGCAGGGCCCCTTGGAAGGGAGGCAGTGAGAGACTGCTGGTGCAGCCCTGGCTCATTTAAGTGGGGCTTTCGTGGGAGAGCATCCAGGGAGATCTACTAGGGCCAGAGCCCAGTGGCAGAGCACCTGCTTTCCATGCAGAAAACCCTAATTCAATCCCCAGCATGAAACTCTGGGAAGCCACTTCCAGTCAGTGTAGACCATGGGTAGGCAACCTAAGGCCCACGGGCCGGATCTGGCCCAATCGCCTTCTCAATCCGGCCTGCGGACGGTCCGGGAATCAGCATGTTTTTACATGAGTAGAATGTGTGCTTTTATTTCAGATGCATCTCTGGGTTATTTGTGGGACATAGGAATTCGTTTATTTATTTATTTTTTCAAAATATAGTCCGCCCCCCCACCAAGGTCTGAGGGACAGTGGACCGGCCCCCTGCTGAAAAAGTTTGCTGACCCCTGGTGAAGACATTATTGAGCTTGGTGGACTAATACCCTGGCTCTGTATAAGGCAGCTTCCCAGGCTACTGTGGTCTGGTTCAGACTTGTGCCCAAGTGGGTTCATCAGTGAGGGAGGGGCATGTTTTGTTTTGCATTTGATGATTAGTAACATCCCCACCCTGCTTCATGTTGCTGCTTTGAATTATAATAGAATTCAATAGAAGTGGGGGGCGGTAGCTGGCAGCAATAAGGAGCTGGGAGGGGCACTGGTGAGTTCTGTGCCTCTACCCCACAGGCTTCAACCTCAAATTCTAGCCCTGGAGAAAACTGGAATTCCCTCTCTGCTTTTGCAGACTGTAACTAGGGCTGCAAAAGTCCAAAGGGGTATGTGTAGGGTTTTTGCTATTCCCTTGCCGGTGCAGTACTCTTGAGCCCATGATGCTGAGTTTAGTGATTCACCACAGAACTGCATGCTCCTTGCTCCACATCAGGGCTAAGCTCTATCTGGTGCCAGCTAGAGTTCCCACACAAACTATAATTTGTAACCATGGTTTGAAGCTGGCTTAGCAAACCCTGGTTTAGACCAACCTTGGTTCATGTTAACCCCAGCTGATTCCAGTGAACCATAAAAGGAAGGGAGAATTTGTGTGTGATTGGGAAGAAGAGAGAATGGTGCATATTAGAACATACCACCAGCTTGCAAAACCCAGACTTTGGCTTGGGGACAGGTGGTGCTTACAGCTGAACTGGGTTTCTGGAGATAAGTTTGTGGTGGAGCACATGCTTTGTATGGGGAAACTCCCAAGTTCACTCCAGGCATCTCCAGTTTAAAAAGGATCAGTCAGATGGGAACAAACCCTTCTCAGCCTGGGCTCTTGCAGGAGCACTGCCAGTTAAAGCAGATCAGGGATTAGGGTCCTGTGGCACACCAGGTGTTTTTGGGCTCCAACACCCACTGGCCCCAGGCAGCAAGGCCACTGGTCGGGAATGGAAGGATTTGGAGTCTAGCAACATCTGAGGAGCCAAGGAATTCCCCCCTACTGGTAAATTAGAAACCAGGCATAAATGTAAGCATTGCCATTGGTGGCCACAAGGTGGCAGCAAGCAACTATGGTTTCTTCAGAAGGCCCGGGAATCTGCCTGCTGTTAGCGATAATATACTGAGCTAGGATGCTTGCTGCTGCGACCTTCTGCATGCAAAGCAGGTGCTCTACTACAGCCCTTCCCCTCTGTTGCTTTGGTTGAGCTGCCAACAACCTTTGGTTTTCTGACCCTTAGGCTCCTTGCTTTTTATGACTGCTTCCCAGTTGCTTTTTAGTCCTTAGCCTGTCCCAACCCTAGCCTTCCCTAGGTGAAGTTTTGGTCTTAGCACAAGTACCTTTTCTCATGAAAGCTGGGCTGTGAAAGTTTGCTTTTGCTGACAGATCTCCTCCCAAAGTCATGGAGATGTTTGCAGACATTTCGGCAGCATTGTGCTAGGCGAGGGTCGGAATTGGGAAAGACGGTGGGATCTGAGATTAAACCTCTGTCTCTTTAAACGTTTGCAAAGAGCAACTCGGGAGAAAATGAACTGGAGCAAGACTAAGGTCCCTTTGCTGTTTCAAGCCTGCCTCTCCTCCCCAAACTCCTGTTGGTCCCCCTGCCCATGAGGAAAAAAGAAATCAGTGTCATGGCTACATATTTTCTTCTTGGAGACTTGTAGTAACTTTGGGGAGCAGTGAAGAACAGGGGTAATGTAGGTGTGGTGTAGAATGCCCCCCCCCCACATTGCACTGCTGATCCAAATGCCCCCAGCTTTTCTTTTTGCAAGAGTGTAAAGGCACTGGTGATCCAACCCCAGGACTTCCTTTGCCTCATTTGGTGCTGAATTAGCTAGTAGGGGAGGCTTCACTGCCATAAATAAGCTTGATACGAAACAGATTATTCTGCCTAGGGAAGTAAGGAAAGCACAAGCCTGCTGCTTGCTTTGAGAATCCAAAGCAAGAAACTAAATTGAGGGTTGAATGTGATGGCTAAAAAGATCTGCGCAAGTTAACTGCAGTGAGCTTGTTTGTTTTTGCTTGCATGCTGAATTTCACATTTTGTTTGGTTTCCTTCCCCCGCCTCCAGTTTTACAAGTGTTTCATCCTTCTCATGAAATGCGGGCCTCCACCAAAGCAACTGCAAACTACTTTGAATTCAAAAGCAAGCCAGGATTTCAACAATGCAGCTGGTGGAACTTTCGAAATGCATTTGTCCTGCATGCAAACAGGTGAAAGGCCAAACGATAGGGATGCTGGGCTCCCCCCTACAAGGAAGCAGAAAACTCCTGTGGTTTCACTATGAGTCCTGGCTTGAAGAGGCTTGTTCTGGCATCTTCAGCCTCATGCCCATTTGATGACTTGCACCTAGACTTCCAGACTGATCCATAGTCACACGTGCTTGCTCAAAACTTTGAGAGCACTTAGAGGTGAGTGGGGGACCTTATCTCTAGAAATGCCCAATGCTACCCTGCTTGTACTTATCGCGCAGTATTGGAAGACACAAGAATTACCCACTCTGGAAGAATGGCAGATGAAGGTGATGGACTACATGGAATTGGCAAAAATGACCGGCAGAATCAGAGACCAGGGAGAAGAGACGGTGGAAGAAGATTGGAAGAAATTTAAAGACTATTTACAGAAATATTATAAGATTAATGAATGTTAGAATGACATCGGATTGAGGTTAAAAGTTATTAGCAATAAGTGGTGAAGGAGTATGGAAAATTCGAAGGTTAAAAGGTGTAAAATTAAAAGGTCGAATATATTAAGTTATTAAGAAAAGATTAGGACACATTAAGATATTAAGATAAAGACTAAGTTAAGATAAAGGGAAGGAATTTGCTGAATAAATATTTGAATTGGAATACAGGGAGGGGAGGTGTGGGGAAGTCTGGGAAATAAGTAAATGCAAGGAATAGTCATGAAAATGGAATTGTTTTTATTTGTTTTTTCTGTGTTGTTGTTCTCGTGTGTTTTTTGTATTTTTGTACTTTTGTATTTTCTCTTTTGGTTTTTTCTTTTTATGTAAAAACCCTAATAAAAATATTATAAAAAAAATTAAAAATGCTACCCTGCTTGTTGCTGGAGTGTAGCACCAGAGTGACGAAGTGTGAACTCTGCTGTATGGAAAAGAAATCAGAAGATGCTGTCAGCTTTTTAGGTTTTGCACAGGAGAGCAGGTGACTCATTGCTGCCTCTCTCTGCCAGCCAGTTCCAGTCAGATGCCTGTCCACACTACTACAACTTTATGCCAGCTTTATTGCAGTTTAAATGTTGTGGCTTCCCCCAAGATCAGAGGCGTAACTAGGCTCTCTCCCACCCTTGGCAAGGAGATTTATTGGTGCCTCCAAATCAAATGGAGATCATGGATCAGAAACCAAAAGGTTTTGTTGTCACCTTCTTGGCTCTGCAAGTGACTTCTTCCACGGCTATTAGTGACTTCTAATGCCATGAGCATTAGAAACTACCTTATACTGTTGGCCTTTGTAGGCTAGGCATCCTCAGTATTCTTTTGACTACAGTCCCCATCAGCCCTAGCCAAGGATGATGGGACTTTTAGTCCATAGCATCTGGAAGGCACCAGTTTGTGGAAAGGCTGATGCAGCCCAGTTACCGTCAACCCAAACTGAGAACAGCTGTCCAGGATCTCGGGCAGAGAGGGGCCTAACTATTGAGAGATACTACCTGCTACCTGTGACTCCTCTCTCAATCTGTCCTGGCATTTGTGTACTTCCTGGTATGATGCAAGCAATGTCCTCAGGCCAGGCCTTGTGCAGAGCTTAGGCCGACAGCTACGCAAGGCACCGAGAAGAGCTCAGGTGTTGCTTCAGCGACAGCCAGAGCTCATCCAAACTTACGCTTTTCCCGCTGCTTTCCTCCTCTTTACCACTGAAGTGGAGTAAACATCAATTGGGTTTTCTGCAGATTAGTGTTTCTTCTGATTCAGCAATGAAGAGTCGGTTGTCCCAGGAAAAGCAGTGGGGCAAACAGAAAAACTGCTCAAACCTGTGACTAGGAAGCATGGGACAAGCAGAAACCTCTCAGACCCATGCTGTCTAGGCATGGGACAAGTTTGAGCATGCAGGCTAAAATTGCAGAGTTTTGAAAAACAGAGTGCGAGATTGGCTCCATTATTATCAAATAATGGAGGCATATAATTTGGACAAAAAAAATAGGCTTCCAGGTGGAAAAATCAAAATTAGAAACAGAATTGTTAGAACCCAAGGTTAAGAATTTGTCAAGAATGTACAACTTGCTGCTGAAATGGAATACTCAAGATGAAACGGTGAAATCGGCTATGATTAAATGGGCACAAGATGTTGGGTATAACATTATGATGGCTGACTGGGAACAGTTATGGACCACAGGTATGAAGTTTACTGCATGTAATGCCTTAAAGGAGAATTTAATGAAAATGATTTACAGGTGGTACATAACACCAGTCAAGCTGGCAAAAATTTATCATTTGCCTGATAATAAATGTTGGAAATGTAATGAGACGGAAGGTACTTTCTTTCACCTTTGGTGGACGTGCCCAAGGATTAAGACCTTCTGGGAAATGATATATAACGAAATGAAAAAGGTATTTAAATATACCTTCTTGAAGAAACCAGAGGCCTTTCTCCTGGGCATGGTCGGCCAATTGGTGCCAAGGAAGGATAGAACCTTTTTTATGTATGCCACAACAGCAGCAAGAATACTCATCGCAAAGTATTGGAAGACACAAGATCTACCCACCTTGGAAGAATGGCAGATGAAGCTGATGGACTACATGGAACTGGCAGAAATGACTGGCAGAATCCGAGACCAGGGAGAAGAGTTGATGGAAGAAGACTGGAAAAAATTCAGAGTATATTTACAGAAACACTGCAAAATTAAGGAATGTTAGAAGAACACTGGAATGAAATTATATGGTTTTAGCAGAAATATTATAAAGAATTAAGCAAAAACTGATTGTTAATGGGCTAAAGTGGAAAATTTAAAGTTAGACTGTGTTAAGATAAATTATAGAACAAAAAAGGGGAAAGGGTTTGCTGAATTAGCTAATTTGAACTAGAATACAAAAAGGGAGGTGTGAGGAAGTCGAGGAAACAAGTAAATTAAAGATAAGGATATGGAAATTGGATGTGTTTTTAAATGTTTTTATTTTTTCTTGTTGTTTTGATGCATTGTTTTTTCTTTCTATTCTCGATGTATTGTTTGTTAATTTTTTATTGCTTTTTTTCCTTATACTTTTTTTCTGTAACTATAAAACTTCTAATAAATATTATTTTAAAAAAAGAGACAAGTTTGAGCATGGACAAGCCCTCAGACGGAGCCCTATGGTGGTAGGTATATCCCAGTTGCAAGCTCCACCTTCCCTGCAAGGAGGCTCTGTGGTGATGGAGTCCTCCAAATCAGAGATTGGCACTGCTTCATCTGTGAGCCAGAAGAGCTCTGGTGCCACATGCTCATATTGTGGATGTGCTTCTGGGATGCACTCTGTGTGCCATTTTCCCCTCCGAACTAGCGTCCCTAGTCTCACCTGGGATCATGAGACGGGAACGATTCCTGGCTCATAATGCCACCCAACTCACCCTGTCTCCTAGGTGGTTCAGAAATAGAAGTCAAGAAATGCAAATCCAACCAGCGAGAGGCTTAAAAAAGAAAAGATCTATGTAGAACCCACAGTCAGCAGAAAATGAGCCTGAAACTATTGTCAAGTGACATGAGATCACTAAAAACATAGCACTCAAACCCACTGAAAGAGGGAAACGAAAGAGATGTAAACAGGCTGGAAGAGCAAAGGAATCTCCACTTGATGCCTACTTGTGTCAGTGTGATGTGGCCGGTGGTGGAGCTTCATGCTCTGGCACTAGGGGGGGGGCAGAGAGCAGGCGGGAGCGGGGCTGGTGCATGTCCCGGGGGTGTGGCACGCCGCCTGTGGGGCCTGTGGGGGTGTGGCACGCCGCCTGTGCCTGCGTGGGTGGGGGGCAGCCGCAATGGCACCCCACCAGGATCGCACTGCCGGGGGCGGTGCGATCCCCTTGCACTCCTCTTCCTCCGCTAGTGGATGTGGCTGCCATTTGTCAGGCTGGTTCTTCCAATATGTTTCTCCATCTTGAATCTTGAATCATGGAGGATCATCTAGTAAAACCCTGTGCAGCTGTCTGCAGCCTTGTTGTTATCAGCACCACGCTTTAACAAACTGAGCTATTTTGGGATGCTACAGCTGATAGGACTTGCAGTCCAAAACACCTGGATAGCACTAGATTGAGGAAGTTCTGGGATAGTGTGTCAGATCAGGCCTAGGGAAATTCAGAGTTTATATCTTGCCTCTGTCCTGAAGCTCATTGGGTAACTTCAGGCCAGTCTTATCCCAATCTCTCTCAAAGGGTTGTTGCAAGAATAAAATTGCAGAGGTGGGGAGAATCATGTACACCACCTTGAATTCCTGAGCAGCGTAGAAATGTAGTAGGATAATAAATCTTGCCATATGAATTGTCCCAGACCCTGTGCTCATTATTTTAGGTCCTTTTTCATGTGCCTCCTCCATGAGAGGTCTGGAGGATGGCAACACGAGAATAGGTATTTCCTGTGGTGGCTCCACATTTGTGGAACTCTCTCCCCAGGCAGGCTCCCCTAGCATGTTCACTACATTATCTTTAGGCACCAGGTGAAAATGTTTCTCTTCAACCAGGCCTTGGGCTGATTAACATTCTCTGGCCTTTTACATGTGTCTGTCAGACGGGGGTTATTGGTTTGTGTTTGTTTTATTCATATTTTGTGTTCTCATTTTCTGTGTCTATGTTGTGAACTGCCCTGTGATCTTTGGATAAAGGGCGGTAAACAAATTTAATTAAAAAAAAAAAAAAAACACAAAACAAATAAATGACAATCACAACTGGGACACCACCATAGAACACACCCTCTCCCAATAACCACTTGTCTTACCTGCTTCTGTGGCCCGCAGAAGGTCATGCATCCCCCACCCCTGAAATAAATAAGATAAATAAATGGAACATTGCTTTGATGGGACATAAGGCATCTTTTTGTGTTGCAGCTAGAGCCCCATGACTCAGTATCCTGGTTTCAGAGTCCTCCCAAGTACATGCACTCCATTTTTGTTAAGTTGTGGGTGAACATATCAGACGACACAGTGATTCTTCAAACAGCTCTTGTTTATTCAGAGGCCAGAACAGAACTGACTGAAGGGCTCATATAGAGCTCCAGTACAACGTTACTTTAGCAACTTTCTAAAACTATCCAATCACTGAACGTCACTTTCGATCCTTCATTTGCATACAAACTATCCAATCACTAAACGTCACTTTCGATCCTTCGTTTGCATAACTATCTACAGTATCCCCCTGCTGGCCCCGGGTGTGAACTTCAGTACATAACAGTTTTCATTTGCTGGTTGTTATAGATGGATCTGTGTGCCTCTTTGTCATGTTTAAGATTAAAAAATAAGGATCTTGCTGATTGACTTGTCTCTGGCTCTGTTTTGCTAGACCTAGACATGGCTGATCTGAGCTTATTCCACATGTGATTATGGTACACTTTATTACAATTTCATTCAGAAGTACAATTCCCCACTCCCAACACTTGCACACTTGCAGTTCGAAGAAATATAGTCCATTCTACTGTTCAACTTGTTTTGCTGGATTTGTCAATAAAATTGTATAAAACAGGCTGCTGAGTGCTGCAACAAATTGCCCCAATTATCTGGGAAGTGAAGAGAGATCGTTATGGGCCTGGATTGAGAAAAATCCTGTACTGAGAAGTGTGGGTGGGGTGGGAGGGATATACTACAGGACCTCCAGAATCTCTTCTGAGTTTAAAACTGGATAATCATGGAGCATCTCTGAAAAAACTAGTAACTTAGGGCCCCTTCAGATGAGCTTTTGTTCTGATCTGCTTGCACAAGGTTTATCTGCACGTTAGACTGCACCCAGTCTTTACTGAGCTTTTATTCTGATTTGTTCGCAGGGAGGTTATGCAACGATGAGCATTCATATTGATTTGCTTGTAGGTTGTTTGTAGTCTTCTCACACATCATTTGTTCACCCCACACTTTTCATTGCACTTCCCCATCACTTTCTAACTGCAAAAAGTCCATGGGGCCTCCAGACTGGAGTTCTATGGTGGGTGTATTTGGAAAAACAATAGCACATCACACAATAATAGTACATTAGTCATGGATATATTCTGTTCCTTGATGCCATCATATTATTGTTGCCCAGGGGACGTGGTATCGTGCAACAGAAGTGGGGCAGAAAATAAAGCTTGGGACAGTTGTGGTATTAAAGGTTACAGAATTTCATCAGGAAGTTCCAGAATGTGCACCAATTGGAAATGAAGCAGTATGATTGTCCTGAAACCCTTGCAAGCATAAACTGTGGACTCAGCTGAGGGGGGGGGGGAGCCATTTTCCATAGTGTTTCTCCCCCTTTTGTTATAATGATTTTTAATTTATGATTTATTTATAGAGGGTTTTTTTGCTGTGTGTAGATCAACCCAAGTAATAAAAGCAGGATCGCATGTGGCCATCTCAGTAGCATCATGAGACCATATTTTCATGAATCCACCATAAAAAGGATGTCTGGAGGGCCCCTGATGCTTTTCTTTTTTAATGGAGTTGTTGTGCTGGGGGACAGAGCACTTTAATCCAATTAATCCTTCCTGCAAAACACTGCCAGTCTGGGGGCACCCATAGTGAATCAGCTGGTGCAGAGACATAGAGTAACTCTGTCCAGAAGAACCCAGTCGGAAGAAGGACAAGTCAGAGCGATGTATACTACACAGGTGTGGCTGCAGATTTAATGGGGGCATGGATATATACAAGTAGCCAACACTGGATTGGGAAGAGCCAAGCTCTTTTTTTGGGGGGGGGGTAATAATGCTGTGTCTCTGCACCAGTAGCAAATAAAGGAGCTGATTGGGGCAAATGCACTCAGTCCAGAGCAGGTGCATCAACTCTTAGCAGCGGAGGTGTCTTGGGTTCCCTTAAAACCTGCTGGCACAGGGCTAGGCCTCTTCAAGGGGCTAGAGGAGACCCATCGCCAAGCTGAGCACAGTGCAGTTCAGTGGCTGGCTCCTCCTCAGTATGAGAGAGGAAGCCACTCCATGCTGGGCTCTGTGCTTGGCTTCCTCTCGATGTGACGTCACACATGTGTTGCGCACATTACCTCACACATGATGTCACACACACATGCCACATGCCAGCCCCCCAGTCTTGGGTGCAAGACGGTGCCTCTGATGCAAAGAAAACTGAGTGGAAAGAGGCAAAGTCAAAACGAAGCATCATGCAGAGATGCAAAAGGCCTTATCTGTGGATGGGAGCTTTGGGTGCTCATCTACTGTTTTTTGTTTTTTTCTCACGCTGTGTTAGTTGTTTGCTACATTGTGCTATTCCTGGCATGTAGTTTGGGAGTTAAAATTGTAGCTGCAACTCCTAGTAAAATGCACTTTAGCGGCACGTGGCCCGGCTGCTTCTCCGTGGGCGTGAAAAGCACCAGTGGGACTAGCAGCTCTTGCTTGAAGTAGCCAAGCAACACCAAGTGAAGAAAAGTTGCCTACCCGACAACCACATCCTTTCCTCAGCCTTTGCTCCTTGTCAAGCAACAGCAAAGCCTGTGAGCATTTGTCATAAACACCCGGGAAGCTGATAAGTATTTCCGTAGAACGCAAAAGCCGCTGCGCCACCAGCGTATCTGTTTTGCAATCTACTCATCAGCAGAAAAAGTCCCATAACTAGGTCAGCAAGCATCCTGGTTGCCGATTTCCCATTTGTGTCCATGAGTCGTACTGACCTCAGCAATGGAAGTGAATGAGGAAGCCTCAGCTTGGGTGGAGCTTGTTCTGTGAACGTTCGTGGAGCTCCATAGATTGTTGGATCAGGGTGATGGGGTCTAAAACAGGAGTAGGAAACCTTAGGTCCAGGGGTTTTAGGGCATCTCTAGCCGGCCCTCAAAACTCTCTGTAGGCCATACATCTCCCTGGCTTCACACCTGAATGCTTTGCCTGGCTGAAATGTGTTCTTCAACATTGGTTGCTTGGCTTGATGGAAGATAGTGAGGGTTGTGTGAGTGTATGTAGAAACTAGCCTATGGTATGGAGGTAAAATTTACGCTTGCTGTTCCGCCCACTTTTTCCTCCGGCTCCGCCCACCAATGGCATGTGGCCCTTGGAAGGTTGCCCAGAATGGAATGTGGCTGAATATCTTTCCCCACCTTTGTCTAAATGGTTTTTAAGATTACTCACATCTATAGATGGATGGTACATGTATAGTACATAGGAATCTGCACACTTCTGGTCTGTTCAATCCTTCTGAGAATCTACACTTTTAAAAAACTCTTAGGAAACCTAAGAAACTTGTGGGTGTGACACAGTCAGGTCAGGGATGGGAAGCAATAGCTGTTGGACTCCAGATTCCATCAGTCCCAACTGGCATGGGCCAACGGCTATGGATGACAGGAGTTGTAGTTTAGCAAATACCCAGAGGCCTGCTGGTCCCCCTTCCCCAACTCAGAGGGAATGAGTTGATGGGAGCATTTCTGAAAAGCTCTTACCAACAGTCAACATTTGTAAAAATGTACACCCACACAGTGAGAGGCACATTGTGCCTTGGTACCTAAAAACAGAGTTTTGAACATGATAAAGGTTAGCTAGATTGAAGTAACTGATGATATCACATATCCTGGTACTATAAACACGTTTGAGGGTTGAGCATTCGTAAGATCAAACTTGACTGTGATCCTGATTCAGAATTTATCACTTTGGAAAATCTTGCAGTCACTTTCTCTCTCTCTTTTTCTCCTGGTCTCTTTCTTTCGTTGTTGCTGAAATTCCAGATTTCTTGGCCGATATGCATTGTCTTTCCAGCATGACTCAAGAGCTATGCTGCTGTTGTTTTACATAGGCTTTATCCATAACTAGCTTAGTGTTACAAGAAATTCTCCCATGAGCAGACTAGAACAGGTCTACTTAGTCAGCATCATGAAGTATCATGGGCTGAAGATCCTCAAGGTGTTAAACCTCAGCTCCTGTGCGTAACAAACTACTGTTGCGGTTTCCCACCTTTTAGACTCACTGAAGCTTGACTCAGCAGAGAGCAACACTAAGCTGGCATGGTGGCAAGGCACAGTCTTCCCCCCTTTTTTGCATTAGGGCCATCAATTCAGGAAAGGCTTGCAAATAGCCACTGGCTTGGTTGGTTCCCCATGGCAAAGAAGAATGGTCTCCAGATCTGATTGTTGCAATGCATTCTCCATAAAGCTACCCTTAACACTAAACGTCAGTGGTGGGGAACCTCAGGGCCACAGACCCTTCCCTACTGCACTTCCTAGTTTGCACACCCTTTGAGTGTTCTTTGCTGGGCTAGAAAGTGTCCTTGAACTCTGATAACACTTCTTGTTTGCCTAGATGGAAGGTAAAGGTGCCTAGGTTGCTGCTGCTGCTGCTGCTGTTAACCTGCCCTTCACTCTGATCATCCTTCACCTAGTGATCAGAATTATTCTATTCATGTATGCCACAACAGCAGCCCAAATCATAAATGCTCAGAAATGGAAGGAGGGTCTAATACCAACAAAGGAGGAATGGCAGACAAAACTGGTGGAATATGCAGAAATGGCCAGATTAACTAACAGAGTAAGAGATCAGGAAGAAAGGCTCTTTAAGGAAGATTGGAAAAATATAGGTAGGTTATCTAAAAAAAAACAACCCGTTGTAAGCAAATTAAGAAGTTAGCACTTTTAGAGTAAATTCAGCAGTAAAGGGTTAACTGAGAGAAACTGAGAAGTAAAAGACCAGGAATTGATTAGAATAAACAGTGGAAAAGGGTAACTAAAGCAAACCATGGAGGGGGTGGAGGGGAAGTCGATGTCAAGTGTATGATATGTGATTTGGTGATTGTAAAAGTTTGCAAAATTAAAAAAATTCTGATAAATATTAAGAGAGAGAGAGAGGGGGGGGGGGAGAGAGAGAGAGAGAGATGGATGTTGGAAGCAAAGCTCTGTTAGGAAGAGAAACAGAATTTGTTGTTCTCTTTCTTTCTTTGGCTGGGTTTCTGACAGGCAGAAATTCAGCAGGTGAGGAGGATGTGAGTCATTGAAATTAATGTGCATTGCTAACTTGGATTCATAAATTTCCTTGGGACTACTCTATGAGTATGACCAGCATTGGAAACAACCCAGTGTAATGGATTGCTTTGAAGTCATTTCATTCTGCACCAGGTAAAGTAATTTTTACCCCCCCCCCATTTCCCCTCCCCTAGATTTGTCTCTTATTTTGCCTAACCAAAGGTGGTAAAGCTATTTGGATACCACTCAATGGAGATAAATTGACCCATTATATTTGTATAAACTTGCAAACAAAAGCCCTCTGAAACATGAAGCAAAATTCTACAGAGGGTTATTTTTCGCTCTATAGAACACACTTTCCCCCCTCCAACATTAAGGGGAAATGTGTGTGCGTCCTATGGAGCAAATTTTTTTCCCTTGTTCTCCCCCTCTAAAACAAGGTGCGTCTTATGGTTGGGTACGTCCTATAGAGCGAAAAATACGGTCTATACTGCAAGCTTTGCTGGCTGTTTAGTGTATGTGTACTTATTTATCTGTTAAAATATTATTGGACCACATTTTCATCATAAGGCAAAATGCACCATAGAGATTAAAATGAATTTAAATACAACAAACTTAAACAACAAAACAAAACAGCTGATCAATCAAAATGCCTCAAAGCACTGCAAACTATTCAAAAGCGATTGGTCTAATAGAACTAATATAGCTCATTTCACTGTGAAACAAACTATCTTTATTACATCAATTGCATTTGCCTAGGAGGGCAAAGTAAACATGAGCCATTTAGCAGTACTCATTTTAAATTCATTTTTTAAATCTCACATTTAACAAGAAAGAAGAAAAACAGATAAGAATGCAATTTAGCTGTTGCAATTTTTTTTAGCAGCGATGACCAGATTTAATCATGGTTGTGTCTGCTTGGTATAAACATCAGAGTGGATCTCTCCCTCCCCCAGCTGTTTAGTTGCCATTATCATTCATATCAATCATCAGCTACTGTACTTGATGCCCTCCAGATTGGCTGATAGGGTAACCATTTATTTTCACACATCCTTGTTTTGGATCTGTTATCAAGATACGTGAGGGATCACCACATATGGAATACTGTGTACAGTTCTGGTTGCCTTCCCTCAAACAGGTCATGGTGGAGTTGCAAAAGGATCAGAAAACAGCAACCACAATGGCCAAGATGATGGGGAGACTCCCCTCTGGAGTTGCAACATTTGAGACTTCTGGGTTTAGAGAAAACGTGAGCAAGAAGTGACGGGATCAAAGTTTGTAAAACCGTGCATGGCACAGAGAAAGTGGACAGAGAAAAATTGTTCTCCTCTTTTAACACCAGAAGCTGTGGACATCCAATGGAAATGAATGTTCAGGGCAGATTAAAAGAAAAGTCCTTCAGTTGGGAACCTGCTCCCACAGGAGGCAGTGATGACCAACAATTTGGATGGCTTTAAAAGAGGATTCAACAAATTCATGGAAGAGAAGGCTATCAATGTCTACTAGCCAGGATGGTTATGCTTTGGTTCTGTGGTTGAAGGGATCAATGAATCTGGATACTAGTTACTAGAATCCACATGAGCGAAGAATGCTCTTGTGCTTGGGTCATAGCTGTCAATGTTTTCCTTTTTTTAATGGAAACTCCCTTACTCCAAATAGGATTCCTCGCAAGAAAAGGGAAAAGTTGACAGCTATGGCTTGGGTCCTTCTTGATGGTTTCCCATTGGTACATCTGGTGGGCCACTATGAGAGCAGGATGCTTGACTAGGTAGGTCATTGGCCTGATCCAGTTGGCTCTTCTTATATTCTTATGCCCCCAGCATCCATGTGCAGGATATGAGAGTCAGGATGGGGGCGATAACGCTACCTGCTTGTGATTTTATTTAGATACCATGAAGAAGAGATTGATCACCAATGTTGATCAATCAACCCTGACTGAGTCAAACGGAGGGCCCCATGTTGGAAAAGGCTGCCATAAATAAGGAGGGGGAGGGGAAACAGAATCCAGGCAAACTTAGCAAATTCACATTTTCTGAAACCATATGACCTCTGAAACACAGCCATTCTTTGAAATTCTCCACATTTTGTCATGCAGCTCTTTGGCCAAGCAATGTGTTCCAAATTGCAGACACTAGGGTAAAGTGTACATAATTATTTTTTTTAGTGAAAATTATGAAGATGCACTACATTAGGGGAAATTGCTCTGCAAAAATGTGTACATTAAATGTCATACAAATATAAATGTACTAGGAGCGATTCATACTAAAATGCCAACAAATTTTCACAAGGACTTAACAAAAATTGCAAACTGATGTGGAAATGTGGAGAATTTAGTGTTGGATGGGAAAAATGAGAAACTGAACCCAGAATTGACAGACTTGCTCGTCCTTAGTCACCGATGCTTTCTTTCTTTGAAGCCAGGAAGAGGTTGGGGTGTGCGTGAAGAGGAAAGAAAAAAAAGTCTGTCTATGATAGGGGGAAAAGGTGGGGGGTGGGCAGAAGAATGAAGTTGCTGGAGGAGGAACTTGTGACAACCCATGGAAGCGAATGGCAAACGATGAATTCAGGAAATGACTTTGTTGTCGCTGTTGTTGTGGAAGAGGAGTGTGAACAAATGGAAGATGAGTTTCCTCCCCAGGAAGCGGTGGGCAGGCAGACACACACACACACACACACACACACAGAGCACTTGTTGCTCTCTTGCGCAGAGTAAGTAGCGAGGTGCTTTTCAAGAGGCTCAGAGACGCAAGAATTCAGGAGATAGAGACACATGGACTCTGGTGAGCCTTATCCATCCACAACCCCGAGACCTGCTGGCTTCACCATGAAAGCCTTCACAAGCTTGATGGCAGTGTTCGTTATCGCACAGCTCGTTGGGACAGTGCTTTTTGGCTTATATCTTCACATGAAGGTGGACAAGGTAAGGCTGCTTCCTCGTTTGCTCTGGTGTCACTCTTTAAGGAAGGGCCAAATTGAGAAGGAAGGGTTTTCACAAGTGTGAGAACAACTTCAGGGTTTACTGCTGCAGATCATGGTTGTCAAGACTTCCAAGTTGTAGGATCTGCTGTCTTTTTTTAAACCAGCAAATTGAGATCCAGTAGCTGGAGGAAGATGCACAGAGGGGTGGGGAAAAGAATACGTGTAGTTGCATCCAACTAAATTCTCTTCAGAGAAGACCCGTTGAATTTGATGGACATTAAGACAATTAGTCATGTTTAATTTCAATGGGTCTGCTCTGAATAGGACATGTAACAGAGGGAAACAAATAGCAGGCAGATATGATAGATGTACGTATATATAAAAAAGTTTTTCATTATGTAGAGAAAGTCAATAGAAAGATTTTTTTTCCTCATTCTTTCTCATTATGCTGGAATCCAGCCAAGGACCAAGGTGAGAGTCAAGATAGATAATAGGATATATTCATGTGTAGCTAATTTGGGGCAATTTGCTGCTGAAAAAGTGCTATGATGTCATTACCTCACCTCAGAAAGGATGTTGTAGAGCTGGTAAAATGTTCAGAAAAGGGCAGTCAAAAGAACCAAGGAGGTGGTACGATTCTCATCTGAGAAAAGGTTACAACATTTGAAGCTTTTTAGTTTCCAAAAAATATGACTAAGAGGAGAAGTGATAGAAATATAAAGAATTAAGCGTGGTGCAGAAAAAGTGAAGAGGCAGAATGTTTCTCTAGCCCTCATGCTAGAATTTAGACAGGGGGCAGGCAGGTGTGTGGGACTCTCTGGTCCCGAATGGGGTAACTGTGCCCCTGAAGGACCAGGTGCGCAGCCTGGGAGTCATTTTGGACTCACAGTTGTCCATGGAGGCACAGGTCAATTCTGTATCCAGGGCAGCTGTCTACCAGTTCGATCTGGTATGCAGGCTGAGACCCTACCTGCCTGGAGACTGTCTCGCCAGAGTGGTGCATACTCTAGTTATCTCCCGCTTGGACTACTGCAATGTGCTCTACGTGGGGCTACCTTTGAAGGTGACCCAGAAACTACAACTAATCCAGAATGCGGCAGCTAGACTGGTGACTGGGAACAGTCGCTGAGACCATATAACACTGGTCCTGAAAGACCTACATTGGCTCCCAGTTCGTTTCCGAGCACAATTCAAAGTGTTGGTGCTGAACTTTAAAGCCCTTAAAAGCCTCAGCCTAGTATACCAGAAGGAACGTCTCCACCCCCATTGTTCAACCTAGACACTGAGATCCAGCTCCGATGGCCTTCTGGTGGTTCCCTCACTCCAAGAAGTGAGATTACAGAGAATCAGACAGAGGGCCTTCTTGGTAGTGGCACCCGCTCTGTGGAATGCCCGCCCATCAGATGTCAAGGAAATAAACAACTATCCAACTTTTAGAAGACATCTGAAGGCAGCTCTGTTTGGGAAAATTTTTAATGTTTGAAGTTTTATTCTGTTTTTAAGGTTCTGTTGAAAGCCGCCCAGATGGGCAGGGAGGGAATGAATGAATAAATGATTATGAATGTTGGGAAGATTCAGGAGAGACAAAGTCCTCCTTCACATAGTCAAAACTATTGAGTTCACTCCCTCAATAATGTAGTGATGTTGCTAGCTTGGGTGTTTTTAAAGATGATCAGACAAATTCATGAGGCTTCAGTGGCTATTAGCCATACTTAGTTAGTTTATTTAAAGAGTTTTAATCATTGGCATTTCTTCCTTCTTAAAATAATAATTTTTATTTTTTTGCCGCAGAAGCAAACTAACACATAACCATGTAAGCAGTAACAGAAGCACAGATGGCACATTTTTTGTTATAGGCATGTTATAGACATGCAATTACATTTAGCAAGAGTCATATGTAAGACTCTAGGAGTGAGTCGCGGGAGGAGTTGCTTATATGACTCTCCCAATTTATATAATCAGAAAATGGGAAGCAGTCTGCCTCAGAACTGTCTGATTTGGCTTCACCCAGATTACATGTCTGGATCTGACCAGATGTTCAGAAAAAGCAACGTTCCATACATTCGTAAGGTTCCCACATAGGAACCTTCGTTGATTTCCAGTGTTTTTCATTAGCATTTGTAAGCTGTGTACATAAATTAACACCATAAGACAACAGTAAAACTTAATCCTAAAACCAAATTCCCCGTTTATGGAATGTTCTCCCCAGAGAGGCTCGCCTGGCACCACCATTACATATCTTCAGCTGCCAGGTGAAAATATTCCTCTCTACCCAGGCCTATGGCCGTTAAGCAATCTATGGCCTGTTAAATACTTATGTGGGGGGGGGGTGTTATTATGGTTTTTATTTTATTTATTTAATTAATTTATATATCACACTATACCCAGAGGTCTCAGGGTGTTTCACAGAACAAAATCAAAATATAAAACCACAAAATATATAAAAAAATAAAAAAAATTAAGGCGCCAGGTGAACTTCTCTGGGGAGAACATTTCACAGACAGGGAGCCACTGCAGAGAAGGCCCTGTTCTCGTGTTGCCACCCTCCGGATCTCTCGAGGAGGAGGCACATGAAGAAGGGCCTCAAGAAGATGAACTCAGGGTCTGGGTAGGTTCATATGGGAAGAGGTGGTCCTTGAGGTATTGCAGTCCTGAGTCGTTTAAGGCTTTCAAAACCAGCACTTTGAATTGGACCTGGAAACTAATTGGTAGCCAGTGCAGTCAGACCAGGATCAGTGTAATATCCTCAAACTGTCTTGCTCTGGTGAGCTGAATTCTGCAGTAACTGAAGTTTCCGAACCGTCTTCAGAGGCAGCCCTACATATAACGCATTGCAGTAATCTACCCTTGAGGTTACCAGAGCATAGACAACAGTAGTTAGGTTATCCCTGTCCAGATAGGGGCGTAACTGGGTCACCAGCCAAAGCTGACGGAAGGCACTCTGAGCCACTGATCCTTTTATCCTTAAGCTGCGTATTATTACGCTCTGTATTGTGCTTTTATGATTTTGCTACATAAATTATGATGGTGGGATCTTTGCAGTATATAAATAATATAAATAAATAACGAAAAAAATAATATAATCCTGAGCACTTCCTTTAAATGGCTGCTGGTATCAGAAAGTCTTCACCATGCACTTGAAGTTCAGCAAGGAGAGTGGCTGTCCAGTCTGAGTTGCGAGGAAGTTCCACAAGCTTAGGGGATACAACACTTCATGCACAATGGCTATGTACCATCTCCTGCATTGGAGGGTGTATGCCCCCCCCAATGCCAGTTGCTAGGAATCCTAGAATCACAGAACTGTAGAGTTGGAAGGGACCCCAGAAGTCATCTAGTCCAAAACTTTACAATGCAGGAATCCTGCCCAGCTTTCCTTTGGTGAACAGACGCATTGTGCCCTAATGCTCACAAGTGTGGGGAGTGCTGTTGAGTGCAGGTCTCACTTTCATTTAGTTGACCAGAATGGTAGACTAGGTGGGATTTTAGCCTGATCTAACAGGTTGTGCTCATGTTCTTAGCTTTAGGGTGTGTGTGTGTGGGGGGGGATTGGATAAATTAATGGGGGAAAGGAAGCATATCAATGGCTCTAACCATCACTCAGAGATTGTTGAAATATTAAGCTGTATATAAATGCTTTTAAATAGATAAATATTGGGGCCAGATTTTACACAGTGCTGAACATGACATTTGTATTTGGGGACTAGTGATAATTTCTCCTCTTCACATTTTAATGTAAACCTGCCTCATCTGCACGTCCCAGACACGTGAGCAAAATGAAACAAAGCACTCCTTCGATATTGGGCACTTTCTTGAGTTTTGTGGTGCAGTTCCTCAACCAAGCTCTCTGCACAAAAAGCAGTATATTTGTGAAAACAATGCAGAAAACTCTATTGTATTATGGGGAAATTGTTTGCAAAAACATGTACATTAGGCAAAACTGCATTTGAGAATGTGCCTGTTAGCAGAAATTTGCACTAAAAGGCTTATGAATTTTCATAAAGTTTTGGAAAAAATGCAAACTGATAAGGCAGAGGAGAAAAGGGTTAAACCCTCCTCACACTTTGCAGCCCCCAAACACAATTCCTCTACACACACACGTACACACACGCACACAATTCCAATTATGAGGTAAAACCTCCATGATCAGAGGCAGTCTGCCCCTGAATGCCAGTTCCTAGGTAGTCACAGCAGAGGAAGGGGTTTTGACTTCCAGCTCTTACTTGTGAGCTGTTAAGAGACACCTGGCAGGTCCTTGCTGGAAGAAGGCTAGAATAGATAGGCCCTTGGTCTGATTCAACAGGGCACTTAAAAAACAAACACCAAAGCATTTATTTCTTTATTTTTAGGAAAGGATGTGGTACACCATTTTTCCCTCTCCGAGTGTAGGTGGAGAAGAAATCTTAGTTCGCTTCATGAGTATAGAAGTATTGCCTCTTATTTATCATAGAATTATAGAATTGGAAGGGACCCCCTGGTCCAACCCCCTGAGAGGCAGGAATAGGCAGCTGTTCCAAACAAGGATTGAACCTGCAACCTTGGCATTATCAGCACCACGCTCTAACCAACTGAGCTATACAGCAATGGCATAATAGTGTATCAGTCTATAGTGTGCCATGTGTCTGTGACTGGAATTAACCATCCAGGGATGGAATAAGCCCTTGCCACTTTGCTTATTAGTCTATTGAATAAAAACATTATTTTGCAAAGCTGCAAAGTCTTTCTTGTATATTTGTTTGTTCAGTTTCTTTGCCAAAGTGTTTGGCCAGATAAAATTATGCCCATTTTTGTATTGAACCTCCATTTTCACCTTTCCAGTCTTTTGCAATTATGGCAGGGCACTTCTGAAGAGCTTTGGTAAGGACCGGTGAGAAATTAAATTGGTTTGCAGCTAAATGAAACAGTATACACAGTGAAACACAGCTTTCTTTCAACCCACACTTCTCTGAATTTTGCAATGTAGTTCTGCAGCCAAGTAATGTGTAGATATGCTCAGGCAAAGTGTGCATTTATTAGTAAATAATTGCATATAAATATGCATTATATTAGGAGAAACTGCTTTGCAAAAACATGTATATTAGACAAAACTGCGTTCAAGAATGTGGCTGTTTGGAGTAATTTGCACCAAAATGCTTCAGAATTTTCATAAAGTCTTTTTTAAAAATGCGAACTGATATGGAAATGTGAAGAACTTAAGATTGGAAAACTGAGAAATTGAAGCTGGCATCCCTATTCTTGTGTTTCTAACCCACCTCTTTCAACTCTCTCGTGTGACTCTGACGGGAGAAAGACCCACCAGGAGTTCCAAGCATCCCAAGGGAACGAGCTCTGTGTTCCAGGACATGAAGTAGTTACTTCTGTGCTCACAGGCAGAATGGCTGACTGGAACATTGGGCATCAGCAGGTGGATCGTGACCAGCAGCCGGTTCACATAAATGGGGGCACCGCAGTGGCAACTGTGAGAACCCACTGGATAAAGCAGTGGTCTGCTGCGGTAATTTTACACGCTGCTTTTAATCACATTTTGGGTGGTCAAAAGACTGCTTTAAGTTCACATACTTAAAACAAGTGCTTTACTTACCTCAAAACATGGTGTGCCTGTCCTGTTGCACTTGGGGGCCCTTTTTGCTCATTCTGCTGTTTGCAGACCACAATGTCTGCCCCAAAGTCTTACTCTGATGGCGCCATTTAGGGAAAGCTGGAGACAGACTGTGGAGAGGAGAAAAGCTTGCTCTATAGAGATAAAAATATTAAACATTAAAAATATTTCTGTACCTCGGGTTACAGAAGCTTCAGGTTACAGACGCTTCAGGTTACAGACTCCGCTAACCCATAAATAGTATCTTGGGTTAAGAACTTTGCTTCAGGATGAGAACAGAAATCGTGCTCCAGCAGCGCAACGGCAGCAGGAGGCCCCATTAGCTAAAGTGGTGCTTCAGATTAAGAACAGTTTCAGGTTAAGAACGGACCTCCAGAATGAATTAAGTTCTTAACCCGTGGTACCACTGTACTATGCTTCTATCCCGTGCCTGTTAGTGTGCCTGTTTGGGGAAATTCACACTAAAATTTTGATGGATTATCACGAGGACCTTTAAAAATAAATAAATTTGCAAACTGATTTAGAGACTTGTAGAAGTAAATGTAGGATTGGAAACACAGGAAACTGAAATCCCTAACTCAGGGAGGTTTATAAACATTGCTTATACATAATGGTGGTACAAAACAAAATGAGATGGTACAATAGGGGAACATTTCTCTGAAATAAACCAGCCACTTTCAATAGCCTGAATAAAGACTGGGGATAGATCTGTCACTTTCACTTCTCCTGCTTTCACATTTTCCATTCTTAAAATCATATTTCTGCAGCAATTTGCAGTTTGTTTTTGTTTCTTTAATCCTCATGAAAGTTCACCAGCATTTTAGGGTGAATTTATCTGAAAACACATTTTTGTATGCAATTTTGACTAATGTACACATTTTAGCAAGCAATTTTTCCCTATATAATGAAATGTCAGTATGTTATTTTCACTAACATCTGTATTTTTCCTGCACACTTATATTTTAAGCATTGGTTTGTCAGAGAATTGTGTCATAAATTTCAGAGAAGTACAAATTTCAAAGGCTGGTTGTGTGTCAGAAAGTGTGGATTAGGCAGGTTCACCATTAAATATGTACTGAACTGAATTTCTTGCGCCATCCCTACTGAAGAGGTATATGTTTAGCCAGTGGCATACCATGGGTTGGCAGCATCCGGGGCAAGGCAATGATTGCTCCCTCTAACCTCCTTATGGCATTGCATGGTAGGCAACAGGTGGGCCTTGCTGTACGTCTTGGCCAGCCATTCCTCATGGAGGTTCCATGCCAGTTGCCACATTCACCCTCTTCGCTTGGCAAGATCTCAGGTGGGGGGAGTGGTGGTGGAGTTCCTGTCATGGAGGGTGACAGAGAACAGGCTGAGACGCCAAGCGAAGCCCTCCCTGCCTGTCTGCCTCTCTTTGGCCACACAGTGCGAGGATGGGCACTGGCAGGTCCCGGTTGAGTGGGTGACTGTCCTCTCCATTGCTCCCACCATGGGGTGTGCACCTTGCCTAAAGACACACACCAGGAGAGAGGCCCCAGGGAAGGGCCAGCGTGGGCCAGGGCTGGGCTCTGGCCAGCAGGAGTTCCACCCAGGAGCAAGTGTCCCTTTGCTGGCTGCATGGGGAAGAAGCCACTGCACAGCCCCGAAGGCCCAGCCCGGGCAAAGCTCATGTTCCCATGGCTCCAGAAGGTGGCAGCCATGTGGTCTTGGTGACAGAGCCTGCCATGGGGGCACCTGGTTAAGCCCCCCTCAGTATTCTTTGCCCTGGGCTATGACCTTCCTTGCCCCCCATGCTACTCCACTGTGTCTAGCTCCCAAGTCATTTAGGACTTGATAAATGAATCAGCCTCTCTACCCCTTTCAAAAGACATTCTGTTCTCTTACTAAATTTGCTCAGGAACAACTAATGACGGATCACCTGGTATAAAATCTAACAAATCATTCCTCAAAACCTACGTATAAAAAAAAGGCTGCAGATTGTTGATGAGGAAGGACTTCTCTTTGCAGGAGCCACACTCATTCTTCTGCAATAAGACTTGTTCTTCAACATGCTTAACAAATTTATCTTTAATAAAATTGGTTGGCATCTGTCTGTCTCAGGAGACAATTGAGGAGCGCGTCTTTGCAGTAAGTCAAACTAATTATTTAATAATAGTTCCCAACCATTTAATAGGGGTTAAGCTACTTAACAGGGACACGGGTGGCGCTGTGGGTAAAAGCCTCAGCGCCTAGGGCTTGCCAATCGAAAGGTCGGCAGTTCGAACCCCCGTGGTGGGGTGCGCTCCCGTTATTCGGTCCCAGCGCCTGCCAACCTAGCAGTTCGAAAGCACCCTCGGGTGCAAGTAGATAAATAGGGACCGCTTACTAGCGGGAAGGTAAATGGTGTTTCTGTTCTGTCTGTTCAGAGCAGCGATGTCACACTTGCCACGTGACCCGGAAGTGTCTCCGGACAGCGCTGGCCCCCGGCCTCTTGAGTGAGATGGGCGCACAACCCTAGAGTCTGTCAAGATTGGCCCGTACGGGCAGGGGTACCTTTACCTTTCAAGCTACTTAACCAGCCAGCAATGTTTCTCTTTTTCTTTTAAAAACGGCGTTGTGCTGGCTACCTTCCAAGTGCAGCCCTCTAATATTGATACCAATTTATTTATTGATTGATTTAATGCATTTATATCCTACCTTTCCCCCCGAAGGAGCTCCAGGTGGGATGCATGGTCCCCCCCCCCATTTAATCTCCATAACGACCTTCCCAGATAGGCTAAGCTAAGTGACTGGCCCAAGGTCACCCAATGAGCTTCATGGCTGAGTTGGGATTTGAACCCTTGTATCCCAGGTTCTAGTCCAGCCCTGTAGGTACGGTTCCCATACCACATAATTAGAAAATCAGCAGTTTATATTTGGGTTAAGAACTGTCTCTGAGCCGTTAAATTCCATCCTTTGTCATCTTTGTCTACCTCAGTTCTTTAGACATCCTTCCTAAATATATATATATATCAGTTGAGGTGGGCGGTGTGAAAATCTTCCATAGTGAAGAAAAACTCGAAGAATTCATTCAGTTTCTCTGCAACCTCCTTATCTTCCTTTAGCATGCCTTTCACTCCTTTGTCGTGTAACAGTCCAACTGCCTCCCTGAATGATTTCCTGTTTTTCACATATTTAAATAAATGTTTAGTGGTGGTCATTAAAAAAAGAAAAAGAAAAGAATGCTCCTCAAATTCTTTTGTTAGTTTGTTTGCCTCCTACACATCTGGGCAAGTCTAAAATCTGCAGTGCAGGCAATTATCCTCTTGGGGCCCACCAAAATGTGTGACCAAGCTTTTGAGTTCTCCAAAACTCTTTATCAGGCTGGCTGTTGAGCAAAGCAGGATATTTGCTTATTTTTATTTTTGGCAGGTGGGGTGGGGGGTGGGAGGTGGGAGGAAGAAACTGTCATGGTGTTATAGCCATAAAGCCCTCAATAGCTTAGGGTACCTAAAGGACCATTTTTTACAACAATCCAATTCTGTCTTCATTCCTTGCTTTGACTGGTGGTGAGTTCTGGAGAACTTGAAAGCATCCTCATTATTTTGTTGGCCCTTAGCAAGGAACTGCCCTACTATGGATTTCCCCCCATTCTTCTTATGTGCTAAATATGACTACTTCGGTTTCTTTTAATTTTTGCAAGGCTCCAGTTTTCTGATGGAAGCTTTCTCCTTGCCTTCAAGCACATTGTCATCCTTTTGGAATTGATGGGATATTTCCTAATCTGTGGTTTACACAAGGGAGGCAGATCCTGATGTAGATCATTATTCCCCGCTTGTTGCTGATGTAGATCTTCACTTGCCCCTTCTTCCCTGACAGGGAGAGGGGGCACCATTTTGTGGTTAGCCTCAGGTGCCAAAATGTCTTGGGCCGGCTGTGCCCCGGCCATACAGAAACATAGGTGCCCTGATAGCTCACACTCACCCTTAATCCAACCCTCATAAGGGTTTTGACTGTTTAAGAAAGAGAGAGAAACCCACTTCCTTTTCAGGATTTCAGTATAAACTCAAATGATTGCAGATTCATCATGAACAAGCTATGGCCATAACCCAACGGACTCTTCCCTTTGCAGATAAATTTTGAAATATCTTTTTGCCATTGTTTACAGCAGGCTGCATTACTTATCACAGGAATTGTCTGAAACAAGAACAACATTTTTGGCAATACATTCATCTTAATTCTGCAATTCTTCCTAGTAATGATAAATTCATTCTCCCCTAAATTTTTGATTCCTTTTTATTTCATTCCAATATTTCTCATAATTGTCCTTATAGATATTAACATTCCTAGTAGAGAGCCAAATTCCCAAATATTTAGCTCTTTTGTGAATCTCTGTCTCTGTAATTTGAGTTAACTCTTTCTTATCTTTTTCTAATAATTTAGTCTTGTTTTTGTTTATTTTAAAACCAGCAACTTGCCCTAACTCCTGCACAGGGAGAGAATTTTTTGGTTTTTCCACTGTAATAATCAGGTCATCAGCATATGCTCTCAGTTTATATGAGTTTTTCCCTACCTTAATTCCTTTAGTATTTTCTTCTGCTCTTATATTTCTCGCCAAGGCCTCCAGGACTAAAATAAAAAGCAATGGTGATAGCGGACATCCTTGTCTTGTTGCCTTTTGTATTTTGCATTCGTCCGTCACCACCTGATTGACAATTAATTCCGCTTTTTGATCTGAATATATTGCCTGTATTCCTTTTATGAAATTTTCTCCAGGATCCATTATTTCAAGAACTTTTTTCATAAATTCCCAATAGACATTGTCAAAGTCCTTTTCTGCATCTATAAGCATAATTGCTGCTTGTTTTTCATTTCTCACTTCCAGGTATTCTAAAATATCAATATTTCTCATGTTATCTTTCATTTGTCTCCCTGGAAGAAATCCTGCTTGATCATGATGAATGTATTCTTTCAAGATTATTTTCATCCTGTTAGCCATTATATGTGCGAACAATTTATAGTCCTTATTTAATAATGAAATTGGCCTATAATTTTTATTTAAGTTGGATCTGCCTCTTGTTTAGGAATTAATGTTATATATGCCTCTTTCCATGTCTTTGGGACCTTACCAGGTCTTAAAATTTCATCTTTGCTTCCTGTAATGGTATTGATAATTGTTTATATAATATATAATAACATTTAGCTGATAGTCCATCTGGTTCTGGCAATTTCCCAGTCGGGTGTCACATTTTTATAACACACTTTTAACATTATAACTGCCCAGTGTAGATCAGTCTCATGTCTGAAATTAGGGTGTGAAGCCACTGTAATTTACGCAGATATCTTGCCCACTATAAGCATTTCCCACCTTTGCCAAATGACCCTCCCCTCCATTAACAGGTGTTACCTAGAGGCATTTCCATTGTGAAATCACTTCAAATTTGGTTGGTGCTATTAATTCACATTATGTTTTAGGGGGACAACTGTGGTTCAGTGCACTGCTTTGCACGCAAAAGGTCTCAGGGTCTGGGTAGCAGCCGTGTTGCTGATCACCAGATTTTGGAAGAGGCTGGAAGGGGCAACTCTTGTGTCATGGTACTGAAAGGTGTGGCAGTTTGCTGTAAAATAAAAGCTTAAGAATAAGCTAAAAATGGCACGGGAGTGGTAGAAGCTAAAAAAAGCCACAGACAAATTCTTGGCAGAATGGTACTGTTTTATTAAACATGAACAAGACAGACAACAGAGGACTTCCTACGACAAGTGAAATCCTTTGGCTGGTTTGATTTGTGAGATTGTACTATTTTTATTTCATTGTGTTGGATTGGATAATCTGGACTCTCTTTTTGTGTTCTACATAATGGCTACATTCTGTGTGATATCATAGTTGCTAAGGGGGAAGGACTATTTATTTTGTTGTATATGTGTTGTTGTTTAAGCTGTAAGAAGAAAAGCAATTATCAGCACCTCCAGATAAATGCTGGAAATGTCCCCTGCCTGGAATTCTGGAGAACTGATTGCAGCTAGATCAGGGATGGGAATCTTTGCTGGCTTCTTATCTTACCAGATTCTTATGTCCCCACCCTTTCTGGGCCAATGTTAACAGATGGATGGGGCATCCCACCTGTCACCTGATGCCACTACAGCATCAGGCAATGTTGGACTTTGAAGCTCCAGTTGTCAGGATTTCAAAACAAAGTGTGGGACTGTTCAAAAGCCCTTTTACAAATACCCTGCTGCTCTTCTTCTTGTTGTTGTTGTTTAGTTGTTTACTTGTGTCCGACTCTTCATGACCCCTGGACCAGAGCACGCCAGGCACTCCTTTCTTCCACTGCCTCCCGCAGTTTGGTCAAACTTGGTCAAACTCATGCTGGTAGCTTTGAGAACACTGTCCAACCATCTCGTTCTCTGTCGTCTCCTTCTCCTTGTGCCCTTCTCCTTGTCCTGCTGCTCTTAGAACCTAAAAAAAAAAAAGGAGTCTCAAAGAGCTGTATGGTTCTGTTTGCAAAAGGGCTTTCAGACAGCCCTGCACAGGTCTTTGAACATTTGGTTGTCAAAGGTTCAAAGAGCAGATCTGGGACAGAAGGTTTCAATAGGAAATGATTTCCCATCTGGAGCAAAGCAAGGAAATGCACCTACTCTCATGTACAGCCTCATGCGTAGGGTATGTGGGTGTGATTTGCCCCAAATGGCCTCACTGGTCAAATGGACAAGCTCCGTGGGCCCACCCCTGAGCTAAATGGATCAGCATTCCTATGTCCTTGGAGCGCGTTCCTTCCCTGAGTCACCGAGGCTAACAGATTAATAACCAAGATAAATTTGTATACATTTGCAGCGAAAGGACAAATTTTATTTTTAAATGCTGTTGGGATCCAACTCCCACCAGCTCCTGCTAGCATGGTAATTGATGAGGGATGATAGGCATTGCACCCCAGTGAGGGTCAGAGGTTCCCCATCCATGTTTTAGAGTCCAAAAATTGATGATGCCTATGTGTGTTGCACCTGGTGCCATCTTCAGCTGCAATCCTATACCTACCAACGTAAAAAGTGCCTTCTGGATCAGGCCAATGGATCATCTAACCCACCACCTTCTTCTCACAGTGACCAACCAGATGCCTGCAGGAAGCTTACAAGCAGGATATAAGCTCAAAAGTGCTCCCCCCTCCTGTGGTTTCCAGAAACTGGTATTCAAAAGCAATACTGCTTCCATCTGTGAAGGCAAAACATAGCCTAGCCATGGTGGCCATTGATGGCTTTCTCCTCCATTGATCTGTCTAATCCTTTTTCAAATACATAGATAGATAATTTATTACGGTCGGAGACCAGCTTATAAAACACACTTGGGGATACAATCCCAGAAGGAAAGCAAACGTTTAAAACAATGTACAACAATAAATTTAAAATTTATAAATGAGATAAGCGTATAGACACTTAAAACTTTAAGATAAACTACTGCAGAGAGCTGAGTCACCCATGGAACCGAGTTTGAGGGTTTTCTTAATGAACTAGTTTGGGTCGGGGGATGGTCTGTGCCTACAGATCTGTACACAGAATCTGGCGACCATCCGGGTTGTCTTCTGATCTTTGCCTAACAGGAAAAGGTCAATTTTTTGCTTTTCTGGGAGGTCAGCAAGCCTCACCAGCAGGGGATCAATGGTCTTACTACGTGCCTCTTCATAAAAGGGACATCTAAAGAACAAGTGCTCTGGGCTTCCTATCTCCCCCAATGAACAGGAGCAAAGTCTCTGAGCATATGGGACTTTTTAAAAGGCTCCTTCCAGGACCGGTGAGGGCAGAGCCAAGCTTCTGGCAAGTGTAAAAGCCCTTCTTGCATTTTTGGATACGAGAAAGAATAGATATGCTGCCGGTGCGGCTATGTATATCTTGATTTCTCCAATTTTATAGTCGGGGCACCTTGAGCAGTCCTGTTGTCTCTCGCTGTCTATGATTCTTTGCCTGATTGTAGCTTTTGCCTGGCTCAACCCTAGACTTAGAAGGGCTTGAGGGGCAAAAACCAGTTTCTAAAGGGTGTTCAGGACTGCTGTCTACCAGCCTGACTGGAACTGGTCACAGAGGATCAGTGGGGCTATTCCTTGGGGGAGCAGATTCAATGTCAGCCATTTTTAGATTGATGTTAGGCAGATATAAGCCTCCACTCTCATCATCCCCGTTTCTAGTCTAAGCCATGCATTTGAAACACATGTGGGGACTTGTAGGAGAGCTCTAAAGAGTTTGGATTGAACTCTTTCAAGGAGGGAGAAAGCAGAGGAAGGCAGGCCCAGAAAGGATCAGTAAAGGAGCTGTGCCAACATTTTGGCCTTGTATAATTTTAGGGCCATGGGAACAAAAAAGCCCCCTTGTGCTCTGAAAATGTAAGAGTACAGTTTGCAGTTTTTTCCGCTGAGCTCCCAATGGAGTTTATGTGAAGTTTGTTGGTTCCTGAGGCCTGTACCACCATTCCTAGATACTTATAATTTATGACTTGTTCTAATTTATGGCCTTGGAGTTCCCAGCTTCTAAGCTTTGGTTTCCCCCCGAAAGTGAGTATCTTGGTCTTTTGATAGTTGATTTTGAGACATTCAGTTTCATAGTATGCTGCAAGCTTTCTTAGTGCTCTTTTGAGTCCAATGGGGGTTCTAGATAAAATTACCGCATCATCAGCATATAACAGGACCGAGCTATGCCAATTTGCGAGCTTCAGAGGGTGGAATTCTAAGTCATTGAGTACAGATACTAAACTATTTAAATAGAAATTGAATACTAGAAGGGCCAAAAGGCACCCTTGTCTGACTCCCCTGAAGGTTTTAATGGGGTCTGTTAGGTGTCCTAGGCGGCTACTCTTAAGAGCTGTGTTTGCGTGCAGTGGCTGAATTAAGAGCAGAAGCCTTCTATCTGTATTGGTACCCTGTAGTCTGTCCCAGAGTCTGGTTATGGTGACTGTATCGAAGGCTGCTTTTAGATCAATGAAGGCAGCGTATAGTGAGGCTTGCCCTCCTGATTTGTATTTGTCAATGAGATGTTGTAACGTTAGACAGTGATCTGTCATGGACCTTCCAGGTCTGAAGCCCACTTGTTCTATTGCCAGGATATCATCATTCTCTAGCCATTCTGTAAACTTATTAAGGAGGTGCTTTGAGTAAAGTTAGGGGCACGGGTGGCACTGTGGGTTAAACCACAGAGCCTAGGGCTTGCCGATCAGAAGGTCAGCGGTTCGAATCCCCGCAACAGGGTGAGCTCCCATTGTTCAGTCCCTGCTCCTGCCAACCTAGCAGCTCGAAAGCACGTCAAAGTGCAAGTAGATAAATAGGTGGGAAGGTAAACGGCGTTTCCGTATGGTGCTCTGGTTCGCCAGAAGCGGCATAGTCATGCTGGCCACATGACCCAGAAGCTGTACGCTGGCTCCCTCGGCCAGTAAAGCGAGATGAGCGCCGCAACCCCAGAGTCGGTCACGACTGGACCTAATGGTCAGGGGTCCCTTTACCTTTACTCTTTTTTTAGGGCACGGATAGGCTTGCTGTCTGACAGAATTTTCGGCTGTCAGGGTGGCTTTGTAAGCATTTTGCAGGGCTCTCTTGCCCTCAAAACAGGTGTCATCAAACCAGGGTTTATTTGATGTTATTGGTTTAGCTGGCCTTTTCTCTGTGGTATTAAAAAGATGGGGTTTTAATTGTTGGAGCAGGCTCTCATACTCAGAAATTCGGTCCCCAGAGCCAATTAAAATTGTACGGAGTTTTTCAGAGGTTAGAATCTCCTTCAGTTTGGAGTCAAGTGTGGGGGTCCATTTGACTTGGCAGCCAGGTCACTGTAATTTGGTGATCTCTGCAGGGTATACTGTTCTCAGGAAAGGCAACTCGTTTATAGGAGACACCTGCAGGTGCAAAGGGAAATGGTCCCCCTCTAAGAATGGGAGCACTTTTAAGTTCACTATTTTTGTTAGCAATTCACTATCAGCCAACATATAATCAATTGTGCTGGTTCTTGCCCCTGACATGAATGTATATTCCTGGGGATATTGCTCCTGGTGCAACCATTTAGGATATGAAAACTTAGCTGCCTAGAGAATTTGAAGAGGCAGGCTCCAGCAAAATTTGAATGTTGGTCCTTTGACTGCCTTGGTAGTTGGAACGCCTCCGGGCCAGAGGCATCAGGGTACCCTATTTTATGCCTGTATTTAGTTTCTAACTGGGGTCATCAGGCCCTAACCTTGCATTTAGGTCGCCCACCAGCAGGACCTTTGCTCCCGGATAATCTGCTAGCAGTAACCTGACATAAGAATCCACTCTATTCCAGTTGCCCTCAATGCCGTTTTTTGTTGTTGTTTTTTGCTAGTTGGGGGAATGTTGTTGTTTAGTCGTTTAGTTGTGTCCGACTCTTCATGACCCCTGGACCAGAGCACGCCAGGCACTCCTGTCTTCCACTGCCTCCCGCAGTTTGGTCATACTCATGTTTGTAGCTTCGAGAACACCGTCCAACCATCTCGTCCTCTGTCGTCCCCTTCTCCTTGTGCCCTCAATCTTTCCCAACATCAGGGTCTTTTCCAGGGAGTCTTCTCTTCTCATGAGGTGGCCAAAGTATTGGAGCCTCAGCTTCACGATCTGTCCTTCCAGTGAGCACTCAGGGCTGATTTCCTTAAGAATGGATACGTTTGATCTTCTTGCAGTCCATGGGACTCTCAAGAGTCTCCTCCAGCACCATAATTCAAAAGCATCAATTCTTCGGCGATCAGCCTTCTTTATGGTCCAGCTCTCACTTCCATACATCACTACTGGAGTTGGGGGAATATAAACGTTAATAATTAGTAAACTGCAGTTTCCCCAGGATATGAGTAGGGCCATTGCTAAGTGATCTAGGGGGGACAGCTCCTTACAGGTGCTTTTTCAAATACAGTGGTGCCCCGCAAGACGAATGCCTCGCAAGACGGAAAACCCGCTAGACGAAAGGGTTTTCCGTTTTGGAGGTGCTTCGCAGGATGAATTTGCTATGGGCTTGCTTCGCAAGACGAAAATGTCTTGCAATTCCTGGGGTTTTTTTTTCGCTCCCCACCCCCTTTTTCTAAGGCACTAAGCTGCTAATAGCCTTTTAGCAGCTAATCCGCTAATCCCTTAAACCTTTAATAGCCGCTAATAGCCGCTAATAGCGCTAATCCGCTAATCCGCTAATGGGCTTGCTTTGCAAGACGAAAAAACCGCTAGACGAAGAGACTCACGGAACGGATTCTTTTCGTCTTGCGAGGCACCACTGTACATCAACGTTGTTGGCCATTACTGCCTCCTGTGGAACCAGGGGCCCATTGTGTAACTGGTGAGTAGACCAGCCTTCAAGGCATCCAAATCGTTGGTCATCCTGGTCTCCTGGGAGAGCAAATATGTGCTACATGAAGAAAGACTTCCTTTTGTCTGTCCAGAATCTTACAAAACTAAACTTTATTGGATGTCCACAAGGTCTGGTGTTGTGAAAGGAAGAGAAAAGCTTTTCTCTAACCACTTTCTCCATGCTGTGCTTAATTTTTTATAAACTTCCATCATGTTCCCCCTTAGTTGCCTTTCCTCCAAACATAAAAAGCCACAAAACAACCTTTCCTGGTTGGATACTTATTCTGTATGCTGGTTCTACTACTACTACTACTATTATTATTATTATTATTATTATTATTATTATTGGGTTTTTCTCAGTTTTCTATTTACAGATCATATTTTAACCCTTCTACTATAATCCACATAGACTTCCAACCTTCTTTCCATGGCAGTTCAGATACATCTTATTTAGCTACATATCCATTAATTTATCCACCCTATTTTATCCCTTTCCCTATCACTGTTGTTAAAGTTAAATTTAACGTCACATCATTGTAGATATTCCCCAAAGTTCCGCACTCACCCATCACCTGTTTTTCATTTTGAGTTCTTAATTTAGTAGTAATGCTTGCTAATTCTGCGTATTCTGTCAGTTTCTACAATCATTGTTCTTTTCCTGGAATCTCTTTGTTTCCGATTTCTAGCGTACACTATTCTTGCTGCTGATGTTGCATACAAGAATAAGTTGTAGACCTTTTTTCCCCTTTTCCTTTTTTGGTATTTCATCTCTGGGAGTAGTCCCCATTGGACTCAGTGGGAATCACTTCTGAATAGTCAGGTATAATAAGATGGCACTGTCAGAAGAGATACTCTCTCTTGTGTAAGAGTGAGGAAAGGAGGCCTCTTCCAAGACGCTGTCTGCCGCCTGATTTTTCTGTAAGAAATTATATGTAAACAACACATTAACATTTAGAAAACCGTATGACTCAGTTGGCTGGGAATGCCTCTTTAGTCAATTTGCAGAGCAATCCTATACAGATTTACTTGGTGGGAGTACGCTGAATTAATTTGGGTGCAATTCTATTACTGGAACTGTTTTACAGGTTGAATTACTTTAAAAGCATTGTATTGTCTTTAAGGGTGCCAACTCATCAGGGTCGAGCCCTTTTGGGGCCCCCAATATTTTTGGGAGGGGGCTGAACCCCCCAATGTCCCCTAAAACCAGGGAGCAGATGAGGTCTTCTCCTCCTGCTGGTGCTACTGCTGTTGCAGAGGGGAAGAGGGTTGAAGCAGCCCCCCATGAGTGAGGGTGGCAGGAGGAGGAGGAGCTGCTGGTCAGCTCCGCCCCTGGCTCCTCCCAATGTCCTGACCTTGTGCTTGATGTTGGCTCCCCCAATCAACCCTTGCAAGCTGGAGCCTCTGATTATCTTCATATATGGAATTGTTTTGATTATTATATTTAGGGAACTGTTTTTAAGCTTGTTTTATTACTACAGCTATTTTAATTGTTTTATTATTTTGTTTTTTATTATTGTAACCTGCCTTGGGATCTTGTGATAAAGGGTGGGTAAGAAATACCAATTAAAATAAAATAAAATGTGTAGGATTGCACACTATGAAATGGGTTTTCAATCAACTCATCTAACTAATGAGTCCTTAGTTCTGCTATCTGGTGGCAAGCTGACTTCTCGTGATCATTCCATCTTCCAGGTCGGAGATGAGATCAGCCTGCGGGAAGATTTTGTGTTCCTCAGAAGACTACAGAAGTGTCGGAAGCCACAAGACGGTGATGCAACCCTCCTGGACTGCGCAAAGATATTGAGCAGCTTGCAGGACCTACTACAGGATCAAAAGAGCAAGGTAGAAGAGACATGGGGGAGGGGGATTATTGGAACTGGTAGAGCAGAAGGCAGGAATGCCAACAGGAAGTGGAACCAGAGCCAGTCTCTTCCTGTCTGAGTTCTGCAAGGAGAATGTTGCGTACCCTCCAACACATTGAAGGCAAAAACTGGTGTGCCATCTTCCCATTTTTTCTCATGAAAGGATAGTGGCCATTTTGGGCACCATGATCTCATGTGATTTCATGCAGAAATTTCTCATTGAAGAAAGCCACTAAAATTGTGTGTTTTGGGGTGCTATGTTAAGGTTCCCAAATGTCCCCATTTCCCGGGGACAGTCCCCAGATTTACAAATCAGTCCCCTGACAAAATCCATCTGTTTAGTAGGAAGTTGAAAAATGTCCCCAGATCCATTGGAAAAAAATCTGGTAACCTTATGCTATGTGAGATCACAGCCCTGAAAAAGCGTTTTTTGGGAGGAAATTGCAGTTCGAAATGGCCACCGTCCTCTTGAAATATAAAATGGGATGCCCTGGTTTTTCCAGGACACTTGCATGGTAGGAACACTGAGACTGTGGAGGAAGAAACTGGTGAGCAGGGCTGGTTTTTATGCAAGAAGACAGGCAGGAGGGGCGAAGAATGAGGTTGGTGGGGCAGTGCCTTGTTCACCCTAGTGAATCAGCCTCCACAGGGTTAACGCCTGTCCAGGACTGGTCTAGTTGATTTTGATAGGCAACAATCTCTGCAAAATGACCCTCCCTTCTTATTTGTGAAAGCTAGTGACTTCTCATTTTTTAAAAAAGATAAGAGAACCCCTGGACGGTTAAGTACAGTCAAAGGTGACTATGGGGTGTGGCACTCATCTCCGGTTTCAGGCCAAGGGAGCTGGTGTTTGTCCACAGACAGCTTTCCAGGTCATGTTGCCAGCATGACTAAACTGCTTCTGGCACAATGGGACACCATGACAGAAGCCAGAGTGCACGGAAACACCATTTACCTTCCTGTTGCTGCAGTACCTATTTATCTACTTGCACTTAGGGGTGCTTTCGAACTGCTAGGTTGGCAGGTGCTGGGACAGAGCAACGAGAGCTCACCCCGTCCCAGGGATTCAAACCGCTGACTTTCTGATTGGCAAGCCCAAGAGGCTCAGTCCTTTAGACCACAGTGCCACCTGTGTCCCTTTAACCCCCCCCCCCCTTTTTAGTTGCAATCCATGAAGGCATGTGCTGTAATAAATGTGTCAGGTGTTGCAAGCCTGTTTCTTTCCCCTGCAAGAGACTAACCTGGCTACCCATTCAGCAATTTTAGCATCTTTGGGTTGCTCTTCTTCACCAGGGCTAGGGAACCTTTTTCAGCCCAAGGGCCACATTCCCTTTTGGATAACCTTTTGAGGGCCACATGCCAGTGATGGGCAAGCCTAAGGGCAAAAGTAAGCTGAGCAATGAATGCAGATTTTGCTTTTGAGCAGTAGTGCTATATACACTCACACAGAGATATTCTCTGTCCAGGCAAGCAAGAGGCATTATCAGAGTTCAAGGACACAGACCAGCTAGGCAAAAACACTCAGATTGTGAAGCAGGACCAGTGGAATATGTGGCCTAGGGAGGATTATGAGGGCCAGGCAGAAAAGCCTGGAGGGCACATGTGGCTCCTGAGACCAAGGTTCCCCATTCTTGCTCTCTGCTATACGACCAAAAGGTTGAGCAAGGCTGAATGTGGCGATGCAAAGCTTTGGGTCTGGTAGGCTCAGTCCTTTAGCCTTATCCACACCCATTGCCTGCTCTCCAGCCCTGCCCTTCCCCTTCATAGGGGTCCTCACTGACTGCATATATGCCGTACATTTAAAGAACAATACCCGAGCAAATGATAATCAGCTAATGGTTCCTGAGCAGTCTGATGCACAGAAATGTGGGGACAGTTCCTAGGCACATCTGCCTGGGATCAGGCCCCTGCTAAATTCAGTGGGACTTCCTTACACACATACATAGATGGACAGAAGCATTTTCCCACCATGGAGGTGATGGAGTGATGGGGAAAGCACAATCAATGGCAAGCATCACATGTTCATTGATGCCAGGAAAGGCCAAAGCTCATCTTGGAGGGCATCTGCCTTGCCTGCAGAAGGCCCCACTTCAAATCCTCGACATCTCCAGGTAGGGCTGGGAGCAGCCCCTGGAAAACTGCTGCCAGTCAATGTAGATAATACTGAGCAAGATGGATAGGCAGTTTGACTAAGTAAAAGGTGTTTCCTATGTCCTGAGTTGCTTCAGATGTCTTTTTGCACAAGCTTTCACTGACCAACAATATTGTACCCTGTTATTTATGATCCTGTTTTATTGAGGTGGGGTGGAGGGTGCACGGCTTAGATTTCAAAATATTAAGCTGTTGAGACATGTTTTTAAATTAATAATGCAGAAAAGCATCATTTGCAGAATGCACACCAGTCAGGCAGCTGCAAATGTGCAGGATCTCTGTCAGAGAGAGAAAGTTGACAATTCTAAAATTAGCTCCTTATATGTTTTAATGAGCAAGGAAACCTGCAGCGTCTCAGTTTCTTCTTAGAATATGCCCATTGCGTTTTCGCACCCTCATTTTTACTTCAGCTTGTTGAGTCATTCCTGTACTTGTTCCCAGCATTTTAACCATGCAAAGTCAAGAAAAGCAAAATCTTTTGTCTTTCTTTTTGAAAACCTGCTTTGTAAGCAGTAGCTCTGCCACACACAAGGGTTTATTTTTTGCAGCCAGTGAGAAATAGGCAAAGCAGAATCTTCTGGGCAGCTGAGGGCAATGGAGGTGGCCAAACTGAATGTCACCTGAAGGAGGGGTTAACAAAGACAAGGAAGGAAAAAGAAACTTTCCTAGTTCCAGGAGAGAACAACAAAGGCCGTGTAAGAATTTAAGGAGGGGGGTCATGTGATAAGAGCTTTGGGATGCTGCATAGAAATGAAGGGCCTGAGGTGAGATGATGGACAACCACAGAGGAGAAGTTGAAAGCTGTGGCAAAGTGAAAGATGATGCCCAATGTGTGAATCAAACTTTTCAGCAAGGGGGCAGAGAGGAAGCGGTTGTATTTCAGAAGGGAGGGGATACATGAAAGTATCTAGAACAGGCTTCACTCAAATGTTTCCAAATGTTTTCAACTACAGCTTCTATCAGCTCCAGCCAGAACAGCCATGGCTGGTTAGTGAAGGCTGGTCTAGATACACAATAGCTCATTTTTGCATCTCTGCTGATGAAAAAACAATTACCTATTTGGAATGTATTCAGGTTGAGAGAGCGAGGAATGTAACAATGGGCTTGCCACAGAGATGCAGTGCTGGCTGGCTGCTCCTGGGTTTTGACAACTGGAGAAGCATGTATTGTATCACACAGATGCTGCCATTCTTTTAATATTATCTCCTGCCTCTTTAAATTGCTCTAGAATCAACAAGAAAGCCTCCTAGCCAAGAGAACAGGTATGTAAGGAACTCTTGAAATGAAAACTCAAATAGAGAGTAATCAGGCCAAAGAGCAAAAAAAAAAGGGGGGGAGGGGGTGCCCTGGCAGAATCTGAAGCACCAGGGCTGGGGTGGAGATGACACTTTAAAAACTCCAGCACCAAAAAAGAGGTGATGTAATTTGGGGGCAAATCATACTCCCCCCCCCCCAAAGCAGCAAGTTGAAGAAGGAGGGTTGGGTATAAGTTGCTCAGGTTTGGGTGGGCTATGCACTTAGTCACATCTGCAGACCCTACATTTAAACCACACGGCGTCCCCCAAAGAATCCTGGGAGATATATTTTGTTAAGACTGCAGGGTTGTAGCTTTGTCAGGAGTATGTGGCAGTACCCAAGATTCTTCAGGCAGAGCTGTAGCTACAGGGAAATAAAATCTAGTTTTGCCCCTGCTTTGGGGGAAGCTATGACTGTTACAATGGTATAAATGCACTTTAAAGGCAGGGCACATGAATGTGATCTGTTCTGCACATTCTGGGTGGAGACTGAGTCATCGTACCTAAGCTGGTCTTCTGAAAACTTGGCCACTTTTTCTTGTTTGTGCAATCCTTGCTGGGCTGTAGCTCAGAGGTAGAGCTGCTGCGTCACACCCAGAAACTCCCATGTTCAATCCCCAGCATCTCCAGGTAGGGTGGGGAACTTCCCCTCTCCAAAAAAACTCTAGAGAGCCAACTGCTATCCAGTGTTGACAGAGAGGAACTAATTGTCTGGTTCAGGAAAAGAGAGCTTCCTATGCTTACCAAAATGGGCTACTTTTCTGACACCAATGTTGCACACGCTCCACTCCTCTGCAGGAGACTGGTGGTGTTCATAGAATCGCAGAGTTGGAAGGGACCCTGAGGATCTTCTTGTGCAACCCCCTGCAATGCAGGAAAATGCAGCTGTCCCCTTTGGGGATCAAACCTGCAACCTTGGCGTTATCAGCACCATGCCCTAACCAACTGAGTGTTGTAGCATTTGTTTATTGAGCTAATGTGAGGGACTCAATTTAATACTGGAAACATCAGAAACTGACGGAAAGCAGACTGATCGGTTTGTCCACCCCTAGGTTGTACCTTCAATCCCATAATTCAAGGAGAGGGTCATAGCTCAGCATTAGAGCTTTGCATGCAGAATGTTCAAGGGCATCTCCAAGTAGGGCTGGCGGGGAACCAGTCTGAAATCTTGGGAGAGCAACTGCCTGTCAGATAATGCTCAGCTGGATAGACCAATGGCCTGACTCAGTATAGGGCAGGGCTCAGCAACCTTTTTCAGCCGTGGGCCAGTCCACCATCCCTCAGACCATGTGGTGGGCCGGACTATATTTTTTTTTGGGGGGGGGATGAACGAAATCCTATGCCCCACAAGTAACCCAGAGATGAATTTTAAATAAAAGCACACATTCTACTCATGTAAAAACATGCTGATTCCCAGACCATCCGCATGCTGGATTGAGAAGGCGATTGGGCCGCATCCAGCCCCCGGGCCTTAGGTTGCCTGCCCCTGGTATAGGGCATCTTCCTGCATGCATGATGGCCCTGAAATGAGATGAACATGGGCAAAGTCATATGGAGGCTGTTTCTCTTCCAGGTGACAAAAGGCAAGCTGCGAGCATCCACCTGGCTGGCTGGAAGAGCAGCAAGAGAGGTGAGGAGTAAGAGTTTGTGATAGTCTATCACTCATACCCACGTTGAGGAGAGTGTGTGGTTTTTGAGGGACGGAAAGAGCAAAGTGAGCAACACTTTCCTCTCCTTTTCTTTCTCTTCATGTGAGAAATTGAATATGCATTCAGCACTGAATACAGAGGAAAATACTTCACGAGGAATTTGGGTCAGCTTCTACCCACTGAACTCTTGAAATTAGCCCCATTTAGTAATTCAGAGAGAATTCGTGGGCATCCAATGAAGCTGGATGTTGGGAGATACAGAACAGAAAACAGAAAAGTCCTCCTTCACACAGAGCACAGTTAAACTATGGGACTTACTCCTGCAGGAGGCAGTGACCAATTCTTGGAGGAGAGGGTAATCAACGGCTACTAGCCAGGATGGCTCTGCTCTGCCTCTGTGGTCAGAGGCAGTGATGCTTCTGAATCCCAGTTCCTGGAAACCACAGAATGGGAGAGTGCTCTTGTGCTTGGGGTCATTGGGTTTCCCATTTCCCAGAGGCGTTTGGGTGGCCATGGTGGGGGAAAGATTCTGGACTAGATGGTCCATGGGCTTAATCCAAGCAGGCTCTTCCTATGTCCTTATGGCAAGATTTGCCCATCCCTAGAGACAACATATCTCTGTCTGGGAATAGTGGACATTATTGTGATACTGAGTGGGATGTCTTCACTTTAGCAGCCCATATGCTAAAACTGAAACAATACAGAGAAGATTAGCATGAGGCTGAGAGAGAAGTGAGCTATAGAGCTGAAATGGTAAGCACGAACTTGCCCAGCAGTGCTGATAGAAATGCTCCTCGAATAAATATAGCCTATCTTTTCTTCCCCACAGTTTTGCAGTGGAAAAGGCCACCCTATTCTCCAATGGATAATGACACATTTTCATACCAAGATGGGAAAATCAAAGTTGGCAAAAGAGGACGGTACTATATTTATTCCCAGGTTGCCTTTTGCACCAAGCCAGAGACACATGCATCATTCAGCCTCTACGTATATCTGAACCTTCCATCAGAGGCAGATCAGCTGCTGTTGAAAGGAGTGGGGACTCACGGCACATCAGACGATCTGTGCAGCCTGCAGTCAATTCATGTAGGGAGAGTTGTTGAGCTCCAGGAAGGTCATGTCATCTTTGTCAATGTGACGGACTTATCTAGAGTGAATTATGACCATGGATATACATACTTCGGCATGTCTGAACTATCCTAGGAGAGGCTGAGAAGATGGAGCTTTGTTGAACAAAGCTGGTCCCCCAAATCCTATTTATAATAACCCACTTCATATTTTGTTTTATTTTTCCTTCCACCCTGTATATTTTATTTTATTTATTAATGAGAGTTGGAGCATGGCTCCTCAGAAACAAAATGCAATACTGGAAAGCCAGGCTTCAACAGATGCAGCACAGGTGTCAGAAGTTGCACTGGGCTTGTTGATACGCTCCATCCTAAGCACTTGTGTGCTGGCACAACAAGTCTTGGGATTGCTTTTCACATTGCTTCCACTTCCAGAGCTACTAGCCAAATAGTTAGAAAAATCAAAATGCAACTCATACTTTTCAGACATGACACACATATCATGGGGGAAAGCCCATAGCTGAGTGGTGCATGCTTTGCATGCAAAAGGTCCTAAATTCCATTCCTGGCATCTCAGAATGGGGCGAGGGGAAACCTCTGCTTGAAAGCCTGGAGAGCCACGGCAAGTCAGAATAGACAATACTGATCAAGCTGTAGCTTTTGAGCTCTTATTTTAGAAGCTACCACTGCAAAGGCAGCAATTTTCCAACTCACCTTTAGCGTCACAGTCTTGACGTACATATGATGCAGAGTTGTGTAACATTATTTTCCAAGACAGGAAAGAGCATGTTATGTGCAAGAGATCTGACTGAATAAGAGAGAACGTCACAAGCAGAAGGAGCTGCAGATGACAATGTTCATGCAGCCCTTCCTGAACTTTATGGATGCCCCCGAGTCCAGCTATCCCATGATATGCATCTCACTATGCCAAGTCGCAACTGGCATGCAGAAAGCGCAGTATATGCTGGCTTGTGGGTCTTGTGCGGAGAGCTCAAGCAGATCTTCCACAGCAATCCCACACCCCAAATGTATGAGTGTACTTAATGATCAGTCTTTTTATAATGACCTTCCCATAATTTTTGTGAACATTGTTTGAAACCTTGCTTAATTTAGTGCAGTTCCTCCTTTGCAAGTTAAGTTGGAAAGAGAAAACAGTCTCTAAAAGAACTAAAAGTCTTTTGAAAAAGGTTCACTTCCCACAAGATATTCAGATGCTTCTTTTGCCCCCATTGTCACCTCTGGTCAAAGAGGTTTGGCAAGCTTTCAAAAGCATAAAACCCTACAAAACCTATTTAGCCTAGGTCATATGTGCAATGAGTTTACGGACCATGAGTGCCAATCCCTCTTTCAAATTGCCTTCAATTCTTGAGGTGATAAAGTTTAAAAGTGACGCATCTTTGCTGTGCCTTATTGGCTTATTGGTTTTTAATTGAAGTGGATATTTTAAGAGGTTTACAGGTGAGGTCCAGGAACTACTGCTGCTGCTGGGAATCCAGATTCTCTGGCAAGGCAGGAGTGGCAATGGAGACACATTCCTGTGCTCCTCCTTCCCTTTAGCACCTTCCCCTATTGTTAAACAGTTTTACTTGCATCCCTGGGGCATGTGTGTGTGTGTGTGTGTGTGTGTGTGTGTGTGTTAGACCAGCTCCTGAATCACTCTCCTGCTTTGGGGGTGGGGGAGGCCAGCACAGCTTCACTGCTGGACTGGGTCCTTCATTAGGCTTCTGATACCAGTTGTTTCAGGGTGTCTGCAGAAGGAGCAGGAGGTCCAGTATTTCAGGAGTGGAGACACACAGGCCATGAGGTCAGATGTGGCCCTCCAGGCTTCTCTGCCGGCCCTTGGGGGGCTTCACACAGGCCATACCTCCTCCCCAGGCCCCACTGCTCACTGACGCTGCTTCACTCTCCCCTTGAGTTTTCATTTGCCTGGCTGGGGTGTCTTGCCTTGAACTGTAATAACACCTCCTCCTTGGCTGGATGGAGAGATGTACATGCAGAAGAACGTTGCTGGGCTGTATCCAAAGCACAGAGAGTTACCCACTGCTGGGATGTGGCGCCTAGAGGGTTGCCCAATAGGGAATGTAGTCTCCGGGCTAAAATCAGGTTCCCCACCCTTTCCGTATTGGATCTCCTCTGATTTTGGAATTTTTTATTTCTCAGCACACCCACAAGACATATGTAAAGTGGTTTCATGAGCAGTCGCTTCTTCCCAGGGAACTCTGGGAGCTGTGATTCTCTGAGGGTGACACACAAGGTCTCCTAAAAATTCTCAGCACCCTCAAGAAACTAGTCCCTAGCATTCTTTGGGGGAAATCCCAGGAGTTAACGTGATATGAAAATGCTTTAAATATACAGTGCAGACAAATCCTCTGTCTTTACAAAGAAAGACCTGATGATGATGCATCCTATAGCTTCCGAGACACCATATGATCCCACTCTAAATAAGTCAGACTTTATTTTGCTATCTTATGTAATCTGCCTTAAAGGGAGTGATGATAAAGAGATGCGTAATTCAGTAATTTTGTGTTGAAGGTGACCTATGGAAAATGATATTCTGTGCTACTCTCTCCTGAGATCTTGTCGTGCTTCTTAAAAGAACCTGAAGTTTGTCTAAATAAAACATGTTGTTCTACTGCTGTGGCTTATTTGTGTGCAGTGCAGTCCAAGGCACAGCTGCTAAGAAGGAAGAACCAGGGAATTCATTGGGACTTAAAGGTAAAGATAAAGGTACCCCTGACCGTTAGGTCCAATCGCAGACGACTCTGGGGTTGCGGCACTCATCTCACTCTATAGGCCGAGGGAGCCAGCGTTTGTCCGCAGACAGCTTCCGGCTCATGTGGCCAGTGTGACTAAGCCACTTCTGGTGAACCAGAGCAGCGCACGGAAATGCTATTTACCTTCCCACCAGAGCAGTACCTATTTATCTACTTGCACTTTGACATGGTTTTGAACTGCTAGGTTGGCAGGAGAAGGAACCGAGCCCCGTCGTGGGGATTTGAACCGCCGACCTTTTGATCGGCAAGCCCTAGGCTCAGTGGTTTAGACCACAGCGCCACCTGCATCCCTTCTTTTGCAAACGGGTATAGAATTTCAGCCTCTATCCACCTGCTTTTTAAAAAAATAGTTCTCGTTTCCTTTTCAGCTCAGGATCAATGTGGACATTTTGCAATGAGTACTAGGGTTTTTTAATTAAACAATTTTAAAAAAGCAAACAAATTAAAAAGAGATTGGAAGATAAGTCGTAAGGAAAAGCACACACACAAAATTATTTTTCTTTAAAACCCTTTTTTATTTTTGTTGAAAACCACAATTTAAAAAATTGCTCAAAATAAAAGCAGGTTAGAAAAAGTTGAACACGCACCAGTCATCGTGACAGAAAATAAGAACATGTATGACAGGAAGGAAACACGAGAGGCAAAGGGTTAATGTGTGGGATGCAACAGGAACCTATTTACAAAGAGCTGTAAACAAAGAATATATATCTATATTTTTGAGAACACTGAAGTCAGAGTCACACATGGCTTCTGCTCCTTTATGATAGCTGCATATTCTTCTTTGTTTTTACAGCACAATCCGGTGGGTGTTTTATTCAGAGTAAGTCCCTTTCAGTTCAATGGGACCTCTGTTTGAGAAAGGGTGTTTAGGATTGCAGGCTTAATTTTCCTTAAACACACACACACACACACACACACACACACACACACACACACTTATTCACACCTGGTGCATACAGTGCAAGCAAATGCTGAATTTGAATAGAAATACCAGAGTTTCCCAAACTTTTGACACCTGGGGTGGTGGTTGGGTCGGTCACAGTGCTTTTTAAACTGGATCTATGGGAGAGGCTGCAGCCTAACTTTAGGGGGACGCAGGGGTTCCCAGATTCATCCCCTGGCACTCTCCAAGTTTCCTTTCTTAAGCAGAGCCTAGGTAAGCAGGGCTGGCAAAGTCTCAACTAGGGCCTTGGAAAACCACTATCAGCTGGTACCTTTCCTCCTTACCTGCCCCTGCTCTAGATGTTCTGGACAAGCTTGTTGGGGCTGATGACCATTGTTGTCCAAGATATCTGGAGGGTTCTACCATTGGGGAAGGCTGGCATGGTCCGTATCAGGACCTGCTAAGCAGACTTCAGTTATATAATGCAGCTTTCCTACATTCAAATCTGTAGGCACTCTCTATAACTCAGAAAAAAATAAAGAAACCACATATTAGTCCTCAAAACAAGAGGGCAGGCAATCTCCTTGAGACTAAGGCCTGCTTTTGCATTGCCACAAACAAAGGCGAAAGAAGACACATGCCTGCATAATCTAAAGTATATGCATAGATGCAAATCTAGAAAGAATTACCCTAAGAGAAATACAACACATACTGCCCCAATGGATGAGATGATGAGCAGGGGAGGGGAATATTGTGCCTGCTCAGTCTGCTGTCTTGGACCAGGCAGCCTTTCAAGCAGAGGATGCCTGCAGGCAGAGAAGCGTGCCCTGTACAAGTAGGACACACAGTCACCTAGTGCGCACCTCAACCTAAAAGATATCCAAATTCCAACGTTTCATGATGGAAAACAAGCAGGTTTGAAGGCTTCCCCTAGCTGGTCTCCCTTCTTATGGCCAGAGCCAGCCCAAAGGTGAGGGTGAAGCACCCGCCTCAGGCATTGGAAATGAAAACAGGCAGGGCCCCTCCCACCCTATTGCTTCTGCCACCAGTGGAACACCCTCCCCCTTGCCGAATTTCGGCGAGAGGAGAAGTGTTGTGGCGTATTGCGTTACTGCTTGCCTTGCTGCCCCTGGGACAGAGAAGGTGCACGGAAACGCCTTGGAGAATAATGAAGATATTATTTATACTCCACCCATCTGGCTGGGTTGCTCCAGCCACTCTTGCTGAATTCGGCAAGAGGGGAGCATTCTGGCAGCACTGGAAGTGGGTAGTGGGCCATGGGGGTGGGGACAGAAGGGGGCAAATTCATGGTTTGCCTCAGGTAGTGAAATGGGATGGGGGGACACCACTCCCTGTGGTTCTTTACCTTTAAGCTGGACTTGTGCCGGACACCTGTGCTGGCAGGGGCTCATGGGAGCTGTGCTCCACCTGGAGGGTCCCGTTGCTGATGTGTGCCCTGGCACAAAGTCTGGGATTTTCTAAGCAAGAATTTATCCAGCTCCTTAACAATTCTGCTCCCAGCTGGTAGGGAAGGAACCTGCTACGTTTTCAAGTTAACGAAAGCTGAAAACACACAAAAATGTTTTTGGAGCATCAAGGACTCTGTGTCAGTTCCGTCATTGCATTATGTGCCTCTTCCTCACCAGGGTTGCATTCTGGAGCTGGGGGAGATGGTGCAGCCATGTTGGGAGCAGATGGCCAGGCACAAGGCTCATTGACCAGTATCTGTAACGTCAATAAGACACTCCAGCCCCTAGATCAGTTTTGTGCTTTTAAAAATGTTTCTTTTTATAAGGTGACAAATGAGCAAACAAACACATGCACATTCATGCAATGTTCAAAAGAAAGAAGAAGAAATGGGCAGGAGAAGTTAGATGGACCTAGTTGGACCAATTTTCTGACTCAGCACAAGGCCTATATTCCAAATCTTTGCACAGCCAGTCTTGAGTCCTTTAACGGCATGAAACTCTGTGTCCTCCTTTCCCTTCTGCTGCACCAAGATGGTGCCAGCTGCTTCAACAAAAGTGCTTTCCCTTACAAAGTTTAGGGTCACCTAGTGGTAAGGATTTCCCCTCCCTGCTAAAAGCTGACTATGGGTGGATTAGGAAGGCCAGAGTTCAGCCATTGTGGTGACTCAGTTAACAACCATTAAAATTCCAAGTTTGGTTTCATAGTGCTATTGGTAAAATGGAATTATGTCAGCAATTATAAAATAAAGCCAGGGGAAAGGGAGCAGGACTACTCTTTGAGGAACCCGGAAATAAATGAAATGTGCAGGTTATATTATAGGCAGACCTGGCTGGCTTGCATATTGTTATGGTTAAATATTTCCTTTAAGAGCACATACAAAAAGGAGATTCATTCTTCATTTGATTTAGTCTGTGTTCCCTAAGTATCTATAATCTCTTCTTATCCTAGATGGAGCTGGATGAAAATTCATCCAGCTTCCATTAAACATTCCTCACATGGTTGTGAATATCTGAACTATCTCCCTTCCCACTTATGATCACAGAATATATTATCCTGGTTTTAATTTTATTTTTTTAAGTCTCAACACACCGCTTCAGCATCAGTGCTCACACTGAAGGTGAACAGCAAATACTCTGTCAAAGGAGGAAAGGAAACATACCACGAGGGCTATCAGCTGATCAACAAAATCGACTGAAACAGACAGGTTTTGCTTTGATTCCACCTACATAAATTAGCTTGCAACAAAATGCACTCTTCTGAGGAAAAGTATTACTTGCTTTTAGCTGTCAGAAGTACCTTTCGTCCAGTAAGTGTCTTCTCAGAAGAGGCACCCCCTTCCGACAGCAGAGGGAAGGGACTGCAGATTCAAAAGTAGAGCATTGCTTTGCATGTAGAAAGTCTCAGATTCAATTCCTGGAACCTCCAAGTGCAACCCTAAAGAGCCGCTCATTCAGTGCTGATAATCCTGAGCTAGAGGGACCAATGGCCACACTCAGTCTTCAGTGGCTTCCCCATTTATCACATCCCTTTATACAAGGCAATGAGGACTATAATATTTTATTTTTTAAAGGATCCAGTTAAATCCAGTTTCACAAGGAGCAGGAGGACAGGGGCATTTTTCTCAGTCTGAGACCAAGGAGTGGCCTTGCTAGAGAGTCCAAATTAGGAATGGGAAACTTCAGGTCCGGGGGTCCTGTGTGCCCCCTCCTCAACTGGCCATCAGGACTCTCCCTAGGCTATGTCCCTTGCTGGCCCTGCTTCACTTCTTCCCTGACTGCTTTTGCCTGGCTAGATTGTGTCTCTGAACTGTGAGCGGTACATGTCTTCTCTGTGTGTATAAACAGTTGTCTCTGTCTCCTTGCCTACATTTGCCTTTGGCCAATACAAAACACGGACATGCGGCCTCTAAGTCTCCAGAGCCCTGGAGTAGCCAGTATAGGGCTATATAAGAATGGTCTGACCTGTTAGAAGAGAAGCTCTGCATATCCAAAGAGAGAGAGAGACTGAGGCCACACCATACATTTGAAGAAATCAAAGGCTTCCCCCAAATAACCCTGGGAAATCTAATGTATTGATAGTGCTTAGAGTTGCCAGCCTCCAAGTTCCCTGAGTCTCCTGGGAAGAAGGCTTGATTGCAACTCTGGGAGAGGCATAGCTTTCAGCATCCTTAGTAAACGGAAGCTTCCAGGGTGCTTTGGGGAAAGCGGTACCAGAGAGCTTTCCATGTGTGGTATGAATGCCTCTTCTAAGCCAGCAGAGGCATTTCCTGGTGCTGCTGAGCCGTGAAGCTCATGCAATCTCCCTCTCTCTCAAACACAGGAGGCAAAGCCACTTCTCAGATGCCCCTTGCCACTTGATTGTTTTCAACACAAATGGTTTTTACAAAAACTATTTTTAAAATAATAATAATAATAATTAAAAAGTTGTGAGCTATATCCAAATAAGTTTTACTACAGGGTTTGATCCCCAAAGGGGACAACTGCATATTCCTGCTTGCAAGGGTTGGTCTAGAGGATCCCTCAGGGTCCCTTCCAACTCTACAAGTCCACGATTCCATGAATCCTGGGAACTATAGCTTGTTAAGGGTGCTGGGAATATTGGCTCTCTCTGTGTGTGAAACTCCAGTTCCCAGGATTCTCTGGGGGAATGTATGGTGCTTTAAATGTATAATGTGAATCTGATCCAATTTAAATCCATCGGCTTAAGTTAGGGTGGTAATCAGTGCTAGTCCTGCACAGAGTAAACTCACTGAAATTAAACGAACCTAGGTTCATTAATATCAATAGCTCTATTCAGAGTATAACTTGGTGAAGACAATCCAAGGCCACCCTCATCATTGTTAAAGGTTGTATCTAATGCTAGTACTACATAGAGTAGACCCACTGAAGTTAATGGACAGTTATAACTTAGGTCTGCTAATTTCAGTGTGTCGACTCTGGGTATTACTCATGCTGGGTACAGCCCCTCGGATTGATTGGGGCCACTGTTTTAACTCGACTGAGATGTTTTTAAGTTGATTCATCTAGCCAATATGTTGAAGCCCTAGTTAAAACCCAAAGGGCACACACATTCACACAAATGCATGTGGAGCTCACACACTCCACAGTGGTGAGCAAAGCTTGCTGCTGTGCTCTTAAGCCCTCGCTGCTCAAAAGAAGCACTACTGAGGGATCTCTGCAATACTCCCAGGGAGCTCATGACAGCGACTCCGGATCAGAGGCACCCAGGCAAATGTAGACCAACGCACTGTGGTGCCCGTTGCATATTCATATCCATAGAAAGGCCATTTCAGAAACCACTGTGTTGTTGTGCTCTGTGCCTCAAGGGTGCAGGTAACAAACAGTTGTTATTTAATGTGAAGGGAAACCTAACTCGGTTTTCCTGATTATCTAAAGAAGTGCAAATCACCTTTAACTTTCTTTCCTGATTGCGATTCAAGGAACCATTTCCCCCTTTTTTCTCTGCCCACCAAACCAATAAATTAAGTAACAGGCATTTAAAAAGAAAAAGAAAAAAAGTGGGGGAAAGCCGTTTCCTCTACAGCTTCCACTCAGCGGATCTTCACTCCGAATGGCATTTGGTCAGTTGCAAAGTCCACGTTCCCAGAAAAAGGTGCAATGAGGTACCTAGAGTTACAAAGGTGGGTCATAGAGACTCAGGGGCCAAAGCATGGTCTTGTTTTTTAAAAGAAAGAATTGCTCACTGGCTGTTGCTGGCTTCTTTGAATTGGGCAGGGGAATAAAGAAATCAGCAGAGCCTTTTCCTTTCTTGTTTGTAGCAGAACAAAACTAGAGCTGCCTGCCAGTTGCACGGACTCCTTTGGAGAGTGGTGGACTCTCCCTCCTTGGAGGTTTTTAGGCAGAGGTTGAGCGGCCTTCTGTCAGGGATTCTCTAGCTGTGATTCCTGCATTGCAGAGAGCTGGACTGGATGACCCTCAGAAGGGGTCCCTTGCAATGCTAAAAGTCTTTGATGCTGTGAAAAAACCCCCAAAACAAAAGCAGAACACAAACTCCAGTATGACGAGAAGGGGACCAAACCCCTCAGTTCCAGGGAATACCTGACGTTGTGAGCTAACCGCCCTGTGTGAGCAGGGTTAAGAAATCAGGCGAGGACTGAGGACCTCCGCCCGGCGTCTTCCCTGACACACTCATCTGTTTGCTTCAGTAGCCTCCGAACCAACTTCTCTAGATCTTTCCTGCACTTCAGCTCTTCCTCCAAACACTGCTTCATCTTCTTATTCTCCTGTAGGCAGAGGAAGCAGGGTGTTAATATTCCACATAAGAAGCTTCTCACTTTCTCTCCACTCCCCAAAACCAACCCATCTGCAATGATGTCTTAGTCAGCGACAGAGAAATCTTGACTGCCAAGCCTAAGTAGGCTCACCAGGCAGGTCACCACAGGGGTGGTTAGCCAAGTCAGGCACATCTGAGCCAAAAAAGGGGTGTTTTCAGCAACGTCAATCAGCTGGTTGGCAGAACCTGCAAAGCCCATGGCCTGCAAAGAACCGTACACAGTACTTTGTGAGCACAATAGCCAGCTGACTGTCAGGACTTCAAAGCTCCACATGGGCCAAAACAGGTCCTCTGATGTCATTCTATTGTCAGATAAGAACATGAGAACCTAAGAAGAGCCCTATTGGGTGAAGCCAATGGTCCGCCTAGTCCAGCATCCTGTTCTCACAGTGGACGACCAGATGCCTGTGGGAAGCCTGCAGGCTGGAATCAAGCCCAAGAGCCACTCTCTCCTCCTGTGGTTTCCAGCAGCTGGTATTCAGAAGCATTACTGCCTCTGACCGTGGAGGAAGAGCATAATCATCATGGCTGGTAGCCACTGAAAGCCTGTTCCTCCACTGATTTGTCTAATTCTCTTTCAAACTGATCAAAGTTACCAGCCATCCCTGCCTCCTGTGGGAGAGAGTTCCACAGTCTATCGACTGGTGAAAAGTCAGCCTTCATGCCAAATATGGCCTAAGGGAGGGTGGAGGAAACCCTGGTCCACTGGACAGATCCAGGATGGTATTCAACTAAGTTTTTACTCAGAATGTACCCACTTAAACTTATAGACCTAACCTAGTCATGCTCATTCATTACTATGGGTCTATGTTGAGTAAAACCTTGCTGAATACCACCCTGTTTGCCACCTGCTAGGCTAAGTCCTCTCCAACACTGATAGAAATTACAGCCTATACTTTGATCCCTGATTTATACATTTATTCATTAGTGTATGTTCAGGGGGCACAGATTTTTTTGGGGAGGGCAGCCAAGATGGTGCCTTCCAAATGTAGCTGGGCAACAAGCCCCATCAGCCCTGGCCAGCAGATTCAGTGGTCAGGTTATTTGAAGTATTTTTGTATTGCTTTTCCACCAGAAAAGGTCACAAAGCAATCTAGGAGGAAATTCAAATTCAATTAGATACGGCAATTAAATAAAAGAGGTGAAAAAATCAACATCAATGAAGTAGGGTTCCATTCACTCAGAACATTTCCACTCACTCAGTACCCACACAAATCCCCCACCCACAAACATATGCATATCTCAGTCAACCTACCTCCCCTCACCCATATTTACACATCCACACCCACCCACTCATTGCATTTGGAAAACTGTACGGTTCTGGTTGCCTCCCTTCAAAAAGGGTATTGCAAAGCAGGAGAAGGTTCAGAAAAGGGAAGCGAAAATAATCTAAGGGTGGAGCGCCTTTGACAAAACGAGAAATGAAAGGCTGCAACGTTTAGGACTTTTTGGTTCAGAGAAAAGGCAAGTGCATAAAATAATGCATGGCTTTAACGGAGTAGACAGAAGGGGGGGGGAGGTTTGCTTCCCCCTTCCTAACTCTGGAACTCATGAGTATCCAAAGAAGCTGAACACTGGAAGATTTGGGGCAGGTAAAAATGAAGCCCTTCTTCACACAGCGCATGGCTAAGTTGTGGAGCTCCCTTCTCTGGAGGCAGTGAGGGCTACCAACTTGGATGGGCTTGCAAAGAGGAATGGACAAATTCGTGGATGAGAAAGGTATTGATGGGTTACTAGCCATGGCTACATTCTGCCTCTGTGATCAGAAGCAGTGATGCTACTGAATACCCATTGGGGTCCTGCTTTCAGCTTTCAGGCTGGCCACTGTGAGAACAAGATGCTGGATCCGCCATGCGTCTAACCCAGCAGGCTCTTCACTTTGTCATTCTCAGCAATTACAGGTCCCAGCAACCCTCAGTGCACAAATTCAGAAGGTGCACATCACAACACTGGCAGTCTAATGATATGACGCTAAAACCATATTTAATTTAAGGCTTCACTAACCTCAATAAAGGCCTCTCAGTCCACGAACATCTAGGCTATGCCATGTTGTCTATCCCTAGCTCTTCCCTCTTCAACCTTCACAACAACCCTGCGAAGTGGGTTAAGCTGAGATGACGACTGTCCCAGTGTCACCCAATGAGCTTTGTGGCTGAATGGAAGTTTCCTAATCCTGACATAATGCTCTCACCACTATGCTACGCAGGACCTTGCAAACACATCTTGCAATATTGTGCATGTATGCGAGGGTGCACATAAGAATTTTTCCGGGGGAGGGGGAACTAAAACACTGAAAGGGGGGAGCAGGCTAATTTCTCACAACCCCTCCACCTTTGAAAAGAACAACACCTGTACATTTTACTTCTTATCTTAGGTTCTACTAATGTTTGAAACTTCCTCTGTTTTTTATGTGAAAGATGGAGTTAGGGTTCATTCTAGATGGGGCAACTGTCTCCCCGCACCTCGGTGGATGCCCATTTATGTACATGTGATCCTGGAATAGGGTGATGCTTTTGATTACCTGTCTAAGTTCCTTGACCTCATCCTTCAGTGCATAGACTGCGTCCACCAGACTCCTAGGAAAAACAACCCAACAGTCAGCAGCAAAATGCTAAGAAGCAACCAAAGAGAACTCATAGACAAACACACTCCCTGCAGTTTCAAAAGGCCCTACAGATTATTTAATTAGTGTAAAGGCCTAGGAGAAGAGGAATGTCTTTGCCTGGTGCCTAAAGATACGTAGCAACAGTGCCTGCCCGCCAGGTAGGTAGTGGCAAGGCACCCCCAGACTCTCATATCTTCTGGGAGGGATTCAACTGGGCTCTGGGAAATTTAGGTTTGTGCAATTAAAGCGACTTAAAACACTTCTTTTCCAGGGTTTCCCAAACTTGGAACTCCAGCTGTTCTTAGACTACAACTCCCACCATCCCTAGCTAGTAGGACTAGTGGTCAGGGATGATGGGAACTGTAATCCAACAACAGCTGGAGACCCAAGTTTGGGGAACCCTGCTAAAGCAACAGATCCCCTGGGGGGGGGGGGAGGACTGTTTGTGGTTTAAAAAAAGAGACAGAAATGTGCTGAAAACACAGTTTGCCTGTCCCCACCTGTTTTTCTTTCAGCTTTGGATTGGGCAGCCCAAGGGTTTGAGTAGATGACCCTCTGGGTCCCTCCCAACCCTACAGTTCTATGATTCTATAGGTCATATGCAGAAGCAGTGAACCTCAACAGGAATGGGATGGATGCCCCTACAGCACGTTCCCTTTGCAAAGTTCAGGCCTTCTGCACTACAGCTTTGCAGGGTTCTGTTTTGTTTTTTCGTTTCATTTTGTTTCTTTGTTGGCAAACAAGCCTGTAAGGAAAGGATTCCCCAAGTGAAGAAACTGGACAAAGCTTAAGGGATAAGCAACAGAAACAAAATAGCATTTAAAAAGTGGCAAAAAGTCACAAATCTCCCTCATTTTGAGGGGGGAAAAGAAAATTCCACATATTCGTTTTGTCTTTTATAGGCAATGCTTGGTCCTATTGCGTGCTTAGGCATGAGACGAATATGCAGGGAAGTGCAGTGTTGTGGAGTTACATAGCAAAATGCCCAAGTTGTATTACGTTGCAAAGCTTTGTGCTGTGTGGTTTCATGGTGAAATTACGCAGTACAAAGGTTTGCAACATTCCAATCAAGGAAAGGATGTGGACACTGGAAACACTGAATGCTGCTTCATTGAATGCCTTCTTCACTGAATTGTTTACCTAAACATGGATTCCGAATGCAGGGCAGGAGCAAGATATTCTGCCCCCCAGAACAGAACTCTTGCCACCCTGCAGTCGGCCTCGCACACTGACCTCCTCTTGCTCCTTTTGTTATTGGGTGGATGGGGATAGGACACCCACAATTAAATTTCTTAGGCTTCAGCTCACTTGTTCTGGGGCCCACCCCAATCTCACTCACTTCTCCTCTGTGATAGTCTGCCCGTTGCTTCTTGTTTCCTCAAAGATGATTTTCTCTTCTTCCGGAAGCAGGACCTGGGGGACGGAATCCTTACGGGAACCTGGTGGCAAGAGAGGACAAATCAGGGGACAGCTCTGTTTTGGCGCACACAACAAATAAACAAGAACGTTAACAGGAGAAGAGCGTTTCTCTGCTCTTTTCCCCACTGGTGCATCATCATTGTCAAGATTGAAAAAAACAGCAAGAAAAAGACTTCCTGTCTGGCCGCCATGGCAAACGGCTGTCCCCAGACCAGGGGAGCCTTTCTGTGCAGCTAATGAAGATAATATGGGGGTAATTATCCTCCCAAAAAACCCCCAGGGCCGGGGGGGTGGGGTGCTCTACCCACAAATCATCCGATACCTGCCGTCCGTCCTGAAGGAATGTGGGTGGCAGGGGGCGCTGGGTGCATTGCACCGCGCCTTTCGGGAGCTCTCCAAAACTTGCGCCATGAGCGGAGGACACCTGTTTTTTTAAAATAAAATTCAAACTTAATTAACAGGCATGCTCTGAACTAGGGGGGATAAAGTACTCTGCTAATTGATTCAGCCGCTGGGTGCCAAGGATTCGACCTGGAGAAGGACTTTCGTCGTAATTGGATCGGTATGATGGGGGAGGTGAGCCTCCATTATTCTCTCTTGATATTCTTTGCATTTGCTGTTTTATTCGGCAAATCTTGCCTGAAAGGCTGACTGTTTGAAATATGAAAGCAGGATTGAAAGAGTATCTTGCTATTGTTATTGTTATGGTTTGACTACAAAATCGATTGTGTGAAATTTTGACTATGATTCTGGCCACAACTCTTAATAGAATGATAAAAATAATTCATGATGGGAGCTATGGTGTTTTCCTGAGACATCAGCTTGTTAGCAGCTGGAACGAGATCACAGAAGGGAATTTTGTATATTAGCCCAGCGCTAATAGCAGAAGGCTAGATCTCCCTTTGTCTTGGATGTGATGCACTGAGATTTGCCTTTGTGTGCAGAAAGTGAAACGGGCGTCGATGAGGACTTTGGACTACAACAGGAACATAAAGAAGAAGAAAATTAAAAATATTTCACACAGAACTACAAAGGACTAACTAGCATGCTAAACTAATTCAGAGGCTGTTAAAAATAAATGAAGGATCATTAAAAATAAATGAAGAATGCAGTAAAATATTAGATCATCACTCCCTGAACTACAGAGCATAGGAAGTCACCCAAAGATATATAATTCGGCATTGAATATTTTTTGATTGAATTATAATTTGGAATGTTTTAATGTGGTTTTTATTGGATTGTTAAAATGGAAAACTTAATAAAAATTATTTTAAGTAAGGAAGGAAGGAAGGAAGGAAGGAAGGAAAAAAGGAAGGAAGCTATTCCATAAATGGGGTGTCACCACCAAGAAGGCTCTTTCCTTTTTAGCTACCCACTTCACCTCACTTGAAGGCAAGACATGGAGCAGGTACTGAATATCAGGGGCTAGGAATCACAAATAACAAGAGTGTTGTTGTTATTGTGGGCCGACACCATAGGTGGACTTCACCATAGGTATCTGGTTGGCCACTGTGAAAACAGGATACTGGGCAAGATGGGACGTTGGCCTGATCCAGCCGCCAGCTCTTCTATGCTAAGACACTATTTCAGGTAACCTGGTTCCAAGTCTTTCTAGCTTCGTTGGTTAAAACCATCACTTTAAAATAGACCAGGAAATGGGCATGTATTTTCTGATAGCTTAACAGCTGACAAAAGTTGTACAAAGCAGCCACATTTCGGAAGGAGAGGGCCACACCCGTTTTACTACCCCTCTCTTTCCCCTCTAAGAGTACACGGATTTTAATTTGCCCTGTCAATGCGACTGACTAAATCACGGGTGTCAAACACAAGGCCCGCGGGCCAAATCCGGCCCGCCAGACCTCGTCATGTGGCCCGTGTAGCCGCCGCCGGCCGCCAGCCTTCACCTTTTATTTTCACTTCTTTTTTTTTTACACAAGAAAGCCGCCTCTTCAGCACATGCGCGGCCTGAAAAGCAGGCAGGCGGGTGGGCGGAGCCTCTGGAGACGAAGCAACGCCCCCACTCCCGCTTTCCCTCAGCGGGGAAAGAAATGACGAGCCCAGCTTTTTATCTGCTCCAGTAAGGCCCGCAAGCGGAGCTCATGCGCGCGGCGCCCCTGCGACCCCTGCCGCACGTAGGCCGCGTCACGAGCCTCTCGCTGGCCACGAAGTTCTCCGTATTCATGGCGGAGGAAAGTGAGGGAATGATTTTTATTGATTTAGAGACGGGCAGCTACCCCTCTGCCCCCCTTGGCTACACCCATGATGCTAAGGTTTTCCATTCCCTCCCCCCATTTTAATTATTAGTTTTGTGCATCCCCTTCCTGTTTTGCTATATTTTTAACGACTGGACATTAAAATTGTTTTAAAGTTGCCCTAACCTTGTTTTCTTGCATGGGATCAAAGTTTTGTTTTTAGAATTTGAAGATCTGTGGCCATTATAATAATTTGACAATATATCATGTAGAATTAATGTGCTCAGAATTTAGTGATGTAAATATATTTGTTTTCAAACAGGAAATATTTTTGCTTCATGATGCTGTTTATTATTATCAATAATTGAATGCAGTGACAATAATTTATGATAATAAAGAGTGGACACATAGTCCTACAGATACAACCGGCCCTTTGAGGGTGATCAAACTGCTGATGCGGCCCCCGATGAATTTGAGTTTGACACCCCTGGACTAAATGTTTGCATTTCCATCACTTCAGAAGATGTTAGCACCTCACTCAGGAAGCAGCTTTTTCTGAAAGGTGCAGCAGATTAAATGATAGCGCCTTGTGCTTCCTAGTCAAAGCTATCTCTTGCATTCTAAGATAACCATCAGTTTGCTTGCACAGTGGAATAGGAGGAAGCTGCGCGAGAAGGGACTGCCATCGTCCTCTACTGTGCTTCCTTTGCCGCAGGGCATGAGGTAAGAGTGAGGCAGCGGATAGGAAACATAGGAAACTGCCTTATTTATAGGCAGACCATCGGTCCTTGTAGCTCAGGGCAAGTGAAATGATCAAGGGCAACTCCCCCAAGAGGAACAGATGCAGCATTTGGGACAGATGCAGAGGAAACACAATGGAAGTTTAAAAAACTAAGCATGGCACGGAGGAAGCAGATATGAAGAAGTTTTTCTCCCCCAGTTCAGAGCGTTGGGCATCCAATGAAGCTTAGTTTTGGAAGATTCTGGACAGATAAAATGAAGTCCTTCTTCATTGCAGCACATACATAAACTAAGAACTTGCTCCCCAAGGAGGCCAGGACGACCACTGACTGGGATGGTTGAAGGCTGACAGGTAAACCATGGAACTCCCTCCCACGAGAAACAGTGTTGGCCACCAACTTAAGATGGCTTCAAAAGAGGACTGGACAATTTCTCAGAGAAGGCTATCAATGGATACGCATCACTACAATTCTGCTCTGCCTCCACAGTTGGAACCAGTCAAAGTTCCAAATCCCACTTGCTGGGAACCACAGGAGGGGAGAGGCCTCTTGCGCTCAAATCTCCCACAAGCACCCAGTTGGCCACTCTGAGAACAGGATGCTGGACTAGATGGGCCATAAGCCTGATCCAGCAGGATCTTCTTATGCACAACACCTGCTTTGTAGTAGACTGTGACTTAAAAGGCATTTTTGACCACTCTTTATGGAGAGGGCTAATTCATGGCACATTATTTAGCCACGAAGCCTATGTGAAACATTCATATAGAACAGATGGTCTACTTCTGAATGCTAATTGCTAGGGGTAAACAGCAGGGGAGGGCAATCGCCCAATCCCAGTTTATGGTCTTAAGACAGGTGAGGATGCTGCTCTGCTGAAAGCTAAACAGGTCTGGGTCTGGTCAGTGCCTGGATGGGAGACCTCCTGGGAACCACAGATAGGCTACTGTGGGTTCCATGATGGAAGAAAGGAAGGACATAAAGGGTTAAGAAGATAAATAAGAAAGTAAACATATTTCTCATGCCCTGCTTGTGGGCTTCTAGGAGGTATCCAGTTGGCCCCTGAGAGCAACAAAGAAGATGGGTTTAGATGGACCTTTTGGTCTGATCCTCCAGGGATCTTTGAAAGGGAAAGGTTAAACACAGATCACTAACCTTTTGCCCTCCCAGTGTCACTGGACTACAACTCCCATCACCCCTGCTCAATGCCCGTATTTGCTGGGACTCATGGTGGTTGGAGTCCAACAGCATCTGAAGAGGTTTAGGTCAAAAGAAGAGCCCCACTAGGAGCTAAAGACGTCAAAGGTAGATAATCCAAGGCTTATAAGGACCAATGCTCTGGCTCACTGGAAGACATCTTTGTAAGTTCAAACCCCAACTAGCATGCAACGCTTGGCAGAGAGCCTCCCACGCATTGCAAGAGGAATGCACCAGGCATATGCTAAGCTGCCAGCTCGGTGCACCTCACTTATCTCAAAGCTACCCCACATTCAAAAGTTTCTAGGTACAAGGGGCTGCCTTTAAGCCACTCACCTGAGCTGTGGGTTTGCTGGGTGCTGGCGCCTGTGCAATAGGCCTCAATCACTTTAAGGATCTGTGCATCTTCCTCCAAGGCAGCAGTACCTGTCAAATGTCGCAAAGGCAGGTGAATGCAAGAGACGACTCTCACCCAATCTGGCTTCTATTAACTTGAGAAGACTTAGCTCAGCATCTAACACTGATTTCTAGCTTTGCTGTTAGGTGGAGCGGCACAATTTGCTTTATGTTTCATCTCTGCCTCACAAGGCAGGGTTGTATTCAACTAACTTTTACTCAAAGTAGGCCCAATTAAATTAATGTCGATGACTAAGCTCATCCAGACGTCTTTTTGTGTCCAAGCACTTTTTTCTTTTTGCTGTGGTGCTTTCCCCATGAAAACCCACTCTTTACTGCAATCTACAAAAAACCCAGTATTAAAGAGAGGTTTTTCCTGGGGAAAGGGGCAGGGCGAAATAAAAATGAAAAGTCCTTGAGCAGTGACTGTGGGAAAGCTCAGAGCAAAAGGTAAGTGTGGATGAGCCATCAGTTAGGTCTATGGATCTACTCTGAGTAATAAAATGTAGTTGAATACAACCCTGAGAAACTGCTGATTTTCTAATACAGTGGTACCTCGGTTTTTGAATGTAATCCATTCTGGAAAACCATTCGAGTTCTGAAATGTTCAAAAACTGAAAACTCCAATAGCTGACAGCCAGGCCTCAGGATCTTACAGTCAGCGGAAGCTGTGTTTCATGTTCGACTTCTGAGGTGTGTTCGAGAACTGAAGCATTTACTTCCAGGTTTACGGCGTTCGAAAACAGAAATACTCGTCAACGGTGAAGTTCAGAAACCGGGGTATCACTGTATTTAAAATGGAGGAAGCAGGTACAGTGGTACCTCAGTTTACGAACTTAATCCATTCTGGAAGTCCGTTCTTAAACCAAAACTGTTCTTAAACCGAGGCGCACTTTCCCTAATGAGGCCTCCTGCTATCGGTGCCTTTCCACCATTTGGCTTCTGTTCATGTTGTTGTTGTTTAGTCGTTCAGTCGTGTCCGACTCTTCGTGACACCCTGGACCAGAGCACGCCAGGCACTTCTGTCTTCCACTGCCTCCTGCAGTTTGGTCAGACTCATGTTTGTAGCTTCGAGAACACTGTCCAACCATCTCATCCTCTGTCGTCCCCTTCAACTTGTGCCCTCCATCTTTCCCAACATCAGGGTCTTTTCCAGGGAGTCTTCTCTTCTCATGAGGTGGCCAAAGTCTTGGAGCCTCAGCTTCAGGATCTGTCCTTCCAGTGAGCACTCAGGGCTAATTTCCTTAAGAATGGATGCGTTTGATCTTCTTGCAGTCCATGGGACTCTCAAGAGTCTCCTCCAGCACCAGAATTCAAAAGCATCTATTCTTCGGCGATCAGCCTTCTTGATGGTCCAGCTCTCACTTCCATACATCACTACTGGGAAAACCATGGCTTTAACTATACGGACCTTTGTTGGCAAGGTGATGTCTGTTCATAGACCGAGGTAAAGTTTGCAACCCGGGACACTATTTCCAGTTTTGCGGAGTTCATAAACCAAATAGTTTGTAAACAGGGCTGTTCTTAAACCGAGGTACCACTGTATTTATCTTGGCCTCTGTAACCTTGAGTGAAGCAAGAAATCTTTTTATACCAGTCAGAGTCCTTCCGGACGCAGTTTGTATTGTGTATTCATGAAGTTTTCTGCTCACGATGGTATTGGGGCAGTCATATGTGCTCCCACTTTCAATACCTTTCACACCTGCGGAAGTTTCAGGGTGGTCTGCTTCATTTCCAAGCACTGCATGAGCTGCAACTTCCTACAGAAACCCAGTAACTTTTCTTTTCGTTTTACTGCAAATGTTCCCGTTCACTTTCCCCCCCGTCCCTATGCATGGCAATCATAGAGTAACACTGGGGAAGCATCACAGAACAACTAATAAAGCAGAATACTAAGTGGACTGTCCAGTATAATAAATCCATCACTAATGCACTATTATGCAGAATACGTGACCCCCAAAATAACCCACAGTGTGCCTCTGAAGACTAGTTGTTGTGAATCGCAAGTGGGGAGATAGCACGTTACATTCGGGTCCTGCTTGCAGTTTACAGTTAGCCACTGTGAGAACAGGACACTGGATTACACAAGTCTTTGGCCAGAACTAGCAGGACTCCACTGTCCTTAATTTGACCAGCTCTTTCCACTGTGCTGGTAGAGTGTAGTGAAAAATCACCTCTAGGGATCCCTGCTCTGATTCAGGGGATGCAGAACTCCAGCAGAAGTCTGTGGTTCAGCAGCTACCCATCTGCTTGCTGGCTGACCAGGGTCACATTCCTCTTGCTAAAAGGTGCTTAATGTTGTTAGGAGACCCCACCCCCACCCCCTGCTCGCAGAACTACAATTCTCAGAGTGGTTAACAACCAATCTCTATTCCCAGGATAGTCTGGGAAATGTAGCTCAATGAGGGGAATCTCCTGCTGAGATGGGTCTCGTAACAACTCTCAACAGCTTTAAACTACATTTCCTAGTAGTTGCCAAAATTCTTTGGGGAAAGGCATGGCTGTTTAAAGCGGCATGATACTGCTTTAAATGTGCAGTGCAGATGGGGGGTCTTAGATATTACACTGGAGAATTCTGCGGGTTTTCTTTTAAATGCAATCACTACAAGTCATGCAAGTCAGCTCACTTTTTCTAACGACAAATTCCTCATCGGATGCTTTCCTGTCTTTCCTTTTTGGAAGGAACTTCTTCATTGTCTTTGGGCTCTTGCTTGAGTCCTATTTTTTTAAAACAACAACAACAACACATACTTCACTTAATAATGAGATAGCCAAGGTTATGAATAGAGAAATCTTAGCTAACAATCATCTCAGTCTCAGCTGATAAATCTGGGGTTGTGGGACAAAGCAATACTTATAGGACAAAAAGCAGGGTTGGAACTTGGTAATAGGGCCAGAGCCATCTTTCCTATTGGGCTTACTGGTCCATAACATCTGGACTCTGTGTGCATTACTGAACCATAATCCCAAGATTTCCAGCTTTCAAAAAAAAGAAAAAAAAAAGAGGAAATTTCTAATATTTGCAGATCCTGAGATGTGATGCAGAACGTACAGCCGCTATTCTTCCCAGGGCTTTCTTTTGATAGAAATCAGCTTCCTCCCTCACACACCCCAAACATTCCTGTGGGCTCCCATGATCTGGAAGGCACTAGGTTGGGGAAGGATGACTTAAGAGCAGATGAATCTTTTTCCCCCATGCTCTGAATTTCAACCGCAGCATTAGGTGTCCTTTGCAGAAGTGCTAGGGAGTAAGTCCCATTGCTTGCAGCCAAGACAATGCAGCAAAGTGAATGGCAATGAATTTCAAAACAAACAAACACAGAGTTTGCTCTGGGAAAATATGACACACGAATGCAGAAGGTGGTGGGTGGGTGGGGTGGAGAGAGAAGGGGAAAACCCACTTGCCCTTTGTTAAAACATGCATGCAATGCAGCGACCCAGGAAGCCATGGCGATGATTCCATCCTTACCTTTAAAATGTAAGTCATCCTCTACCGAATGAACATAAAAAGAAGAAGACAAAGACAAACATGAGAAGGTAAGCATGATTCATGGAAAAAAGCAGCTGCCTTTTTTCAGCCTGGTATCTTAACGGGGTCAGTAGGATTTGCCTTTACTGATACACCATTGGCATTTTATTTATTTTGCATTGCTCACTGTTTAAGTTTTACTTTCGCTTACTGCATTTCTTATCTTGTTAAGCCGCTCTGTAAAATAACTGACAAATTTGACTATTACTATTCATAATAACAAGGAGGAGGAAAGGTGTTGATTAAACACTGGAAAACTCCCGTGGAACCAGAGGCTCTCCATTCATGGAGGAAGTTTCCTTCTGCAACTCTGAATGACTCACTGCTCAGGGTCTCCCCACTTCCCAGTTAGCCTCTGCTGCAGGAAGGGGGTTAAATCTTCTACTCACCCATGTTGCATATGGTCAGCTCACTCAACTGCTCCTGAGAAAAGGTCATCCGCCCTCAAAGGGGAGTCTGCCTGTCATGTCTCTGTACGAGTCGGTGTGGGCTCCAGGTTTTGAGGGGCACTTGGGCACTGCATTCTCAGGGGGACCTGTTTCCACCCACCTTCACCTCCCGGCTTCACCACACGCATCCCCCAAAGGAGAGTTACTGCTCACTCAAAGAGGGCAGATGAATAGGCAGTTGCAAAGAACAGTAGAATTGTATCCAGGAAACTCAAGGGTAGGAATAGATAACCTTTTTGCAAAGAAGGGTCATTGCTTCACAGAGGAAAGTCAGTCAGGGAGCCTTGGCCAATGGTGGGTGGGGCCAGAGCCATGGTGGGCGGAGCCAGAACACAAAACAGAAGCCAGCACAGCCTCCCTGTGAGCAAGGCTTTATCCAAATATCTTATAGCATGGTTGTTGGATTTCCAATGCCCACTTGAGATTTCTCTGCGGTGGGGCAATGCTGACTGCCATGATGAGCTCCCACACTTAAAAACTGATGACCACACCAGTGCTCAGTTACTTAGACCCATGGACAGCAATGGAATATACTCCCAAGAAAAATGGACACAAGAATACTGAGCAAGATGAAACAAAACAAAATATCTTTGGCAATGTCTGGCAATGTTCATGAAATTTTAGGAACAAAAATAGACCATCAGCCCCCGTGTACAGAAGCCAGCAAGCCTCCAGCACAAGCAGTGTAAGGGGTGAGTCGTGTAAAAAATGAGTCATTAAAAAAAAAAAAATCCCTGAAAAGTATTGAAGAGTGATTTTATAGTAACACCTTTCGGGGGTTGTGACACAAGTTTCCTGTATGATGCAAATAACTCCCCTATGCCAACCCAGTTTCCTGTGGGCTTAGATTTGAACACTGTTATAGTGTGAGAAGAAATTGGATGGATGCAATTAAATGGGGAAGTGGTTTTCTTTCTCTGCGAGACGTTTGGCTCCTGGAGCAGTAAACCTTTACCTTTTTACCAAATATGAAATATACTTTATTCCTAAGAAGCCCAGTTCTTCTATGGGTTTAAAAAGACAAAAATACACCCAAAAGATAAAATGGGGGGGGGCTCATAAGAGAGTTGCTCCACCCCCTTGATCATTCTGGCTGAACTTTCCTGAACTTTTTCCAAATCTACAATATCCTTTTTGAGGCGAGAAGCCCAGAACTGTGCACAATATTCCAAATGCGGTCACATAATAGATTTGTACAATAGCATTACGATATTGGCAGTTTTCTATTCGGTTCCTTTCCTAATAATGATCCCTGGCATGGAATTTTATCTTTTCAGCAGCTGCCGCATACTCGGTCCACACCTTCACTGAGCTACTGACATGACCCCCCCCCCCGAAAAAAGGGGAGACATAAGAGCAGCCCTTAAATATTTGCAGGGTTGTCATGAAGAAGGCAGAGCAGGTGTCTTTGTTGGACTAGAGTACAACAAAGCAGATTTCAGCTAAACGGCAAGAGAAACTTCGTAATGGTAGGAGGTGCTCTCCTCTCTGGAAGTATTATGCAGAAGCCAAGTAGCCATCCCTCAGGGATTCTGGAGGCGTGTCCTAAATTACGGCTCCTGCATTGAACAGCAGGATTTATACTAGATGACTTCTAAGGTCGATCCCAACGCTAAAATTCTACGGCAGTGGAAGAGCTTGCCTCTGGCTTGCCCTTCTGCCTGGATTTGTAAACTTGTTGCTTAGTGGGGCCAGACTCCTGTGTTAAGCTTACACATCCAGCCACAAAGCGAGACAGAAATGCCCAGTATTCATCCAGCGGCACAACCCAGACCCATTTGTGACAATAATTACCTCTTTGTAGCTGAGTGCCACCGATGGCCTGAGGGGAGGTGCGGGGCGGAGGCAACTTAAGGTCCAGGGCTTAACGATTTTGGGCGGCTCCAATGGGCCACGGGCTTGTCCAGTAGAGCTGAAAGTCTGATGATAAAACAGTTCTTATTTATTGATTTAGCTTGTTAATCTGCTGAGAGTTCCCGCATCTTCCAAGGAAAGGAGAGTGGGCCCATTTTGGTTCACCCGCCTTGCAAGCAGAAGGCCCCAGGTGCTATCCCCAGATAATGCTGGGAGAGAACACTGCCTGCAAACCTGCGGAGCCACTTCCAGTCAGTGTAGGCAATACTGAACTAGATGGCTCAACTCAGGATAAGGCAATTTCCTGTGTTCTTGATGTTCAGATTCCACTTGAGCTTTCACACAACATAAAAGCCACAAAGGGAAATATAGTCGAGCACAGCACATGTATGTTGTTCATTTCCACTAGAGTGGTATCTTGGTTCTCGAACTTAATCCATTCCGGTAGTCCGTTCAACTCCCAAAATGATTTGAAAACCAAGACATGGCTTCTGATTGGCTGCAGGAGCTTTCTGCACTCAATCGGCAGCCATGGAAGCCATGGAGGCCTCATTGGACATTCGGCTTCGGAAAAACGTTCACAGGCTGGAACACTCACTTCCCAGTTTGTGGCGTTTGGAAGCCGATTTGTTTAGGAGCCAAGCTGTTCAAATACCAAGGCACCGCTGTATTTGCAAACTTTTTTTGCTAGTCTCTCTCTCCCCCCCCCCCCTATTTTTTTGTTTCTGGAAACTTGCACTAAACTTGCACTATTAAATTTCCAGAAGTGGCAGAGGAAGGGAAATTTTTGTGGAATATCTGGAAAAAAACTGTAAACATGTGAAATCATTGGTAGGATTAGGGTGAATTCAACAGTTTAACACATAGCAAAGGTGTTAAATGGATATACAAGAATATGCAGGATAGGTGGGAAAATTAAAGGAACCAGGGAAGAAGGGAAGTTGTAAATGGCTGGCTTTTTAAAAAGAAAGATAAAAAGGTAAAGGGACCCCCTGACCATTAGGTCCAGTCGTGGCCGACTCTGCGGCGCTCATCCTGCTTTATGGGCCAAGGGAGCTGCGTACAGCTTCCGGGTCATGTGGCCAGCAGGACTAAGCCGCTTCTGGCGAACCAGTGCAGCGCACGGAAACGCCGTTTACCTTCCCACCAGAGCGGTACCTATTTATCTACTTGCACTTTGATGTGCTTTCGAGCTGCTAGGTTGGCAGGAGCAGGGACCGAGCAACGGGAGCTCACCCATTCGCGGGGATTCGAACTGCCGACCTTCTGATCGGCAAGTCCTAGGCTCTGTGGTTTAACCCACAGCGCCACCCGTGTCCCTTAAAGAAAGGTAGGAGTGGGGAAATGTTTGTTTTAATGTGAATGTGGTTTTGTAACATTGAAAAAATATAATTTAAAATTTAAAAAATCCAGAAGTTTCTTTTCACAGTTGGTGAAAGCTCAGATATAATGTGGAAATCAACAATTAGGGAAACATCAAGGAAACAAAACAAGCAGCTGCAGCTTTAGCCAACCCAAATAGTTTAATAAATGAGCACACAATCTAAGAGGCTTCAAAAGGGATCTGAAGGGCAGAGGGTGAAGGCAACCCATTCTTTCTTCAACTCCTACATAGGATTCTGGTCATAGTAGATTTCCAGCACACTAACACCCCCTGCAGGAACAGAAGGTGTGTTGCCACCCTCCCCAGGAGCCTGGAACAGACCAAGATTGCCCCACTAAGCAGATCAACTTACAGAATGAGAGCCCCAGGAGTGTGTCTTGGAGAGGCTGCCGCTTGAAACCGTCACCCTGGTGAGCCTGTGCAAATGGTCAAGCCAGTCGTGCAGATCCTGGCTGCTGTTGCAATGCACCGTAATCCGGTCGATCAGGCTCCCTGTACGAACCAGGTTAACTCATTTAAAAACAACAACAACAAAAAATAATAATAGCCCACTCATTCTGTTTTGGCTTCAAGCACCTGTTTGCACAGCCAGGGCAGAATTGAACCCCACCCTCCCTCCCTCCCTCCCGGCTCATCAGCTGCTGCCACAAGTGACACCACTTGATTGACAAAAGGATGGGGCTTGTGGAAAATGGCGCCATGGGCCAAACTGGAATGCCCTGCCAGGTCAGGGCCAGAGGTTCACCACCATTGCAATACACCATTTATTTCCACTAAATAAGGCTACCAACCATGGTGGCAGCATCTTCTTTCCACTGCCAGAGGCCATCAGAAGGATTCAACTCAGTGTTACTGAAAATATGCACACTGAAACTCATGGACCTCAGTCTGTAATTGTTTTCAGAGAGTATACTATGGGTAAAACTTAGCTGAATGCCACCTGACATCTCTCTGAGTACCAGTAGCTCTGAATTCACAAGTGGGGAGAGTGGCTGCTACACTCAGTTGCTGCTTGTGGGTTTCCTCACAGGATGTAGGTATGGCCATTGTGAGAACAGGATGATGGACCAGGTAGACCTTTTGCCTGATCCAGCAAGGTTCTCCTGATGTTCTTACGTTCCTATGTATTTTATATTGTATTCAGCATTTTGCATCATTGCTATATGTTGCTTCTTCTTTTTTTGCCTTCTATTGCAAGCCGCTTTGAGTATCTTTACAGTAGAAAAGTGGGTATATATATTCAATCTAATCTAATCAATGCATGCATCTAAGCCACTAGCAGCACACTGACCTGAAATTTCAAAAGCATGTTCATTGACTTCCACATCTTCTAATTTTGTGACCATCATACCTATTAAAGGGAGCTTTCCCTGCTCCCAAGAAAGAAAGAAAGAAAGAAAGGTATTATGTCAACGTTTTTCTGAGAAACCTTGACCGACTTTTTTTGCAATATGTAAATTTTAGTTAGGGACTGCCACCTTATTAAAGAAACCCAAGTCAACTCATCAAATCAATTAGCTGAATATGCCCAAATCGGCATATGACTCAAAGAGTAGTTTTGAGAGGGGAGCTGGGTTTCTTTGATCTTAAATGGAACACGTACACATCAGCACATCTGAAGATAATGTGTGCCTTCCTGTGTAAGTGTGAAGAGAGAATGTCTGCTCTAATCTAGTGCCAGGTTTATGGTGCTTCCATAAGTATTTATACAAAATAAAAAATAAAAAGTTGCATTGCTCCTTGGAAAGATTGGCTTCATAAAGTCTGGAATTTGGCTACACTGTCAAAAATAACATCTAAGGATGAGAATTGCAAGTGAATATGGAAATAAATTTTGGGGAAACCGGTTGCCCCTTATACAATATTGTAAAGAAAATAATTTATTCCCGCAAAAGCAAATTTAAGTGGATTTTGAGGGGGCTCTTTTGGAAGAAATATCGTCATTTCATCTTAAGCCATACTTTATTGTAGAATATTATGATTTGAAGTATTTTTTTCCGGAGCAGTTTTGTTGATTATTGTTAATAATTGTCAAATGATTAGATTTCTTTTTTCTTAAGGCAAACCTACCTCATTTACATTTCCTGAACTAATAAGGAAACTAAAACGGAGCTCTCCTTTGAAATTTCATGCTGCTCCCCAGGCAAAGTGTGTGCACACACAAAAAAGCATATTCTGCTGCAAATAATGTACAAAACTACATTATTTCAGGGAAAGCTGTGTATTTTAGGCAACCTGCTTACAGAAAAAATGCCCCTGTTAGGACAAGTGCAAGTGCATCAATGTATGGGCATTTTTGTGCAGACTTTTTAAAAGGAACGCCATCTCTCTCTCCACAAATTGTTGATGAAATGGACTGAGCCAAATGTAAGGCTGGAAAATATAAAGAGTATAAAGTGAAATTGACAGAACTGTCCAACTCCAGGTGCAGCTATGAATGGCAGGGGTCAATTAGCAAAAAGGCTAGAAAAAGTCATAGGTCCCCCTCTGGTGGATTTGTTTTTTTTTTGTGGGGGGGGACGACACGTGGCCATAATGCACAGTTGTCCTTCAAAAAAAAAAAAGCCAAATTGCTGCAATCCCAATAAGACACTACTCACTTGATACATAAATCCACTCATCCGAGGACTGGCGGAGAGAATCAGCAGGACATGAGAAAACAGCAAGAGGTATCTTTCTTCTTTTTCCTGAAACAAAAAAGGGAAATTCACGCTGAGGCCCACCTGACTTAGGGCATGTTGAATTTTTCAGTTTTCAAATTCCAGAAATGAGGAAAATGCTAAAAAGTTGTAACATGACTTGGGGATTCTAAAAGATATTTTGATTAAATTAATATAATTTTGTTTTGGCCGGCAAGCAAAAGGTGTGAAAAACTGCACAGAAATCATTAAAAAGATTGCCAAGTATTAACAGTTATAGATTGATATTAATATTAATATTATTAATATTATTTAGCAATGGCCAGCATTTTCAAAAGGCAAAATAAAAATTATTCAGGTTTCCAAAAGAAGTTTGCGTACTTCTTATTCAAAACATAGGTTTACAAAGCTAACTGTTCTATCCAAAAACTTTAGGAGATTTGAATTCCTGACACCTAAAAACACATTTTTAAAGACTCCTCACTGTAGAAATTTGCAAACATAAAGTTTCACCACCCCTAAAATGGCACACCCTGCTGCTACCTGAGTCTCATACCATCACAAGCCTGGGAAGGGGATGAATTAGATATGCTGGGGAATTCTGCCAGAAATGTAAATGCAAGTGAAAATCCCCACAATGCTCTTGTTCATTTAAAGTCAGGGATGGAAATCACAGAGGCAAACACGAGTGGTATTCACGGGTCTTCTTTTTATTTTTTAGTCTGCCCTCTCACCTCCCCACTTCTCCCATATTGGACTTGAGATGTGCAAATGAGAGAAACCTCCTTTTTGGTGGAGCTGGGGGGAAGAGGGTCATATCAGGGCCCTTGACCACAGAAAATAGACAAAGAGGTGATGGAGAAAGAGTCCAGCCCTCAAGGTTTAGGATATTAAGTCCTGCTGCTCTCACCTCACTGACTCCATACTGGACCAAGGCTTGTGACATATACAGGACATTGCCCATTGATTTTATGTCTTCGCCCTCCCATCCCTGGATGGCCTCTGACAGGATCTGGAGCTCAAGCTGTTTCCTCTTCCTCATCTCCTGACACTGGGACTGCCAAGAGAGAAAAGAAAGGCTTTGGTTACAGATCAGAGGGCAAGCATAAAAAGCAAGGCGAAACACAAACCCCCGTTTTTCTTCCTTCTCCCAAAAAACCACAAAGAAATGGGAGGAGGGAGAAAGGTTGTTTTCTGCTGCTCCAGAGAAGCGGACACGGAGCAATGGATCCAAACTACACGAAAGAAGATTCCATCTAAACATTAGGAAGAACTTCCTGACAGTAAGAGCTGTTCGACAGTGGAATTTGCTGCCAAGGAGTGTGGTGGAGTCTCCTTCTCTGGAGGTCTTTAAGCAGAGGCTTGACAACCATATGTCAGGAGTGCTCTGATGGTGTTTCCTGCTTGGCAGGTGGTTGGACTCGATGGCCCTTGTGGTCTCTTCCAACTCTATGATTCTATGAGAGGGAATAGATGTCTGGTTCTGGATGCCTCATTTAAGAACTGAGGGGTGGCAACAAAGGTGGTTTGTGGCTCCAGTGGCTGCTAGACACAATAGCAACGTTCTGCCTTATGTGTCAGAGTCGATAGGCCTCTGTTGGTTGCTAGGAATCACAAGTGATTCAGGTCCTGCTTGTGGGTTTCCCATTTGGGCATCTGGTTGGCCACTGAGAGAACAGGGTGCAAGACCAGATCCCCCCGTTATACTGACCCAGCAGGGCTCTTCAGGTGTTCTTATGGTTAGCAGTGGCTGTCTGGGGTCTCAGGCAGAAGAGAAGGATCTTTCCTGCTCTTTCTTTGCGGAACTGTAGGGGGTTGAACCAGGGAGCTTGTGCAGGAGAAGCACAGCAATGCCCCCACTCCCCAGCTGTCTGAGCTAACTCAACGCCTCTTTTCTTTCCTGTTTTCAACCAACATCCACCTCCTTCTTTGCACCCAGCTTCAGACGTCTCCTGCCCACCTTCCCACCACAACACGTGCTTCTTCTCTGATGAGGAAGGAAGCAGGTTGTCCAGACTGGACTACAGTGAAGGCAGCGGAAGAGGCAAGAGAAAGAAAGAATCTTTGCTTTCCTAAGAACAGAAGATCGAGCTTTGAGTGGAGTAAGAGTGCCCCCATGTGGAGAGTTTAAATCTTTTAAATCTCTACAGCTTCTGAATTTATGTGAGCGAACGTTCCTAGGAAAATGCACGGGGGTGGGATTCAAAGGGGCACTCCTTACACATACTAGGGGTGGGAATGTCTGTACTGGGGGCCAGATGTGGCCCTCACTGTCAGATTCTCCGCAGGCCACACTCCCTCCCCAGCAACCTCTCCGTAAGACACGGCCCTCACTTCATATGCTCCTTCAATATTTTTCTGCCTGGCTGGAATGTGCCCTGAACTCCAATAACTTGCTTGCCTGGATGGATGATAGAGGTGTTGGTGGGGGTAGAAAGGAGCATGCCATGGAAAGGTAGAATGTGAATTTGTTGCTCTGCCCATTATTGTCTACAGCCCCCCTCCCACCACTGGCACGTGGCCCCAGGGAGGTTGCACAGAAGTGAACTGGGCCCTTGGGTGGGTTCCCTACTCCTATCCCATACAAATGGTGAATTCATTCTACAAGCATAGACCCATATCAGGGCACCATCCATGCATAAGTCAGAGGGAGGATTAGGAAGACCCAAGGTTTGCAGAAATAAAAATAAAAATATTATATTGGTCAATGCAGACCTTTCTGTGTTGCCTTTCAAACAGATCAACTTATTTTCTGTGCAAAAGAATGGGCAGGCGATTTGATATGCTCCAATAGATTATTTCAGAGTAGCTTAACTTGTGTTTTCCTTGTACGTAGCAGAACTTGCAACGACCTTCTTGAAACTGAAGAACCTGGTTTTTCCCCAGTTTCCCTAAATGCTGAGCTTTGGAACACACAGAACAATCTGTCCTCTGTGTTCTTCCTGTGCACATTCTCCAGAGTGGCCCTAGGAGCCAATCCTCAGCGGCTGACTCACCTCCTTCCACTTTGATTGGCTGCAGGGTGAGAAGACACCTTCTCAGTGGCTGAAAAACTCCCCTTTCATGCTGAATGGGCAGACATTGGAGACGGGGACCCAACTGCAGAAATAGTCTTGGGTTTTTGACCCTCCATCATCCCCCTAGGTTGCTCCACTCCTGGTGATGTGTGGCTCACAGAGCCTGCTTCCAAGACTTACCACAAGAGACTTGAAGGAGGTGATTGCTCTCAAGACATCTTCATGGTCCGGATGAGCTTCCTAGGAAAAGAGAAGCTTTAGTGAGTGCAAAAGGGCAGATATCTAAGTGTGTGTGTGTGTGTGTGTGTGTGTGTGTGTGTTCATAACACATTCCCCACCCAACCCAAGATGCTGCTAGTTGAAAGAAAGAACAGCGACACAGGACGGAGCTGTGTGTGTAAGTCAAAGCGCAGCAGGTCAAGGGGGCGTATATTAAGACCCATTCTTATTTTTTGCAATCATTTATATACTGACTTTTACCCCAGGGATATTAAGGCAGTTTACAACCATCTAAAATTGGGGTGGGGAAGTTCAGGACTTGTGGGATGGGTTTTAATGGATAAGAGAGGATATATTAATTGCAATTATCCCTCCATGTGTCCTCATCTATAGGTTGGACGGTTTCAAAATCCCATCTTTGGCAGCAAAAGTAAAAGCATAGGAATTAGACTTTAAAATCTTGTTTTGAGCAAGTCCAGTTAATGAAGTAAGCTGGCTCTCTCTTTCTTAGACACCGCTTGACACAGAGCTGGGCAACAACCTGTAAACTAAGTTTAAAAATATGATTTACTTACTTTATAATCATGCATTGGTTCACAGCAATAGTAGCCATAAAAACTATGCAGACAAGATACTTATATTTACTGCATAACCAGCTTCAGGCATGTGCCTAAAGCTGGGGCAAGTGGAGGCATGTCTGCATCCATCACTGGTCAAAGGAAGAGAGAGAGGGAAGAAGTTTGATTATAGAATTGTAGAGTTGGAAGGGACCACAGGGGTCATCTAGTCCAACCCCATACAATGCAGGAAAGTTTTGCACTACCTGGGGCTCAAACCCACAACCCTGAGAGCCTCATGTTCTACCAACTGAGTTATCCCAGCTCTTCCTTCCTCTGACATCACAGAGAACCCTCTCTACCCATTGCATTTCTATGGTCTGAGTATCTGCCTCTCAGCAATACAGCTCTGTGGTCTGAGCCCCTTCTCATGCTTGCAAGAGCATGCATCAGTTATGTTTTGCTGCTAATCTTCCACAGGGCTGGGGTTCAGATTCCTCCAAGCCTCCTCTGTCAGCCCTGCTGTGTCACCTCCTGAAGCACTTTTGCTTGACTGGAATGTGCCTTGGACTCTGAAACTGCTTTTTTACTTGCCTGAATGGGAGCATAGAGGGTTTGAGAGAGAGTGCATGCAGAAACCAGCCTGCTGTATACAAAGAGAACCTTCATTTCTCTGCCTGCTTTTGCCTCTGGACCTACCTGGTGCCCAGAAGGTAAGGTGAAACAAGACAAGCAAGTATTTGAGGCCTGAAGTTGGCTTACTCGTGTCGGCAAGAGCTGCAAATAAAAATCCACAGAGCAGGGGTGGACAACCTGTGGCCCTTGGTCTAATTTCACATGGGTGGCAATGAGGGGAAAGTGGGGTGGGGGGGAGGCAGAAAGAAAAGATTCCTTCATGGCAGGAGATTGGACTAGATGACCCTTGGGTCCCTTCCAACTCTACAATTTTATGAAAAGGAGAAAGAGCAGTTGAAGGAAGAGTAAAGGAGTGTGGTCACTTTGCCTTTGGCTCTGTGCATTTTCAGCATGTGGCCTCTGATTTACAATCCCCTGGGGAATGTGGTCTTTGAATGGCTGACCATACCCTGGTGTTGGGAGTTGGCCGAAAGTACCAGGGACATGATTGCTCTTCTTTTGCTAGCAGGTATGCCTCTCCCAGCCACTGAGCTCACCTCCATGTGCCGCTCAAGCTCTTGCAGAAGGATGATGTATTTATCCAGTCGTGTGAATGGTTTGCTGAGGTTTGTGGTTAAGGTCAGTATCCCTGGGCAGGGGGCTCCCTGAATCTCCATGAACTTCTCCAGCTCGTCACTGGAAGACAGGTGCACAAAAAAGACATACTGAACAAGATGGACTCTTCCTCTGAAACAACATGGCTGCTCTTAGGGTCTCCAGCTGGCACCATTTTGAATGGCACTTTTAAAACAAAATAAAATGTTTATGAGTTTAAAAATATACTATAATTCCCCTATCTGGTAACTTATTGTTGCTACATGTGGATAAGCAATCAACGTAAGTATCATACCTTATAATATTATTTAATCACACCTAATCAGCAACATGGGACGCGGGTGGCGCTGTGGGTAAAAGCCTCAGTGCCTAGGGCTTGCCGATCGAAAGGTCGGCGGTTCGAATCCCCGCAGCGGGGTGCGCTCCCGTTGTCGGTCCCAGCACCTGCCAACCTAGCAGTTCGAAAGCACTCCCGGGTGCAAGTAGATAAATAGGGACCGCTTACTAGTGGGAAGGTAAACGGCGTTTCCGTGTGCGGCTCTGGCTCGCCAGAGCAGCGATGTCACGCTGGCCACGTGACCCGGAAGTGTCTCCGGACAGCGCTGGCCCCCGGCCTCTTGAGTGAGATGGGCACACAGCCCTAGAGTCTGTCAAGACTGGCCCGTACGGGCAGGGGTACCTTTACCTTTACCTTTAATCAGCAACAAGGTAATAGAGAGGAATAACAGGATGTGCCAAAATAAAAAAAAAAAATTCCAGTAGCACCTTAGAGTCCAACTAAGTTTGTTATTGGTATGAGCTTTTGTGCGCATGCACACTTCTTCAGATACCATCTATGGTATTGTTTCGACTACGGCAGACCCACACGGCTCCCTACCTGTAACTAGGATGTGCCAAGTTTAACTTGCCTTTTCATATTCTCCGTAATTCAGGATTTTAGAGTTCCTGGATTGCACAGGGCAGAAGGGGGGATTTAAAAGGGAAGGAGGAAGAGGAAGAAGACGGGGAGCGAGAAAAGCTAATAGAATAATATTTTAATTTTTACCTGTGCTGAGTCAAGACGTTGACTGCAGAAGGGTGGTTAGCACAATAGGTGAGGTACAGAGACCTGAACTGGGGCATCAGGCTTATGAAGCAACTCCCCACTTTTTGCTGGTGCTCTGGGAGCCTGCAGTAATACACAAGGGAAGGGTTTCAGAGCAGGCTTGTGTGCAATGGTTAAGGGAACGGGGGGTTGGTCAGGAGGCCACGTCTTGCACCTCAGTCAGGAGCTCACCTGGTTAGCAAAGCACAATCTCCCAAGTTCAAGCCCTTGCCTACACCATGCATATGAGCAAGCAAGGCCAAGAATTTGCTAAAGGTCACAGAACCTTTCCAAAGACAAGAAAGCATTTTGTAATCAGGTTTTCTTATATCTAAGCAGGGATGAAGCAATCACTTCCATTTTCCCCCTAACCTTAAATTCAGTTTTCCATATTTCAGTTTATTATTGTTTTTTTAAAGATCCCCCGAAAGATATGTCAGCGTGTTAAGTTTACATTTCTCCTGGTAGATAGAGTTGTGCACAATTCTGCCAAGTGTGCATCTCCTTGTGAGCGATTTCCCCTAGAATAAAGCACTTATGGATGGGATTTTCATGAATGCATGCATCCAACATTTTTTGGTTGGAGAACTGAGTTGGAAAATTCAGAGAAGTGAGAATTTTAAAAGGCTGGCAGTACTTTGGGTTGTGCATTGCTCTGGCAAGTGTGGCTTAGCCAGGCTCACATTAAAAGCTGAACTGATACGAATTTCTCCCCCTTCCGTACATATATTCCAACTGGACAATCCTTTCCTCTTGACCCCACCCCTCCCAATTAGCAGGCTTCAAAGAAATGGGAAACATTTGCCCGAATGCAATGTCAAGCACTTACTGAGCACATTCTTCCAGCACCTGGTTGAGAGTTTGCTGAAAGGTGCAGATTTCATCCACATTTCCAAGTAAAGATGCAATATCCATGGCACTCAGCCTGGAAGAATTCAAATACCAAGACAATGGGCAAATCAAATCTGCTCATTAAAAAGCACTGAAGAAATATGGCGCTTTCATTTCATATTATAGGAAGCTTCCATTGGGCATGGGGAGGAAAACCTTTTAGGGTCCACAGGCTGAATCCTTATTAGAATCGGCCTTGTGGGTCAAATTTGACAGGCGGGTGAAGCCATGCACATTGTCAAAATCCTTTGCAGGGTTCCCAACCCTTTGCAGACTAATTTGTCTCAATTTTGGGAGCACTGAGGACAGAAGCTACAGGAATCGGGAAACACTGGAGGAGGAGGAGGAGTTTGGATTTGATATCCCGCTTTATCACTACCCGAAGGAGTCTCAAAGCGGCTAACATTCTCCTTTCCCTTCCGCGCCCACAACAAACACTCTGTGAGGTGAGTGGGGCTGAGAGACTTCAGAGAAGTGTGACCGGCCCAAGGTCACCCAGCAGCTGCATGTGGAGAAGCGGAGACGTGAACCCGGTTCACCAGATTACGAGACTACCACTCTTAACCACTACACCACACTGGCTCTCCACTGAAGGTTGGAAGCGGGTGTATGGGAAGGTTTGCAGAGTCCACTCTGCACTGGTCCTTTCAACCTTGGGCATTGGACATTGGATCAGCATGGGGAGGCTTCAAGGAGCATCACTGGGAGGAAAAAGCAGTTTCTTCCCCTCCTTGCGCTCCTGCTGCCTTGTTCTGTTTCAGCAACAAGCAATCAGGAGGCTATTTTGAGCTCCTGGTTGTCCCTTTGAAGCCTTGCCCTTACCCACTCCACCCCTGACATCACACATGACACCTGTCATAGGGTGCATGGCTGGGCTTTCCTAAAATGGGGAGGCATGGTGGGTCAAGTCCAGTCCAAGGGTCAGAGGCTGCCCACCCCTGAAATAGACTGTGATCATATCAGTTACAGTGTTTTGATCACCAACAACCTGTTCCTCAATTTCCACAACACACTTGAATTTTGAGTGTGTATCACTCATCCTGTAATAAGACTCTTTTGTCCATTTTGGGGATAAGCTTAAGTAATGGAAAAGAAATGTAACATTTGAAAGGAACCTTTAAAATCTGTGAGTAGGGTGTTTAAAAGTTTTAAAGCTGTGCCCATCACTAATGACTTTTGGATTCAGAGACGTGAGCACATTCAGGTAAAAATATTTTTTAAAGCATCAAGTCTAACCAGCGACAGGCTCTGGAGCTGGGGAAATCTAAATAGTAAATAACCGTTCAAGAATTTGTACAAATCAAGGATTAATCTCTACCCATCTTAACGGAAGACATCAACTCAATAGCAAGTTGGATCTTACTTGTCATAGGACTGGAGAGGTCTCAGGTATGTTCCCAGAAGCATCTGCAGCTCCTTGGCATAGTCTCGTTCTGTTTCCAGAATATTCTGAAGTACCTGTAGCAAGTGAGGGTGGGTGTGTAAGAAAGAAAGAGAGAGAGAGAGGGGAATGTGTTTTGAACACACACACACACACACACAGAGAGAGAGAGAGAGAGAGAGAGAGAGAGAGAGAGAGAGAGATGTATCAGCCTTATCAGGGGCTCATCTACCTGGGCAGGTAGCCCATCTAGGAGAAGGGAAACTCTGGTCCTAAACCTCCACTGCCTTGTGGGATATAGTCAGGACAAGAAATCTACACAAATCCAGAATGGAGACCCTAAGATGGTTGCATGGTGCCTTGCATGCCTCTTTTCATCAACTCCTGCAGCCAAGCGGGTACCAAACACCTTGCTCTGCTTTCCTTTGGACCATATCAGCAAGGCCAAAGGGGAGGTCTTGTCCTCTGGGCAGCCCAGGACCTCCAGACCCCCTGACCAGGATTGCACCCCAGAAAAGTAATTTGGTGCTGCTAACACAGCAGTTGGACTTCACCCCCGGAGGCGTACTCCGTTGTTTCTCGAGACAGATGGATGCTAACAACAACCAGGAGATGCCAGGGATTAAATCTTGGGACTTTCTGCATGCAAAGCAGATGTTCTGCCATTGAGTTCCTTCATTTCCACATGAGGCCAGCATATCACGCATGAAGGACTTTGCTTTTGGGAAGCTTCTGGGTTCGAACCTGGATTTATTTATTTATTTATTTATTGCATTTAAGATGGATGATTTAAAAAAAGGAGAAGACACAGCAGCTGCTGGAGTGGGAGGTGGGAAGGTGATAACCATGTGGTGTGGAGGGAGAATTTAACCCTTTCCTCCCTGCTGTGGTCTCTCTTCAGAAGCTATAATTTGCCTTCTTTCACATAATCCCCATAAAGTGGCATTCAGAGGCAGAATCACCTCTGGCAGTGGTGGTGGAACACAGGCATCATGGCTAGCAGCCCCTGACAGCCTCTTTTTCCTCTTTTGTCCAATTCTCTTTTCAAGCCATCCAAGTTGGTGGCCCTCACCATCTCCTGGAAGAGCCAGTTCCATAGTTTAACTATGAAGTGCATGAATAGGTGCTTTATTTTCTCTGTCCTTAATCTCCCAACATCCAGCTTCCTTGGGTCTCCACAAGTTCTAGTGTTGTGGGAGAGGACTGATTTCTGCAGGCCGGGCACCTAATTACTGTGCCATAAAGCCTGTAGCTCCGATGAAGGAACCAGCTGAAGCCAAGGTGCTAACATCAGGGCCAGAATTTTCCAGGGATCAGATGCTGTCCGTAAGCCAACTCTATGCCACTTGCATGCTATGGCAATCACTCCATAGTTTAAAAAGGCACTGGCCATTGGTAAACAAAAGGATATGCAGAATCTCCCCCACTATTCAATCCCTGCTCTCACCATCCAGCTCAATCTCTACTTCTGTGAGGGCACAGAGGAGGAGCTGAGTCTATAATGAAACAGGGCAAGTGGATACTCCAGCTGCAGAGATCAGGTCTTGTAAGGAGTTTCAGAAGTCTAAGATTGGCATCCTTTATTGCTTATTTCTAATAACAAAATATTTTCTGGCATACGCTGTAGGAACACATTTAACTTCAGGCATGGCTGTTGGTGCACCCATCTCACATGGCAGGATCTTAGGCTGCACACACAACATGCATTTAAAGCTCATTCTTTCCTGCAAAGAATATTGGGAACTGTAGTTTTCCCCTACAGAGCTACAATCTCCAGCACTATGCAACAAAATGCAGCACTCAGCTAGGACCCAATGTTCATTCCTCTCTTCGGTTTCTGCTCAAAAGACTCTGCTTGTGCTGGAACCACCAAGCCAGGGAATTCAACACAACGATACAGATCTGTTTTAAATGCCAATGTATTCTGCCTCCTGGTTCTCGAGGCCCACTCTGTTCTAAGTCCGGAGCATTTTCCTACCCCATTAGTGTCACATCCTGTGTGTCAAACTCAGCCACATAGCACCAAGATGTCTCAATGGTAGGTCAAGCAGATTTAGAGAGAAAGGAAGGGTAAGCAGAGACATACAAAATGATCTCATTAAATGGGAGCCCTGGGGCAGATCACTGGGGTAGCCAAACTTGCTAGCTTCTGCCCAGATGGCTGCTTGCCAGCATTTCTCAGTGAACTTCAGATTTCAAAGGGAAGATTAGGTTCCCCTGCCCCAATATTTAACACAGATGGGCAGGCTGTTACACTGTGCTTGTGCAGCCAATAGACTGCCTCAATCTGCCTTCCATGCTCCAGGTCATCGAGTAAATGGATATAGGAAGGGGTTAGTTTCCTTCACTAATGATCATATTACATGATATGACTGTGTGATGATTTTATGTGCGATATCATTATGTGATATCATATTATGATAGTCGTGTATTATGATTGTGTGATATTATGATTTTATATTAAGATTATGTGATAATATTATGTGTGTGTGTGATATATATATATATATATATATATACACACACACACACACATATATATATATATATATATATATATATATATATATATATATTCAGCAGGAGCATGTGGACTTTGCTCCACTCTTAAATCATTCTGCACACGGCAGAATGCTTGTGTAAATGCCTCCAGGGGGAGCTCTCTGGTCACTTCCAGAATGTGGTGATCTTGGGATTCAGTCACATCAATTTAGATGAAGCAATCAATGCTCATTCAACGGCCCTGTGCAACAAAACCTGTTTCCCCTTGGAAAGCTGGACCTTTTGCAGGAAGGAAAGTGATGAGGAAAATGCACTAGAAGGTAAGGTAACAGTTGCTTGATGCATCGTCGTCTAACCTCCTCCCCGCAAACAAGTCAGAATGAACGCTCAGTAAATAATTCCCTCGAAAAGTTTTTTGGTACTTCTCTAAATCTTGTGGCAAAACATATAATGCATCTTAAAAATAAAGAAATAAATATTTACATTTTTTTTTATTTACTTTATATATAAATGATGACAGCAAATGTTCAAATGCCTTGAGGGAAATATGCTCCCATTTGGAACTCTTAGTAACTTCTCTGGTTCAAATGAGAATATCGTAAGACCTCAAGGACTATACCTGCAGTCTTCCAAACAACAACAACAACAACTCCCCTGTGGATAATAAGAGTAATAAGTCTAATTAATAGCACTGAGTGATAATGGGGACTTAACGAACTTACCACGGCATAGTAATTTTTGGTGAGCTGAGGGCTTTCAACTGCTTTCAAAGCTTTTGGAGAAAGTGGTTTATCTGGAAGAGAAGCAGTGGGAATTGTTATTCTGTCAGGTGATGGTGAGAAGAGCTGGCATCTCAAGCAAAATTTAAACAACTGTGCAGGCAAGAAACAGATTGCAATTGCCAGGCTGTAGCATTGACTGATGTTGACAATAGGTCCTTTCATTAAAGCCAGAAAACTGGGTAGTTTTAGAGGTTCCTGAAGGAGCAGCACCAGCATTTTAAAAAAATTAAAAATTTTACAGCAATTTTTTTAAACCACCCAGTACAACCCTGGTGTACCAGGGTGACTCTCACATTTGTAAAACTGGCCATATTCCAGCTACACAAAAGCCAGAGGTTTTTACATTTGCAACCTGTTAGAGTGACAGAACCCAATCTTCGGAACTCCCTGCCTATTGACATGAGGTGGGTGCCTTCACTGTACACTTTTCGATTCCTGCTAAGAAAGACTTTTCTTTAGGAAAGCCTCTCCAGACATGTAGAATGCTGACATGTGCCTTAATTTGGTTTTTAGTTTATCATTGGCTTTTATTATTTTTGAAGGTTTTTACATTGTTGTTTTTAGCTGAGAATTTCGTTGTTTTATTCTTTTTGTAAACCACTTTGAGGTTGGGTTTTTACAATCAAGCTGTGTGTAACTTTTATGAAATAAATAAATCTCAACCCTCCCCCTGCCCATCTCTCATCCAAGCAAGGAAGCAAATAAACAAAACAAACAAACAAAACAGCAACAGCAACAATAATAATTTTATTATTTATACCTTGCCCATCTGGCTGGGTTTCCCCAGCCACTCTGGGTGGCTCCCAACAGAACACTAAAAACAGAATAAAACTTCAAACATTAAAAACTTATCTAAACAGGGCTGCCTTCAGAGGTCTTCTAAAAGTTAAACAAAATAAAACAAACAGAAGGCATTATTTAAGGGCACATTCCAGCCAGGCAAAAGCAGTTGTAGAGAACGCAGAGCAAGGCTGTTAAGCCATGTGGCCTGGAAAAAGTCACGAGAGCTTCGTTTAACCCCAGGTCTGAGCTATCCGTTTCGGATGTACTTGCTCCTTTTATTTCCTTATTTGTATCCATACTTGTATCTGTTCGATTGCAATGTTATTACGGTATATATTGCATTGCCATTTTTAAAAAGCATTGCTGTAAGGACAGCTCCCTGCCCCGAAGAGCTTGCAACCCAGTGTTAGAAACCTAATGCATAAAGAGCCTATGGTTTGTTTGCCCAGAGAACATGGCAGGAGTGAAAGCAGCAATGAGCAGAGCCATCTGATTTCCCCCCAAGGTCACGCTCTGCCTCTATTTATTGCTCATTCCCTTGCAGTGCTTCCTGGCTCCGCCCCTGTGGCACTTCCAAGACGTCCCTAGAAGCAGGACAGTGGCAAGCCAGCCTTTGAGCCCCCAGGACATCCCAGGATGCCAAGAGAGATGACCATCATATGACAGCCACGCTGGAACAGATCAAAGCCTGTCTTGGAGACATTGTCTTTGTGGGCGGGAGTATGATCACCATCTCAGTAAGAGCTTTGCTGCCCTGATACAAGGAACACATGACTCGATGGCTGTAATGGGGCTGTTTGGCCTTATTTCCTTAAAGCTGGGTGACAAACCCAAATGGTCCATTTTGGAACAGAAACAAGGAAGCATTCTCTGCTCCTTACAGTGACAGACTGAAAACTATGAAAGCAAAGCCAGGGGGCCTGGAACAAAATCCTTAAATCAATATCATCACCATCCCAATTTCAACGAACATACAAAGAGACAGACCATATGAAGGTTCTGGTCTTATTGAGATATGGGCAGCCACACGGTTTAATGTAGGAATGTAGAATCTGTGGCCCTGCAGATATTGCTAAACTACAACTCATATCATCCTTTTTGGTAAGGGATGGAGGAGAAATTTGGTCTGCCACAGATTTTAATGCAAACCTTCCTGATTTGTACCTATCAAAACAACATGGGAACTGGAACACAGCCATCCTTTGGTATTTGCAGTTTTTCCAAATGTTGTGATACAGTTCTCCAACCATTGTGCACAAAAGGCACACATTAGGGGGAAGTGTGCTCTAAAAATCATATAGTAGGGAAAACAGCAAAAAAAAATGCATTTCATTTATTAACCTTACATCCTGCCCAAAAAGTACAAAATCCATACAAAAAGTATGCAGCCCCATAAGCGGAAGAAGAAAAAGAGTAACAGTTAATATTAATACCAATTCGGTGCTCTTACCAGTAGATTTAATTTCTCTGACGTAGTTACTGGGGAACCAGCCTGTCTTCCCATTAAGGGTCCCCTCCCACCAGCCTCCTTCCTCGACCCGGGTGACGTTAATGATGTCGCCTTTGTTGATTGACAGCTCGTCTTCATTGGTCTGCTTAAACTGGAATCGGACCTTGACCAACATCTGGTGATTGCCATTTTCAGTCATCTCCTAATGCACAGGAACATCAAGATAAATGATGATGGAAACAAACAAACAAACAAACAAACAAACAAACAGGGCAATAAATGCCAAGGCCGCTTCTCAGCACTGCTGAAGGGTAACTCTTTGTTGTCAAGGAGAACATTAACAGCTGCTTCTACAGCTCTGGATATCTAATCACACCAATCTAGCATCTAGGCAGCTATTCCAAGGTCTGTGCTCTATGGAGCACCTGCAGCAACAGGGGGCTACACACTCCTTCCACCTGCATGGAAGCTGCCGCTGTGCCTCCCTCTTCAATCCCCTCCTGGTTCTGGGAAACAACAGTGCAAGAAAGGGCGGGGAAGCACCCAGCCCTTCACTTGCCCAACCTGCCTCTTCCTCCTCTTCCTCCAGTGCTGCACCCTACAGCTCTGAAGCTTCCCCTGTCTGTGACTTTTTCCTCCTGGCTGATACACTTCCCCACAAATCCATAGTCAGACTCCAGCCCCGTGCACACAGCATCCTGCCAGCCCCTGACAATAAGTTCTGCATGTTTTGGGTAGGCAAGTCATTGCGGTCAGGAAAAATAAAATCATAGAATCATAGAGCTGGAAGGAACCGTGAGGTTCATGGAGTCCAACCCCCTGCAATGCAGAAATCTTTCGCCTAACCATGGGCTCGAACCTGCAACCTGAGATTAAGAGTCTTGTGCTCTCCTGACTGAGCCATCTCAGGTTCCTCAGCTTTTAAGCAGCATTTTTTACTCTCAAAAGTGCTCTGCAGAAATGATAAGTGCTAGAAGAGCCTTGCCAGATCAGGAAGCATCCTGTTCTCGCAGTCGACACCCTAAGGGGACGGCCACAGGCAGGATTTGAGCTCAACAACAACACTCCCCATTTGTGGCTCCCAGCAACTAGCATTCAGAGGCAAAGCTACGTTTGAATGAGTGGAGGTAGAACATCTCAATCGTGGCCAGTAGCTGTCTAAGCTGAAGGCCATCCCTACATTCTATGCTTCAGCTATGCACTTTCACCTGCCCTTGCAACAACCCTGTAGGGTAGACCAATGTTAGCATTCCCAGGCTGCAGATTTGTGGGGGAGGTTTTCTGGTGGGGTGGGGAGGAGGCAGCAGCTTATTCTTGGGGAAAGTGGGCTTGAAGCTGGGAAATTTCTCTGCCCCTTAGACCTCCCCCCCACCCCCCAGGCCACAGAACTTGCATAGGCTGAAACCTTAGACTCCTTGCTTCTTCTTCACTTTCTGTCTCCCCAGGATCCTGGGGTAGATTTTGAACAAAACCTACCACTACTTTTGACTGCCCTTGCAGTGCTTTCGGTGACTTAGGAGATGTTGTTTGCATCGAGGGATGGCCGTCACCCGCAGCGGAACTAGGCGGCAACAGATTGAAGCATGGCCTGGTGGCACTCCGATCTGTTTAAAGACAAAGAAAACAACATGAATACTGTAAAAGTCAGCACTGGGAATGTAAGAAGAGCCACTCTGCTGGTCAGGCCAGCAGCCTATTGAATCAATGCCTGTTATGAGAAGCCCATAACTGGGTCTTGAAGGCAAGAGCCCACCCTGGCTGTTGCTTCACAGTGGCCAGTATCCAGAGGTATCCTGCCTCGTGCACTGGTTACTTCAAGGCTGGAGTACTGCAGTGCTCTATGTGGGACTTCCCTTGCGCTTGATCTGGAGCTGCAGTTAGTGCAGAATGCTGCACTGCAATTGTTGACAGGAATGAGGCCTTGTCAGCATACAATGCCTGTGTTCAGAAATCTGCAATGCTTGCCAATGTGCTACTTGGCCAAGTTCATGGTGTAATAATAATAAAAATAATAATTTTATTTATACCCCACCCATCTGGCTGGGTTTCCTCAGTCACTCTGGGCAGCTCCCAACAGAATATTAAAAACACAATAAAAGATCAAACATTAAAAACTTCCCTACACAGGGCTGCCTTCAGATGTCTTATAAAAGTCAGATAGTTGTTTATTTCCTTGACATCTGCTGGGAGGCCGTTCCACAGGGCAGGTGCCACTACTGAGAAGGCCCTCTGCCTGGTTTCCTGTTACCTCACTTTTTGCAGGGAGGGAAGTGCCAGAAGGTCCTCAAATCTGGATCTCAGTGTCCGGGCTGAACAATGGGGCTGGAGACGCTCCTTCAGGTAAACTGGACCGAGGCCATTTAGGGCTTTAAAGGTCAGCACCAACACTTTGAATTGTGCTTGGAAATGTACTGGGAGCCAATGCAGATCTCTCAGGACCAGTGTTATCTGGTCCCAGTGGCTACTCCCAGTCACCAGTCTAGCTGCCGCATTCTGGATTAATTGCAGTTTCAGAGTCACCTTCAAAGGTAGCCCCACGTAGAGCGTGTCACAGTAGTCCAAGCGGGAGATAACTAGAGCATGCACCACTCTGGTGAGACAGTCTGCGGGCAGGTAGGGTCTCAGCCTGCATACCAGAAGGAGCTGGTAGACAACAAAGCAGTGGTTCTCAAACTTTTTTTCTCTGCGCCACACTTTCAGATTAAAAATTTGTTCATGCCACAATGATTTTTTAATTGATAAGAAGTACATTGGAAAATGAAAGAACTCCCAGCACTGCTTGATTTATAATAGAACACAACGCTGTGGGTTAAACCACAGAGCCTTGGACTTGCAAATCAGAAGGTCGGTGGTTCAAATCCCCACGACAGGTTGAGCTCCCGTTGCTCGGTCCCTGCTCCTGCCCACCTAGCAGTTCGAAAGCATGTCAAAGTGCAAGTAGATAAATAGGTACCGCTCTGGCGGAAAGGTAAACGGCGTTTCCGTGCGCTGCTCTGGTTCACCAGAAGCGGCTTAGTCATGCTGGCCACATGACCCGGAAGCTGTATGCTGGCTCCCTCAGCCAATAAAGCGAGATGAGCGCTGCAACCCCAGAGTCGGCCACGACTGGACCTAATGGTCAGGGGTCCCTTTACCTTTACCATACCCTCCAGTATATTTATCTGATGCAAATAGGGACTTCCTAAGAAAAAGCAGGACATTCCGTGATCAAATCAGAAACCGGGAAGGCTTCTGTAAATCTGGGATTGTCCCTGGAAACTGGAGACACTTGGAGATCTGATAGCACCCAGCGCCTACCTACCAGCCAGCAACAGCTCATCTTTTCATTCACGTTAATCATCCTACGCAGTTGCCCTGGGATGCAGAAGGAGATAAGCTGCAAAGCCAGGTGCTTTGCAAAATAGCCTTTACATTATACTCAGTGACACAGCTGGTGAAAACAGGAAAACAGGATGTGTATTAAGAAAAATATATCTGATTACCCACTCTGATCTATTCCTTCCCTCAAGCTCCCTGCCTCTTGGATCCAGTTCTGCAGCACTAGCCTCTGCAGGGAGAGGGCTGCTGTTAAATGGACCACAATTATTTTCTTTAAAAATGGGTTTGGGTACCCCGACTGCAGGACCAGCCATGACCCTTGTGACTTTTCAAACCAGTAAGCCCCACTGAATACAGTGGGAAGTATGTCCAAACAAACATGCATAGGGTCTCATGTTTTTAAGGGTGCTTAGGCTGCAGTCCTAGGGACGCGGGTGGCGCTGTGGGTTAAACCACAGAGCCTAGGACTTGCCGATCAGAAGGTCGGCAGTTCGAATCCCCATGATGGGGTGAGTTCCCGTTGCTTGGTCCCTGCTCCTGCTGACCTAGCAGTTCAAAAGCACGTCAAAGTGCAAGTAGATAAATAGGTACCACTGCGGTGGAAAGGTAAACGGTGTTTCCATGTGCTGCTCTGGTTTGCCAGAAGCGGCTTAGTCATGCTGGCCACATGACCCGGAAGCTGTATGCCGGCTCCCTCGGCCAATAAAGCGAGATGAGTGCCGCAACCCCAGAGTCAGTCATGACTGGACCAAATGGTCCTTTACCGTACCCTCCAATATATTTATCTGATGCAAATAGGGACTTCCTAAGAAAAAGCAGGACATTCCGGGATCAAATCAGAAACCAAGACAGCTTCTGTAAATCTGGAAGTGTCCCTGGAAAATGGAGACACTTGGAGATCTGATAGCACCCAGCGCCTACCTACCAGCCAGCAACAGCTCATCTTTTCATTCACGTTAATCATCCTACGCAGTTGCCCTGGGATGCAGAAGGAGATAAGCTGCAAAGCCAGGTGCTTTGCAAAAGACATTCTACTCAGTGATATAACCTTATAGCTGGTGAAAACAGGAAAACAGGATGTGTATTAAGAAAAATATATCTGAGTACCCACATGACCCGGAAGCTGTACGCCGGCTCCCTTGGCCAGTAAAGCGAGATGAGCGCCACAACCCCAGAGTCAGTCATGACTGGACCTAATGGTCAGGGGTCCCTTTACCCTTTTTTACTTTATAATCATGAGACATCCAGAACAATGCAGCTGAGCTACGCAAGAACACGAATCATTCCCAAAATATTATGTTGGTTGTCCTACCACACTTGCCATCCTCTCCCACCACACCAGTGTGGTACATCACACCTTTGAGAACCACTGTTATCAGGCTCTTAACAACTCACCTGCAAGATTGCTTTACTCACATATATGCCCACTCAACGGCTTCAATCTGTGCAACCTGCACTGTTACAGGTGCAACATAATACTCATTCTGCATTTATAAGAAGTTGTTATTTTAGTGTGATTGCACTCATTCTTTGGAACTCCCTGCCTATTGATATAGGCAGGCACCACCTGTTAAAAACATTACTTGCTTAGAAAAGTCTATCCAGACATGCAGAACGTTGAGGTATGTTTTAATCTGGTTTTTAGCTTATCATTAATGATTTATGAATGTTTTAAATCATTTTTACTGATAATTTTGTTTTATTTTTTACATAATCGTCTTTGACTTTTTTTAACAATCAAGGAGTATATATATGCATTTTATGAGTTAAAATAAATTTAGCCATCTTGGTTAACATGCACAGTGTCATGAATCTGCCTAATACTCTTTTAGCCTTTCTGTGATAAATTGTACGGAGGCAGGAATTGTGGACCACTGAAGAAGACACCCCTAGGTTGAAACATGTTTGGTCTTAGTGTTTCTCACACTCATTTGTGGATCAAAGAATTCATTTGGATATATTATTGCATTTTAAGTATTTGTATTCATTATTTTATTGTGTCATTTAAATATATTTTAGCTACTGTGGCATTAAAATCTGCACAGTCGTCTCTTTAGCACTTCTTTAGCAGAAGTTACGTTTCGATTTCTATTCCTACTCCATTTAGCGTTGCATGCAGCTGATCCACTGAGATGAATGAACCCAAGTTACTCATGTCCATTAACTTCAGCGGGTCTCCTCTGAGTAGGATTAGCACTGGATACAAACCCTATGGTTTTTGTTTGGTTTTCTTTTAAAGCCCAGTAAGTCTGACGGCTTAAATTCTCCTTGCACTGATCGGAAATCTCGTAACAAAAAGTTTGTAGGATCATGGAACTTTTGGTTCACCTATCTCAGTAACGTTTCACATGGACTGTCGGCAGCTCTCCAGAGTTTCAGGCAGGAAGTGTCTCCCACTCCTCCTCCTGCATGAAAGACAATTGCTCTACCACTGAGCCACAGCTCTTCCTCTACAGTATGTCATAGGAACATCGGAAACTGCCCTATCCTGAATCAGCCCATGGGTCCATCTAGCTCAGTAGTGTCTACACTGTGGGAGTGTTTCTCAAACTTGGGTCTCCAGCTGTTGTTGGACTACATTTCCCATCATCATCTCCGACCACTGGTCCTGCTAGCTAGGGATGATGGGAGTTGTAGTGCAACCCAAGCTTGAGAAACACTACAAGTGGCTTGCAACACCTTCCAAGATTTCAGATGGAGACATCTGCAGCCCTACTTGGAGATGGACTTTTGGCGTTCAAATCATGCACTCTCCCTCTGACCTATAGCAAAGTGCAGACTTGTTCCCACATAAGATGGGGCATGTGCTCGCACACCAAAGTGGCAGATTCCTTGGCTGGGTGGGCTGGGGGTGGAAGGAGAAAACCCTGATCTGTACCTCCCTGCTCTTGCCCTTGCTGCAGCTATACCAAGCTTTCCAGGGGCTTCTCCTATGGAGAGCAATTTTGTTGCAAGCCATTTCCAAGATCAGGGGAGGGGAGGGTTTCCTCCACAGAGAGCGGGTCGAATTGCTCACTGCTCTGCATGATTTGCTTGCCAAACAGGACCCTGGATTTTGGCAGAACAACGGATTGTACGCAAAACCCACACTCTGCACACGACTGAAAAACATGCTGACATTTGATGCAAGTCACCACAGCTGTTTGCGGAGAAGTGGGAGGGATCGCAGATGGAGGGGTTCTGTTTCCAACCCACCGCCCTTGCACTGCCGCCTTCCTTCCACTGACTGTGGAAGGCAACCCTCCCCACAACACATCAGTGCTATATACTGACCCCCCCCCCCGAATCTTGCAATCACATTCTATGCAAGGCAACACTCTGGAGTTTCATTTCCCCCCTCGGATTCAAAGGCGAATCCTGAAAGATCAAAATACTGAGCTTACATCGTGCGCTCCAAGGAAGCTGCTTGCTGAAGATGCATCACGTTCACAGCCCACGTTATTTTCCCTCCAGGGTGGCATGCTGCCAAGGATGGCTTGCTGTTGGAGGGCAAAAGATGATCCAACCTCACACAGTTCCTGCTGCCCAAGGGCTGCCAGCGTGTCGTTTCATGGGAACACAGGAAGCTACCTTACAGACCATGGGTCCGTCTAGCTCTGTATTGACTACACTGGCTGGCAGCTGCTCTCAAGCATTTGAGACAGGGGACATTCCCAGCCCGACCTGGAGGTGCCCCTTTCTGAAGGCAATGCAAGTGTTCTAACATTGAGCCTTAGTACCAGAAATGAAGCTGTCTTATTCCAAATCGGACCATTGGCCCATTTGGCTCAGTAGCATCTGCACCACTTGGCAGCAGCTCTGGAGCATCTGAGGCAGGGACATGCCCAGGTCTATGGATATGCCCCGGATTGAACCTGGGACCTTCTGCAGGCAAAGCAGATGCTCTATCACCAACCCTAATTATTAGGGGGCCTAATTATTATTTCTTCCCCTTTTTATTATTTCTTACCAGCAAGGTGTCACACCCCAGAAGACAGACCCTCTGTGATGAAGAGGAGACAAGGAAGTCCCGAGGGCAGGAGTTACCTCCAGAAGACACCACCCTGTTGAAACCCTCAGTGTAAGGGGACCCTCAGTAGCTCGTCCAACGGCCATTGATATCCCCAGGCATCAGAGACTCCATCTTGACGTGCCTGCAGCCTCCTTCAGTTGGCTCTAGCATTTTGCTGGTCTACTTCTCTTGGTCATACAGACCCAGCCAGAGGTCTCCATGGGTCTAGTTCCTTGCTTGAACTCTCACTTTGCTTTCCCAGTTCTCTGTGTGAACTCTGCCCGGGGCAGGATACCTGATCCTCTCCTGCGCACATCTATAACTGGGGAAGGGCAGCCCCTAACATTACCTATGCATGGCTTCCTCATAAGTTGCTAGCTCTCACTGCTGAGATAAAGACATTATCTTCTTGTGAAGTTCAGCATACGCATTTTGATAATGTTGCCCAACATGGGGGGAGCAGGTTTCTGTATACATTTGAATACCACTAGACACCATTTTGAATCAAGATGGTGGACCAAACCATTCCAAGCTTCACTGGTTTGGACACCTCTGAAGATGCAGTCACCCATATGTTGTGATGGTTCCTGAAATGGAGGAGTGGGGATATATTTGGATATCATAAGCCACCACCTGGTATCAAGATGACCCTTTCAAAATTGCACTGTTTTGATTTGTTTTCTTATCATACCTGAGCAATGCTAGGCACTTTTTGCTAGTAATATAATTACACACATATACATGGCTGTATGCCACTATGTTTTACTGAGAGAAGAGAACAAAAATACAAGGTCACAGGAATTCAAGATACAATGAAAAGATTTCAAAAATAATGACTATTTGAATATGCATATACTCCAAGTGCATGTTTAAATAATCATTATTCATTATTTAGCGGGTTGAACTAGGTGACCATTATAGTCACTTCCAACTCCACAATTCTATGATTCCATTATATCCTTTCTTTTGCTTTTGGTCTTTTGGTATTCATATTTGGGGACCTTCTTTTTGTTACTCAGAGTAAAAATAATTAAAATTAATGGACCTAAGTTAATAGTGTCCATTAATTTCAATGGGTCTCCTACGTGTATGAGTAACAGTGCATATAACCTCTTATATATCTACGTTAGCATATGCAAATTCTATGCAGGTTTTGTGTTGAGGGCCTATGCCTCAGGTATTATAACAATGCCCCTCTCTGTCCAAAAGATATCTCTTCACCATTTCTCGATAAGCTGTACTGAACTGCAAAGGTCTGTGGTTTCATTGCCTGTTTCCCAGTTCCTTCCGGCAGAAAACAAAAGATCAGCAACCACCAGTATCTAAATACCAACCACAAATACAGAACTCACAGTCGTAACAAGGCACTACCCTGCCATGCTTTCTCCCAAACAGTCCATTGATTTATTCTAGACAGAACTCTGCAAGCAAAATGATGCATGCTGAGACACTGGAGCCAAAGTCTATTATTAGAATCCGGTTAGAATTTAGCTGAAACGTCTGTTCGGCAACATACATTGACAATTCACTGTTTGCATTTTGTAAGGATTTAAACTTTAAACATTGGGTTCCATTGCGCTTTGCCAGCCAGACAACTCGGCAGGAAGGGCACTGCTTGCCAAATATCTGGCAATAATAAGAGCTCTGGATTTGCTGCCTTCTCCAGCAACAATAGGGTTGCATTCACACGTGGGGTTTATTTTGTTAGTTTTACTTATTCAGGGTTCAGCCACACTTTTGCATGAGAAGCTGATCGTACTGCACACCTATTAGTCCCCCCTGGTCTGAGCGCTTTTCTTGTTCCATGGTTGAACTTTGCAAAAACCCAGTCTTACCTGCTGAACTGAAGCTTGGTTAAGCAAAACCTCTCTCTGGATTTTCCACAATTCAGCAGATAAGTTAAGATTTTTGCAAAGCACAGCCATGTAATAATGAGCAAAGGTATTGGGCCCAGAAAACCATAAAATGGTAGAGTTGGAGGGGACCCAAAGGGTCATTTAGTCCAACCCCCAATCAGTACACAACACAATCAGAATACAGATCAAGCAAAAGTATGGACGAACCCTGTAAGGCTAGTGCTTCTGCCCCCTTTCACACCGGGGTACCAATTTACAGCTATGTCACGGTAAATTTCACTCACACCAGGAGGCTGATGGCATCCTTCTGTCTCAAGAGACAATGGACTGCATCTCTGGGGGGTGAAGTCAAACCATTGCATTAGCAGTGCCAAAGTGACCTCTCCAGGGCACAACCCTGACAACAAGACACACACACCCTGTGGCCTTGCTGAAGTGGTCCAAAGGAAAGCAGAGCAATATGTACCTCCCTTTATGCAAAGATCTCAGGGAAGTTCACAAGATAAAAATACAGGATAAAAGCACAAAGATAAAAACTCTTCCCCCCCCCCCGCATGTAAAAGGCCATAGAACAATAATCAGTTAAAGACCTCGTTGAAAAGGAACATTTTCACCTAGTGCATAAATATCTATAATGAAGGCACCTGGCGAACATCCCTGGGGAGAGGATTCCTCAAATGGGGAGCCATTGCAGAGAAGGTCCATTCTCATGTTGCCACCCTACAGACCTCTCATGGAAGAGGCACGTGAAGAAGGGCCTCAGGTGATGATCACTGGGTGCAGGTCAGTTCATATGGGAAGAGGCGGTTCTTGAGTATTGTGTCCTGAGCTGTTTAAGGGTAAGGTTTGTTTCCTAGCATTTAGATATGGGATTTGCCCTGCTTAACAGTCCAGGTCATGAGAGTTTGGTTAAAGGGGGAAAAAAAATAGGACTATAAAATTTAATATAGGGGTACAATAATAAAAGGAATATATTCTCCTCGTTGGATTGGTGCAAAAGCCAATTTATGTACTCAACAATTAGGTGGCGCAGCTTCTCCAAGACTGTACCATTGCATGAGGATGTTTGTGTGTGCGTGTTCTGATTGCTCCTGCTTCTTCACAACAAAAGAAAGAACTCAGTTGTACATGAAGCAGTTGCGCTGTAGAGGGAAAAGATGCTGCGCTTTCTCACTTCTGCACTGACAGGCTGCTTCAGCAAACTGGCCACACCTCTTTAAAGGCACAAGGGACATTGCCTGCTTTGCACCTGATGAACCGAAATTGGATCACGCACTGAAACTACCAGTGGGGAAGTGCAAACGCTGCAATGATGGGGGCTGGGAGATGCTTCTGGTAGAGACATTCAGCCGAAAAGACACATGGAGAAAACTCTTTTGGGTGTGTAGACAACTGACAGTTGAAAGAAGGCCTAATTCTCTTATTATCACAGAGATAGATAGGCTTAGATATACAGTATCTGAGAACTGCAGCTGATGGATTTTGTTCTCCATTACTCCTTAATAATATCCTAAATTACGGAATTGTTAGCGCTTCATACATGCATAAACTGACTGTCTCCAAATCAAGGAGAGCATTCATGTGCTACTCTCTGCATTGATAAACAGATGATTTAATAATATCCTGGTCAACGAATGTCATTTTCTGTGCGTAGCTGCAGCAACAGAGTACGGTATGGTGATCTGGTTCTTTTGCTTTGTAACTTGTATAATGAGAGCACAGAGAGGGACTGATTCTCCCCCTATGAAGAACCCTGCTAGGAAGATCTTCTGCAGATTTGGAATTGTTTTGCTTCAGGAATGTTTCTTCCCATATTACACAGGAGGTTGCAAAAAAATTATCTGACTTCAGTGCAGGTTAGGAGAAATGTTTTGTTGGATTCTCAGTTTAAATGTGTTTTAACCAGTTGTATGACTTCAATAGTGTCTTTAATTTCATTCCATCGCAACAGCGAACATTTCATTCAATTCAACTATTCCCCCCCTTCTTCTTACCTTCTGTAGCCTTGTTTATAGCTGCAAGGGTATTCAGCACCTGGGGGAAATTGTCTCCCGTGTATAGATCGTGTGCATCAAACAACTGTGGCCAGAAAAAGAGAGAGAGAGAAAGGAACATCAGGTCAGTCATCCAAGCTCCCACTTTGCAGCCATATTAAATGAATGAGACAAAGCTATCAAGACATAATCAAAAAATACATTTTAAAACTCATAAAAATGTGCCAAGCTTTCAAGTTCTCCAGAACACCTCAGCAGGCAAGTGGGGTAGAAAAGCTTTAAAAATATATAGAAAAGGGAGGCTAGAATTATTTGACCCACTGCTTTGCACTCAGAAGATCTGAGGTTCAATCCCTGGCATCTCCAGTTTAAAAAGAAAATTGAAGCAGAAGATATTATGCCTCTGCTTGACCCTTGGCAGCAGCTGCCAGTCAGTGCAGGAAATACATAGTAGATGGGCAAATTGCCTGCCCTGGTAAAATGCAGCTCCTAGGTTCTCCCTAGGTGCTGCCAGGACCGCACTCAGGACAATGAGCCTGCCCCCCCCCTAAATGTAGCTGGGGCTGGCATAGCACATTTTAAATAAAGCAAAGAGGGGAGATGTCACCTACAGGTGGGCGTGTTCCATAAGACCATTAAGTCCAGAGTTTGAAAATGCTTAACTGCATCACTGCTTCCTGCCTTCCGAAAAAGACTGGAATCATAAGCATCACATTGCTGGTCTAAAAGAGAACTGGGCTTTCACTCCAGTTCCCAGGGTTTCTGTGCAGAGATGCCAGGGGGTAACGACCTCACTGTAGTATGCCCTTAGGAGAATCCTGGCTAATGTGACCCTAGTCTTTCTCTAGCTTCAGCCACCCACCATTCTGCCCTGAGCTCAGAGTCCATGGTGGGCAAGCATTTGCCTTCAGCCTCAGCTTCCCATCCGCACAACAGTACCAGATACCTTTTGTTGTTGATGATGTTTTGCGCAGGTCATTTGGCTGTTTTGTGCTGATCTTTCATTTTAAGCAAATAAAGGACACATGGTCTGAACACTGGCCTGCACCGCAGGGGTGCTGTGAGGGCAAATGTTCTAAATGCCATCATGTGTCTTTTTTAAATGAAACAAAAACGAGTTGTATCCAATGCTAGTCCTATTCAGAGTAGACCCATCAGAATGAATGATTGCAACTTACTTAGGTCCATTAATTTCAAAGGGTCTACTTGGAGTAGGTCAGAACCCATAGTGTATTTCAAGCTTAAAATCATGTTAGAAACTGATTTAGTGCCTTATAACATACCCCAAGCCCCCCCCATCAATCCCACAATACTTTTCATACCCTTTAGCCCTTAATAATGTGGCCACTCAAATAAGTGAGTTGTAAACATTTATAATTAAAGGAAACGCAGAGTTTACCAATCAACGAATTCTTTAAAAGCAACAGGTTAGTTTTTTAGAAAAAAAATCTTTTGTTAGCGAGCCATGTCCTGCCTCGTGACAAAAGTCTCAGTGGTTTGTGCAATACTAGATGTGCGCAGGGCAGGGAGGAAGGAACATCTCGCTCCCCATGCCAGCAATTTTGCAGCCGTGCCCCTTGAGAACTGCCAGTTGCCTCCGTGGCTTTGGCTTTCACGAAGGCTCTCCTTGGTGGCCACGCTGAGACCACAAGGCAGGCAAGCGCTTCTCCCACCACGCCCTCAGGCTCCAAACTATAATTTGAATCGGGAGGGGAGGGGGCAAGCTTATTTTCAGCCTATCTGCACAGCCAACTGCAAAGTGGGCAATGAAATCATACTGAAGTGTGTGCTGGGTTGTGGGTAATTTTGCGCCAATGTGCCTCTCCCTTTCACCCACAATTTGGCTCCCTTGAAACATCTGGAGTTAATGAAGCTGCAGGGAATTTTGGGCCACGTATCTCGTAGTGTCTTGCTCCCTATGCATGGGTTTCCTCATGGCCTGAGCTACGTGGGGATAGTCTTGGAGGGGAGGGTGCAATTGGCTTTATTTATTTTTATTACAGATAACGACCATTTTGTGTGGGGAGGACATTCAGAGCCCCGCCCCGCCCCATGCATGTCAGTGGAGCATGCATGAGCTCCTTACACCCTGCTATGCCCCCTGCCCTGCTCTGCCAGTCACTTCTGGATTGTGGTGATGCACATGCGAATCGTCATGCACATGTCGGACAAACGTAAAAGGTTTTTGCCTGTACGGTTATTACCATCCTACAAAAGCAGCTCATGCCAAACAAAAAAAAACCCCCACCCAATTTTAAATCCAAGTAAAGACCACAAGTTTTATTCAATTGAGTCCTACTCAGAGTAGATCCAGTGAAGTTACCCGAACTTAGTTGTGTCCATTAAATACAGTGCAACAGCAAACCTTCTACCCTCCAAACATGCCAGGGCAGTGGAAATCCCTAATAAGAGGCCTTGAGGGACAGAAAAGGTCTCAGCACCCTTTGAAAGGAGGGAGGAGGGGGAAGAGCAGGACAGAGCTTCATGGGAAGAGAATTCAGGAAATGTGGATGGGGCCACCACCCAAAAAGCCCTGCGCCTGGTAGCCGGCCACTCTGATCTCCCCAGTGAGTGAGCCGAAGAGCTAGATTTCTGAAGATGACTGTAAGACCCTTGTAGACTCTTATGTATGGTTGTAGTCAGATGATGGTCAGTGTTGGTCAAGACCCCGTGAAATCAATGGGTTTGGTTTATATATCCCTTGATGTCAATGGATGTTAATGAGTTAGCTGGGTATCACCCAGCCCTCCTGGTTTTGCTGAACTACATCTCCCACAAACCCCAGTCAGCATGGCTAACAGTTAAAGCTGACGGGCGGGAATTGTAGTCCAACATCTGGAATCCCAAAATGTTAAAGACCACCTTCAGGGGGCCTGCTCCAGCTGTTTAGGGCTATACGAAGCTGCCTTGGTCTACTGAGCTCCATGTTGCCGAGTGATGGCAGATCGCCAGGATTTCAAACAGAGAGTCTTTCCCAGGAAAGGGACTTTTTTGGTAGCAGCACCCTCCTCACCTGATACCTCTCAGCAACAACAGGCAAACAGGCAACAGTTCAGTAAGTTCAACAAAGGTCCTACATAAAGAAAGTGCTCCTCCTCCCCACTGTCTTTCGATGTCCATTGATGATTTTGAACTACTCCATGTTGTGCTTCTAAACATTGTTCTGCTGTGAGTCACACAAGAATTATGTACCGATAAGTGGCTACATAAAGGTAAAGGTACCCCTGACCATTAGGTCCAGTCGTGACCAACTCTGGGGTTGCGGTGCTCATCTCACTTTACTGGCCGAGGGAGCCGGCGTATAGCTTCTGGGTCATGTGGCCAGCATGACTAAGCCGCTTCTGGCGAACCAGAGCAGCGCACGGAAATGCCATTTACCTTCCCGCCGGAGTGGTACCTATTTATCTACTTGCACTTTGACGTGCTTTCGAACTGCTAGGTGGGCAAGCCCTAGGTTCTGTGGTTTAACCCACAGTGCCACTCGCGTCCCAAGTGGCTACATAAATTAATTTAAATAATAATAGCTGCAGGTGACCCTTTAGAGATGTTTAGGTTGAAGTGCACCCTATGCTTCTATAAAAATGCCTGTGTGTTCTCTCTCCCTCTCTGTGTGACTTTTCAGCCATAAATGCTTTCATCCATGTGAGCAGTTGTGGAGCAGGAACAGGCAGGTGTTTACTCACATAGAATCACAGAATCTTAGGGTTGGAAGAAACCCCAAACGATCATCTACTAGTCCAACCCCACTGAAATGCAGAATTCTCAACAAGAGCATTCAAGACAGATAGCCACCCAACCTCCGCTTAAAAACCCCCAAGGAAGGAGAGTCTGCAACCCCCCGAGGGAGACCGTTCCAATACAAAACAGCTCTTACCGTCATAAAGTTCTTCCTGATGTTTAGTCAGAATCTCCTTTCTTGTAACTTAAAGCCATTGGTTCAGGGCCTACTCTATGGAACAGGAGAAAACAAGCTTGCTCCCTCTTCCATGTAACGGCGCCTGAGATACTTGACAATGGCTATCATATCTCCTCAGTCTCCTCTTCTCCAGACTAAACATACCCAGCTCTTTCAACCTTTCCTCATCAGCCTTGGTTTCCAGACCCTTTATCATCTTGGTTGCCTTCCTCTGCACATCTTCCAGTTTGTCAACGTCCTTCTTAAACTGTGGCACCCAGAACTGGACACAGTATTCCAGGTGTGGTCTGACCAAGGCAGAAGTGGTACTATAGCCAAGTGGTACTATAATTTCCTTTCATCTGGACGCTAGACTTCTGTTGATGCAGCCTAGAATAGCATTTGCCCTCTTTTTGCTGCTGCATCACAGTGTTGACATGAACACTTTATTTAGAGGAGGGGCTGTAGCTCAGTAGTAGAGCACCTGTCTTGCATGCAGAAGATCCCAGGTTCAGTCCGTGGCCTCTTCTTCCCTCTGTCAGAGACTCTAAAGGGTGGTTGCCAGTCAGCCGACCAGAGTCAGTCAACATGGTGGTGTCCTGACCACTGGATATGTTGTTTGGGGCTGATCAGGCCTGGGATCCAACAATATCTAGAGGGCACTGTTTTGGCTATCCATTACAATGGTCAATGTTCTTTAACCCCCAAGGAGTTCTTGGACTACAACCCCCATAATCCCCAGCTGGCTTAGCCAATGGTCAGAGAAGATGCAAATGGCGTTTTTTATTCATTCATTCATTCATTTCATAGTGTTTATACATCGTTTCCTTGTGTAAAAACACACACACCCTCAAAGTGGTTTACAAAACATAAAACTGTAGAATCAAAAAGAACTCACAACCAGACTTTAAAACATACAAATGTTAAATACCCCACCAAGCTCCCACCTGCCCAGATGGGGCCCCCTTTGGGTCTGATCCAGGAGGGCTATTCTTGCATTCCTGTTTGTTTTAAAAAAGCACTGGCATTAGGCACTGCCTTAACTGTTCAGAGATCCTGAGGAACCATTCCTGCTTTAAAACTCACATGTGGCCCATGAATAATGGAGAAGCAAGACTGAATTCAACCTACCTATGGCTGGTGTACAGGTCTTCACACAAAAGACACTGTGTCATAACTGTTCATGTCTTGTGGATTTTCTTTTTCAGAAACTACCCACCAGTAACCAGCAGGAGTACAATATTCTGCTCACAGATCTTTCCTGAAAGCTCCCTTTCAGCATTTTGCTTCTATGCAGTAGCAGATTTGGATGCCTCCATCTGCCTCAGCTGCAACAAAACATGTCTCTCCCGTATTGGTCTCTACAATCACAGCAGGCGCTGCAACCTCCCAACAGATTGACCTCACCCCCAAAGGCGCACTCCTCCGTTGTCTGCTGACACAGACAGATGCCAACAACAAACAACCAGGCTAGGTGTGCACTGCACTTAACACACATACCCGCAACATGTATATAAAATAGAATTTTCTAGGTATTCCTAAAAGCTAGAAACTTGGCTGTGTTCAGGGGTTTTTTGTTTTTGTTTTTTTTAAAGGAAATTCAGGTAAGTGAATTGTTCCCAACTCCAAAATATGGGCTGCTGTGGAATACAGACAGCCTTTCATATACTGTATAATCTTCTTTGAGAAAACACTCACACAAATTATGAGTCTATCAGAGGTTGGTTTGGAAGAAACACATTTATCTCAGTTTCTGGAATTTTCAGCCTTTCAATGCAGGCTGATCCATTGGCCACCAAGCTCATTTGGCCCCCAGGTACCCCCCCCCCGCCTGCCTTCCTGTGTACAATCAGTCCAGGGGTTGACCTGGCAGTCAGTCAGCCCCCCCTCTCAGTATTGCTCTTGTAGTTTTTAGTCCAACAACATCTGGAGGGCCATAAATTTCCCCCACCTCTGTGGCAGTTTCATGCAGAAAAGCCACATACACCTGGGAGGTGTGGATCATAAGAAGTCTGACACAGAAAACGCAAACACTCAGCACATGCCAGAATGGACAGAAAAGGCAGACATCTGTGGATGCAATGGATAGGGGATGTTTCACTGGGGGTGTTGGTTTGGGTGTGGCAAAGTGGGGCTCTCTGGTGGTCTTTCACATCCCCCACTGCGAGAAAGAAGTGATAGAGACCAAGGCACTCCACACGGGGAGGCAGTAACTCTCCCAAAGCATGTGCAATTGAAATAGCCCCATACTGTGCTCCTGCTTAGCAGTGCCTCCACTGCTGTTTCCCGTGTGTCCAATTTTAGCCTTGTAAGCTCATCTGGGCAGGGACCTGCTCCTGTTCCTGCTCTGTAAAGTCCCCGCGCGGAGTGCCCCGTGCTCTTGCCCGCTGCAGGGTAGAAAGCGGTGTAATAAAGCGGGGAGGGAAGGCAAGTAGACGAGGCAAGAGACCCTAGCGAGGGAGAAGGAAGGAGGGCGCAGGAAGTTAGACGCCTGGAGGGGGAAGCATGGGGACAAGCTGCCCCTCGTATGTAGGTCCGGGCAGGAAAGAGCTGAAGCTCGCCCGGCCAAAAAGACCAAGCACTCACCGGCCAGAGAGGGGAAAGTAAGCCTCCCAACGGAGGGACAGATCTCAGAAGAGACCAGCTGATGAGAAGCAAAGGGAAGGTGGATGAGAGACTTGAAGGGCGCAGGCTGGGTATCTGCAAGCGGAGATGGCGGGGGCGCAGAAGGGGCTTGCTGAGGCGCGCAAAGTATGGGCGCCCCTGCTATGGAGAAGAGGGGGCGCAGGAAAGGCTAGGCGAACGCGGCGGTGGGGCGACGCCGAGCCCATGAACGGAGGGGCTTAGGAGGAAGGGGGGATCGGAGGAAAAGTTGGAGAAGAAGGAGGGGGCGGCCAAGCACTCACCCGGCTGCTCAGGCTCTGCTCCGCGAACGTCCCATGTTGGCAGCAATCGCCGCCGCTGGGTGCAGCAGACGGAGGGCCGGGGAGGCGCCGCGCTCTGACCCGGAGCTGGATCGCAGGCGGGCGGCGCAAGGAAGGGGAAGTGGCAGGCGGCGGCGGCGGCAAGGCAGGCAGGGTCGGGACTCGGGAGCACCACCCCCAGCCGAGCCGGGAGTCCCCGAGGTGCGGAGGGGAGGAGGAGGAGGAGAAGGAAAGCCAGCTGCCCGCTGTCTAAGCCTGCGCGCACTCACCCGCCCCCTTCCTCGCGCCTCCTTCAGCGTCGCTTCAAAACTCGGGGCGGGAGCAAAGAGCGTCGGGGCGTGCGCAGAGTGCCTTCTCTCTTGCAGGCAGTAGAGCGAAGGCGCGGGCTCGCGCGCGCGCACACACACATTGGGCTGTTAGTAGTAGGACGCAAATGGTTCCTTCTCCACAAGGGTCTGTCAGAGCTTAACGAACCCTGCGGGGAGCCGGGATATGGGTTCTATTATGATTTTGTTGAGATTCCTGCACTGCAGGGGGTTGGAGTTGACGACCTTCAGGGGACCCTCCAAACTCTACAATTCTATGATTCCAGGAACATGGGCAGCTGTGTAGTTCAGTATTGTCTACCCTGAATGGCAGCGGCTGTCCAGGGTGTCAGGCACGGACTCATTTCCCAGTGCTGCGTGGAGATGCCAGCGGGGATTGGACCTGGAAAGCAGCTCCACTGCTGAGATGCAGCCCTTCTTACCCTTTGCCCAGAGTTTTACTTGCTGGAAATAAGGGTTTGATGGGGGGGGCGGTGCCTCTGTGTCTGTCTGCACATGTCATCCTTTCCTGTCAGGAGCTTATGGTGGCATGCCTGGCTTTCACGCTAACATTTTGCCCTTACAACAGCCCTGTGAGGTAGGACAGCCAGAGAGGCAGAGAGAGGTTGCTCCAAGACTGTCATATCAGGTCCATTATGAGTACTAAAGGTATCCCAAGAAACAGGGATTTCAAGAAGAGGTAGGGTGCTTCCCTGCCACACACACACACACACACACACACAGAGAGAGAGAGAGAGAGAGAGAGAGCTCAGTTGGTAGAGCATGAGACTCTTAATCTCAGGGACATGGGTTCAAGCACCAAACTGGGCAAAGGATTGCAAAGGGGTTGGATTTGATGGCCCCTGTGGTCCTTTCCAACTCTAAAATGTTAGGATTCTCTGACATCCAGGAGTCTAGCTTTCTCCAAGGCATGTAAGGCCAGGGATAGCCAAGCAAAGAGTACATCTGAGCATGCACCATCATTTATATATCTCCATATTTAAAGTGGCATCAATGGTTGCTTCCCACCATCCATTTTACACTCATAAGGTTAGACCAGAAGACAGCTGTGTACACACCATACCTTTGAAGCACACCCAGAGCAAACCCCCTCCCTGAAAGAATCCTGGGGGAACTATAGTTAAAGGTGCTGGGAATTGTAGCTCTGTGAGGCGTAAACTACAGTTCCCAGAATTTGTTGGTAAAGTCTGTATGCAGTCAGTGGCTGGCCCAACAAGCCACACCCAGGGGGCTTGTCTTTTCTTCTGGGGATGTGTTAAAACCTTCTGCATGCTGATTTATTTATAAGCACCCAGCACCACCAGCCAAACGCAGCTCAGAAGCAGTTCCTCCCAACCTGCCTGCTCCTTGTCAACCTTCCCTGTTTCGTCTCTCAGCAAAACCCTGTCGGATTTATCTTCACGGTCTGCCAGTGCGTGGCTAAGCTTTGGCATCCCACAAGGTGCTGGGTCATCAGTGAGATGTGGACATCTCCAGCATTATTACCTTAAAAAAATCAAATCATGGGTTTCCCAAGGCATTTGGTGGCTGCAGAACGCTGGTCCTGGCAACCCCGTGACCACGGGATGGAGGAATGTTTTCCGCTGTAGCTCCTGTAGGGTTTTTTTTTAAATGCAATTGCTTTTGTTTAGAATGCCTTAGCCGTTCCAGCATGCTTTTGCTTTGTTTTCAAGTTGCATCCTTGTTTGCGGCCGAGTAAATGGAAGGGTATAGATCCAATAAATAATAACCATTTACGCTTGATTGATAGGGACTGCCAGCATGACTCAGTGGAGGGCAAAGCGGGCCTTGGGGGGGGGAATGCTGGAATGCCACAATTGACATTTCACCATTCCACATTATGTCAAAATCATCCACTTCTGATGGCTAGATAAAATCCAGGCATCTGCTTTGGTTTTCTACCAAGCCCCTGCTGTGGCGCAGAAATCAAGGGATATTCAGAAGCAATTCTGCCTCAGTGACAGTCACATTAGGCTGCGAAACAGCATTTCCACTTCTCGCATCCCCACCTCTTGTTAGAAGAATTAACTGTTCCCCCACATATGGCACTTGGTGGGAGTTGCCATATGTAGCTACAACTAACTTCTTTTTCTATTATTTTCTTCCTTCTCCTCTCTCTCTTTCTCCTGCTGCTGTCCTGCTGGTACCTTTTAAAAAAACCCAAAAAAACCCAATTCCCTTCCAGGCAAACTTCCTGGGGTTGCATGCTAGTGCTGGTCAGGGCCAAAGACCAAAGTGGACAGAGCAACAAATGCTAATTTTTTACCTTTGCAAAGCAGGCTAGTTCACACACTCACAGATGCCCCTCTCCATCCTCCACCCATGCAAGCAAGGGGCATCATTAGAGTTTCCAAGAACATGTTCCAGGCCAGGCAAGGTCTCCAGGAGGGTGCATAGCAAGGCCAGTAAGGGGGTGTGACCTGAGAAGAATCCTAAAGGGACCCAGAAGGAGACATTGAAAGATACTGGGGCCCGGAAGGAGACATTGGAGCCCCTGGGCCTGAGGCTCCCCCCCCCCTAAACCCAGCAAGACTAGCATTTCCCAAGATGTTGGAAACAACATCTTTGCAATGTTGCAACAACACATCTGTGAAAAGTGGTGCCTTTGATTCTGGACCCTGTGTAGCTTGACTCAAAAGAAGGGCATAATTTGTGCTACAACTCAGCATCAGAATCTATTGTTATGAGTTTGTGGGTGCCAACTCCTTTAATCCCTGGATCTGGCAAGTGTTAGAATTTAATCAAGGCATGGGGTGTTAAGTTGCAGGTCAGACAATTCTAATCTGTGGATCCAGCAAGAGTTAAAAGTTTCATAAATCAGGCTAGCTTCCTGTGTTCATCCGATTGCCCGGGTGACAGGCCACTAAGAGAACAAAGGAAATGGGTCTCTGTGCCAGATGCAAAATGGGTGGGGGCCCTCCTCCAGCTCTTACATAGTGAGAAGGACAAACCCTGAGTTTGAGGGCAGTTTGCTGTGCTGTGAGCTAGAAGCACAAAAAGGAGTAAGCAGAGAGCCGGAGAGCACTGTTGGATTTCTGCTGGAATCCAAGGTTGTGGCTATCGGAGAAGCAAGACCCTTTTGGGATGTTAATGCTGTGAGCCCCTCCATCAAAAGATATGTGTATATATGTGTAAACAAACCATCTATCATAAAAACACCACAGTCTCTGCTGTCCCACATTTCCAAAAGGAATCACAAACCCCTTGTGAGTGCCTGGAACCCCTAGAATCTTGCAGTGCTCGGAGACTGGGGTGGTGTGCAACATTATTTTGAACCATGGGGTTCTCACACACAGAGCATCCCTCCCACTTGCCTTGTCAAATCTCAGTGAAATCTCTCTTTTGCCTCTGGCTCCATTGCAGCCATGGAAGATGTGGCCAGGATGAAATGCAGCCCTTGAGCTGGAAAATGTTCTCTGCAGCTACACTAAGCCAAGCCATGGCTTAGCTCAGTGTGGTGCCGCAGCAAAATGACAATTGAGGGACATAGAATCAGAGTTGGGAAGGACCCCGGAGGTCATCCAGTCCAACCCCCTGCAATGCAGGAATCTTTCTGTCCAACTTGAGGCTCGAACCCACAACCCTGAGATTGAGAGTCTCATACTTTTACTGTCTTAGCTATGTACATTATAGATTTATATCCTGCCACTAGAGAACAACAACTAGAGCCCATCTAGTCCAGCGTCCTTTTCTCATAGTGGCCAAACAGATAAAGCTTCTGAAAGCGGAGGTAGAAGACAACTCCCCACCCCAACCCCAACCCAGGAAAAAGCCCAAATAAGGATCAGAAATCAAACAAAATATGCATTTTAAAACAACTCATCACAGAACTAGTACAAAGCCACAGAAACAGAAAACCAAATAAATCTTCAATAGCAGCTGGAGATTAAAACCGTGGCAAGAAACAGGAATTCAATCCCTTTTTTCCCCTTAAGAAAAATATTTCTGTCTTGTGCTAGAAGGCTGTAAATATTGACAGAGCTAGGTATTCAAAACATGCAGTGCCCCTCAAGTGCAGGTGAGGGACCTGCTGACAGAGGCAGATTTAGGATAACATGACCAGTTCTGCTGCACTGGGTGCCAAGCCTAGGGAGCGACGTAGGTTGGTACAACTATGACATCGTGAATTGAGCAGAATTTTGGCCTCACACAGGACACCGCTGAAATTTGGAAGACCAAATTCTGCCCATACTTTGGCCCTCCAAATGATGACGGACTACAGCTCCCATTATTACTGTCATTGGCTGGGACTTATGGGACTTGTAGTCCACTGACTGTTCTGCACTAAAGAGAAGGTCCATTTTTTGGTGCCCACAAGCTGAACCACAGAAGTCAATAGTTTTCAGAGGACCGTACTCAGATGATCTCTGAGAGTGGGGGCGGGGGAGTGGGGAACAAGTGTAAAGGAGGGCAACCAAGATGATCAAGAGTCTGGAAACTAAGCCTTATGAGGAACAGTTGCAGGAGCTGGGTATGTTTAGCCTGGCAAAGAGGACACTGAGAGGAGATATAATAGCCATCTTCAAATATATGAAGGGCTGTCACATTGAAGAGGGAACAAGTTTGCTTTCTCCTGCTCTGGAGGGTAGGACTTGAACCAATGGCTTCAAGTTGCATGAAAAGACATTCTGACTAAACATGAGGAAGAACTTTCTGACAGTAAGAGCTGTTCAGGAGCTGCTTGGGAGGTTGAGGACTCTCCTTCTGTGGAGGTTTCTAAGCAGAGGTTGGATGGTCATCTGTCATGGATGCTTTAGCTGAGATTCCTGTGTTGCAGGGGGTTGGACTAGATCATGGGTAGGCAAACTAAGGCCCGGGGGCCGGATCTGGCCCAATTGCCTTCTAAATCCAGCCCGCAGATGGTCCGGGAATCAGCGTGTTTTTACATGAGTAGAATGTGTGCTTTTCTTTACAATGCACCTCTGAGTTATTTGTGGGGTCTGCCTGGTGTTTTTTCAGGAGTAGAATGTGTGCTTTTATTTAAAATGCATCTCTGGGTTATTTGTGGGGCGTAGGAATTCATTCTTCTTCTTTTTTCCAAAATATAGTCCAGCCCCCCAAAAGGTCTGAGGGACAATAGACTGGCCCCCAGCTGAAAAAGTTTGCTGACCCTTGGGGTCCCTTCTAACTCTATGATACTATGATCCAGGAGCAGGCAGGCCTTGCAATACCTTGTTCTCAAACCACACTATAAAAGCTCTCAATGTTTTAAACACCAGCATGCTAAGAAAACATAAACCAAAAAAACCACTGGAATGTAAATTATTTTGTTGATTTGCTTCAGCTATTGTGATCTTTAAACTTAAAGGCCTAAAGAGTCTAAAGTGTAAAAAAAACCAGCCAAAACACCCCACAACACACAGAAGTGTAGATCACCTACTCCAACCCCCCTCCGCCCCCGCTGTGCAGGAATATGCAGCTGTCCCATAGGGGGGTCGAACCCGCAGCCTTGACATTATCAGCACCACAGCCCAACCAACTGAGCTATCGAGGTGTAAGAGAACAAACTTGAATAAGAAATCCTTCTGCCCCAAAATGAACTTAAATCACATTCCTTTCCATCGACAGTTATGGGAGATACTTTCAGCTGTAATTCAGAGATGATTCAGTGAACATCATTAATCATAATTTCTTCAAGCAGTGGTACTAACAACCTAACTTGGGCCACATTCATACAACACAGTTAAAGCCCTATGATACCACTTCAAACAGCCTTGGCTTCCCCACAAATAACTATGGGAACTGTACTTTGCTAAGGGTGTTGAGAGATGTTAAGAAACCCCATTCCCCCTGCAAAACTGCAATTTCCACAGCTCCCTCTGAAGAGGGGTTGACTGTTAAATCACTCTAAGATTTGTAGGTCTGGGAGGGGAGCAGTCCTGACAACTCTCAGCTCCCCTCAACAAATTGCAGCTCCCAGAATTATTGGGGCGGGGGCGGGGAACCGTGACTGTTTAAAGTGGTATCGTGGCGCTTTAAATGCGTGGCGTGAATGTGGCCGTGGTATGAGGCAGCTACAAAGGGTTGGCACTTACCTCGACTTTAAGTGCAGCACACCCGTTTAGGAACTCCTCGATGTTGCCAATGCAGTCGGCTTCTGTCCTGGGCTCCCGGCAAAACTAAAGAGAGAAATTTTTTTGCAAAAGGTTAGGGGGAAAACATCACCTATAGGAGCAGCGAGAAAGAGATTACAAGCCCTTCGCAGCTCCTTCTCAGCAGCAAAGCCATAGAAGATGTTAGACCGCTTGTTGGCAATAAGGCAAGCTTGCTGCTGGATGGATTTTGCAGAAGAAGGTGGAGTGCGGCGTGGGTGGCGGGCGGTAGAAAGGAGGGAGGGAGGCAAGCTGTCAGCCCAGGAAGAACAAACAGGCAACAGAGCGAGCGAACCAGAAAGCGACAAGCTCACATCCCTGCTCTGAACGTCAGAGGGTGACACTGATGGCCCCTGAAGATCTCCCCTCCTCCTGCCCAAATTGCAGCCGGATCCTTTCAGAAACGGGTGGACCAAGAGATGGGGAAGGGGGAGAGAGAAAAGAACCCCAAGAAATAGTTGCGAGTTTAATTAGTAATTAGGGGAGGGGGCAAACAGAGGCGCTCCCTCTGCAACTCTGGGAGGCATGATTTGTGGGGCTGTCTTTCTTTTCGAAATTTATATGCCACTTCACAGTGAAGGTGTTTGCCTGAGGTGAATAGGCAGGTAGTTCCAAACGTGCAGGTGCTGCCACACTAAAATATCAATTACCGGTACTTATAAATGTGGAAGGCGTGTTACGAGGCACCTATACAGTGCCAGTTGTCCTTGAAGATGCCTTCGGCAGTGCTTATTTATTTATTTATTTATTTATTTGTATGTTGGTTCCCCCCACCATGGTTTCCCCCACCCACATTATAGCCACACAACAACCCTAAGAGGTAGGTTAAGGCAGGGGCAGACTTGGGTAATATGGTGCCCTGAGCAAGGGCAAAACTTGGCACCATCCCTAAATATTTTCCCGATGATTCCTTTTGGTACTGTTGCTTTTTAAAATGGATCTTCTCAGTAGGTCCCCATTTAAATATAGGGTTTTTTTATCACTATCATCATTTTGCACCCCTTGGCTTGGTGCCCTGTGTGGAGGGACCACCCGTACCGCCTTAAATCCGATTCGGACATCCCACCAGATGTCACAGAGATAAACAACTACCTGACTTTCATAAGACACCTGAAGGCAGCCCTTCCCTGTGTAGGGAATTTTTTTAATATTTGATGTTTACTGTGCTTAAAGTTTTTAATTTGTTGGAACCTACCCAGAGCAGCTGGGAGAGACAGTGATTGGCCGAAGGTCACCCAATGAACTTCTTGACCAAGTGGGGATTTGAACCCTGGACTCCCAGGTCTTAGTCTGACATTCAGATTGATGCAACACGTTGTGGGTTTTTTTATGCTGAACCACAAGATGTACTGTAGCTAGATTGTTGAAGGAGACCAAAAGCATGGAATACGGTATACATGCGCTGTTTTTTAACCTTGAAAGACTTTTAAGGTCACAGAGATCCAGATATCAGAAAAGCCCTTGTTCTCACATGAATATGCTAGATGATTGCTGCTCTTTTTTGTATATTGTGGGCCTATTTTAAATTGTTCTTTTATTCTGTTCCTGAATTATTTTTTAAAAAAAGACTTGAAGGGTCGGTTAGATATTTTTCTCATGTACAAAGACTGTGTACAAACTATATCCTTCACAGAACATTTGAAGCACATCCTCCCCCCGCCCCCGAAAATTATGGGCACTGTAGTTTTGCACTTACAGAGTTACCATTCTCAGCAGTTAACAAACTATAATGCCCAGAATTCTTTGAAGGAAAGAATGTGCTTTGAATGATTGTCAGAAGCCCTTTCACTGAGGCAGACCATCAGAGAGTAGCTGCATGGTGAGCGGAGAGGGGTGAAGTAGTAAATTTTGAAATACAGGAGGTCCTCGTGATGCCCACCTCCCATAGCCATTCTTCCAAGGAAAGTCCAAAAATGCCGCTGGTTGCCTTAGTCTATTGCTACCCTCATAAACACCGCATATAAGTACATAGCCCCCAATTTATAAGGATCCGCATGACTGAAATCATATCAGAACTGCCTGGGAGTAACCTTCACTGAACTCCTGGGTGCTTGTTCCTAACACCCAGTAAGTTCAGTTTTCAAACACCTTGAGCTTTAACAAAATGCCACTTTTAGCTTTTGATTGGGAATGCAAACAATCAGCAACAAAGTGCTATCCTTTAAAATGCTGGTGTGAAGTAGGAACGCCATTAAAGACAATGGAATTTAGGATCCAGACTTCTCTCCTTGCATTCTGAGTTTGTCTGCTCCAATCTCCCAAAAACAAACTTGGAAGTCTCATTATCGTCCCATTCTCTTGCCAGAGCAAGGAAGATCAGCCAATTATCCTGATTGATACACCAGCAGATGATGTTATCACTCCTGCTCTAAAAGGAACCCAGAAGTGGTCACTAAACCATTGGAGGTCAGCTATGATTCCCTGTTTTGTTGTTGTTTAGTCGTGTCCGCCTCTTCGTGACCCCATGGACCAGAGCACGCCAGGCACTCCTGTCTTCCCGCAGTTTGGTCAGACTCATGTTTGTAGCTTCGAGAACACTGTCCCACCATCTTGTCCTCTGTCGTCCCCTTCTCCTTGTGCCCTCCATCTTTCCCAACATCAGGGTCTTTTCCAGTGAGTCTTCTCTTCTCATGAGGTGGCCAAAGTCTTGGAGCCTCAGCTTCAGGATCTGTCCTTCCAGTGAGCACTCAGGGCTGATTTCCTTCAGAATGGAGAGGTTTGATCTTCTTGCAGTCCATGGGACTCTCAAGAGTATCCTCCAGCACCATAATTCAAAAGCATCAATACTTCGGCAATCAGCCTTCTTTATGGTCCAGCTCTCACTTCCATACATCACTACTGGGAAAACCATGGCTTTAACTATACGGACCTTTGTTGGCAAGGTGATGTCTCTGCTTTTTAAGACACTGTCTAGGTTTGCCATCGCCTTTCTCCCAAGGAGCAGGCGTCTTTTAATTTCGTGACTGCTGTCACCATCTGCAGTGATCATGGAGCCCAAGAAAGTAAAACCTCTCACTGTCTCTATTTCTTCCCCTTCTATTTGCCAGGAGGTGATGGGACCAGTTGCCATGATCTTCGTTTTTTTGATGTTGAGCTTCAGACCATATTTTGCGCTATCCTCTTTCACCCTCATTAAAAGGTTCTTTAATTCCTCCTCACTTTCTGCCATCAAGGTTGTGTCATCTGCATATCTGAGGTTGTTGATATTTCTTCCGGCAATCTTAATTCTGGCTAGGGATTCATCCAGCCCAGCCTTTCGCATGATGAATTCTGCATATAAGTTAAATAAGCACGGAGACAATATACAGCCTTGTCGTACTCCTTTCCCAATTTTGAACCAATTAGTTGTTCCATATCCAGTTCTAACTGTAGCTTCTTGTCCCACATAGAGATTTCTTGTGAAGCATTTTTTGGAGGAGAATATGCCTGATGTCAGCTCCCAATGTGCTGGGTGACCACCCTTTCTATTTACCCAGGTCTTAAAAAGCATTTGAACACTTTCCTTTTTTAGCTGCTGGTGTTGCTGTTTCCTAAAGCTATTTAGTACATTGGTTTTGTACTTTTTGGTTGTTGCTGTTGCTTCATTCGTCATGTTGCATGTTCCCCTGGGGGGAAGCAGGTTCGTCCTCAAATAGAAGACAATTGTGTTCTACTGCAGCACCTGCAGTTGCCTCACTCTACCCAATGGTAGGGCCAGCCCTGCAGGAGTGTTTTTCCAGTCCTACCTGTTGAGGACTGAACCTGGGACATGTGCATTAGGACCATGAGTTTGCTGCTAAAGTGAAGAAAAGCACAGTCCCCACAGCAAGGCTCTGGGCAGCAGCAGCAGCCTCGAGGCTGCAAAGGTATGCTTGCAAGCAAGACATGGCGAAATCTCAGAAGCCACAGGCATTGCTTAATAATAGCTCCATTGCTTAGAGGGGTGGGGGATAGGGCTGTGTCCTGCAGCAGCCTGCAGCCTGCCTGCCTGCCTGCCTTACACACACACACACTTCTTCTTCTTTCTTCTTCTTTGGCAATCACTCGTAGCTGAGTAAGATTGTCATCCATAAACACGGTTTTAACAATGAGTCTGTAAGTGACTGTGGAGGCCAATTCTGGATCCACACGTCCTTCCACAGTGGGGACATTGGTTTCCAGGCGGGAGCTGATCACGGTGTGGATTTGCCAAGCGTGCCTTCCTCCTAGCACGTTTCTCCCTTGCGTCCTGAGTTTGAGTGCCTTTGGTAAAGGCTGTTCTCCAACTGGAGCACCAGTGCTTCCCAGTTGTCAGTGTTTATACTACAGTTTTTTAGATTTGTCTTGAGACAATCTTTAAACCTCTTTTGTTGACCACCAGCATTATGCTTTCCATTTTTAAGTTTGGAATAGAGTAGTTGCTTTGGAAGACAATCAGAATTAACAGAAGCAGTAAAATAGTAACGGTTTTCTGAGTCAGTGTGACAGATAAAGAGGAAACCACACATATCCAGAATCCTGCTTTAGGTCACCAGAGTGCAGAATTTGTAATTATTATTTCTTGCAGTTAATTTGATTTCTTACCCACCCTCCACCATGAGGTCTCAGGGCTGGTTGCAGCAATTTACAAGTACAACATTAAATACAGTTTCAAACTAATTGTGCAATATAATTGGGCTTTCCTCTCAGCTAGGAACATAGGAAGCTGCCTGATATTGAAGCAGACCTTTGGTCCACCCAGCTCAGTGTTGTCTACACTGGCTGGCAGCAGCTGTGCAGGTTTTCAGGCAGCAGACATTCCCAGCCCTATCTGAAGATGCCAGGGGTTGAACCTGGGACTTTCTGCATGCAAAACCGATGCCATATCTCTGAGCTGCACGCACACACACACACACACACACAGCCCTGCTCTTGAGCTTCCTTCCATGACAACAACAAAATTGTCTAGGATGCTGATCAACCAACCACTACCTTGAAAGTTTCTGTCCCGCCCCAGACCCTCACATCCTTTTATGGGGCATTTCTCAAGTATACAGGCCTGCCCTTGAGGTATACATTTAGCCAATCAGAGTGATTTTGCAGCTAAAAGGTTCCCTTTTTTGGAGAACAGGGAGGAACTTGGAAGGCAACAGCCAAGGACAGGCTGGGTGGGTGAATATTTACTATCCCATCTTGCTAACCGTCTTTTATTGCACTGCTGTTTCCTCTTTCCTGCCAAGTTCTTTCCATTTTGCCTTTCCAAATATTGCTGATTGAGACTGCGACCCACAGATCCTCCTGTACAGCTGGAATAGGGAGGGGGGCTTGTGAGTGTTTAAACTCTAATGTTGCTTAGGCTGCTGCTATATGTGCTATTCTCCACCAAACTCCAATCTCATTGCCTTGTTTCCCCACTGCCATCTGAACTGCTGCATTTCCAAACATTACAGCTGCTGAAAGACTTTACCTGTGCCACATAGGTGGTGTCTGTTAGACCTCTGCATGCTGCAGTTCTATAGAAGATGTCCTTGACCCTCTGATATGCCAGTGACACGGATCATGTGCAAAAAATACATAGCCTCCAACATTTCTTCGATGAAAATAGGGACATCCTACCATACCTTCCAACATTTCTCTAATGAAAATAGGGATGTCCCACCATACCCTGTAGGGCTTGCCGATCAAAAGGTCACCAGTTCGAATCCCTGCAACGGGGTGAGCTCCTGTTGCTCTGTCCCTGCTCCTGCTGACCTAGCAGTTCAAAAGCACGTCAAAGTGCAAGTAGATAAATAGGTACCACTGCGGCGGAAAGGTAAACCATGTTTCCATGTGCTGCTCTGGTTCGCCAGAAGTGGCTTAGTCCTGCTGGCCACATGACCCGGAAGCTGCACGCCGGCTCCCTCGGCCAATAAAGCGAGATGAGCGCCGCAACCCCAGAGTCGTTCACAACTGGACCTAATGGTCAGGGGTCCCTTTACCTTTACCATACCCTCCAATATATTTATCTGATGCAAATAGGGACTTCCTAAGAAAAAGCAGGACATTCCGTGATCAAATCAGAAACCGGGAAGGCTTCTGTAAATCTGGATTGTCCCTGGAAACTGGAGACACTTGGAGATCTGATAGCACCCAGCGCCTACCTACCAGCCAGCAACAGCTCATCTTTTCATTCATGTTAATCATCCTACGCAGTTGCCCTGGGATGCAGAAGGAGATAAGGCTGCAAAGCCAGGTGCTTTGCAAAATTGCCTTGACAGTATACTTAGTGACACAGCTGGTGAAAACAGGAAAACAGGATGTGTATTAAGAAAAATATATCTGATTACCCACCCTGATCTATTCCTTCCCTCAAGCTCCCTGCCTCTTGGATTCATTTCTGCAGCACTAGCCTCTGCAGGGAGAGGGCTGCTGTTAAATGGACCACAATCATTTTCTTTAAAAATGGGTTTGGGTACCCCGACTGCAGGACCAGCCATGACCCTTCTGACTTTTCAAACCAGTAAGCCCCACTGAATACAGTGGGAAGTATGTCCAAACAAACATGCATAGGGTCTCATGTTTTTAAGGGTGCTTAGGCTGCAGTCCTAATGACACCCACCTACTGGAAAGTAGATTCCATTGAGTGGGATCGCTGTTGAGGATTGCACTGTTACGATCACAATCGACTTGATTGCATCAATAATAATAATAATAATAATATTTTTTTTTATACCCCGCCCTTCCCGGTTCAAAAACCAGGCTCAGGGAGGCTAACAACAAATTTAAAACACTTAAATGTAAAAGCAGCATAAAATACAGTATAAAAACATGAATAACAATAAAATTCAAAGTTCAGAAATCAATTTAGGGTAAATCCATCTAATAAGCATTAGATAATCCCCAGGGCTAGCTGGCTGAATTTGTCCAACTTGGGCCAGCGAGGAGGCCAGGGGAGAATTAGCTGTGGGGTCTCAGAGCAGGTAATCTTCATAAAAGGGGAGGGGGAGGGAAGAGAAGGGAAATAAAAGATCAGGCTGAATTCAAATTAAAGGCCAGGCGGAATAGCTCCGTCTTATGGGCCCGATGGAAGGAGGTTAAATCCTGCAGGGCCCTGGTCTCATGGGACAGAGCATTCCACCAGGTCGGAGCCATCACCGAGAAGGCCCTGGCCCTGGTGGAGGATAGCCTGACTTCCTTAGGGCCCGGGACCTCTAAACTATATGGACCTTAAGGTCCTTTGCAGGAGAGAGCAGGAGGCGGTCCCGTAAATACGAGGGCCCTAAGCCACAGTCAGTCACAAAAGTGTTTTGAGGGCTGCACAAAATGACAAATGACTCGTAGAAGAGAACCCAGGTGTCTCTCTGTGTGCACAAGGCCCTTTGGGTCATTGGAATCCCTTAGAGCTTTTGAGCCATATGGTTGCAAACATACCGGCAAGACAGAGCAGTGCAGTGAGATAATTTTAGGCTTTGGACATAAGGGGGGCCTTATGGAGGACTCCTTCTTGGATGGCAATGTGCATAACTCCAAAATGTGGCAAGCCACCAGTCCTGCTGCATGGAGGATACTTCCTGCTCATTCTGCAGAAGAGTGACCTCAATGACTCCGCTCCAAAGTCTTGCCCTGGCGGTGCCACTGCAAGGCATAGGCAGCTGCCTTTTACCAGGCCAGGAATTTGCCCATCACATCACTTGCTACCACATCAAGACCTCCTGCATGCAAAGCGTCAGTTCTGCCATAGAGCCACCAATTGGTATTGCTTTTCATTACACATGCAAATGGATCTGGCCATGCATTACATCCACAATCAATGCATGGTGATCTACGGAGGGATCTGTCTCTGCAATAGCTCAGCCAATACAGCATAAGACTCTACAGCACGGGTGTCAAACACAAGGCCCGCGGGCCAAATCCGGCCCGCCAGACCTCGTCATGTGGCCCGTGTAGCCGCCGCCGGCCGCCAGCCTTCACCTTTTATTTTCACTTCTTTTTTTTTTACACAAGAAAGCCGCCTCTTCAGCACATGCGCGGCCTGAAAAGCAGGCAGGCGGGTGGGCGGAGCCTCTGGAGACGAAGCAACGCCCCCACTCCCGCTTTCCCTCAGCGGGGAAAGAAATGACGAGCCCAGCTTTTTATCTGCTCCAGTAAGGCCCGCAAGCGGAGCTCATGCGCGCGGCGCCCCTGCGACCCCTGCCGCACGTAGGCCGCGTCACGAGCCTCTCGCTGGCCACGAAGTTCTCCGTATTCATGGCGGAGGAAAGTGAGGGAATGATTTTTATTGATTTAGAGACGGGCAGCTACCCCTCTGCCCCCCTTGGCTACACCCATGATGCTAAGGTTTTCCATTCCCTCCCCCCATTTTAATTATTAGTTTTGTGCATCCCCTTCCTGTTTTGCTATATTTTTAACGACTGGACATTAAAATTGTTTTAAAGTTGCCCTAACCTTGTTTTCTTGCATGGGATCAAAGTTTTGTTTTTAGAATTTGAAGATCTGTGGCCATTATAATAATTTGACAATATATCATGTAGAATTAATGTGCTCAGAATTTAGTGATGTAAATATATTTGTTTTCAAACAGGAAATATTTTTGCTTCATGATGCTGTTTATTATTATCAATAATTGAATGCAGTGACAATAATTTATGATAATAAAGAGTGGACACATAGTCCTACAGATACAACCGGCCCTTTGAGGGTGATCAAACTGCTGATGCGGCCCCCGATGAATTTGAGTTTGACACCCCTGCTCTACAGGGTCATGGTTTTGAGCCCTGTGTTGGGCACGGGGTTGGGGAGTGGATTAGATAACCCTCAGGATCCCTTCCAATCATTCTTTGATTCCTTAAGGTGATTTCAGTAAATGTGCACAACTTCTCACAGTGTGCCATTCAAAGAGATAATAGTGTGGCTGTGTATTTTGTTGATTATTGCTTCTTACACGTTATGAAAATAAGTTAACAATATACATGGGGGGGGGGGAGGAATCCTCTGCCATAGAGCAATAGTCCCTATCTGGAAAACACAAAGGACAACCTCCATGGAAAGATTTTGGTGCCTGGCCAGATTCATATGGAGGTAAGCAGGCCTTCGGGTAACCTTGTCCATAGCCCTTAAAAGGGTAAAACCAGGACAGGAAGCAATCAATACAGATCAATAACTTATGAAGCTTCAAGACCAGAGGTCCACCTGCCTCAATATTGTCTCCACCAGCAGTGGGAACCTCCAGCCATGAGCCGCATTTGGTCCCGTAGGAGTCCCAATTTGCTCTGGGAGCCTGTTCACCTATCTCTATCTGGGCCACACACAGCTAGGAACAGTGAATAAATCTTAATTCAGTTCATGTCTAAAGGTGAACCTACCTAAGTTGCACTTTCTGAAACGTAAACACAACCATGTGTACACATTGCTCATAGTGGTGTAAAATGTGCTTCAGAATTTCATGAATTTTTATTTCTTGCGTTTGTATTTTATTAAATACAAAAAATGCATTATACAGTGGTACCTCGGGTTACATACGCTTCAGGTTACATACGCTTCAGGTTTCAGACTCCACTAACCCAGAAATAGTGCTTCAGGTTAAGAACTTTGCTTCAGGATGAGAACAGAAATCAGGCGGCGGCACAGCAGCAGCAGGAGGCCCCATTAGCTAAAGCGGTGCTTCAGGTTAAGAACAGTTTCAGGTTAAGTACGGACCTCCGGAACGAATTAAGTAATTAAGTGTGTCTATTAGGACAAACCCACAGTACAAAGTCGGCAGATTTCCAGGCGGACTTCAAAAGGATTTCTTACCATTACAAACAGATATGGAAATGTGGAGAACAGAACTCAAGAATGGAAGAAGGATAAATCGACAGAACCTGGATTTGACAAGATTTGCCCAACCCCTATACGTCATCATCATATGCAACATCAGGTATGAGGGCTGGTAGAGAGACGGCTGCAAAAGTACAGCCAGGAACTTTAAAGTGCACTCTCACATGTCTAGCTGGGGCTAGTTCATAGAATAACAGAATTGTAGAGTGGAAAAGATCCCAAAGGTCCCACAGTCTACACCCCTGCAATGTAGGAATCCCAACTCAATTTCTGCTTTAAAATCTCCACTGAAGGAGAGTCTATCACCTTTTGTGGGTGTCTGTTCTACCAATGGCTCTTACTGTCAGATAGTTCTCACTGAATCTTTTGTAACTTGAATCCATTGGTTTGGGTCCTAGCCTCTGGAGCAGGAGAAAGCAAGCTCCTCCCTCCTCCATGTGACAGCCCTTGAGATATTTGAAGATGGCTATCCTTTCTCCTCTCTGTCTCCTCTTTTCCAGGCTAAACATACCAATTTCCCCCAACTGCTTCTCATAAAGCTTGATTTCCAGATCATCTTGATTTCTCTTGATCATCTTGGTCACCCTCCTCTGCACATTTTCCAGCTTGTCAAGATTTCAGGTGTGGTATGACAATGCAGAATAGAGAAGTATCTTGATCTGGATGCTATACTCATGCTGATGCAGCCTAGAACTGCATTAGGTTTTTTTGCTGCTGCATCACACTCTTGACTCATGTGAAGCTTTTGGTCTATTAAGATCCCCAGCTCCTTTTCACATGTACTGTTTACAAGCCAGGTGATCTGTGCAACTGGTTCTTCCTGTCTAACCAGTGCCAGATTACCAAATGGGCAGAATAGACACTGGTCAATAAGCCCCATGCCTTGTACGAGCCCTGTAACAATGGATCAAAATAATTATTGATTTGATCTTGAAAGAAAATTACAATCAAGCTTTCTTAGTTCCATGTTACGCCAACAAGAAGGGGACCCCCGAGATTTCAACTGCCTAGGGGCCTCCACAGGGTTTAATCCAACACCTTACCTAAGTGTAGAACCTTACATTTGCCCCTACTGAAATCCTCCCAGAAGCCAATTTCCTTCCATAGCAGGGTTCACCGCTGTGTCCAATCAGTGGGTTCTAGGGAGGGATCAGTTGCATTTGGGATCCCTCAGCCTAGTCAGTTAGAGGCAACAGAACTAGGAAAGCCGTCTCTGCCAGAGGCCCCAGAAAGCTACTGGTCGAGGAAATAATGTGACCCGTTATAAAGCAGATGCTTATGTCTCAAATTCTCATATCACCACCTTCCATGAAATCAATAGACAGAAATAGGCAAACCACTGTTTTCTCAGCTGCATTACTGCCACCCTCCTTTCTGCAATTTGGAGATAACAACACCACCACCAGCCTACTTTACAGGGCTATTGCAAAGTTTCATAACTGCTGTTATGAAAAGCATATTTTTTTTTATGCCAAGACACCTTAGTCACTCTGGTGGCTGATTCTGACAGCAGCTTTAACCCAGTTGACAAAGCATTGGCTGCTTCTATGCAGTCTGGGGCTTGTTGTCTTAGTGTAGCAGGCCTGTTGTTGCTCCCATACTAGCAGAGTAAGGCAACCACTGCATGCCTATCATCATCAACTTTCTTTTCTTCTTGCAAATATTAAAGTTTGTTGGAAAGAACCAGGGGTTCAGATTTAAAGCAATGGCCACATCCTTGCAGCAGGGCACTGGGAAATATATAGGATCACTCCCAAATGGTACCTCTCCTACAAAGCCCAGAATAAACTTTCATGGTCTTACCTTCCCTACAGATCCTGGAAGAAGACGGTGAAGCAGTTTGCACAGAACGACCCCATCTTTCAGAGACGTTTTCAGGAACTGCACAGGGTCGTCAATAATCATTTTGGGAGAATTTAAAGCCCCCAGAGAAATCAGCCAGGTTACGATTTGCTCTTCTGGATTCATGGTTGAAGATTTAGTGTCTTCAGCTTTGCAGATCTTGCATGCAACGATGCCTAACCCACATCCGTGACTCTATCTTCCTGCTTCTACTGGAGTGAGCAGAGCAGCAGCAGAGGTTACCGTACTTACTGCTCTGCACTTAAAGCCACAAATGGATTGATTGTGGGGGGTAGGGGGAGGTTACCAGAAACAGACTTTTCTCTGACTGGCGGAACAGGTTTGTGCGCATTTGCATGATAGTTTCTGGTCTTCTACGATAACTTCAGAAGAAGTAGGAAGGGGAAGAGCTTTTGCGACGGATGTTTTGCTGTAAGTATAGAGGTGCTCTTATCCTGCATCTCTCAAATGTTTACTTTGCATGCCGCCTAACATAAAACAGAGACCTTGACTACTCTTGCAGCAGAATGAGCCAGTAGAGGGGATCATGGGAGATGCCCTTGAGTATTCCCCTGTGCAAAAATAATAAAAATCTCGCTGCAAGCAAGTTAAGCTCAGCCTCAGCCTTGCTGCACTAGCTTTTTAAATGCAGAACTCTTTAAATGCAGGAATCAATTAAAAATGTGGTCCCCCGCCTGCAGTCCTGAGGTGATACAGGGAAGTCTACCTCAGTCCCTGTCACTTCATTCTCACTCTGTTCTGCTCAGCAGATAGACCTGTACAGGAAATGTTAAAGAAGTGTTATAACTTTCAAGACAGCAGCCATCTTTTAAGAAACTATATTTAAGGCAGCTGTAATTCTGTTTAAGTTTGAAATAAAGTATGTTTTTTAGGCATCAGCTCACAAAACACACAAAATTTGCATTTAAAGTCAACATATCCGCTCCTACTGTATACTCCCTAAAATTGTAATGTGTGGACACAGGAAACATCTATCGGACAGCTTTGGTTCAAACTCACTATTGACTGCACTTGAGGGCAAACTCAGCAGGTATTCCTTTGCATAAGCCACCACACATGCAGGTTAGTGGTTTGTTGTTGAACTCCGCTCCCATGACAGGTTACAGCTGCCAGCATGGCCAATCACTAGGGATGGAAGTTGTAGTCCAGCAACATTTGGAGGCCAAGAGATCCCTTGCCCAGTGTGTAAAGAATGCATCTACCTGTGCACATTCACATAATGCAAAAATATGTGTACCTAATCCCAATTAGGCGCTGTGGGTTAAAGCCTCAGCGCCTAGGGCTTGCCGATCGAAAGGTCGGCGGTTCAAATCCCCGCGGCGGGGTGCGCTCCCGTTGTTCGGTCCCAGCGCCTGCCAACCTAGCAGTTTGAAAGCACTCCTGGGTGCAAGTAGATAAATAGGGACCGCTTACTGGCGGGAAGGTAAACGGCGTTTCCGTGTGCAGCTCTGGCTCGCCAGAGCAGCGATGTCACGCTGGCCACGTGATCCAGAAGTGTCTTCGGACAACGCTGGCCCCCGGCCTCTTTGAGTGAGATGGGCGCACAACCCTAGAGTCTGTCAAGACTGGCCCGTACGGGCAGGGGTACCTTTACCTTAATCCCAATTTAAAGGGGAACTCAAACCCAGACTAAATATGCTGGGCAAGGTAGAAATATGAACAGATAATTGCTCTTTAGATCCAGTTACCCTAAACCAGGGGTGGGAACCTCAAACCCAAGAACTGAATGTGGCCCTTCAGACCTATGCACCCCCTGAGACTCTCACCCGGCCTGTTCTCCAGTGTTTTATACTAGAATGCATGGCTGAACAAAGCCTTCTCTTGTAGGCCTGGATGGAGATGTGTAGAAATGTCTAGACTTATGAGTCTTTACAAGCTAGAAAAGGGCAAATAATTTATTGCTAGGACAGTCCCAAATACATGGGCAATATGTGATATATTGCAAAACCTGTTTTTAGTGAAGTGTGATGGCATTGATGCAAAATTGTTTTAAAGTGTTTATAGACTTGGTCAACACCATTTTTTCCTAACAGGATTTCTTCCTTTGCCTTTTAAGCAACACATTTCTCAGCTTAGCAGCAGCACATCCTACTTGTAATGCACATGGCACATCTAATGGTTGCTTACAACTGTTTTTAAAACAGCAACAGGCTCTGTCTTCCTTTCTTCAGTTACCCCCTCAAAAACAGCAAGCAGTTTACAATTCCACAATAGTAGTGCTGACTACATTAAACCTGGCTGGTCTCCACCAGAATTCAAGCATCAGTACTGTAGTTATTGCTAAGATTGTCTGGGTAGTCAATTTCTTGGGACTCTCCTCTGCTGCAGCACTATAGCTCAATTCTTGTCTAAGGACAGGCTGCAAATGTTGTGGAGCCACACTCATGTAAGCACTGAACCTCCAAGCTCCTCTCTACTTTCGCAGCTGTAAGAAGGGGTTCAGACAAAGCATGAGCTACAAAAGGCCTTCTCTTGCCCATCACTGGAGCTTTCTTCAGAAGTTAAGCTCAGTATGAGGGCTTAAAAATGTGTATGAGACCCCCCCCACACACACAGGGGCCTCGCCTCCTCCACCGAGCAAGATCTGATGCTCCCAAGGGTGTCTAGCAGAATGTGCAATTACCAACATTCCAAATTCAGGAGAAGTTTAGAAGTCTCTTTCAGACCTCTTGGCTCACTGAGGTTAGTGCGCTCCCTAAATTTCCTCCATCCATTTGAGTTCGGCCTATGTGGCACTGTGCTTCATTCTGAAACTAGTACCCCCATTTAGAAGACAAACAACTTTGAAACAATGAAACGAGTATTAGAAAAAATGAACATTTTTATTCCAACAATGGATTTAATACAATTATCTTGATTAGTGGAACTTTAAAGTTGTCAGAATCTCCATTTTGGGGTTGGGACCTTTTTCTGGTTGACATGTCTGTTTGAACAAGGCAACTTCTTACATCTGTAACAGTAGCTCACTTGGAACCACAAGAAAGACACCCCAAGTTTTCTTCATTACAAATCTTCACACCTTTTTCAGAACCCCTTTTTTCAAAACACATGCAATTTTGTGCTTCCTGAAAATGCTCTAGAGAATGCCTGAGGCATGTTTATTTCATTTGCCTTCTAGCTCTAAACATTAATTTGCCAAGCTGTAAAAATTATCCTACATCTATCATAGATAACACTTCAGCTTGCCTCATACCAAAGACTCAAATACAATGTTACAAGCATTTAACTTGCAGGATTTGAGCAATCTTTACAAACTTTGTTTTTAAAATTTTCAATAACCAAACATACATGGTTGAAGACTCCTGGTTGAAATCCTGCAAAGTGAAAAGTAAGCAAGGCAGGGAGCTCTTTTTTGCATCGGGTTAAAGGCTCTCTGCCTTGCTTGGGATGGGGGTGTTGAAGCCCTCTTGGCATGCCAGCTCTGGAAACCCCGGGATGCTCAAGTATGTGGGAGTTCCACAGGCTAGAGAGTAAGTGTTTTTGCGTATATATGGAACCACTGGAACCAAACTCCTCCAGAAGATGTGATCATATAGTATTGTACTGCCAGAGTAGCACATTACATGCCAACAACTTTTGCTACACAGTATTTGTAAGAGGACACAAACAATCTGTATCCAGCTGTTTCTGACATTTAGGCCTCTTCCTCTTCTCTTCTCTGAACATCCAATGCTCACAGCAATGACTGACACTGGCATTTAAGATCTGACTTCCCTCTGAAACGTCTTCATTAAACACTGTAGACATATTTAAGCTGCTCAGCAGCTGCATTCTCCATGGGCATCCATTCCTCAAATGTCAGCCACAATTAACCTTGTACCTAAGATGAAAAGAGTAACATTAGCTGTGTCTCAAAAGCAAGTTATCAAAAAACTATGATTTGCTCAGGGACAGTCATGCATAGGTATGCTTTGATGCAGATAACAAACTCAAAATACAGACTGTATAAACTGCTATGTTTATCAAGTGTTATTTTACAGTCAGAAGCGGGCACATGATCCTTAAGGGATAGAAGAGGCTTCTTCTAATACAGCCAAAGCCAAACACATTAGATACTCAAGGATCCTTATTATGTGCAATGTGACTGCTGAATTCTTATTCTGCTCACTGCTAATGTTTGTTTTTTGCAACTGTTTAGCTATGGCAGGCCTAGGCAAACTTGGCCCTCCAGATGTTTTGGGACTACAACTCCCCTCATCCCTAACAGGACCAGTGGTCAGGGATAAGGGGAGTTGTAGTCCCAAAACATCTAGAGGGCAGAGTTTGCCTGTGCCTGAGCTATGGCATCTGCCCACTACCTTTCCTTTTGGGTGGGGTGGGGGGGGGAGAGAGAGAACTGAAGTGTTGTTTTTTTTAATTCCGGCAAGCTTCCCTAGATGGATGACTATGTCTTTGCCACGGACGTCTTGCTATTTTTCTGCTGTTTTTATTTTATTTCATACATCACCTTGGGATGTATGTGGAAGGTGAAAAATAGTAATACTCCCAAGACTACTGAACAGCATGTCTGAAATCCTGGTCAAACCTTTTAACCAGTTTTCATCAGAGATTAAAGTTTACAGCTTTCTATGCCACCATTATGGGCATTCCAGGTATCAGGGCAACAAGTGAACTGAACCCTGACAGCATATTTAACTCATTTACACTGGTATTGAAGTCACCATTCCTAGCAGAGCCTCTCCAAAGTTTGAACTTGTATCAGTGGCATCTGCATATTCTTTTACCAAAATGCCATTCGCAGCTTCCCTTTAAAATATATCTAGTTTATTCTCTCCTCTTCCTTCAGAAATTTGCAAAGGCTAGATTCCAAAACAGGGTGGTTATTTATTTACCCAAATTGAGCAGCCAAGAACTCACCACAAATTTCACTGAAGGTATCAGCAATTTAAGTTGTACATTCTATCTGCCCATCTTTAATTTGCAAAAAGTATGAAGTATTGCTAACATTGCATCCATCCACAGCTTACCTGTTGTACTATTAGAGTAGAAACCCATGTTGTCCACCAGCACTGCCATGCACCAGGTCACATCTTAAAAACAGCAGTCATCCTGCAACAATTAAAACAGGCATGAAAAATTATTCTAGCACAAACTGCCCAAGCCCCTAACCACCCCCAGAAACACAGCAAGAACCCCTGTGTTTGCCAATTAACCTGCTTCAAGCGCTAATGCTTTAAGTTTGAGAGGTGGAAGGTTCACTGGATTGGAATGAACTGGAATGGCTTATGGATTCTCATTTCCTTTCCAATGGTGCTTTTCATGGTAAATCCATAACTTGACTGGCATATGTTTTGAGGATTATAGCAGAACTTTAGTTGGAGGTCTTCAAGTCTTACTACATTTCAAGAGCATCTTTTGGACTTCCTGGCTGCACCTGGGTCATGACAACTTGCCACAGGTTCTGCTATTTGTATCAAAACTGCCCACCCGACTTAGTACAAAGAAGTCAGGCATCCAACTAAACATCAGGTTCGTATTAACGGCTTGTCTGAAATTCCCCAAGCTGGTATAGATTTTGGCTATTTAAGCCAATTTCTGATTTGTTAGCATTTTAATTTCCTAGTATAGTATAGTACAAGCAGTTGTTGTTTTTTAAGTTCTTCATTGAAACATAGTGGGCAAAAAATAACCCCTCCCAACCCTTTAAAGAAATGTTTGTCTACAGTGAGTTGCTTTCTTAGTGTTGCTTTCAAAAGCTTTGTGCCATACAGTTTCATCTAAGATAAGGTTATGTTGAATTTGTAAGGCTTCGCCTAAGGCTATCCAGCAGTTTTTCCATTGGGTGCTGCTTTAAAATTTAAAAGCTTCCATTGCCATGATGTACAGCATGTCCTACCGTATTTAAGGACAGTAGTTCTGGTTTCAGTTTGACTAGACTGAAAAACTAGTTTGCTTTGCTTACCATCTTTGCTGTTTCACACGCATTTGATGCTTTAAATCTGTTGTGGAATGCTGAAAGTTGAAACTTGTTTATATGAAGCCATAAGCCTTTCAGAAGTTGGAGAGAAAGACTTCTTTGCTTATCTTATTTTCTCCATTTTGCCTTTGGAGTCAAAGATGTTCCTTTAAAAATGAGACACTACAGGATTGCAAAAATTTGAAACAGTAAGAGCAAGTACCGTTTTGCAGCTTCTTTGATGGAATTGGCCAAACCTCTTACTTACAGATCTGTAGCTTGATTACTACAGGTTAATATGTTATTTTGGGGGGTGATGTTCTTGCAAATTCCCAAATGAAATATGTAGAAAGGAACAACGTACATTCAGCATTATCCGTATGTCGTTTTGATTTAATGACTGAATGGTATCCTGAATTTTTATACAAGACTGAAGAAATTTTCTATTTTGGAGCATTGTGTGCATTTCAGCATGGAGAGGATGTTTTAACATTTTAGTTTGGCACACATCCCACCACCCTCCAAAAGCCAAAATGGGTTTGCTAGAAAGAAGGCACATGTTTGCATGTGTAGAACGATCCATGGCCATTTTAGATGGCTGCACGTTGTACGGGAAGCCTTAGGGTTGCCGGTTTCATGGATGAGGTGAGAGCGTTGCATTTCAGGGTTAACCTTTACTTTAAAAAGTTACAACACTAGTACACAGGCTAAAAATGTCATACATTAACATCTGCTTTCTGAGACAAATATTAACAATTTTGAAATGAAATTAAAACAAGTTTACTTTCTCCTCACAAAAAAACATTAAGTAATGGAGGGGAACTTAACAAGCAACAATAAAAAAGATAAAAACATATGTTTCAGTAGTCCTCTGGAGTAAGGAAAGAATTTCCACATTTCATTTGTTGGAGGAAAAAACTGATTTGGTCCAGCACTTTAAAAGGTTTCAGTATCTGCTTCGGCCTCCGCCTCTATCAGAGCGGCTCCCTCCACGGCCGCCACCTCTGGGTGCTCCGCGGCTGGAGCTGCTGTAAGAATCACGTGGAGGAGCATAACCCCTTTCCATTGAAGGGGGGAGGCCTCGGTCTTGTCTTCCCACACGATCCCGGCCACTTGAGTAGACATCACTTCTGCTGCTTGAGTAACTTTCTCGACTTCCACCATACCCATCTCGGGTGCTCCCATAATCGTCATAGCGACTGCTTCCACCATAAGATGGAGGGGGCCCTCGTGCAGGTGGAGCACTACGTGAGTTACCTGCAGGTTCAATGGTCAGGTAATAGGACAACACTATAAATCATATCACCACAACTTTACATCTGAGTTTAAAAGAATTTGTATCAATGGTGTCTGTTACTCTTTTGTATTAACTGAAAGTTTTAATATAATCTCACATGTTGGGACATTTGGCAGGGGAGTATCGGATAGTGAACGAAATAAAGGCTGTTTGAAGACGATGATATTTCTCAAGGCAGCTCTTTTTGGGATTATTCCAGAACAGCTTGCTATTTTTACAGCAGAAATTCCACCATTTTTTTCCAGTGATAGATGCATTTCAGAACAGTTGAACTTTTGCTTCGTTAGTTTATGGGAACTGTAATTCAATCATTTTGTTAAAAATGAAGTACCGGTGTATTTTCACTGCAGTGGACAAGCCCAGAATGCCAATGCCCCACTTAAGTAGATGCAGTCTATTAAGTCAAGAGTGAAGCCTACTGAGTCCCTTAAGACCTTCAAAATAAGCACTTACCATAACTCTCATAGGAATCTCTGTATGAGCCCCCACTTGGGTGATCAGAGTAGTCCCGGTCACGCCCTCCATAGCCATCACGATCACTGTAAGAGGAATAACTGCTGGGGTTTAGTACAGGCAATCGCTAGGTGAGTTTTGCACAGAGTAAGGTAGCCCTTTCACTTATACCCTGTTCTTCCTCAAAAGAATCTTAGATTTGGTTCCCAAGTAGTCTCCCATCCAAGTGGTTTTGAGATGACCCACCCTTTAGTCCCAGTACCCTGCCTGATTCAGCCTAAGTACACATAACTAAAATAATCAAAGATCTATCTATCCTTGCCTCAGTTACCCTCCCCACTATTTCCTTTGTTTCTACGTAAGTCGCTTGGGGTAAGTAGCCAAAGCTGTTCTTTGCAGATCATCATGACTATCAGGGGTGGTAGTCAGAAGATAAATCTGGATCTATTAGTAGATCAGAAAAGATTTGTGATTCCCAATTATAGCAGCAAAATGTAGAACGGTTGTGGCAACCATTAAGGATCTGTGCGTAGAACATGAGCGCTGTTCAGTTGAACTCCTGGGCTCAAAATTCTTTAATTCCAAGTACATCATTTACACTAGGTTCCTGTTAATAGATTCCTAGGTTTTAGTTTCAAATAAAGTATATTCCAAAAGCCTGAAATCTGCCCCATCCCTGATAAACATAGATGGTGCTCTAGAAAATAATGACATATAGCTTCCCATAGACCTACATTATTCACCTTCACATGGCTCACTAGTGGCTTTAGAACTGCGTCAAGAAAGCCAACAATTGTTCATGTGAGGTATGGAGATTTGGTTTCTCTTCTGTAACGTAAGAGGGATATACATGTTCTTGTAGCACCTTAAATATAAAGATTTATTATGACATAAGCTTTCATGGACCACATTCCACTTCACCTGACACATGAAGTATTATCCTTAGTTGCAAGTAGGTATGCTAAGACTTCAAAAGTGTCTGATGAAAAAGACTGTAGTCCACCAAACCTTCTGACATAATGAAGCTGCTCAAGGTGCCACAAGACACTTGTTATATTATTGGGCTTATTGTTTGAATCAAGTAGAAAGAGGCACACTGCAAACTGAACCATAAGCTTGACTAACTTGTTGAATGAAATATTAAAAGATTTGTTTGAGAATACACAAAAGTGAACGTTAAGTACCTGTAACCTCTTGAGGGATACTCATCACGTGAACGGGAATGACCATAGTCACGGTAGGCATAATCTCTTGGAGGTGGAGTATATTCCTTTGTGTCTCTGGAACTTGCCAATTGAACAATGAGCTTGACTAGCTTGTTAATGGAATATGAGAGATTTGTTCAACAACACACAAAATCGAACATTAGCTACCTGTAGCCTCTTGAGGGGTACTCATCACGTGAACTGGAGTGACCATAATCACGGTAGGCATAATCTCTTGGCGGTGGGGCATAATCTCTTGTGTCTCTGGAGCTTGGATAATCCCGACTTGAATAGCTATGGAAATGAAAACTAAAGTATTTTTTCCGGTAGTGAAGTGCAGGAGCTCCTCATAACAGCTCACAGCCATATGCTCCAGCAAAGTCCTAATGCAGCAGCAGACGACACCCTACCACCAGTGGAGGAGACGTAGTGTAACATCTAATTAGACTTGGCTGACAAGTCATAGAATACTGAACTTCAAAAGGTGGTGTAGCCACTAGCATCTTAAACTTAGGTTGCAGAAACCTGAGTTAACATCTCTGATTAGCATTTAGCTTTAAATAAGAAATACAACCAATTCTACAATTACTTGCCACAATTTAAATGGCTAGCATTAAGTACAAATTCAATTAAAATAGCCGGCCACTTTGATTCTCCTCATTCTTCCTTTATGCAGATAACAAATTGTTCATAAACAGTAAATGCCAAAAGCCTCATTATCTCATTGATTTGCCAGAACAAATCAATTGTCTGGTTGTCCAGACAGATGGGACACGCCCAGTCCAAAAAATGTCCCAGAGATGTGCTCCCCTTACACCCTTTCCATTAAATCACTGCTTCTGCAATCAAAATGCATTAAGTTCAATAATTAAGTTCCTTGATCTGAAAAATATCCAACAGGGTTTGATTTTACCTGTCTTTAGTACTGTAACCATCATCTCTTGGAGACAAATAGACATCTCTTCGTGATGGCAGTGGTTCTCTGCGTGGCGGTCCTCCATAACTGTCTCTACCACGTGAAAGGGGTGCTTAAGTAATCAAGCAGAAAATGAAATATTTTTGAAATAAAGCCTTCTGAAAACAAGGTATTAGTAAAGAAAGTTGTTCCTACCTTGAGATAAGACCACACCATACTGGATCAAACTTTTCTGTGGTGGTTTAAATTCAATAAAACCTCTATCAGCAAGATGAAGAGATAGCAAAGTCCTACATTATACTGAAAGTAAAGTTGCTTTCAGTTCTTCTAAACAGAGGCCTAGTCAAACTAAGCATACATTGACAAGGGCTGACTAGTGAGTATTTAGCCCATATTCTACAATTCAAGAATCCTTTTCAAATGTGTTGCATACGACCCACATGTGGAGATATGCTGAACACCGCAGTCATCCAGCATAACTAAGGAGTGTCAATTCACACCTCTTAATCCAGCAAGGGATATCTGCCCTAACACAGAGACACTAGCGGGGACTTGCTCCCAACTTAGCACTGCTGGAGGGTCCTGGAAGCAGCACAACTACCTTGCTATTTCTGAGTACCAGTAAAACTCAGCACAGTTGTAAAAGCCTTTCTCCAACCACCACAAATTTGTGGATCCATGCAATGGACAATAAAAAAATACTTTATTACATTTACATGCTGTTTGGCAACAAAGTGATAAAAAAAAATTACCTCTGCCTCCCATTCCACTACTGCTACGAACAGGTCCAGAAGGAGCAGGTCTTTTAGGTGGTGGGCCACCGCTACGTGGGGGTGGACCCCTTTTCATCGGTAGAGGGCCTCTAGAAGAACCTAAAACAGCAGCAATGTGTCAGGTAGATAACAGAAACAGGATTCCTCAGACAGATCTGCCTCACTGGGAGCACAATGTACTACTGTGGCAGTACCCATGATGCACACAGAATATACGTGCACTGTCCCTTACAAGAAAGAATGTCATTTGGAACAGAACTGATTCTCAGCAGCTGTTTCCAATAATTTGAACTACTATGATTTTATTGTTCTATTTTAATGAACTTGTTGTTTATTTATTTGCTGCTGTGTTTGTTATTACAGGGATTGCAATACTTGTTTTTTAATGTTACTATGAATTTTGTGACCCCCTTTGAGCTCAACATTTGTTGTGGGAAAAGTAGAAGACAAATATCAATCAAATCAAACCTTCGATTCTAAAATTTGGAGTTCAACAAAGCAAGACCATGGACTACAAAAGATTCAAATTGCTATTTACTGTTTAATCTCAAAACAGCAAATAATGCAGGACAGCTATAAACAGCAAAAATCGCTGCCAATAGCTTATACGCAAATACTAAGAAACTCACCTTTGTTTAAGACATTAAAAAAACCAACTGTGTGGAGCAGTATAAACTGTTTCAACATCAAAAAACATCAAAACACTGAGGAACAACATCAAAACACCGATTGAATAACTTTTGCCTAAGCTTGCAAAATTTCAGTGAAGGCTTATCACCAATTTGCTTAACATGAGATTAACCCCTGGACCAATTTCCAAAATACACCTCAATGTTTTAAGCAAGCCTACAAGTTCGCTCGCTTCATCTCTATACCTGAGTACATCAAACACAAGAACAGCATTCATCCTGTGAAATAGCAGGACGGTAATCTTTTTCCAAACTTCCAAAAAGGGTAAAATAACCACCAGAAATTCATCATTTGTATTATGTCTAGAGCTGGGTGATATATTGGTAAATTATCTGAAGCAGTATCTGTTTCAGATATTTTGAGGGGCTTCTTGCCCCTCAGCCAAGCAGTTTAAGGCAATATGGGGCCTTACTTAGCTGCAGGGCATTGAATATGTATCTAGGCTGTTTATTCCTCTCCTAAGGTGGAGAAAAGCAGCAGCTGACATATATCATGATGTTTGGAATGTATCAGTATATCACAATATTTAGCTGCTGATATACAGTGGTACCTTGGGTTACAGACGCTTCAGGTTACACACTCCGCTAACCCAGAAATAGTGCTTCAGCTTAAGAACTTTGCTTCAGGACCAGAACAAAAATTGTGCTCCGGAGGCGCCGCAGCAGCAGGAGGCTCCATTAGCTAAAGTGGTGCTTCAGGTTAAGAACAGTTTCAGGTTAAGAACGGACCTCCGGAACGAATTAAGTACTTAACCCGAGGTACCACTGTATAAGAATGTTGAAAACCAGGTATTGCACAGTCCTAATTGTGTCTTGATTTTGAGAGTAAGCTGTAAACCAGCATTCTCTATGCAGTGGCTTGTATGTTGCACAATTACACATGGGAAAACACACATACCCAAATAACTCCCTCTTGAAGGAGGACCCCGTGTTCCACTTCCACCTCTTCCGCCTCTAAAACCTCTTGGAGGACCTCTGCTCCTTGGAGGGGGAGGGGGCCCACGTCTACCAGTTTCAAACGATGGCTTGGTAGCTTGTTCAACTTTAATTGATCTTCCGTCTAAAGACTGAACAAAGGAATCTAACTCAGCATTAATTGCAAATGTTTTTTGTAGGACAGAGTGCCTTAGTTCTTATCCCTGCTCTGGTTTCTGGCAAATACATTTGGTTTGGTATTATGCAGATAAAAAACCTAATTTTAAAAATGAATATATTGTTTTAACCACATTTTGTAGACCACTCAAGGATTTAACCAACCAAGGTCAACTTAAAAATTGAACACCCATATTCTACGGCTACATGCTTTCAGTATGTCAATCTTATTTGTTTACATACAATTCTTCTAGATCTTTAGTTTCCAAGTGTATTCAAACCAAGGTTTTGCCATGATGTGCGTGTTATTAAAAAGTAACAGTCTCTACAGGTATGTTCTAGAAATAACTGATTGAGCCATCACAATCAGGAAAACAATGCTGTATTATTTCGGCAGTTCTTGAGCAGTTTCGTTCTTAATTTAAGAGTAGCCCATAGAATGCCCGTACTAGCATTCTGGAAGAAAATATGCCATCAGGCTTTATTTGTCTTAAAGCTAACCCTTAACATCCTTAAACAAATTCCCTTAGCTTCCCTAAATGCTATTACCCAAGCATTCACTCCATTATAACACATCACTGAACTTGTCTCATTAACTGAATAAAAGCAACTCTGTCAACCAATCAATCCAATCACCCTCAGCTTGACACTCTGCAATTAACACATTAGTTACTACCTTTCCATTCATATCTCTGGCAGCATCCTTAGCATCTGCTGGACTCTCGAAGGTAACAAAAGCAAACCCTCTTGATTTGTTGGTTTCACGGTCTTTCATAAGGAGAACTGAAGAAAGACAAAAGTGTTATTCCACTTTCATCATAGAATGATGTATCCCAAATTGTACACAAGCCTGCTCAGAACTTCTTAGAGGACGTATAAGCTCTATCACTTCAACTGATCAAAGCTGTTAAGTTCATCAAAGCAGACCTTTAACTTAATATCATGCCCTAAAAAGGCTGTGTGCTTACCCTCTACTATATGGCCATATTTGCCAAAGACAGATTCAAGAGCCTTCTCATTAGTCTCTGTGTTCAGCCCACCAATGAACAGCTTGCCAGGACGATCTGCTTCAACCATTTTGACACAGTTTGGGATCTGGAACAACACACATTCAACTTGAAATGGGAGAAGCTTGGGTCCTTTGGAAATATTTGACAAAACAACAGGATAATTCCTCAGACAGCAATATGCAGATGTTGAAAAATCTGATTAGGGCTTGATGGTTCTTATCAGCTTGTCCATGCCCTTAGTTGCTAAACAGAAATGGCAGCATCATTTCTGTGGTGACCAAGGGCTTGCTGAAACGCATCTAATTGAGAACAAATATTGACACTACAAACACGGTGCCCCAAAATCCAGAACAATGGCCCTTTAATTACTACCTGCAAGCAAAAGCTCTAATGCAAGAAACTGTTACAATTAAAAAAAAAAAAAAAAAAGCAAACCTAATTTAAGATAAGGAAACATTCACAGGGGAAGAAAATACAACAACTCCCCTATGGTTTTTTAAAACTGAAAAAGGTTGAAAATGCACCACAGTGGTTACTACCAAGGGAGCTGTCTCCCACAGGGATATTTATTTATTTTGCTTTTTGAAAACTTTATTCAAATTGATTAATAACAAAACATTCTTTTGTATGGTATGTCCAAATATACTAATAAAAATCTATTCAAACTTATACAGTTCCTTTCACCATACATTCTTATTCATATACATAAGACTCCCCCATCACTTCCCACTGTATTTACCATTTCTTTTTTCTGTTGTACTAATAGTTGTTACTTTTTTCTTTTTATGTTATCTTATACTTCCTTACATCTTTTCGTATCCATTTGCATTATTTTTTGGTATATTACACAGAAATATCCCACAGGGATATTTAAGTATAGTCCCCCCACCTGATTTTTTTTTCCCCATTAAAAGGAAGGCGGGGAAACTACTTAGCCCCTTTATTGAGACAAGGAATACATTCAGAATTCTATCGATCAGTTCACTAAACAATAATATAAACAAGTAACTTCTGAATATATTAGACCACCACTATGTATGCTTTGCAATGTTTCTATACTCCACCATCACAACATTATTGGCTAAAGGCTCAGTGAGGAACTTTCAGGATTTAAAAAAACTCTGTTCAACAAGGTCCAACACAGTAAGCTGATTGGTACATCCAGCTCAGTATTGTCTGCTCTCCAGGGTTCCAGGGGTCTTTGCCAGTCCTGCCTAGAGATGCTGGGGACAGGACCGGAGACCTCCTACCTGCCAAGCAGATTCTCCACCACTGAGCTACAGCCCTTCCCCCAAACTTGCACTTGAGGCGTTTGCTCTCCCCTCCTCCATCCTACACCTTTTAAAATTTATTTTTAGACTCTTAAGCCCAAGGACAGCGGCTGCCACCAGAGATTTATGCTTTTATAGTAGTGATTTTATAAGCCGCTCTCAGAGCCTTTCTTGGCTACAATAGAGAGGGGGGAGGGAAACTCGGAAATTAAAGAAAAGCAAGCAACTGAATATACCCAAAATGACAAAAGGCCACATTTAGGTAACCCTGCGGCCGCGCATGCGCGACGCTGAGACCGCCAAGAATAGGGGAGGGGGTGAAAGCGCATTCCATTAAGACGCAAGAAAAGAACGAGTCGCGCCTGCGCAGTCGCGGTTTCCAGCGCCCACCCGGCGCCCTCGCGCGCAATGCGCACTTCGGAGAAAGGGGAGGGGGCCACAAAGGAGGGGCTGAAGGCGACCGCAAAATGGCGGCTTTGGCGACCCTCCCTCCCTCCCTCCCAGCCCAGCCCCACTTCCCCTCCCCCTCCGGCTCACTTTCCCCTCAGGGCTGGCCCAAGGCGGCAATCGGCCCCCGCCCGCCCCTCCCTCACGGTTTAAAATGGCGCCTCCGTATGAATGAGAGGAACGGGCGTTGAGAAGGCGTGTGCGGAATCAAAAAGGAATAAACGGGAGATCGCAGAAGGCGAATCTCCCCCCCACCCTCACTGCCGCCGGTGTAAGCAATCGGTGTGTGTAGGAGGTGGACAGTAAAGCGCGGGCGATTCGAAAGGCGTGCGCGCGTGCGCTTCTCTCTCGCCCCCCCCCCCCCCGCGCGAGCTTACCTCCAAACCGCCAGCAGATCAGCAACGGCGCACTGAGAAGGAACAAAGGAGCCGAGGGCCCTTATATATATCTGACGTCAGCACATTCGTCTCGAGGCCAGAAAGCCCGGATGTAGGCGTGAAAAGAAGGGGCGGGGCAAGCAGGGACACACCAGGCAAGAGAGGCGTGGCCTTTTCAGATAGGAGGAGGGCCGCTTGCTCTGGCGAACCGTTGGTGGGTGGGTGTGTTGCAGCTTGCTCTGGAGAACTGTTGGGGTGTGTGCATAAGAAAGAAAGAAAAAGAAAGAAAGAAAGAAAGAAAGAAAGAAAGAAAGAAAGAGGGCTCAATCAGCACAAGAATACAGTATGTTGTCATAAGAGAAGCGCTGATCAGAGAGGGGAGTTAATAAATGAACCTCTCAGTGCTGCGTATTTCTATGCTAACAAAGAATACATCTTTTTACTTGTATCTTTTACTTCTGTATCGCTGTAATACCACTAAAGAACGTAGCTGAGGAATGCAACTGTGGACTCTATCAAATGTATTGCCCTTTTGTATCTTTCTAAAAGGTGTTTTCTTACACTAGGAGATGTAACTAGAATAGAAAAATGTAACTGGAAGAATGTAGCCAAAATATTTTCTATTCTGTCTGACTTTCCATTGCCGTATACTTGATCTGTCAATATTCTGCCGTTCACAAACTGTCAAAATACCTTCAAGCGCCACAGCACCACCTACTGGGTCTACAAATGACATCGCGAATACACACAAAATGCAACATAAAATCAGTTTAATTAATAAAAGTATGCAGAGCAGAACTTCACACCAGCACAGATAATCATGCAGAAACAGGACTTCACATATGCACACCCCTTGGACTTATGCCCAGGTCTACAAACGGACAACAATTTCCTTGACTATGACACTGTAGACTGCGGGGGCAAGTCAAACATGGATTGAATGGGGGAATTTGACTACTGTCAGCCTGAGTTACGAGCCTTGCTCAGACACTCACTGACACCCCAGCTCCAAGGAACTCAATATTGGGAACTTTTTATACGAGACAGACATTACATCCGCCTGGGTACTGCCATTTTTACCCTGGATAATCAACAAAATCGCCTGCGATGTACGAACGGTAGCTACTTCCTTTACAGCCAAGGGGAAGTTACCAAGCACCCAAACTGGACAGAGGTGGACAATGCGGGAGCTGTTTACATCTACACAGATTCCAACCACCCCCCAGAGAACTTAATTTTGGGGTTCCAATGCCTTTGAATGGACTCTCAGCCCCAGAAAACCCACCTACAAGGACTTTTCCTACGGCAATGTTGTTGCCTCTGGGACATTGGAGTAACCAACAACTGGGAAGGGCCAGAATACCTGGAAGGCTGGCTTCACTCTGCAGGGGCTGCACAAAACTCCGAGTGGACCACACCGGGCCTCAGAGGTGCGGGGGGTTGCCAAGGACATTAGACTTCTGAAAACCAATGACCCTCTGCATCTCCTAGGCACTGCACTTTGGCCCAACCCCTTTGTACCCGGAGCAATATCTTCTTTGCTCCTGGGACCAGGAGGAAATACTCAAATGTGGAGCAAGGTGGCCAGAGAAGCTCCCTGCCCCAACTGCTGGATCTCCACGCACACACCAAGTCACCAGAGGCAAGGCCTGCCCTTGGTAGCAGTGGCTGTGACCTTGGACAAATACTCCTCTGGGGACATAACTTCCTGGACCCTGACAGCCCTGAACCTTACCCATCAATACCTGATGGGACCCACAAAAGGGCCCCTCTGCCACCTCTTCGCAGGGGAAGGAACCCCTGTTGGGAAAAGCACCTGTGACATAAACCTTGACATCTTGATCACAGGGCAAGTGACTGTCTCTAACATCACTCAGTCTAGGACTTACGCAGACCTCACCAGTGCATTGAAGGAGGCCATGGGCCAACTGGCAGCCAGATTACCCCAACGCTATGCTTCTCCAAGCCTTTGCTTCCAGAAGTGAGCAATAAGGGGGAAAGAGTCCCAGTACCCTAAGGGGGGAAAGGAGGCATAGATGAAAGGTGGATGAAATAAATTTGACTGGGGGACTTAAGGCAATGTTTCGAATGCCCAGGAAACTCAGCGTACCCGAGAGAGGTCTGGAACTTTGTACAGTGGTACCTCAGGTTACATACGCTTCAGGTTACACACTCCGCTAACCCAGAAATAGTGCTTCAGGTTAAGAACTTTGCTTCAGGATGAGAACAGAAATCGTGCCCTGGCGGCGCAGTGGCAGCAGCAGCGGGAGGTCCCATTAGCTAAAGTGGTGCTTCAGGTTAAGAACATTTTCAGGTTAAGTACGGACCTCCGGAACGAATTAAGTACGCAACCAGAGGTACCACTGTATCCCTGCTGAGGAGTTTTCGGAATATCACTTTGGGCAACGGTTTACCCTCTCTCTATACCATTGTTGAAAACATTGTAAAGACCGTACTGAAGATACTGAACCAGTAAATGTGTGATGTGCATCGCCCGACCCCCCCCCCCACTGCCTCAGTCAGAGGTTGTAAATGAAAACTGAATAAGAGGCTGAAGATTGAGGAAAGAGAAGAACTTAGAGGGGGGGTGCTCAATGTCTTTTTATTTTTTAAAAAAGAAAGGATCTCTCCAGGACTTGGAGGAGACAAACTGCCGGGGGATATATGGGGTTAGATGCAGTCAGATTGTAACCTGAAAATTAGTGATTATTATGTATGTTCTTGGGTATTTAATTATGGGTAGCATTTTCTAAGTGGGGAGATTCAATATAAGAAAACCATCTAGATAAGGAGGAAGGAACATTTAAAAAAGGTACTTAAGAGGAAATTAAGGAAAGGAGTTCAGAGACGTCCGCTGGTGGAAGGGGGAATAGCAGCTAAGAGAACAAATTTATTGAGTTTATTAGGTAACATACGACCCCTAGTGGGGATATATGAAACAACATTTAAAAAACCCACCAACCTAAAGGAAACATGAAACATAAAGGATTAAAAGTATTTAAACAACAACATTTTCAATCAGGAAACAAAACTGGGAAACTGCTGGCTTGGCAATTAAGGAAAAAACAAAGCCAAAATATTATAAATAAAATAAAAGACAATTTACTGAAGCGTCTTAACCTGAAGCGTATGTAACCCGAGGTAGCACTGTATTAGAAACTGCAGTACTACAAAATAATATAAAAACATTGTCTAAAACGTATGAGTTTCTACTAGAATGGCACACAAAAGATGAAGAAATTAAGGATGTTATGACCAAATGGGCAATGGATATAGGACATAATACTGAATATGAAAAATGGTCAAAAGTATGGAATACAGGGTTAAAATTCACAGCATGTACACCATTAAAAGAAAATCTGTTAAAAATGATGTATCTGTGGTACCTCACTCCAACCAAACTAACAAGGATGTATAAAAAAGGAAGTAAAAATTGTTGGAAATGTGGGGTGAAAGAAGGCGGGGTTTTTTCACATGTGGTGGCTATGCGACAAGGTGAAAACGTACTGGGATAACATATATAACGAATTAAAGAAGATCTTCAGATACACGTTTCAGAAAAAACCGGAAGCATTTTTGTTAGGTATGGTTGGAGAAGAAATTGCAAAGAGTGATCAGAAATTGTTATTATACGCAACAACAACAACAGCGAGATTATTGCTAGCACAGGTTTGGAAGCAACAGCAATTGCCAACAGTGGAAGATTGGCAACAGAAGGTAATGCAGTCCACAGAAACAGTTACTGTAATTAACTGGGGAAATTCGACAACAGGGCAATGAAACTTTTCAAAAAGAATGGAAGAAATTTATGGTGTACATAGGAAAGATTTGTATGAAATAGAAAAACCAGCAGAATAGAAATAAACCTCATAATGTCTATCACAAATATTTTTATTGGAACACAAAAAGTACAATGTAATCAATATAACCAAATGTATTTACAAATAGTATATGGATGTTGTTGTTGTTGTTTAGTCATTTAGTCGTGTCCGACTCTTCGTGACCCCATGGACCAGAGCACGCCAGGCACTCCTGTCTTCCACTGCCTTCCGCAGTTTGGTCAGACTCATGTTTGTAGCTTGGAGAACACTGTCCAACCATCTCATCCTCTGTCGTCCCAACATCAGGGTCTTTTCCAGGGAGTCTTCTCTTCTCCTGAGGTGGCCAAAGTATTGGAGCCTCAGCTTCACGATCTGTCCTTCCAGTGAGCACTCAGGGCTGATTTCCTTAAGAATGGATACGTTTGATCTTCTTGCAGTCCATGGGACTCTCAAGAGTCTCCTCCAGCACCATAATTCAAAAGCATCAATTCTTCGGCAATCAGCCTTCTTGATGGTCCAGCTCTCACTTCCATACATCACTACTGGGAAAACCATGGCTTTAACTATACGGGACCTTTGTTGGCAAGGTGATGTCTCTGCTTTTTAAGACGCTGTCTAGGTTTGCCATCGCCTCTCTCCCAAGGAGCAGGCGTCTTTTAATTTCGTGACTGCTGTCACTATCTGCAGTGATCATGGAGCCCAAGAAAGTAAAATCTCTCACTGTCTCAATTTCTTCCCCTTCTATTTGCCAGGAGGTGATGGGACCAGTTGCCATGATCTTTGTTTTTTTGATGTTGAGCTTCAGACCATATTTTGCGCTCTCCTCTTTCACCCTCATTAAAAGGTTCTTTAATTCCTCCTCACTTTCTGCCATCAAGGTTGTGTCATCTGCATATCTGAGGTTGTTGATATTTCTTCTGGCAATCTTAATTCCGGCTAGGGATTCATCCAGCCCAGTCTTTCGCATGATGATTTCGCATATACTCCTTTCCCAATTTTGAGCCAATCAGTTGTTCCATATCCAGGTCTAACTGTAGCTTCTTGCCCCGCATACAGATTTCTCAGGAGACAGATGAGGTGATCAGGCACTCCCATTTCTTTAAGAACTTGCCATAGTTTGCTGTGGTCAACACAGTCAAAGCCGTTTGCATAGTCGATGAAGCAGAAGTAGATGTCTTTGTGGAACTCTCTAGCTTTCTCCATAATCCAGCATATGTTTGCAATTTGGTCTCTGGTTCCTCTGCCCCTTCAAAATCCAGTATATGGATAGACAACCACAATATGAAAATAAAAATTGTATGTATAAAAGGGTTTATACACTCATAGACAATTCTCAGACAATTGCGTAATCAGAATAATAACATTTAGAATGGATAAATACAATGTGAAAAATTAGAAGTGACATAAAGAAGCCAGAAGAAGGAAGGAGGGAAGTCAGCTTGCAGGAGCAAACTATAAATGTACAATGTAATACATGTATTTAAAGTATGTAAAACTAATAAAGATTATATTAAAGAAAGAAAGAAATTTATTCAGGAAAGCAACCAAATCACAGAATCTCTGGTGATGGAACTCTTAGAGGTAAGACAGCTCAGCTTACAGAACAGGCTTGCTCTTCATTTTTTGCTTGCGGGTTGGGGCGGAACATGTGCCTTAATTGGTTCAGAATGCTGTACCTATGTGACAGCCCAATCCCTGAACATTATGGGATATTTGAATGCCATACATGAATGAGCGGGAAAACTAACGGACATAAAACATGAAGGGTTGTTGAACTATAATTTACGGGATTGGTTACCAAACTAGGCTGGCTCAGGCAACTCCTTAAATGGATCTTATTTACTGTAGTTGTGGTTGTACTATGTATATTGCTGTTTTGTTGTGCTGCACACTGTCTAAATCAGGCATAGGCAAACTCGGCCCTCCAGGTGTTTTTTGAGACTACAATTCCCATCATCCCTGACCACTGGTCCTGTTAGCTAGGGATGATGGGAGTTGTAGTCCCAAAACATCTGGAGGGCTGAGTTTGCCTGGTCTAAATCCATGTTGCACTCTTGTGCTGTACTGCCCAACACCCTGGTTGTAGTGCCTTAGCCTTTAGAGCTTACTCCCGTTCCCCGACCGCAGCCACCTTCCTTGAATATGTGCAGATGCAACACCTGGGTGAGGGAGAATATGTGATTAGAGAACGTTAGTGGTGCGGAGAAAGGATTTGCGGTTCTTTCAGAACCTTAAGCAAATCTATCTCCGAAAGGGCAGCTGTTACGGAATTACTGGCGGGGGGGGGGCACACAAGCGAGATCCCAGTTCCGTTTCGGGTCTTACCATACCCAGAAAACCCTCCACACACACTTAGGGCATGAGGCAATGAGCTCAAGAAAGCCCTTTACATAGATCGTCGCACCAAGCATAACATATATTTTGTTAATAAAGACTCGGCTTCCTTCTTATACTTGAAACCTGTACCAATACAAACAAAGGCTTGTGAATGAACTCTGTATTTGCATGTTACCACATGAGGACCAATGAGGAGTGTTGAAATTTGACAGTCAGCCAATAGCGTGTAAGCAAATAGCGGCCTCTAGTGGACAGACACGTTTCCCTCATAAACTGCCTTTCTCTTACCATTCTGCAAGGTAGCTCAGCTCGAGCTTTTGCCCGCTTGAGTAAACAGCTGAGCGGCCGCCTGCTGCAAGAACAATGGACTTATTATATTAAAAACCCATTACCTGCTTTCGATAGCTCAAAAACTGTTACATTGTTAGGCAATGAAAGGTCTGTAGGCAATGAGACAGTTCAACGCATCATCAGAGATCTACAGCATCTCCTAGACAATGACAGTTCTCTTTCTCAAGCTCTGGGAGGAAGACCTTTCATTGCCTACAGACAGCCACCCAATCTTAAAGCACTCCTCACCCACAATAATACAGCAACCAGACTTAACACTGGTACCAGAGCCTGCAATAAACCCAGATGCCAACTTTGCTGCCACATACACCCGGACAACACCATTACTGGCCCCAACAACATCAAACATACCATCTCAGGACTATTTAATTGCTCATCTTCTAACATTGTAAAGGTAAAGGTAAAGGTACCCCTGCCCGTACGGGCCAGTCTTGCCAGACTCTAGGGTTGTGCGCCCATCTCACTCAAGAGGCCGGGGGCCAGCGCTGTCCAGAGACACTTCCGGGTCACGTGGCCAGCGTGACATTGCTGCTCTGGCGAGCCAGAGCCGCACACGGAAACGCCGTTTACCTTCCCGCTAGTAAGCGGTCCCTATTTATCTACTTGCACCCGGGAGTGCTTTCGAACTGCTAGGTTGGCAGGCGCTGGGACAGAACAACGGGAGCGCACCCCGCCGCGGGGATTTGAACTGCCGACCTTTCGATCAGCAAGCCCTAGGCGCTGAGGCTTTTACCCACAGCGCCACCCACGTCCCTCTAACATTGTATATGCCATCAAATGCCAGCAGTGCCCTTCAGCTCTCTATATTGGACAAACAGGACAAATCCTACGCCAAAGGATAAATGGGCATAAATCTGACATCAGGAATCACAAGACAGAGAAACCAGTAGGAGAACACTTCAGTCTCCCAGGACATTCTATACAAGATCTCAAAGTAGCTGTCTTATTACAAAAATAAATAAATTCAGGAATAGACTGGAAAGAGAAGTTGCTGAATTGCAACTTATTACCAAACTTAAAACCATGGAGAGACCTGGTCTGAATAGAGACATTGGATTCTTATCTCATTATACATATATACACATACATTATACATATATAAAGCTATTTTTAGCCATCTCACCCCTTGCTTATTCCTGTAAAACCAATTGCAGACGTTAACAGTCATCAACAGGTTTACCACACCTATCAGCCAATCACCCATTCCCACCACCCTTCTGAATAATACCCCTCCCCACCCTCTCACTATATATAAGCGTCTGGTGACTTCTGTTTCAGTGTATCTGAAGAAGTGTGCATGCACATGAAAGCTCATACCAATAACAAACTTAGTTGGTCTGTAAGGTGCTACCAGAAGGAATCCATCCCCTTGATCATTGCCCTTTTCTGAGCCTTTTCCAGCTCTACAATATCCTTTTTGAGGTGAGGCAACCAGAACTATAACAGTTCTGTGCAGAACTATGCAGTTACACCAGAGGTTTTCTACCTTCTTTGAGTCCGCAGCTCCCTTGACCAACTACATTCTTTCTGCTGCACCCCTGTGGGGCTCAGGAGCCCAGTTCTGTCACCCCTTGCCTGAAGAGCTGGCAGCCTCTCACCCTTTATTGAACACCCTCCCTTGTGGAGCCTTGTCTCCTCTCCCCTCTCCTTGGGAGTCCTCTGGGCAGCTGCTGCTGCCACCCCAGTCTCTGAGCTGCCCCCTCCCCCAAGAGAGGTGTCCCCAGCGATTTGGGACTTGTCTGTCCATTCCCAACAGCAAGGGCTGGTGGACTAGCTGGCTTGGCTCCCTCGCCTGCTTGCTTACTCCAAGGCCACCTCAGCTCCTGGCAACCAGCACCCCCTGGCCAGCCCCAGAGACACCATTCACCTGCGGAACTTGTAGCCAGGGCTGCTGCAATAAACAGCTGTGCAAGCCTTTGGGAAGCAGAGATGTGAGAGGGCATCAGAGGAGGGAGCGAAGGAAAGAGGGACAAAGACTAGTGTTGCCCACAGCACCCCTGACCATCCTTCAAGGTGCCCCAGGGTGCCACGGCACACTGGTTGAAAACCACTGAGTTACACCGTAGTTTTGTATGGAGGAGGAAGCTGAAACTCCTCTCCCCTAAGTAAGACGACAGGATGATGGGGGCTAGCTGAGACCAGATTGAAATTAATGGGGAATTGCCCCATTTTCCTTAATGGACTAGTCTTCACTGGCTGGCAGGTATATATTAGTATCATTCCCCCACCCCAGAATAGAATTGTAGAGTTAGAAGAGGCCAATTTAGTTCAGGGGTCGGAAAGGTTTACCGGCCGTGGGCCAGATCACTCCCACGGAGATTGTCCGTGGGCCGGACTGGCGCAGTGAGATGCCGGAAATCGCATATGTGCAGAAGTGATTTTCGGTGCCTGGACATGCACAGACGTGATTTTCAGTACCTGTGTGTGCGTAGATGCGATTTCCTGCGCCGCTCAGTGAGTTTAGTGCAGCATGCAGGGGATTCGCCAAGTGGGTGGCTCGGTTCGGGGGCAGTTTGGGGGCCGGTAAAACAGTCTTCGTGGGCCGCATCCGTCCCATAGGCCGCACGTTGCCGACCTCTGATCTAGTTCATCTAGTCCAACTAGATGTTTGCATATATAAGTACATGTGGCATGTAGTGAGAAACCTGCAAGCACAAAGTACTATCCTGTCCAGTAGTTACCAGCAACTGATACTGAGAATCACCGTCCAGACTAAAGCTGTGGTCTGATATCCATTTACTAAGGAGTAAGCCCAAACTGAATGGGATTTGCTGCTAAGTAGACATGACTAGGATTGCAGTACCTCACATTCCTTTTAGCATCTTAATAACATCCACATCACCAGATGCCTCGAGTTGGTTCCTAATTCTTAATTTCATACAGCCCAGTCCTGTGAATCCTTAGGTCTGTACTCACAAAGGATAAGGCTACCAATTTCTACCAGCCATGAAGGCTATGCTCTGCCTCCACTGTTGGAAGCAGTATGCCTCTGAATGCCTGCTGCTGGGCATCAGTGTTAGCAGATCTTGCAGGTTGGGTGAATTGGATTGAAAAGATTGCTTACTCTGGAATTCAAAGGATTTATTCACGCAGGAACTATTTGCAGGATGAGTGGAGATGAGAGAGAGATGGCAGACATCTTGCCTCAACAAACTGGGAGAGAACAACAAACAATAAATGGGTCCACTTTTTGGGGTGGTATTCACTTAAACGAAGCAAAGACTACAAACAAATGCTGGCTAGATTGCAAGACAAACAGTGCCCTTGTGGGGCTTCGAGTAGCACATGTGTAAACTAGAATGTGTTTGCTTTTCTTCAACACTCACAAGTGTGTGTGTGCTTGTGTGTGGCAAGATGCAGTCCAAATAAGATTGATTTTAATTGTGGTGTGGGAAAGTTTTAAACAAATACTTAACTTTCTCATTATGAGACTGCACATGTCTCTGGGGGTAAGCCCAATTGAGTGCAGTGGCACTTGCTTCTAGGTAAACATGTGATGTGCCTTTTTTTGGCTAGATAATGTCATGTCAGGCATCTGCTGGTGAGAAGCTCATAAGAACCTCAGATGAGCCTTCTGGATCAGGCCAATGGCCTATCTAGCCCAGCATTCTGTTCTCACAGTGTCCAACTAGGTGCCCTTTATGGGAAACCAGGCAAGATGGGACCTGAGCACAAGAGCACTCAGTGGCAGAGCATAGCCTCCATCATGACTAGTAGCTCCTTTTGGTAAGAGGACTGACTGCCCACCTAGAAATTATTTTATTAACTAAGAGTTATACAGTGGTACCTTGGGTTACATATGCTTCAGGTTACATATGCTTCGGGTTACAGACTCCGCTAACCCAGAAATAGTACCTTGGGTTAAGAACTTTGCTTCAGGATGAGAACAGAAATTGCGCGGTGGCAGCGCGAGGCCCCATTAGCTAAAGTGGTACCTCAGGTTAAGAACGGTTTCAGGTTAAGAACAGACCTCCGGAACAAATTAAGTACTTAACCCGAAGTACCACTGTAAAAGGCAGCAGGTACATTATAAACCACACACACAAAACAAATCAGTCAGGAGCAGATGCTGGATGTTGTCTTGACATGCCTTCTCTTCCTCTCACTTATGGGACAGTTGATGTTAAATGGGCCATAGATACGTATATGCACATACACATCTATGTAAATACAGTAAATACGTACAATTTAAATGTGCCTATTTCTATACAGTATATCTATCACATTTATTTATACTTGCTCCAATAAATTCAGGAAAGAATGCATGGTTCCCCTACATGTATTATTATATATTATATACTATATTTTGACACCTAAGTATTAGCATGTTAATATTTGTGTAAATAATTATACGGTGCGTAATTTTAAATAATTTTGCAATACACACACACACACACACACACACATATCTATATTTATATCTTGTATAAAATTATACCAGTCTGTGCAAAAAAAGAAAGCAAACGTAAGCGGTGTGGGGGTGGGAGGAAGAAAGCTCCTCCCCCTTTCCACCCTTCTCTCGTCGCAAAGGTTTTGGACAAGGAAGGGGGCGGGGCAAGATGCCCTCACCCAAGATGGCGTCGGCGGCGTTGTGTTCTGGTCACGTGTTCACACTCCCCTCCGCTCCTCCTTCTCCTACTCCTCGAGCGCAAGGCGATTGTGACGAGGCCGCCGAGGAAGGCCCGCCCCGCCCGAGCGCTTACTTCCCCCTCCTCCTGCGCGTGCGCTCTCTCCACCCCGGCTGGGCTTCCCTTTCCCCTCAGTGCCTAGCAAAAGAGCGGTGGTCGCCGGCCGGTGGTCGCGGGAAACAGCCGGAGCCGCCACGATGAGGAGCAGAGCGCCGCCGCCGCCGCCTCTGCCTCTGGTTGTTCTGCTCCTGGGGGGCTGGGCGTCCCTGTGCGGCGCCTTCTACCTGCCGGGCTTGGCTCCTGTCAGCTTCTGCGACGAGGGAGGCGAGAAAGCCGGATGCAAGGTATGTGGGAGAGAGGGAGGGGGGTCGAGAGGAGGAGCCCCTTCCTCGGGGTGGGGGAGGGGGGCACACACCGAGCCCCTCCCCTTCCCCCAGGTGTACACCCCCTCTTAAGCTTTTCTCCTGGGTGGGAAGAACCCAAATAATTCATACCTAGTAGTAGTAGTAAATTCATGTGTATATATGTTCCTCTATAATATATTCATTTTCCCTGACAAGGGGCTCAAGGCATCTTACCGATAAAAGCAGAAACAGATGAGAACCTAGGAGGAAACGATGGTTGTTGTTTTTTTAATCATTAAATACCGATAGAACGAGCATTTAAATTCACACGCACACATTGGGAGCTTGACTGGCAGAGCTTTTCCGGGTAGTGCAGGACCCCTTTTTTTACCCAGTCTGGTCTGAAGGAGTCGGCAGGAAGGATGGAGTTCTCTCCTGAGGAGTTTGCAAAGCATTTTGAAGGGTGAAATCGCTTTTGCATCCCCCGGGAACTTTGACTCTGCTGTTAGAGCAGATGAATCTCAAGGGGTGTCCAGAGCACCATCCAGTCCTGCTGTGTTGGATGAGTTTCAGTTGGTCAGCCATGGGCAAGGTGCTTGGGTCAGCCAAGGCGACTGCTTGTGCTCTGGGCGCTTGCCCCCATTTGTCCAGCTGTGCCCCTGTGTGTACAAGGACAGCTTAACTTCCGTTGTCTGTCCTCTGCAAACCTCTAGGCTGGATTAATAATAATAATAATAATAATAATTTTATTTATACCCCGCCCTCCCCAGCCAAGGCCGGGCTCAGAGCGGCTTACAAGCAATAATAAAAACAAGATGAATGATTACAACTTAAAAACAAAAGTAAAATACAACATTAAAATAATGGAACATTAAAATATTAAAATGTAGCCTCATCGCAGGAGGAGAAGGAAAAGAAAAAAGAAAGAGAGGGAGGGAGGGAATCAAACTGGCTCCAAGCCAAAGGCCAGGCGGAACAACTCTGTCTTACAGGCCCTGCGGAAAGAAATCAGATCCTGCAGGGCCCTGGTCTCATGAGGCAGAGCGTTCCACCAGGCCGGAGCCAGAGTTGAAAAGGCCCTGGCTCTGGTTGAAGCCAATCTAGCTTCCTTAGGGCCTGGGACCACTAGGGTGTTGTTATTTATGGACCTTGAGGCTCTCCGTGGGGCATAGCAGGAGAGGAGGTCCCGTAGGTACGAGGGTCCTAGGCCGTGGAGGGCTTTAAGGGTCAAAAGCAGCACCTTAAATCTGACCCTGTACTCTATCGGGAGCCAGTGCAGCTTGAAAAGCACTGGGTGAATATGCTCCCATGGCAGAGACCCCGTGAGGAGCCTCGCTGCAGCATTCTGTACCCACTGGAGTTTCTGGGACAGCTTCAAGGGCAGCCCTGCGTAGAGCGAATTACAGTAGTCAAACCTGGAGATGACCGTCGCATGGATCACTGTGGCCAGGTCGGGGCGGGAAAGGTAAGGGACCAACTGCTTGATGCGGCGAAGGTGGAAAAATGTCGCCTTGGCCGTTGCTGTAACTTGTGCCTCCATGGAAAGGGAGGCGTCAAGGATTACACCCAAACTCTTAACGGAAGGCAATGACACTAATTGGGCCCCCGCAAGAGAAGGGAGTTGGTCCCTCATCCCCATGCCATCCCGACCTAGCCATAGGACCTCTGTCTTCGAAGGATTTAGTTTCAATTGGCTCCCACAAAACAATCCACTGTTTACTGATTACTGTAATGCATTATTATTATTATTATTATTATTATTATTATTATTATTGCTGCCCCTGAAGACTGTTCAGAAACTTCAGCTGGTGCAGAATTCATTGGCCAGGTTACTCACTGGGGCAAAACACCTTGAGCATATTACATGAATCCTGGTTCAACTGAACCGGCTGCCAATTACGTAGTTTCTGGGCCCAATTCACCTCTTCCCATGGCATATTAACCAACTGGGACCCTTTGATCATTCTGAGGCCCTTCTCATGTGCATCCTCCATGAGAGGTCAGGAGGGTGGCAAAACAATAATGGGCCTTTTCTGCAGTGGCTCCCTGTTTGAGGAATGCTCTCCTCAGGGAGGCTCACCTGGCACCTTAATTATGTATTTTTAGGCACCTGGTGAAAACACTTCTTTATAAACAGGCCTTTGGCTGATTAACATTCTATGGACTATTAAATGTGCTTGTGGGAGGGGGGTTATTGGTTTGTTGTGCTTGTTTTCTTATGTATTTTGTGTTCTCATTTTGTATATTTGTGTTGTGAGCCAGGCTGTGATCTTTGGATGAAGGGCAGTATACAAATTTAATAAGTAAAATGTATTCAGGGTACATAGGTGTGCACAGTGCTTTACAGAGTGGATAAAAATCAATGATTATTTTTTTTAAATCAGATTTTTAAATTTTAAATGGGATTTTTTAAATTTAAATAGGTTTTTTTTATTTAAATTGGATTTTTAAAAATTTAAATCGGATTTTTAAAATGCTTTGGGAGGAAAAATCTTTCTAAAGATAGTTTTCTATTTAAGTTACATTATAGTCCAAAGGCTATTCATCAGGAAATAAGGATTTGTTTTAAGTTTTTCATGTGTGCGCCAGGCTCCCTAGGGTTGCGCAGAGCTTCCTGATGCCTGGAGAGCGAGAGGGGTCGGTGCGCACCGACTCCTCTGGCTCTCCAGGCTTCAGCGATAGCCTGTATTCGGCCCATAGGACGCACACACATTTCCCCTTCATTTTTGGAGGGGAAAAAGTGAGTCCTATAGGGCGAAAAATACGGTAATTATTACCTCCAAGTGTGGGGGTGGAGCAACTGATAGACTTATCCTGAATTTGTCCAAACCTCTTTTATTGCCTTCCAAGTTGGTGGCCATCGCTGCCTCCCGTGGGAACGAGTTCCATAGTTTAACTGCGTGCTGCGTGAAGAAGCATTTTTATCTATCCTGAATCTTCCGACTTTCAGTGTTATGAGAGAGGAAGAAAGTCCCAGTATAAAAAAAAACTGAGAGAGGCAAAAGTTGTTGAGCTTTTTTAAAGGGGGGGGGGAGGCTAACCATTAACTACGACGCTAACAACTGCACAAAACAATGAAGCCAACTAACTTTGGAAGAAGACTAAAAAGGATCGCACTTACAACATGCCGTAGGGACAGAGCGAGGGGGGCGGGGCGGAAACATTCATTATGCATTGCTTTTAATCCTGCAATCGACCGCTATCACCTGGGCGTCTACCTGTCAATTGGTGCTGACAAGTTGGACATCACTGCTCTATGCCATTCATAATTTTATACACTTCGATCATGTCAGCTCTTGCCTTTTCTCTAAACTAAAAAGTCCCAAAAGTCACCTTCTCTTCATAGGGGAATTGCACTTGGTTGCCCTTTTCTGAACCTAATTTACCTCACACAGCTCTGTTGTTATTATTGCTATTGTTATTTTATTTATCAGTTGCTTCCTGTGAAACATCTCAAAGTGGTTTCACAATGTGGTAAGAACATGTTGCTATGAGTTTGGTTGAGGGGGAGACTTGCCATAACCTCTAGAATAGATCATGGGTAGGCAAACTAAGGCCCGGGGGCCGGATCCGGCCCATGGGTGGTCTGGGAATCAGCGTGTTTTACATGAGTAGAATGTGTCCATTTATTTAAAATGTGTCTCTGGGTTATTTGTGGGGCCTGCCTGGTGTTTTTACATAAGTAGAATGTGTGCTTTTATTTAAAATGCATCTCTGGGTTGTTTGTGGGGCATAGGAATTTGTTCATTTTCCCCGCCCCCAAAATATAGTCTTGCCCCCCACAAGGTCAGTGGACTGAAAAAGTTTGCTGACCCCTGCTCTAGATGCAGTAAAGAGCTAGAATTTGAGCAAACTCATAAGTTCATAAAGGAAGCAAGGTTTGGTTAATTAAAAAGCCAAGCATTTTAGGATCACAAGCCCAGGCAGCTTTACACAGCTAGCTGGGGATAAGCCAAGCACAGCTCTCTCCTGATTGAAGTGCAGAGTGTTTGATGATCGGGACATTTGCAGGGAAACCAAAATGCTTGTTTACAAAGCTTGTACTACTGTATGCTTGTGAAAAATAGACCACTTATAAATGCCATCTCCAACTCCTCAAAAGATTCCATCAACGGTGTCCCTGAAAATTTTTACCCATCACTTGGGAAGACAGGCGAATATCAGTGTACTGGAAGAAGCAAAGATCACCAGTGTTGAAGCAATGATTTTTCAACATTGCTTTTTTGTTGGACTGGTCATGTTGTTTGGATGCCTGATTATCATCTTCCAAAGCAACTACAGTACTCTATTCCAAACTTAAAAATGGAAAGCACAATGCTGGTGGTCAACAAAAGAGGTTTAAAGACACTCTCAAGGCAAATCTAAAGAAATGTAGTATAAATAGCGATAATAGCGAAACACTGGCCTACAAGTGCTCCAGCTGGAGAACAGACTTTACGAAAGATGTCATGGACTTTGAAGACGCTCGAACTCAGGATGAAAGGGAGAAATGTGCTTAGAGGAAGGCATGTTTGGCAAATCCTCACCGTGATCAACTCCTGCCTGGAAACCTATATCACCACTGTGGAAGGACGTGTGGATCCAGAATTGGCCTCCACAGTCAGTTATGGGCTCACTATTAAGATTGTGTTCATGGAAGACAATCTTACTTGGCTAAGGAGTGATTGCCAAAGAAGTAAAAGAAGAAACTGTAAGGTCTGGACTCCCTCCAACTAAACTTGGGTGTAAATATGTGAATGACATATTTCTTAAAGCCAAGACAGCTTGTGCTGTGTCTTGATTCTCAAAGAAACACAGATCCTGTGTGAGTTCTTAGAACCTCCTGGAATCTTGCTACCACTCAGCTGAGAGTGAGGGGTGGTGGCATCCAACTTTTGCAGCAATATATAAAGCAGTTGCATTATATAGAAACTATTTCAGATTCAATATAGGCACTGACTGGGATAACAGCCTCCACTTGGAAGGCTTGTTTTAAGAGGCAAGTAGGTGCCGAAAAAGCAATAGAGAAAGTGCCTATCTGAGATGTAATGGGAGCGAGTTCCAAAAGGGGAGGTGCCACCACACTAAAGGCCTGACTGACATTGCATAGAATAGCCCCCCTGAAAGGATGCTATCTGCAGGATGTCCTCTTTTGCAGAACACAGTGATGGCTTGGGCATGTAAGGGATGAGATGGTCTTTTAGGTATCCTTGTCCCAAGCTGTATGAGACTGTGTACTTCAAAGCCAGCCCTTTGAGCCTTCCCGTGGAGTTGATTATCTGCCAGTGCAATTTTTTCAGCAGCAGCATAACGTGATGGGGATACTCTGCTGCAGAGAGTGAAGGAGCTGCTGCATTTTGCACTGGCTGCAGTTTCCAGGTTGACCTCAAGGGCAGCTCCACATAGAGCACATTGCAGTAATCCAATCTGGAGGTTACCTAGACATGGATGGCAGTGGCCAGGCTGTTAAATGAGAGAGGTAGTGTAGTTGCTGAGAGACTGAATCTGGTACTCCCTAGTTTGTATCTTGTCTCTGCCGTGAAGCCTTGAGGTGGCGTTCCTTAACCATTGCTTGCTTGCTTGCTTTATTTATTTATTTATTTGAAGTGTTTCGCCTTGCTCTTCAGCTGGAGAAATCTTCCAAAGCAGCTTACAAAGATTGATAACAAGGCAGTGCCAGCATTCAGGCTTTCATTGTAAAGGACGCGGCTCAGTAAGAAAAGGGATGGGGGGGGGAGCACACTCAGGTGCTAGTTTTTAGTTACAGAGCTTTTGTAAGGATCAGGTGAAAAGGAGAAACTGTTTAGGGAGAGGAGGAACCAAAAGTTTCAGGTGTCTCAGCAGAATTGGTGGAATGGGCTTCTTTACCTTCTCTCTCCCCCTTACATAGACTAATTTAAGAATTTAAATAATTATTTGTAGCAATCAGTTCTTTAAGGAACTGAATATTTTAATACATATTTTTAAAGCATTGTTACCTACTGTCTTTATGTGTTTTATCTTGTTTTTTGTTACCCACCTCAGAAACTTGGCTGAAGGGCAGCTTATGAATATATGAATAAAAATCCTGGTTCTTCCTTTCATTACTTTCCTTTAATAAGCTACCTGAATTTCCTCTGTATGCTACTGATACAGGAAGCAAGGCTGTATTTGTTTTACTACAGCAATTCAGCGAGAGTAACTGGTTGTGCTGGTACCAGGGGAAAAGGAGCCACGTGACCCCCCCCCCCAAAAAAACCTATTTGAGGTTTCCCCCTCTTTTATTCCCAGGCTACTTCTGGCTTCAGATTTATGCCAATGTAAATTCTGTGCATCATGGTTTCACGAGAGGCATTATATGGTCAGGTGGATTGGAAGACTTCGTTTCAAATTATGTCTCTGCTTTGGGCCCACAAGGAAAATTCTGCTTATAAGAACATCGGAGCACAGCTGGATGGATCAGGCCAATGGCTCATCTAGTCCAGCATTCTGTTCTCATGGTGGCAGACAGGGTGCCTGTAGGAAACCCGCAAGTGGGACCCAAGCACAAGAGCACTCTGCTCCCCTGAGATTCCCAGCAGCTGGTATTCAGAGGCGTAGTCCCTCTGACATGATCCCTGAAGCTCATTAGTCTGTCTGAAATGGGAATGCTTACAAATGACCTGCTAGTTAACTGTGGGAGCGCACAAATAAATACAACAAGATGCTGCTTGTGCAGAAGAACAGGGATGGGGAACCTATGGCTCTCCATATGCTTTTTGGGCTCCCAGTTCCCATCTGACTCAGCCAGCATGGCTGGTAGTGGGAGTCGTAGTCTGGCAGCATCTGAAAGGTCAGAGATTGTCCACCCCTAGCCTAGAATTGTCCATCCTTAGATTGTCCATCCCTAGCCTGGGGTTGTGGTGTGGCTCGGTTGGCTGGTAAAGTATGCACATAGGATAGCATTTCCAACAGTGAGCCTGCCTGGTGCCGCCTCATTTGCCTGCACTGCCTCTCTTTTGTGCATCCATGGAAATAAAGGCACTTATTCCAGCCAGGCATGAGCACTTAAGGAGTGCGTAGCATGGCTTGGGGAGAGTCCCAAGGGCCTGATTGGCTTGGCAGTTTCCTAAGCACTCAGGTATTGGACTTGACTCATTGTGATTGCACACAGAAATAATTAAATTTACTGTCTGATCTAACTGTATTTATTGGGCACAAGATCCACTGATTTCAATAGGATTTGCTTCCTGTTAAACCTGCTTAGAATAACATCATTGTGCAGAAATCCTGAGTACACTTATTAGTGAGTAGGAGTCATTGAACTCAGTGGGATTTACTTCTGAGTAAACATGCTTAGGATTACAGTGTTGGGATAACTTCTTTAGAACTGTTAAGTGTGGAGAATGCTCTAATGTTCTTTAATAACTTTTTAAAAATTCTGTCTTGGATTATTACATTCAACTCAAAATGTCTAAATCAGCTTTTCTGTTCTTCTAGTCAAAAATAGAGCTGTTTGTGAACAGACTGGACTCGGTTGAATCAGTTCTACCGTATGAATATGATGCGTAAGTATATCCAGATACCATTAAGCCAGTGTTTGCATTTCCCCATTAAAAAGTTTTTTTAAGCAAAGTGTCATCTAATTTGCAGAGTGTTCAGATGATTGCTAACTGAATGGTAAAACTTCTTTGGAATAGTTTGCATGGGTAAATGATAGGGGCAGAATTGGCTTTGAGATGATTTAGGGGTCTAGCCAACACCATCTGACAAACGGTGGTTTATGAGTGACCAGAAACCGTGATTTGAAACTATGGTTTTGGCAAACTGTGGTTTAACTTTGCATCCAAACCAACCAACTGTGGTTTGGGATGTTACTCCCTGTCAGAGCCTACTGCTTGGGAAGGTGTTCTCAGTGAAGGTTGGTGAAGAGAGTTAGTACAGAAATCATGATGTGCCTGTACATTAAGGATATACATCATGGTTTGGCATTAGAACTATAATGAATGAAAACCATGTTTTGTGTTGTATCTACAACATAATCCATCAGTTAAAAAACGCTTAGGGCAAGGACGTGGAACCTGCAGCCTCCAATTGCCATCTTTCCCAGCCAGCATAGCCGGTGGTCTGGGATGATGAGAGGTGTAGTCAAAGAACAGCACACCACATGCTTGATTTAGATTAGAACCTAGTTACAAGTGCAATTCTTGTAATGCAGAGTAGAAACAACCTTCTTCTTCTTTGTTTGTTCATAGTTTTGACTTTTGTCAAGATGCAGAAGAAAAAAGGCCTTCAGAAAATCTTGGACAAGTCTTGTTTGGAGAGCGGATAGCATCATCGCCCTACAAGGTTCATGCAACTTTTCAGTATGATTTGGATGACTCTGTGTGTGTGGTGTGTGGCTAAATGCTGAAGGCTTGTTTGTTTTGGTCTGTAGTAGAGATGGGAAGGCCTGAACCCCCCCCCCCAAATGGGGGGAAAACCAGTTCCCCACCCCCCGTTTTTTCCTGAAGCCATTTTCTTGAAGCTGAGGGCCTTCAGGCAGTTCCCTCATTTCGAGAAGCAAAGCTACAGGGAACTAGGCAGAGGGCCTTCTCGGTAGTGGCGCCTGCCTTGTGGAATGCCCTCCCATCAGATGTCAAAGAAATAAACAACTAACTGATATTCAGAAGTTTTTAATGTGTGACATTTTAGTGTATTTTTGGTCTTTGTTGGAAGCCACCCAGAGTGGCTGGGGAAACCCTGCCAGATGGGTGGGGTACAAATAATAAATTATTATTATTATTATTATTATTATTATTATTATTATTATTATTACTTGTTGTACTTTGAGTAGCTTTAGATGTGGCTTTATGTCCCTCATTTTGTGTTTAAAGCTTTTTAAAAAAGTATTTATTTGTATCCTGCCCAGAGAATTTTTTGTTGTGGGGTAACTTCCATGGCCTTCTAATTGTATTTTTTTTTTAAAAAATCAGTTAATTAATTTTGTGTTTTCCTTTTTTAGCTTAGGGATTGAAAACTTGCTTTTGAAAGGGAAAGCAAGGATTCTCTGAAAATACCTATATGGTTGCATGCATTGCACCTGGAATTTGCACAGGGGTGTGTTTGTGTGTTTGGGGGAGCAGGAGGAGGGAAGAGATTTCAATTTGGGAGCAGTGAAGATAAAATAAAACTGCACAGAATTCATAAAGGTGTTTAGATGTTAAATGGCACCTTTTAAGTTAAGGGTTGGTCTAATGATGATTACAAAAGTGTAATTTTGAATGAAAGAAAATGTGTCATTTCCAACTGCATGGAGTAAAAATGTTAAAACACTTCTCTGCTTATATCAGTTTACATTTAAGAAAAACCAACAATGCCAAGTGGCCTGTATGAAGTCTTATGACCCGGAGAATGCAAATGACAAAAACAAGCTGGAATTCTTGAAGAAAGGAATGCGGTTGAATTACCAGCATCACTGGTGAGTCCATAACATTCTGTGAAATCAATAGTCTCTGGAAGGAAGGAATGGAAATTGTCTATCGAGATTTGAAAGATACCCCAAATTTTGTCCAATACTGATTTCATAAAAGAGAGCGAAGTAATTCACATGCAATTCTAAAATGCATTTTAAAAGCAAATGTGACAATAAACTTGAGGGCGTTTCTGACTCTTAACAGAATTATCTGCATGCAATTTTTCTTGTATAGGATTATTGATAACATGCCAGTGACTTGGTGCTACGATTTTGGAGAATTACATAAATTCTGTAATCCAGGATTTCCAGTTGGATGCTTCGTGGCTTCAGATGGCAGAGCTAAAGATTCCTGCACTATAAATGTAAGTGGTCAGGGTGCATTTCCTTAATGTTTTCTGATAAGGTATTAGATATAGACCTCTGGCATTTTTTAGAATCCCGTGAAGGTTGAGATGCAGCACCAAACCTTGGAGCAGTGTCTGAACTCACAGTGTCCTTCAAAACGTGGTCTAGAAGCGGCCACCAAATAACCCTGGAAACCATTGGATGAAGCTGGCTTGCAGAGCAGAGCTTGAACAAAGTGGCTTGGCATTAAAACTGAACAGGAAAACAGTGATTGGGATGTTGCTCTGCCCTCAGTGGCTATTGTGTGGTATAGCGCCTGGGAATTCTCGGGGGAAAGCGAAACAGTAAGACTCTTTAGCATGCTTGCACTTTTTGAACACAAACCATGGCATGAAGTCTAAACTATGCTTAACAAAAGGCAGTCTCTACCACGAAATGTAACAATGGTCACCAGTTTGGATGGCTTTTAAAAGGGATTAGCTAAATTAATGGATTATAAGACTGTCAGTGGCTTCTACTCACAATGACTGCATAGCACCTCCAGAGTACGCTCAGAATGCCAGCTGCTGGGGAGCACACATGGAGAGGATGCTGTTGTGCTCACGTCCTGCTTGCAAATTTCCCATAGACATCTGGTGAGAACAGGATGTTGGACCAGATGGGCCTTTCGTCTTATCTAGCAGAGCTGCTCTTGAATTCTTGTGGCTTGGCGTTGGCTGTGTTTTTGTGTCACACTAAATCATGGTTTAGCAAGATGGGTGGCTTGTCTTTGACATTGACCATAGTTGGGAATAAACTGCAGTTACTTGGTTACGTTACATGATAAGCCAAGATTCAGGAAACCGAAACTATACATTGCAAAAATCACCTTCCTTGTCATGGGTGGAGTAGGAGGGGGAGTGTATGCGCCCAAGCTTCACAGCGGCTCTTTCCTCCTCGTGCATGCTGCACTAATCTTGTTTGCCTCCCCACCACTGGCATGTGGCCCTTGGAATATTGCCCATGATAGAATGTGGCCCTCAGACTGAAAAAGTTCCCCCACCCCTGCACTAAATGGTGGTTTAGCTGGTTGTGCAAATGTTATGCCTGAGACATGCCTTGTCGGTACGTGCAAAAACTCCTGCTGAACAATTAAGAAGATATATGATGGGGGAAGGAAATACAAAATGTGTGTCATGAAGGATGAGTCTGAGCATGTTTATTTGGACTGGTTGCCAGCTGTGTATTGAAGGGCTCAGTTGATTATCACTTGCTGACTCTTGATTTTGATTGAATTTTTGGCCCTCTAAACATAGCCAAAATTAAATAATCAATGAGAGCCTTTAATTAAAGAGAATTAAAAATAAATGTAGGCTACAGATTACAAGATAAAGATAAAGAAAGTAGACAAGAGAATATCAGCATCTGTAACTCAGCTGGGAATGACAATAACTCACTGGTAGAGCATCTGTTTCACATGCAGACAGTCACAGGTTCGATCCCTCATATCTCCAGATAAGGTTGGTAGAGACTGCTGCCTGAAACCCTGGTGACCTGCTGCCAGCCAGTGTAGGCAGTGCTGAGTTAGATGGACCCAATGGTCTGACTCTGTATAAGGCAGTTTCCCATGTTCCTATCACGATCATTACTATCGCATTTAAGAATTGCTTCCTATGAAGGACCTCAAAGCAATTTACAGTACAGTGGTACCTCGGTTTACGAACTTAATCCATTCCGGAAGTTGATTCTTAAACTGAAACTGTTCTTAAACCGAGGCATGCTTTCCTTAATGAGGCCTCCCACCCCTGGTGCCCTTCTTCTGTTCGGCTTCCATTCTTAGACGGAGGTAAAGTTCGCAAACCGGGACACTATTTCCGGTTTTGCGGAGTTCGTAAACCGAATTGTTCGTAAACAGGGCTGTTCTTAAACCGAGGTACCACTGTGCTGTAAAATCATGTAAAACAGTTACATATATAAAATAATTTTTTTTTTTTTGCATATAATAGTTAAACAATAATGTAAAATCAGTTTCAAATCTGACAGAGATGCCAACTGAGATAACAAAACTCCACTTAGAAGGCTTGGTGAAAGAGGTAAGTCCTCAACAAGCACCTCAAAGACAACAGAGACAGCATCTAGAATCATAGAATTATAGAATCATAGAGTTGGAAGAGACCACAAGGGCCATATGCAATGGGAAAAAGGCCCAAAGGGTAGGCGTCACCACATAATAGGCCCATTAACAATATGGTACAGAACAGACCTCCTGATAAGATGGTAGCTGCAGGATTCCCTCTCCTGCAACACAGGGTTTGATTGGGGTCTATATGGAATGAGATGATCTGTTAGGTGTTCAAAGCTCGCTCCGTCATGGAACCAAAACCACCCTTTGCTAGTCTGGTGCCCTCTGGATATTGGCATCAGCTGCAGCCAACATGACAGATACCTAAAACATCTGTCTAAAACTGCCAGAGGGTCTCTGGTTGACCTAAAATATCTGAGCAGAGCTACATTTCACTTTCCCAGCACTTTCACTTGGGAACAGTTTGGCCGTAAAATAGAAAAGCAGTTTTGATTCCATGGCTAGCTCAGATGCTGTGTTGTTTGCTCCTGTGTGTTGTTCTGCCCATCCCAGAGTATGCATTATGTGCCCACAAGTAATGTGAGAATTAGGCGATGATGGTTCAGGTCTTGCAGAAGAATTCTCAGTAGGTATTGCTGGGCATTGGAATATCTACAGGAAGAAAGGGCTGTTTAATGTCTCTTTGTACAGTGGCAAATTTCATTGGCTATAAAGATATTATTGCATGTTATTATTATTATTAACAAGGCATAGGACCAAGAAAGCAATCAATGATGGTCACAGGGGAACACATTGATGGGGATGTATACTAAAAGTTTAATTTGCAAGGATAGTTGAGTGCATTTTTATTTCCTTTGCTTTGGAGCTGCGTCCATGAAAAGTAAACAGCAGATAACCAGCGTCAAGTAGTGAGAGTGTAATTAAATATATTTGTCGGTAGGTTTTCAGAGATTGAGAGACTCATTCTCCAAAGTAGGTTTTTATAATAATAATAATAATAATAATAATAATAATAAATAATAATAAAAAATAAAAGTACAGTGGTACCTCGGGTTACATACGCTGCTTCAGGTTACAGACTCCGCTAACCCAGAAATAGTACCTTGGGTTAAGAACTTTGCTTCAGGGTGAGAACAGAAATCGCGCGGCAGCAGCGGGAGGCCCCATTAGCTAAAGTGGTGCTTCAGGTTAAGAACAGTTTCAGGTTAAGAACGGACCTCCGGAACGAATGAAGTACGTAACCAGAGGTATCACTGTACTTGAAGCAGCTTTCTGAAATTGTCATTTCTCTTCCTAAAGTTTCTACAGAAGACTTCCCAGAGTCATCAGCTTTATTGCATTAGCCTGGAAAAGGCCATTGTTCTCTTAGAGGAACTGCAGCCACTATTCCAAAGCCCACCCTTTATATGCCAGAAACAAAGGGCTGCTTTACATATTGCATTGGAAATTAACAGTGTGTGTTATTGGGTAAGGCTGGAGGTGCATGAAAAAGTAGAGCCTGAACAGTTGAATGGAGGAGAAGAGTGTAGAGTGAATGAAATGGGTAGTGCTTCCTAGAAAAGCATCTGTGTTTCCGGAACTTGTTTCTGATTTCCTTGAACCTTCAGTGCGACTCCAAAGGTTGGATCTATCCACACAAGATACAGACACAAGATACACCACACATTTAAAGCGCATGACTGTTTCTGAAGCATCCTGGAAACTATAGTTTGTTCTGGGTGCTGGGAATTGTAGCTCCATGAGGGGTGAATTCCTAAAATTCTTGGGATTCTTCTTTTTTATTAAAAAAATTAAGCTGTATTTAAAAATTTGAATAAATAATACTGAAAATAATAATAAATCCTTTTTAGGCATTTAATGGCTCTATTTCTCTCCCCCACACCCCCAGTCTGAGTTCAACAAGAAGAATACCTACTATCTTTTCAACCACGTTGATATTACGATCACGTACCACAGTGCGCAGAATGAGAACTGGCTCGGAGCTCGCCTGGTTACAGCTCGCTTGGAACCCAAAAGGTAACTGCTGGGCACTTGACAATTTACGGCGTGTCAGTTCACAGGCAGATACTATTCGTACTGAGTTCCGTTTTGGTTACCTGCTCTATTTGGTGTTGGGGTGCTAAGCAGAACAAGACGCCTGCAACATGCACCTGCTTTCTTATGCAGTCGCGACCTTTCGCAGGTGGGGAATAATAAAGAAATGGAGAGTAGGGGAAGCCCACAGTTCCCTGATTTCCATTTATTTATTTTTCCTTCAAGCCTTTGCATTCACAGAGTCTACTCAGGCTTTAAGGAGGCGGCGAGAGGTCCCTCGGAGCATTCCACTTTTTGTGCTCCTGCATTGTTCTTTACCCATATATATGTTTGCTTTCCCGCTTATGCTGGATACTTAATCTGTTAAAATCTGTCCTTAAGGAAGTGCAGACTCAAAACACTCTTCATCCTGTTCAAATCTGCTCAATGGATGTACGATTTGAATTTACCGTACAGTGGTGGTTCTTAAAACTGTGATCTGTGGACCACTGTTGGACCCTCAATGTTGTTCAGGTGGTCTGTGCTGTGCCTGTGGATTTGTGGTTGAAGGTGGGAGACAGCACATTCATTAGAGAATTATGGAATTGTAGAGTTGGAAGGGATCCCAAGGTTCTTCTACGCCAACCCCCTGCAATCTCCGCTAAAGCATCCATGACAGCTGGCCATCGAACCTCTGCTTAAAAACTTCCAAAGAAGGAAAGTCCACATTCTCCCGAGGGAGACCATGCTGCTGTCCAACAGCTGTTGCTGTCAGAAAATTCTTCCTGGATGTTTAGTTGCAATCTTCTTACTTGTAGCTTGAAGCCTTTGGATTGGGTCCCACCCTCCGAGCTTGCTCTGTTTTCTGTGTGACCGTCCTTTAGATGTTGGAAGATGGTAATCATATCTCTTCTTAGTATTCTCTTATCCAGGCTAAACATACCAAATTCCCTCAACCGTTTCTCATACATAAGGCTTGGTTTCCAGACCCTCAATCATCTTGTTTGCCCAGCTTGTCAGTATCTGTAAACTGAAGTGCCCAGAACAGGATATAGCACTCCAGTTGTGGTCTAACCAATGCAGAATAGAGCAGTATATTGATCTGGATGCTATACTTGTGTTGATGCAGCCTAGAAGAGCATTAGCTTTTCTTGCTGCTTTTTTTAAAAAAAACAAAACTGGAATTTTATTTACAACATAACACAACCCCTCACCGCCCAAACACATTAAACATGAACATAACATACAGTGAACATAACATACAACAATACAAACAATCAAATAGAAGACTTACTTTATCCTGTATCTGGCCTCCTTATTTACTTCTTATAAACTGTGTCCTTTATGAATAATTATTAAGTTTTTTCTAGTTATAACTTTAAATATCCACAAAGTTTCCTGCAGACTTTAATCAAAACAAATCTAGGTATGTATTTTAGGGCACTGTTTTGTGAATTGTTCTCTGCATTTCCCCCTTGCTTTTTGAAACTTTTGTCTAGTGTGATCTCTAGTGTGGTCTCTGTTAATCTAGACAGTTCAATATACTCTAACAGTTTATTCCTTTTTTGTTGGCACAGTTTCTTTTTTCCAGTTTTTAGCAATTAGGATCCTTGCCGCTCCTGTGGCATAGAGGAATATTTTCTGATCTTCTCTTGCTATGCCTGTGTCCATTATCCCTAGTAGAAAAGCTTCTGTATTTTTCATAAAGTTATACTTAAACATTTTTTTAAGCTCATGATACACTGTGTTCCAGAAGCTCTTGATTTTTTCACAGGTCTTTTCTTGCTGCTTTATCACACAGTTGGCTCATGTGAAACTTGTGGTCTACTAAAACCCCCAGATCCATTTCACTTGTACTACTGGCAATCCAGGTGTCCCCTATCTTATATTTGTGTCGCTGGTTCCTCCTGTCTGAGTGCAGAACCCCATTTATCACTATTGAAGTTCATTTTTATTAGTTTTGGCCCATTTCTCCAATCTCCAATCTGGGATTCATCTGTGGCATTAGCTACTTCTCCCAGGTTTTATGAGCATCCCCTCAATTCCTTGGTTCAAGTCATTTATAAAGACACAGAATCCTGTGCCACTCCACTTCTCCCTTTTTTCCAGGATGATGAGGAACTAATAGCGAGCGCTCTTTGGGTTTGGTCAGTCAACCAGCATGTTGCACCAAATACTCGTATTGATTTTTAATGGTATTTTCGATTGCTTATTTTATTTCTCTTATTGTATTGCAATCTGAAATCTATGGAATGCATCCAAATGCATTATATAAGAAGGAGGGGAAGCTGCGAAAATGTAATTAAAAACCACACAGCCTTTAGTACAGCTCATTATGATTGCTACAACAAGGCAGAAAAATCATTAAGTGATCCACCAAGAGTCTCAGCAATTTTCAGGTGGGGAAAAAACGGGTTTGGGAACCACTGCCCTCCTGAATGGCTTGCAATAACTGTTTTGGGGTAATGCATTCCACAAGGGGGCATAGTTAAGTTTTCTTTCACTGCCTTGTTTCTACCCATTTCTCATTCTCTAGTGTTTGTCTTTATGGGAGGCACCGTGAGATTTTGTGCTCAAAAAGAGGTTGAAACACATTCTTTCTGTGTGTATCTACAATATCTATCATCTATCTATATCTATCATCTATCTATCTATCTATCTATCTATCATCACAAAACGGATGTTTGCTGCCACACGTAGTCTGAAGATATATTGTAAGAGAATGGTTCGAGGTGCTTGAAAATACGGGTTGCTTCACCTGCAATGCCTGCAATCTTTTCTCCCTCCATTAGGTGGTCCTGTAGTTCCTTGTAAGAGTACTGATCTACTTTGCTCCAAGGGAAGGAGATGGGTTAGAGTGAAAAAGTTAGCCCTTTCCTTTGGAATTGAGCTTGACCTGGCCTGTGTTTCTCCTGTGTTGCTGTCAGTGGCATTGAACCTGCTCTGCAAGTAGCGGGAGGGCACTGCTGGCAAAATGTGGATGGAGTTGCATCTTGTAAAGGTAAAGGTAAAGGTACCCCTGCCCGTACGGGCCAGTCTTGACAGACTCTAGGGTTGTGCGCCCATCTCACTCAAGAGGCCGGGGGCCAGCGCTGTCCGGAGACACTTCCGGGTCACGTGGCCAGCGTGACATTGCTGCTCTGGCGAGCCAGAGCCGCACACGGAAACGCCGTTTACCTTCCCGCTAGTAAGCGGTCCCTATTTATCTACTTGCACCCGGGGGTGCTTTCGAACTGCTAGGTTGGCAGGCGCTGGGACTGAACAACGGGAGCACACCCCGCCGCGGGGATTCGAACCGCCAACCTTTCAATCGGCAAGCCCTAGGCACTGAGGCTTTTACCCACAGCGCCACCCGCGTCCCGCTGGCAAAATGTGGATGGAGTTGCATCTTGTAAGGCTTCTCAAATCACAATGAAGATTGCTTTTATTTTTTTAAGCTCTGCATTCTGGAAACTTAGCATTAAACAGCAGTGGGGAGATATTCAACTGTTTGATCCAACACCCCAGCAAACTGGGAAAGGGCCATAGCTCAGTGACAGTGCTTTGCAAGCAGAAGATGTCATGTTCAGTCCCTGGTGTTTCCAGGTTGAGCTGGGGATGCTCCCTGTCTGAAATTCTGGAATACCATTTGCCAGTCATTGTGGACAATCCTGAGCAAGCTGAACCAGGAGCACGAAAAGCTGCCTTATACCATGTTCTGGCTCCCCAGTTTTGGAAGCAGCACCAAAAATAAATTAGATGCAATGCTGGTTGGGCAAAGCTCTGTGCCCTGGTGGGAATGCAGATATCCCAATCATCAGATCAAAAATGGCGGTGGGGGCAATACCTCCCCCCCCCAGCCAATCTGCATGTGTCAGCTGAGGAGGGTGGGCTGTACGTGTGTCATGAGAACGTGCGTGCAAGATTGTGGAGTGGTCACACCCTCCGCTTTCATGTGCTGCTTGGCTAAAAATAAAACTAAAATTGGCCAGCCTTGTTTTACAGCTATTTCAAGGAAATAACTGGCAGCAAAACATTAACTGAGAGGGTTGAAATCTGTAAGTGTATAATGGGTCCAAAAGAGCTCTTATAGTAGCTGTTCCCAGGCTGTCGGTGCTGACCCACAGCTCCTGGAGGACTGTTGAGAGAGCATTGTTTCTAGGGCTCAGCCTCAAGAGTAGCCTCCTTAGGTTAAACTCTGCTCTGTTCTCCCTGCCCCTTTAGTTGGTCTGCTTCCTGTGTCTTGAAGCTCCTTGCCAGAATGATGGGGAAGGGGTGTGAACTAGATACCAGATACCAGATGGGTAATGCGCATTAGGAGCCACGTGGTCCAGATTCTACCATGGTCATTTCCCTTCCCTTCTGACAACTCTCTGATGTCAGAAGCAGCTCCACAGGTGTTGCTTTTTCTGCAGGTCTGCAGGGATGGTGAAAGTTGCATCTTGCGAACCCTTTTCCAGCTGTATTGCTCTTTAGAAGTATGTGAGCTCTGTTCATGGTAAATCAAACAACCTTAGGCTGAGTTGTTTGCATGGAATTAATATGCAGATATTAATACTTCTCTTATTTGTCAGGGAATCCTAAGATTTCAATCCCATTTACCTCTTCAGTGGGCATACCTTCATGTTTAGGAACCCCCAATTCATGGGCAGGTGTTGTAACTGGGGCACAATGAGTCAGTTGCAGGTTATTCAGGGCGTCCAGACCTCTTTTTTCTCACATTGCAAATTGTTAGGTTCACACAACATGAAAGTTGTTACAAAACTCACCTGGTCTTGAAATAATAATTTTAAAAGCTGCCCTTTGAATTCATAGCTGCAGGGTAACTTAAATGTCTTCCCATTGCTTTGTTTGCTGCAGATTCTTCTACATAAATAAATAAATTGCAAGTTGTATTCCTATGCTTTGGGGATCTGTTCCTTTGCTTTGGGGTCTGTTCCCAGTCTTCTTGCAGAAGTAAATTCCGCAGGCTGCTTTCAATTGCCATACATGAAAAATGGCTCAAGTGTCTTTTCCACTGCAATTTATCACAACAAAGCAGCTGATACATCAGGGATGGGAAACTTGTGGTCCTCCGGTTGCATCCATCCTTTGCCTCCACAGCCAGAGGCTGTATGCTTCTGAATATCAGTTGCTGGAAAATGCAGGAGGGGTAAATGCTCTTGTGCTTCAGTTTTTGTTTTGGGCTTCCCATGGGCATCTGGCTAGCCACTCTGAGAACAGGATACTGGACTGGATGGGCCATTATGTTCCTAGGCTTATAGTCGGCATGGTATGGGATGTTCGGAATTGTAGTCCCACAACATCTGGGGTGCTCAAGGTTCCTCAGTTGTGCAATAGCTGTCTTATGTATTCTTGGGTTGTGCTGGGTGGGAGGGGATGCTGGTACTTCATAACATAGCAATGTCCGAATTCTTAAGGAAAAATTGATAGTTGGTAACTTGCAAAGTGGCCCTTAACCTTATAACGCTGCTCTTGATTCTGCGGATCCTCTTGGATCTCACTTTCTTCAGGTTGCGTTTGGCTACCCATCTTGAATTAGTCAACACAGTGTGGGGGACAATTGTGAAATGATCATATTATACCTGGCATGTATGCTGGAATGCCTGGTTCTTGGCGTCTTACGTGGAGTGTATCTAATACGAATATTAATAAACTTTTTTTTGGAGGGGGGGAAGTAGCATGTGTTATGACCCTGGATTTTGGGGCTGGTGCATAAAGCTAGCTTGTGGTTTGAAGGAGTAAGCCCCCAAACAACACTGGAGTTTACATTCAGACTTGTTTTTGTGCTCAGAAGCCATATTCATTGTTTTTGTTCATGGAGAGGTTTTTGCAATGTGTGTTTAATTCACAAAATGTCTCTGGACTCTGAAGAACACTTGGCACTTCAGGCAAATTGATTCAGAAAAACGAAAACATTTAACACTATGTCAGTGAATCTGTAAAAATTGCAACGAAGGTTCTTGCATCATCATGTGTGATAAAACTATATTTTATCTTTGTAGTTATAAACAAACGGATATAAACAATTTGTCTTGTGAAGGCCCCCCCATGGAAATCTCTGCAGAGTTTAACAGCAAGCTGAATCTGATTTACAGTTACTCTGTGAAATTTGAAGTAAGTACAAGAGAGATGTTTTGCAGCTATAATTTCTTAAAATGGTTCAGATTATCAGTTTTTATAGGCAGTGGGGGAGCAACCTGGGTACTTACTTTAAATTCAGAGTTTAGTCTATCTAGCCTGAAACCCCTATAAGTTGTTTAACGTAGTTCATTTTTTATTTTTGAAGTATAAGTAATCGTACAAACATCCCACAGTTGAACACGTAATATACACTGCACTCAGTTACAAATGACATAAATAGTTGATTGATATTTCTCCAAATAGATCTTGTTTTTCATGATTATGATTAATATATACCATGTGCTATCCAAGAATAACCTTGGATTTTTTTTTTCTAAGGGAGATTGGGAGCCTTTTCGCCACAAAGGAACAATTCCTTCTCTTCTAGTTGCTTAGTCTATATTGAGCACGCATTTAGTTGCTGATCCAAATTGGGGTGGAAGGAATGACTCTGCTTTAATCTCTTAATGAAAAGTTGGTGTTGGCACTGAACGACTGATTGACAGCCTGCTTAGAGGAGAGTCCTGATTGAATATGACACAGCATGGTCAACTGCAGAGAGGGCTTAGTAGCTTGATTTCCATATCCGCTCCAATCCCAATAGCTGTGTTTAGACTAACCCCAAAGGGTGGCAATTAAAGTTAGGTTTTTGTGATGCAAGACACCTGTATTGCAAGGAAGTCGGCGGAGACCATTAGCTAGCTTTTGCCCAGGCAGCCAAATGGCCGTCATGGGCTAACAACTTTCATTTTTCCTTCCAAATGGAATGTGACTTGAACCCATGACCTTGAAGTGCAAGCTTCTGTATCCTGTTACCATTCCATTGAGCCACTCGGTCCTCTTAATTTGACAACATGAATGAACTGCCTGTCAATATTTGGCTTTTTAAGAAGACTTAATTTAACTTGGGTATGTAACGTTAACTTCATTAAAAAGCACAAGATGTGTTGTGCCCTGTGGGAGTATCAGCTTTTACAGGTAAATCACCTTGCACCAGTAGCTGTAGTGTCCACACTGAACTCAGTATATGCAGGTACTGCCCCCCCTTCTATCTATCAGAGATTTTTCTATGCAGCACCATTGCACATTCCTCTCTATAGAAAAGGACAGTTCTTGAGCACATAGATTGAGACCTCCTTTTAGCTTTCGGTTACAGCTAGTGGTTTGTTTTCTGGTGCTAACAGACACAGTTGCACCTACTCCCAGGTTAGCTTACCCAATGGGTTAGTTTAGCCAGTGATAATTAAATGTATGAAGACTTGTTTTCTGAGAAGTGCTCTATTGTTCATCTCATACTTTTTCTATGCAGGAGAACAACAATATTAAGTGGGCTTCGAGATGGGACTACATCTTGGAATCCATGCCCCATACCAACATCCAGTGGTTTAGGTAAGAGATGTTGAAAGTTCTGAAAGAAATAGCTTGCAGCAAAACTTGGAAGATCTGAACCTTGCTTTATTTTTTGGGAATTGGAACTTGTGGTTAGAAAGAAGGCAGCTAGCATTCAAGCCAGCCAACGTCTCATGTTTTCATTTGTGGACTTACTTTTCTCAGGACTGGCCCTCTTGGGAGCTGCTCGAAGTATTGTGTTTCATGCAAAGAATGTGCCTTCTGTATCCTGAAGAAAAGCAATCGGCACATTTTACTTTTATCTTCTCGTTTCAGAGAATTTCTGAGATGTTACAGTTGATCACATTCTTTTAATGCTGTCATGTGATTTGCTTTGGAGTTTTATCTCTGAAGTTAGTATTTACTGTTAAGGAAAAAAGCTCACAGTGAATATGGATTGAGTTCCCCCTTCCCCTTTAAAAAAATATGACGATAAAGAGGAAACCTCTTCTCAGTCTTGAGGCACACAGTGCAAAGTAAGCGTGTATCAACCATTAAACTACAGTTTGAAAAACCAGACACTGGTTTGTTAAAGGTAAAGGTACCCCTGCCCGTACGGGCCAGTTGTGACCGACTCGGGGGTTGCGTGCTCATCTCGCTTAAGAGGCCAGGAGCCAGCGCTGTCCGAAGACACTTCCGGGTCACGTGGCCAGCGTGACGAAGCTGCTCTAGCGAGCCAGCACCAGCGCAGCGCATGGAAACGCCGTTTACCTTCCCGCTATAAAGCGGTACCTATTTATCTACTTGCACTTAGGGGTGCTTTCGAACTGCTAGGTGGGCAGGAGCTGGGACCGAAAGACGGGAGCTCACTCCGCCGCGGGGATTCGAACTGCCGACCATACGATCGGCAAGTCCTAGGCACTTGGTGTCTGATGTTTGAGATACCATCTGCAATGTGCAGCTGGATGCGAAATGACCAAACTGTGGCTTGTCTGTACTTGGAAGCCCACTTCATGGGTTAGAATGTAAACTCTGTTTAGTGCAAATCATGGTTTGTGTTGGAGTTCAAAGGGGCATGAAGTTCATATGCACGTGTCCTTCTGATACATATATTTTAATCATGAAATGCTTAGTGTAGTGTTATAAGGCATAGGTCAAATATTATAAGAGCCTGTCATAAAGCAGGTCTGCAGGGTTTCAGTCGTGAGTCTTTCCCAGTCCTGCCTGGAGATTTCAGGGCAACACCTGAAACCTAAAACCCAACCTAAAATACTTTTCATCAAGCAGTTCATCATAGCACCGTCCCTTGTTCAGTTTTGACTATTTAATCCTATTTAAAGTTTCTAATCACTTTTGCAATGCTGCTAGTTTTGCCACTGATCTCCTGCCCTGGGCTTGGAGTGTTCAGTGCCACATCATAGACTTAAGAATTTTGTCTGATGCCACATGGGATCGGTTTACTATCTCTGGGTTTGCTTTTCACTTGCAGCATTATGAATTCCCTTGTAATTGTGCTCTTCTTGTCTGGAATGGTTGCCATGATCCTTCTGAGGACTTTGCATAAAGATATTGCAAGATACAACCAGATCGACTCCTCGGTAAGTAAAATGGGGTGCCTTTTTAAGTTCTGAAATGGAGGGGTGGGGCAGAGCTGTACTAATGTGCCGGTGCTGCAAGGCCCCTTGGAGCAAGGGGGATTCTGAGTAGGTTTGTGAAGTCTGGGAGGCTAGCATAGCAGTCCTCTTTCACGGTTGAGGGCAAGATGTGCCGCTGTAACTGGTGCAACACTGGAAAGAAAAGATGTGCACTTTGCTCCCCACCTTAACACAAGAACACAAGAAGAGCCCTGCTGGGCCAGGCCGAAGGCCCACCTAGTCCACCACCCTGTTCTTCTCACAGTGATCAGAAAGATTCCTCTGGGGTACCTGCAAGCAGAACATGAGTGCAACATCAATTCTCACCAATTTTGATCCCCAGCAGTAGGTATTCAGAGGCATTCTGCCTTCCACAGTGGAGGTGGAACCTAGGCAATATGGCTACCATCCATTCATTGCCTTGACCTACACTGATTTCTCTAATCTTTTAGAGACATACAATGTAGTGGCCATGGCTACCCCTAGGGAGAACAGATTCCATAGTTGCACCGTGAAAGAAGTACATCCTTTTGCCTGCCCTGAATCTTCAGCTTAACTGGAAGAACCCAAGTTCTAGTCTTGTGGGAGAAGGAGAACAGATGATGCAGAGCTGAGAGGGAGGTGACAGAGGAACTCTTGCCACTTCTGCAGCAACCATTTCTTGCCTTCCTTGGGAGCCATATTCCTAAAGGCCAGGCATTTCTTGCTTTCCTTTGTCTTTCCATTTTCCCAGCGCCTCACTAGAAAGCTACAGGTGGTCTGCTTGGGAAGTGGCTCCTGTGGCCGCCTCAGTGAAGAGCTCTTAAAACTTTAAGCAAATAGGCTGTATTTACTTAGCTAATTAAAACAAAAGTCTGCAAAATACAGACTTTCCATCAGCTGTCATTTGGAAGTAATGAACAGCCTTACAAAAATCCTGCTTTCCCAAGGTGAGGAGTGCCTTGCTTCATATGAAACAAATCAGGGGCTCAGCTCTCATGCTTTGCTTAGGTAATTTGATTTCTTCTCTGGCAAGACACTATCAAGCTTTCAAGGCAGCAGTGTTGGTGCGGCAAGAACTTTCTATGTCTCAGGTTTCTAGGGAAAATATTTTTTGCTGCATTGTCTCTTTGCAGGGGGAGTTTAATCATGGCTTAAATTTCCCAGATTTGCTGCATGAGCAGTGATTTAGACACCTAAATCTCATATGTTGGGGAACCTTAAACTTATATTCTTAACCAACCCCATAGAAGCTTTTCCTTTCAGCTTCCCAGGTCTTTGGCTCCCAAGATTCCAACCAAGGCTACATAGAGTAGAATGTGTCCTGCCACTCCCTTCTATGGAAAGTGCCCACCTTTGGAGGGTTGAAGAATTGCTGGGTGCCTGAGTCCTTGAATCATAGAATCTTAGAGTTGGAAGGGACCCTGAGGGTCATCTAGTCCAACCCCTTGCAATGCAGGAATCTCAGCTAAAGCATCCACGACAGATGACCACCCAACCTCTGCTTAAAAACCTCCAAGGAAGGAGAGTCCACAACCTCCAGTGGGGGACCGTTCCACTGTCAAACAGCTCTTAACATCAGAAAGTTCTTCCTGATGTTTAGTCGGAATCTCCTTTCTTGTAACTTGAAGCCATTGGTTTGAGTCCTACCCTCCAGAGCAGGAGAAAACAAGCTTGCTCCTTCTTCCATGTGACAGCCTTTGAGATATTTGAAGATGGCTGTTGTATCTCCTCTCAGTCGCCTCTCTTCCAGGCTAAACATACCCAGCTCCTTCAAGCGCTCCTCATAAGGCTTAGTTTCCAGAGCCTTGATCATCTTGGTTTCCTTCCTCTGCATACCTTCCAGCTTGTCAACATCCTTCTTAAAGTTTTCCCTACCTAAAGTGTCTTTGTTTAGTGCAGGAACAAGATTGCAGAGGGCAAGAAACAATTCCCAGGCCACGTTTCAATAAGGAATGTAGCTTGCATTGGTAATGATAGGGAAGTGAAGAAAAGTTACTGAGCTTCTATTTCATTGTTTTCCCCAACTACAAATTTGTTAGAGAAAGAGGAGTTACTCTCAGAATAGCTGTGTGGCCTGTTGACTAACACACACTTTCCAGAAAGGCCTCCAGTCAAACCAGTTGCTTATCAGCAAATATGGACAGATGCTCAGTAAGCAAGTTGTGTGGATGAGTCCAAAATGTTCACCTCATTTTCTTTAATTCCACCAGATAGGTAATACCCTCTGTTTTGGCGCGTAGAGGACTCCTGGTATTTTGACGTGGGGTTCTCATCTGACTGAATGCATCTCAGTTGATTAAGAAAATGAATTTTATTTGATTGAAATTCTGATGTACTTGTTTTTGACTGGAACTGTTGTTTTGAAGGGAAACAGGCATGGTTCCCTTGCCTTTAGATAGCATACACCATTAAAAAAAGATAGCATATACCATGAACATATGTGGTGTATCACGTGTATGCATTGCTACAGGTGGAAACAGAGAAATAAAAACATGTTTGCAAACTGCCAATATGTTTTATTTCTCCCAGTGCATTTTGGAAAGATGAATTGCCTTCATTGGGGCATCTTAGAAAAACATTTTTTTTAACAGTATCAGAACAACCCTTTAAAAATATTAAAAATAATTTCCCCTGAGCTATCTCATCATGGAGGCTCAGCAAAATATGTCCTCAAGTATTTCTTAAGTGAGTGTTGGCACTTCCTTTTTCTAGACTGGCTTTTGTTAACTGGACAGAAATGGAGATGCCCATTGCCGAGTGCTTTGAGATACATTGCACAATGTTTGAGTTGAAAGGGAATTTTGAGCTTGGAAAAGAGAGTTTGCCACTAAACCTTTGCCTTGAAGGTGTTGTTCTCTGCCATTGGGAACAAGAAGAAAAGTTAAGGATGTTAACAATATGGACTGAAAAGAGGGGTGACTTGTTTTGGGGAGGAGTATTCTGCCACAAAGATCTGTTTAGAGAACTTAAGCTAACATTTGGTCACATTGGTGCAGTAACTAACCCCAGATGAAAAAGAGGGAATCGAATGCTTCAGCAGTGTTGGGGGTGCAGAACAGCATCTTTGATTTGGAACAGCGTTTTTGATTTCATGTTTTATTCCGCTGCCTTGTTGCTCCCTATAGTGCCAGCCTATAGTGTGTGGAAACCACAGGAGTTGACACCTGATAGAACCTAGGCCTTGGTTTTGTGGCATGGTATTTCCTTTCCTTTCATGTCAGATTTGAAACTGGCTTGTTAGGCAACAGAAGACAAAGATGGATAAATGCGTTGAGTGCTCGCGATACCACTTAAATTGAACATGATCTTTTGTTTAATATCAATTAACATTGCAGCACTCTAGCTAAGCATGTTAATGTTTGTTTCTCCTCCTCAACATAAGCGTTTCTTAATATATCTACATCCTCTGCACACGCAAGTCCCCCACCCCCAACCAGCAGTCCATTAGGGAGTTGTAAAACCAGTGAGTAACAACGCTGATGCAATTAGTCCCCTTCAGAAACAAAACCTGGAAGATAATCAGGCTAGGAAAGTGAATTTCACGTCTGGCTTGTACTAATTCACTGTTGCATGATGTATGCCTAATAAAGAGATGTTATTACAGGAGGACGCCCAGGAGGAGTTTGGGTGGAAGCTGGTCCATGGAGATGTGTTCAGGCCCCCCAGGAAGGGCATGCTGCTCTCTGTCTTCCTGGGGCAAGGGACGCAGATTTTCATAATGACATTTATTACCTTATGTAAGTAGCAGGAGGTTGGCTGAAATCATCATCGTTATTTATGCAATATTGGCTTTCTCTGTGTTTATGTTATTACCAATATTATTAATATTTACCCGCCCTATGCCGAGTCAGACCTTGGGTCCACTTAGCTCAGCATTGTCTGCAAGGATAGTCAGTGGCTCTTTTGAGAGCTACTGCCAGTCAGTGTTCACTGAACTGAGCTAGAGGGACTAGTGGTCTGACTCTGAATAAGGCAGCTTCCTATGTGTTCTTGTGCTGCCTGTTTTGCATATGCAATTCCACCCCATGTAAACCTGGGGACAGCTGGCTGCTGGGAAGACAGATACTTTGAGGCAGCAGCTGTAGCCATCAGGAGAAAATATTTTTTTTTAAAAATTGCGTAAGCTCATCACCCTACTGTTAAGCACAGTGGAGCTGAGTAGTCACAAAACCAACTGAGATCTTGTGGACTAGTCACCTAGGAGGATGCCTTATTCCAAGTCAGACCATTGTTTCATCTAGCTTGATTGTCTACACTGACTGTCAAGGGCTTAAGGTGGAGGCATACCCAGTCCTACTTGAAGATGCAGCGGGGTTGAACCTGGGGCTTTCTTTGTGCAAAGCAAACGCTGTGTACTGCTTAGCTGCAACCCTTCCCTCACACGCACAAAAGAAAGAAAGACAGGAATGGTACAGTTTTCTAAGGCAGAGTATTTCGTTGTTTGTTGTTTCAGGAAACTCTGAGCTTTAGCTGAGATTCCTTCATTGCAGGGGGTTGGATTTAGATGGCTGCCAGGGTCCTTTCCAATTCTACAATTCCATGGTTCTTTTCATTGGGAGCTTGCCAAGGGTTCTTTGGTTGGGAGGATCAGTACTGGCAAGCAGGCTTTCCCTTTCAGAAGAAGCCATGCTATCAATACTGATCATCTGTACCCTCAGTTTGAACCGCAGAATGGTAGAGTTGGAAGGGACCCTAAGGGTCATCTAGTCCCTGCAATGCAGGAATCTTTTTTGCCCAGAGTAGGGCTCGAACCCGCAACCTGGAGATTTGCAGCCCTGTGCTCCGCCAACCGAGCCATCCCAGCAGTTCAGTGAGGCTGCCTAGTGCTCCCATGCATGTCCCAGAAGCCTCTGCAGTGTACTGGGGTCCTGCAGTGGGTCTTCCTTGTCAGGTGATTCTCGTGGGGAAAGGATTCCCCACAGAACATAAAGCTGCTCTAAAACAGGGATGGGGAACCTCTGGCCTTCCAAAAGCTTGCTGGGCTCCTAACTCCCATTAGCCCCAGCTGCTGTGGCCATTGGTCAGGGCTGACACAGGTTGCAGTCCAATGATAGCTGGAGACCCACAGGTTCCTCACCCCTTTCAAAAGCTTGGTGGGTGAGGGGAGGGCCTTATTTCAATGGTAGAGCACCTGCTTTGCATGCAGAAGGCCCCCTCATGTCTCTAGGCAGGGCTGTAAGACTCCCCCCGCCCCCGGCCTGAAATCCTGGAGAGCTGCTATCTCCCCACAACTGTGTACAAGTGTGGCACAGGAAATATTTAAATAACTTGTTCTAAACTGCATAATAATAATAATAATAATAATAATAATAATAATAATAATTATTTATACCCTGCCCATCTGGCTGGGTTTCCCCAGCCACTCTGGGTGGCTTCCAACAAAATATTAAAATACAGTGGTCTGTTAAACATTAAAAGCTTCCCTAAACAGGGCTGCCTTCAGATGTCTTCTAAAAGTCTGGTAGTTGTTCTTGTCTTTGACAAATGGCTGGAAAGGGGCAGAAACAGCCCGAAAAGAGCAGGAAACTGCAAATATGGCATAAGAAGAGTGGGGAAATGGGTAGCAATCTCAGGGGCCTTTACAGCTTTGACCCCATGAGCCTTTGCATCGACCTTTGAGGCCTGTGGAAAGTTGGAGTTTGAGAAAGGAAGTTTGGAGGGAGCAATTGTGGTGGAGTTTGGCAGAGTTTGGCTTCTTAGATGGCTTTCCCCACTAAATGCGATTTCATGTATATGCACGGTACCCAGGAACGTTGACTGTTGCGTTAGTGGGGAGATACCTGTATTGAGCTAGATGGACCCAATGGTCTGAACCTAGCATAAGGCAACTCCTTACATTCCGATTTTGGGTGGGCGCATTTATTATTTTTAATTTATATCCTGCCCTTATTTCCTTATAGAGCACAGGGCAGCTAACAGCAGTTCAATAAAGCAACCAGATTGAAAAAATTCCCATCACTAAAAGCCACAATATTGCAGTTGAAATACAGTAAAACAAGCAGTTGGTAAATATCTTGGAAAATCATATACTTCAAGATCTAAACGCCTGGACAAATAGGAAATGTCTTCACCCTGTGTTTTGAAAGTTTTAACCCTGGGGGCACATTTGTATTTTTGGAACATTGCACCAATTTACATCAGGGAACCTCTTTTGTAACACACTTTTGTTCTCTGTGTTGACACTTTCAGTCCTTGCCTGCCTTGGATTTCTTTCGCCAGCCAACAGGGGGGCCTTGATGACCTGTGCTGTCGTGCTGTGGGTCTTGCTGGGGACCCCAGCAGGCTATGTATCTGCTCGGATGTACAAAAGTAAGTGCAAGCCTTGTGTAATGGAATGTTGCCAGGCTGTTGTTGAAACCACAGAGATTGTGCTCAGTGGCCGGTGGTACCCAATTGAGACTGGTAGGGCGGAAGGTGGGGGGCAACAGTAGGCGGACAATGATAGGCAGAGATAGAGCCAATGACTGGCAGAGCCCGCTGAATCTAGTTCTGTAATCATGCTCCTCCCATCTGAATTCTACAAGGGCAGCACTGAGGCTAAGGAAGCCGACAGACAGCACCACCCCCTGGGTTGGTTATATGTTGAAGGCAGGCAAGTGTGGGCTGGCTGGGGGCGAGGGGGGCCATGCCCCCATTCACCTCCACTGATCATACTTGGAAGTGGAATGCCAAGGGTGGTTCCTGCCCAGCCCTTGATTGGCTGTCCTAGGTCAAATCTCTTAGCCTTTCTTCTGCCTTTGTAGAATGGAACTGCCAGTGATTTTTCACTGGTTTAGCAGGGACAGGAAAGACCAAGAGGTAACAGAATAAGAAAATGGTGTTCTTAGCAGTGTTTACCTCCCCACTCCTTTTCTGAACTGCAGTGCCCTCTCTCTTTCTCATGACCCTTTGCAAATTGGTTGTGAAACATGGGGAGGTTTGCTTGAAATGTAACACAAGTACATAGGTGGGGAGAGAGCCTGAAAAGCTTTCCTGGATCCTGGCTGTCAATTATGAGCAGGATATTGAGCCGGTTTGAATTATGGCAGAGGATCGTTATCAGCACTCCTTGGGGTTCAGATTCTATAAGCAGGGAAGATTCAGAGCAGTTCATAGTACTATGGTGAGCAATCTAGTGTTAAAATTATTGAGACTTAAAAATAAATAAATTTCTTCCAGCTACTTCAAATGTGTTAAATGTAGTGATTACTTTTTTCTCCTCTTCTCAGCATTTAGAGGTGAAAAATGGAAGACAAATGTGTTGCTGACAGCTCTGTTGTGTCCAGGGTTAGTATTCCTCACACCTTTCTTTTTATAAAACTCATTTTCTGCATTGCAAATTGGTTAATATGCACAAAGGCCTATGCTTCTTACCTCACATGACTGACAGTTACTCCAGTTCTAGATTCAGGTAGGCATTGGTCTGACACAGTCAAAATATATAAAAAAAATAAAAAATTGTCCAGTAGCACCTTAGAGACCAACTAAGTTTGTTCTTGGTATAAGCTTTTATGTGCATTCACACTTCTTCAGATACACTGAAACAGAAGTCACCAGACGTCAACAGGTTTACCATACCCATTGAGTCAATCACCCGTCTCCTACTACCCTCCTGAGAAAAACCCCACCCACCCTCCCATTATATATAATGGTCTGGTGACTTCTGTTTCAGTGTATCTGAAGAAGTGTGCATATTCAGTTACTCCAGTTGTAATCTAATCCAGTTGTACACATTCAGCTCCTCTTCATTTCCATGTTCTTGAGTGCATATAACTATGAACCAGATCCCCATGTTTGTAAGTGCATTGATATTCCTGTTTCACCTTGTTTTTAAAATCCCTCTCCTTTTTTTAACTATCTTTGGAAAGTCTTGAGTGCCTTGACTGTGGTTTGCTTAGTATTGAAGCAAAACTTAACTGTGGTTTGCAAACTCTTCAAGCTATGGTGTCATGCATTGGCTTTTAGTCTATTATTAGCTATTATTAGCTAATAATTCAAGAGTATCTGATTCAAAACCTCCGCTGCCTTGGGGGACATCTTTGGGAGGAGAAAAGGCTAAGGAGTAAACTCTACCTAAATCTGGAGTGGGAGTCCCTGAGGCGGTTGGGTGGCACCTTTTTACGCTTCCTTCCAGCAACTCCTTCAGCCCAGCCATCTCTAAACATATTGCTCTGCTTTTGTTTGGACCACATCAGCAATGCTGAGATGGTTAAGAGTCACTTCTGCATTGAGCAAACTATGGTTAGGGCAGTGTTGCCAGTGTTTCTGCTTGCAAGCTGACATGTGGGACTTGGTGGTCTTAGGAAGCATGGTTGTGTTAACTCTTTCATTTCAAAATTAAAAAATATCAATAGACAGTGGACTAGAAATTAGACTGTTTGGCAGCAGGGTGCGAAATAGCCTGATACCAGAAATCCCAACCAGAAATGTACATCCTGGCTGTCATCTAGATGACTATCTTGGCAAAGTCCAAAATGGCAAAATACCATGCTGATAGTTTAAATTCCAGTGTGCAAATTCCATTTCATAGAAGTTGAATAATTGCCTGGGGTGGTGGGGAGAGCACAAAATAAGAACAGATGTCTTGATTATGCTGTGCTAGTTCAGAAAATTTGCATAATGCCATAAACAGCCCGAGGCAGTTACGTACACTGGATTGATTTTGAGAATTTGTAGACTAGCAGGATTCCCCGCTCCCAACCCCCTTCTCCCTTTGGAGGAGTGAGAGATTTGCTTTGCTTTGCTTACGCAGAGCTCAACAACAACAACAACCTGCCTTTATACACAACAGTGATAGGTTTGCAAGGATATCCATCTTGCAGGAGATTAGATGACATTTGCCCCCTAAATATTCCAGGCTAAAAAAGAAAGATATAATTTTTGTATGAATTAATTAGAATTGGCTTCCTCTTTGCTTTTGGTCCAATATGGCAGTGCATGGAACATTGTACCTTTGGCTCTAAGAATGCTTTTGCAATGAGTCCCAGGCTGCAGAGTGTGGCAACATCCTTGCCTGAAGCCAGCTGATGTTCAACTGACACTCCCTTCTGATTGTTGCACGGTAGTGGTTTCAGCTGCTGCTGCTGTGCTACAGTGAATCTATGGCTTCTGTAGGATGCAGTATATTGGTGCAGGCATAGATGCTGAATGAATTCCTTCCCTTGAAGGGCCCTTACATGCACCTGTTGGTTAGGAAAGGGCTGGGGAACCTCAGGGTTCTGCCTCCACAGTCTGAAGCAGTAATGCTTGTGAATACAGTGGTGCCTCGCAAGACGAAATTAATTCGTTCCGTGAGTCTCTTCGTCTAGCAGTTTTTTTGTCTTGCGAAGCAACCCTATTAGCGGATTAGCGCTATTAGCGGTTTAGCGGCTATTAGCGGCTATTAAAGGCTTACGGGATTAGCCGATTAGCTGCTAAAAGGCTATTAGCGGCTTAGAAAAAGGGGGTGGGGAGCGAAAACATCTCTCAAGACTCGCAAGACATTTTCGTCTTGCGAAGCAAGCCCATAGAGAAATTCGTCCTGCGAAGCACCTCTGAAAACGGAAAACCCTTTCGTCTAGCGGGTTTTCCGTCTTGCGAGGCATTCGTCTTGCGGGGCACCACTGTACTAGGAAGGGAGAGTAGCTGTTGCTATCTCAGGTTCTGGTTGCGGGCTTCCTGTTGAGGCACCTGGTTAGTCACTGTGAAAGCAGGCTACTGGACTGGATGGGCCTTTGTCCTGATCCATCTGGGTTCTTGTTAGGTTCTTAAATTAGGAACGCCATGCCAACATTGAATCTGGTCATCTTCTGTTCCCTCAGAATTGTCTTTGCTGACTTCTTCATAATGAACCTTATTCTTTGGGTGAAAGGATCCTCAGCTGCTATTCCCTTTGGCACTCTGGTTGCTATCTTGGCCATGTGGTTTGGAATATCTGTCCCATTAACCTTTGTCGGTGCATACTTTGGATTCAAGGAGAAGGTGAGTTAGAAATTCAGTAGAGTTTATTATATATATACATATTTAAAGCTCCTTATTATACCACTTGAGAATTCCTTTCCTTTCCTGAACCCATGGACCTGGGTCTAAAGGATGACGAGCAGGAGAAAATATATTCATGTTGTTTGGCAACCTTTGCACAATCACTGCCAGAAGACTTCTTGCGGTATAGCGCCACTGTGTTGTGCTGCAGCATGAATTAAAGAAGATCCGGGCTGTAGCATTTCGACTACAGCAGCCCATGGAAAGTTTTTGAGGGGGTCTTCTGCAAAGAGAGGACATCTCTGGATTTGGGACTGCTTTTCTTACACAGTGGTCTTTCACTCAGATCAGAAATGGCCCTCCAAGTACATGGGTGCATTAGCCATAATTATTCCCTGTTGTGAGAATAATCATATTTTTACATATTGAAATCGTTGCACCTTTTAAATGTGGCTTTGCTGTTTCCTTAGATGTGTCTGCCATGTTAATTGTGTTTTTTTTTTTTAAACTTTCCCTAGCCCATTGAGCACCCGGTGCGTACAAACCAGATTCCTCGTCAAATCCCGGAGCAGTCCTTTTTCACCAAGCCTCTTCCGGGCATCATCATGGGAGGCATCCTCCCCTTTGGATGTATCTTTATCCAGCTCTTCTTCATTTTAAACAGCATTTGGTGAGTATCTCCCCCTTTTCTGAATTCGAAATTACCAAGCTACATGCCAGGCACACTGCTGTTTCTTTGTGAGAAATAATTAAATGAAGAAAGGCTGCTGTGTGGGCCCAAAGCACCCATCTATAGAAGAGGTTGCCTGCTGGCTCTCTGCATGGTTTACTGCTCTGGGTTTGCCTCCTTCCCATTGCCTCCTGCTGGGGTTTGGTCATTCATTTGTTCTTCAAAACAGCAGCCGCTAGTCTGGGTGCAGATCCCTTAAAGATCTTGCCCCAACTGAAGGGAAGAGAGTGCAATGAAATACAGATGTTGCTGAAATACAGCTCCCAAATGCCTCCAAAAGGGGAGAGACCTCAAAAAAACTTGAAAAAGGAACAAAAAGCTCAGGGAAAAAAGAATATATTTTACAATGTAGCAACATCCAAACTAACAAATATATCATTCAGTAGTTGATGTTATCCAATTCTGGAAGTTTATTTATAAAGTCCCATAGAATGTTTTATATAGAATTTCAGTTGAGCCACGAAAGGAGCCAGAGAGGATCTTGCATACTTAGAAAGTGGTTCTAAAATTGAATCACACCCTGAAGCTGTTGTGTGTTTGTTTGAGTCACTGTTCTGGACCCATTGCCTTCCAGTTGGTAATCTATGTACAGAACAGCAACTTATTCAGAAGCACAGGTGCATAAGTTGGTATGTGATAGAGAGAGGCTTCTGAGTTCAGGTAGGTGAGAGGTGGGAACCTGACAGAGGGAAACTTGTTTGGCTGAGAATTTGAGGCTTTGGATTCTCAAAAACCACAGCCTAATTGCCAGGCATTAAACATATCATGAACTGCAGTCTTTAACCAACCGGGGCGGGCTGGAACTCTTCCTGCTGTGACCATGCCACCTGCAATCCTTGTTAGGCCTTCACGATGCTGAACCTTGAGAAAGGAGGGTGGGTGCAGAGATCTTGGGCGAAGGTTGACCCAGTGACTTCTCTCATTCCAGGTCTCACCAGATGTACTACATGTTTGGCTTCTTGTTCCTAGTCTTTATCATCCTCCTGATTACATGCTCAGAAGCAACGGTCTTGCTGTGCTATTTTCATCTATGTGCCGAGGTAAAACTGACCTGCCACTTCCATTGCCAAGCTTAGTATGTCGCTGGACGGGAATCAGCCACCAGCTGGCAGCATCAGGGAGGCTGAGCCAACACCTGCAGCTTGCTGGTGCATCGGTGCCCCATTGTGTTGGAAAGATTTATGCATGTTGTGGCTGCCAGCTGTGCATAGTAGACCTGCTGGTAGGAAGGGAAAGTGGGTGATGCTGTGCTTGGGAAGCCTGGATTCCTTTCTGTGGAATAAGCAGCTTGGCTGTGAGGGCAACTGTTTAGGAGTAGCGGCAGAGGATAACACTTCTGCATGGTGGCAGTAGGCCAAGATGCCAAGGGGTGGGGAGTGAAACTGAGGATCCCCTCCTTTCTATTTGCTGTTGCCAACGTAACAGACTGCTGCAGCTTTCAGTGCCAAATCAGTCTTTGTAATGTATCATCAAGATGCGATTGCATCTGCATACCAGCTGGAATTAAAAAACCCCAAAAGCATAGGTTGTTGTCCCCTTGTTACATTTGCCATCTTTGTGTCCCGTTCCCTTGCTAAGTAGCTCCATCCTGAAAATTACTTTTTATCTAGGGCACCATGAAAGCCGAAGTTTAGCTAGTCAAAGAAAGAATTGCAAGTCTGGTTCTTGCCCCTAACTAAAGGGAAGAGAGTGTAATGTGACATTAGTTCTGAAAGTGTATAGGCTTCGTGATGATTTTGAAAGATGATTTTGGTCAAAGCTTTGGTGGATTGCACTAAACTCCTCCCCATGACCTGCAGGAGCAGCAGAAAAAAAGTCATGCAAATGTATGCAGATTGTGTAATATAAAAGTGGTGGTGTTTTATCTTGGTGCTGATATTAGTGGCGGAGTCAGAGAGATGTTGCTTCGTTATGTGGACAGTCTATAACACTCCATTCTCATACTTGTGGTAGACAGATTTGGGGGGTTTAGGCAAGCTGCAAACAGATGCCTTGTGGAACCAGCTGCATTGAGTAAAGATACCTGAGGCCTGCCATGCAAATAAGCTCTTAAGTGTAGGAATTAGTTTCAGTTTTCTAGATAACATGGGTGAGCCACAAACTGGGTTCTGAACCGTTTGTTGTGCATCTGGGCTGTGAAGAAGAACAGCTCTTTGGTCAAATGACACTAGGCTGGGGGTGATCAGCTTTTTCTCTGTCTCTAAAATGCGCAGGCACACATCTCTCTTTTTCACCCACCCAAACTTACATGTAGACACATTCCCACAGAGAAAAACATGTGGCACAGACTGTTCATCTCGCCTCTCCTTTGCAGCACTTTGCTCTCACGGCAGTGTTGATGCGAGTTCTCTTGGCTGGTAAGATGCAGCAACAGGACAGTGTCAGGAGGAGGAAGAAAAGGGCAAACCAAAGAAGCACCTGATTTTGCAGGGGCTGGCAGGCCATGGAAGCGGCTTGGTAGGCCAGATTTGTCCTGCAGGAATTTGTGAAATAGAATTCTGGGAAACAAATCTAATAAAGCATAGTTCAGACTAGTAAGTGTGGACAGGTGCAAGGACAGCTTAAGGCTGGTCCACTAAATAAGCATGGGAAGCATTTTTTTTTGGGGGGGGGTCTTTCATGCTTTCCTTGCCTCTCAACCTCTTTTGATTTGCCTCTAGGATTATCATTGGTGGTGGAGGTCATTCTTAACCAGCAGCTTCACCGCCGTCTATCTCTTCATCTACGCCATCCATTATTTCTTCTCAAAACTTCAGATCACAGGAACTGCCAGCACCATTTTATACTTCGGATATACAATGATCATGGTCTTGATTTTCTTCCTTTTCACTGGTGAGTCAATTTCTCAAGTCTTTGAGCGTCTCAGGGTTGGGAGATATGTTTTATGTATAGGAACATATGCGAAGGCACCTCGTACCAAGCTAGACTTTGGTTCCATGCAAGTCAGGATTCTCTGCCCTCTGCCTTAGGTGAGTCGTCCTGCCTGTGATCCTTTGAACAGGAGGTGCTATGGACTGAAGGTGAGGCCTTCCGCTTGCAGGGTTCATACTCTACTACTCAGCTGCAAGCTCTTCCTTTCTCCCCCACCCCTGGTATCTTAAAGTCCCAGTATGGCAGAATATGGGTTTAAACAGCCTTCTCTATCTGGGTGGCTGCCATATGATCTGGACTACAAAAGGCCAATGGTCAGCGATGTTCGGAGTTGTAGTCTAAAACATCTGGAGGGCACAACATAGGAGTATGGGTGCGATTAGTACGTGACACATGGGACCCACTCAGAGCACAAAGGCATCAACCACCTTCCCGACATATATTTAAAGCATGGGGCTTCCACCAAAGAATTATGGAAATCAGTCTGTTAAAGGTGGGGCTGTTGGGAAAAGCCTTTTGTCTGGAAAAACCCTGGAGAGTTGCTGCCAGTCAGTGTAGATATTACTGAACTAAATGGACCCAATACTGTAGTCTGAATCTGTATAAGGCAGCTCCCTGTGTCCCTACTCTCCCTTGCATAAAAAAGCAAACATGGCTGCTTTCCTGGAAGCTTTCATTAAAGGGTTTTCTCAACCTTGCTTGTGGCCTTGCAGAAGGATTTCTTCTTTAGCTGTCTTCAGTCGGATGGAAGTAGAAAGCGAGTAGGATTTAATCTCACCAATTTAAAAGTATTAGTAAGTAAATATGGGAATTGGTGTTCCCAGCTAAACCCTTCTTTAAGTCCACAGCTCTGCAGGCAAGTTCCAGATGCCCCCCCTATAATTTACCCCAAATAAATTCTAGCATTAAAACAAAAAAATGTTTTAATTCTGAACTAAAGCAGTATGCTAATGCCTGTCTGGGTTTAGCTTGGGTTAGCTGCCAATTTCAGTTTCGCTTGTGTGATATAAATTGCTGGAATCAGAAATATCCTTTTCATATAGGAAATGATAATTGAAATTGTCACAGCTGCTGCTGAAAGGGATTAAAATAGTCAGATATGTCGGCCCTGATCTCCTTGATACGAAGGGCAGTGAGGCTTAAATGTGCCGTGGCAAAGTTTACACCTGTGTGTTCTCGCAGTAAGGTCTGGTTTAGACGTCATGTGCCAATCACAGTTTGGAGGCTTAGGAACATATCACTTTGCTTGCCTGTTCTAGCCCTCTGAGTGCTGATTATTGTCTCCAAACTGTGGCTTGCAAACCCACTTTCAAACCACATTTTTGATCATGGCTTGAAGGCAATTCCTGGTTTGCACCATTGGCAAACCATGAAAAAGAGGAGGTAATCAGCTTGTGAGAAGGAAGATGGGTTATCCTTCAGACTTTGGGTTGGAGGTTTGTACTCACCGAATAGTTGCAGTCTGACCAAACAAGTACCATGGAAAATACAAAGCAACCATGATATCCAGACCTCTCTGTTTTGCCTTCTCATCTCTCCCCAGAACATGCTCCCCCTTTGAGTGCTTTTGCCTAGTTGGCATGTGTCCGTGAATGATAATGATGTCTCTTGCGTGCCTGTAAGAGGGGGAATGAAGTGTGTGTGTGTGTGTGTGTGTGTGTGTGTGTGTGTGTAGACCTGTGGCTTGCATGAGTGGAAAATAACTTACTGAACTTCAGTAAGTTATGTCCATTGTTCTGCCCACTTTTGCATCAGGTCCAATCCAGCATTGCTATGTGGCTCCCAGAAAGCTGATTTATTTTATTTCTATTCTGCTTTTCATTCTGACGCATCCCAAAGCAGTTTAAAAACAATAAATAGCAATACAATAACATTATAGAACATCCCACGTACAGCGTGAGTCGTATACAATAATCAACAAATAATCGGTGGAACAATTACAATCCATAAAACACTGTTAACAAAGCAACAACTTAAAAAATGGGCTAAACATCACAATTAAAAGCAAAGGTCATATTATATGATGAACAAATCAATACAGCATTTGTAGTCTATAAAACATCTTTAACAAAATAGCAGCCAAAAAATAAACTAAGCACTGCTAAGTTCATACTCCAGAGACTCCCCTTCCAAAGGTTCCTCAGGCTGGAGGTGCAGCTGCACAGGTGAAACCAACCACCCCCTGATGGCAAACAGTTCTTCCTCTGGAAACAGCTCTCTTATGAAAGCTCCAAGGGCTGGAGGGCGGAGCAAGGCAGGTGGGGAAAGCCTTTACCTGCGGGCCAACACTGGGTCTCTCACCACTCACAGCTGTTCCTCCAGCAGCAACACCCTCCTGAAGGTTCCTTGGGCTGGAGGGTGGGGCAAAGCAGATTCCCCTTTAGGGTATGTGGCCTTCTGGCTGAAAAAGATCCCCCATCCCTACATTATATGAAAGTTCCTTTGCTGAGGTGTCTTCCATCCAGCATTGCGTTGTTGGTCTGGTCTTAGCATCTCTCTGAAATCTCAGGGGAGGGGCTTCCCACAGCTCTGTGACTGCCAGGATTTGACCTGGGACCTTCAAAAGAGCAGAGCCCTGTGCCATCTTGTGCTATAGGTCTTTTCCTTGCTGCCAGTCAGTGATCCTAACTGGGTTCCCATGCCCAGGCAACAGGAGCCAGAGCACTGAAGGAGAATGTGGCTGGACGGTGCTCTACCCTTCCACAGAAGACAAGTGGTTTTATGGGTGAGATGGCAGTGCCTGGATTTGTGTGTCTGACTCTTCACCCCCTCCCACCCCTTCTGGGCCCCTAGCTTGGGTGTCTTTGGGGCTCCCCCAATAGCCCATGAGGGTAACACAGGACCTCGTTGTGCTGGCCTAATACCACGCTGCTTCTTGCAATTATTATTTCTGTTCTTCTAAATTTGTAGCTAGCAATTTTCAGTATGATTCTCCGGGTAATAATATGGTAAGTGAATGGGTATATTTTGTGCAGGGATAGCTTTATGATTACTGTCCTTCTTACGTGCTTGGACACAGAAGAAAATGCTGCATTTAGTTGGAAGCAGGTGGCTACTCAACACCCTCTGTTTTGTGATCATCATTTTCACTTGTGAGTTCATGCCATTTTCAAAATTGAGTTTTGATCTCCTGGGTAAATTGTGTTTAGAATTCCAGATTCCGAAAGCAGCCCCCACTGTGTGGTGATTGAAAGCGGTATGATGTAGGCAGTTCTTGGCTGCAGAAAACCAATGTGCGTACACACACACACATATGTTGCCAGAGTGCAGGATATATTCTGTTTTTTGCTTTCTTGCAATTGTCCAGAGCTTTGAGTTCTTCTCTCTCTCTCTCTCTCTCTCCATTAAATGCACGTTTGCGAAGTCAGGTGCAATGCAATATAGACAGACTCATTTCAAGTATTGCGACATTACCTAGGAACATAGGAAGCTGCCTTATGAACCATTGTATACACTGACAGGCAGTGACTCTCCAGGAATTCAGACGGAAGTCTTTCCCAGTTGTAGCTGGAGATGCCAGGGATGAAACCTACGATCCTTTGCAGATACTTCACCACTGAGTTATGGTCATTGGTGGTGGGGAACCAAGAAACACACTAAATATAAAAATGCAGCTTTTCTCCATGTCAGCACAGAGTACTTCTATAGAGCGCATGCAGACTGGAAGTAGTTCCTGATCTGTTGCATTACTGACATATGGTTTTTAGAGGAGGGGGAGAACAAAAGATCAAAGAGAAGAGGTTGGGATGTTAGTCTGAGCATAATAAAATGAGCCTGCATGTTGACTAGAGAAGATGCTTTGGCTTGGGGATGGGGGTGGTTTGAAACATCCCATCTAACACTTTTACGGCAGGGCAGCACTTCAGTGAGCAAGGCTGTTCCTACATCTGTATATAAAATTGGGGAATGCAGAGTGACTGGCAGTAAAATGCACATAGTTAACTTGTGGGATTTTCTGCCACAAGACTATGGCAATGGCCACCATCTTGAATAGCTCTAAAAAGGAATTACTTGTTTTATTATTAACACCTATGTCCCACCTTTCCTCCAGGAAGCTCAAGGTGGGGTACATGGTCCCCCCCCCATTTCATCCTTGAAACAACTCTGTGCAGTGGGCTAGGCTAAGAGGTCGTGAACTTGGGGCTGAGTGGGGTTTTGAACCCTTGTCTCCCAGGTCTTCTTCCTACTCTCGAACCACACCACCATACAGGCCTACATGCCTATCACTCGGTGGAGGAGGAGAGGTCTGTCAAGGTTTATTAGTCATGGTAGCTGTAGGCACCTCTGGGTGAAGGGTCATTGTGCTTTCTTGGTTCCCGGGAGGCACCTGGTTATTCACTGTCGAAAATAGGTTTTTGAAGTAGGTATGCCTTTGGTCTGATCTAGCAGAGCTCCTCCTTTGTTGTTAATGAACTCTGGGCTGCTTATTTGGCTAGAGTGATGTGCCACAAGTTTGGAAGTACATGTCTGCACACCCAAGGAAGAAACAGCCCTCACTGCGTTGGACCGTCTCTGAGTGCCAAACATAACGATTCTCTGACCAGACTGGTGGGAATAGGGTTGGGATGTTTCATAAAAAAGCCCTCCTAACATATATACACGTGTGTGTGTGTGTGTGTGTGTGTGTGTGTGTATTTGGGGCTGTATCCAGTGCTATCTGCGTACTACCACCAAGGCTCTTGCACTAGCATATGGGTGAGTTGCAAAGTTGTGCAACAGAGGAATAAAATGCAACTCTTTTATCTAGCGGAAACTCATTGGACAGTATATTGTGCAACAGAGTTACCAGCAACCAGCTTGTCCGTTCTCTTGCGCAGCAGCGTTTCATTAGCGCAAAGCATTTCTCCGATGAAACAGGTATACCACTGAATGACTTTAATTTACTGCTGTACTGGATACAACCCATAATCTCATGCGTGCTCACACAACACCAAGATGTTATGGAAAAGGGAATTGACTGACCTTGTAGCTTGGCTATAAACACTGTGCAGACATTCACAATTCATATGCATACACATGAGATTTCCAGCCGAACCTCATTGGGATGCATCCTGCCCGGTGAGCCTCCTTTTTTTGTGCAATATCATGCCCTTTGCATTCTTCGTGCACTCAGAGCTTCCAGAGCTAGTGACAGAGGCTCTGGCTTGCAAAATGTTGCGGCAAGAGATACATGAATGCTGTGCCCTTTCTAGAAGAAAGGACACTTTGGACAAACAGGCTGCTTCAGACATTTATTAGAGTGATGTCCATAATGCAATAAAGGGGGAGGGAGGGGTGTAATCCAGACAAGATTATGAGGAAGAGAATCTGCTACCAGATGTGTGCTTGTCTTTCAATGTGGTGTTTTAATTAGAGAAGTGGTCCCTGTAAATACATGGTTTGGAAATAGCTGGTTCCCTCCGCTCAGGCCTGTAACTAGAAGGCATTGCCGTCTACATCACGAACCCCTTGTTCAGTGTGGTGCAGTGAATCCTCCAGTTTAGCTAATGTTCCATTGAAAAAAGTGTCCTCTCTAGATTTGCAGAGGGCGGAAGTGTAGGCTGGACCACTAGGGCAAATGGGACGCTGCCCCACCTTTTTACCAGGCTCCACCAACAAGCAGTGTGGGTGGTCTGTGTGGCTGTCAGTTTTGTCTTCCTTAGCCTCAGGTTTCTCCTTGTGGAATTTAGCAGGGAGGAGATGGGACAAAAGCAGAAGTAGCTGGCACCAACTGCCCTTGGCTCTTTCTCCACCCATGATTAGCCTCCCAGCCACCTGCCCTTTCAGTCCCAAGACACTTCACTCTCAGGGGTAGCAGCAGCCAGAGATCAACAATGGAGGAGAGAGCTGTTCATCTGGCTCACCTCCACAGCCACTGGAATTCCCCCTCCTCTTGAGGAAGCAGGCATTTTTGCACCTCTGGCCAGCAGAGGGAAGACTGCCCTGTTCCACCCCCTGCTGGCTGGCTGACTGAGAACCCACCTGGGCTGAATCTACCAGGGGAGTAGGGGCTGACACTGCCCCCTTCATAGGGAGCGGCATCAGGGAGAGGCAAGCGCCATCCCCGTAACATTATTTTCTCTGGGGGTGGCCTTGCCCTAATGTTTTAAAATGTTTAAATTTGTTTTGACTGCTTTTTATCTTGTTTTTTTAAAAATAATTTGGGTCCCCCCCCCCCACTTTTCTAAATTAAGGGGAGGTAAGGTGTTCCTGGAAAGAGAGGAGCTGAAGAGAGCAGGGGAAATCCCAACTGCAGTGGTTCTAGGCAAGGGGGAGATACCATGTGTGGGGCAAGCCTGGTGAGGGGCACAGGCAGTTAGTGGCTCCCTCAAATCTGGGGAGTTGTGGTTGTCTTATCAGCCAGCCCTCAGGTCCGCGGTGCTGCTGCTGTTGATCTGATTGGGAATGAGGAGGCTGATCTAGTCTGTATCACTGAGAATGAAGCAGTGTGGAGGGACCTCAGCGTCCAGGCCAAAGCAGGTGGCTCAGGACATCATGGTTGCCACAACAAGCACGGGGCTGCTCTAACATGTCATTGATCCAATGCATGGGGCAGGTCACACTCTGGACCTTGTTTTCTTGGCTGGGCAGGAAGAGGGTGATCTGAAAGTAGCGAATATTGATATCAGTCCCTTGTCATGGTCACACCACTTCTGATGAGATTTAGGCTCTCAGCACGCCCCCCCCCCCCCCGCAGTGGTGAGGGATCTATGAGGATAATCGGCTCTCAGAGTTTGATGGATCTAATGGTTTCCCAGATAGCCCTGGGGGATTTCCTGGTTTGTTTTTATTATTATGAATTTTGTATTTGTTTTTGGCTGAAAGGCAATGCACAATTATAATAATAGATATCAACCACTGGAGAGGGACTTACTTGCTTCATGAAACTTAAATTCCATCTTCAGGAATTCCATATTTTCTTCAGATAAAGAACAAGAACTCCCTTACTGGTGAGAGCAAGTGGTTCATTTATTCTAGTATATTCACCTCTGATAAATCCTACTATCTAGTGTTCCATAAAATGCCATGTAAGAGATATGTGGTGTTCTGCTTTTAAAAGGTGTTCTTCTCCTGATAAGGCCTTTTTTCCAGGCTTAATTTTTTTTGGGTGGAGGACATGAGCAACTTAATGGATCTCCCACCTCCCCCCCCCCCCCGTGTTGTCTGACAAGCTGCACAGAGTAGCCTCCTTGCTCTTCACGTCATTCTGTAACCTTTAAGATAGGAACCCTTCTGACAGTTTACTATGAGCTATCAGAATGGTATTTTATGTTCCATAAAATGCTTTTATTTAGGAAAACATCCTGTTTCACTTGGTGAAAGCTACTGATAATGCAAAACAGCCTTGTCAGCCAGGCACTTTTAAGTTGGAGGTTGGATTTGGACAGCTACCTCTGTAGTGAGAGAGGTGCGTTGAAGGGTCTCTGTTTGCAAAAACACGGGGAGTGGGGAATGCAGCTTTGTTCTTGACCTGTGTTTCCAATTATTTCTTTTGCTTGCACTAATTGATCACAGGTTTTGGTGTTGGCAAGGACGGCTGAACTTGGATAGCTGAACAGCTTTATTGAGTTTCCTTCCAGTCACTACCGTATCGCTAAATCGCTGGCGTTGTGGTTTTGCTAAAGGAGATCTTGGTTTGCAGTTATTCTGCAGTGGTGGAATTCTGACCTTTGCTCTTTACCTTGATGGAGCCTTTGGAAGCCACACTTTGACTTTGAGTCCAAATAATTAATATGGGAATGCCCATTTTATTATTCATGTATTAAGATCCACAGGCTCTCTGTTGCTCGAACTTGTCTAAATCTTCAACTTCAGCTTGGGAATGCATTATGTTTGTGACATAAGACACATTCTACTGGATCAAGCCAATGGCCCATCTAGTCCAGCATCCTGATCTCACAGTGGCAACCCAGATAAATGCCTGTGGGGGCGCACAAGCAGAACCTGAGTGCCAGAGCACTTGCTCCACCCGCAGTTCCCAGCAGCGGATATTCCAAGTGTAGGGAGAAGATGGCCGTCGTGACTAGTGGCTGTTGATAGTTCTATCCTCCATGCATTTGTCAAATCCTCTTTTGGTGGCCATCATTATCTCTTGTGGAAGCAAGTTTCATAGTTTAACTTGTATTGTTTGGGGGGGGGCACTTCCTTTTGCCTGCTCTGAGTCTTGCAGCACTCAGCTTTACTGAGTTCCTAGTATTCTATAAGGAGTAAAACTTTTCTCTTATCCACTCTCTCCTCCCTATGCCTGCTTGAGTTTATATTGGAACACCAATAGACTCTTGGCTGTGTTTTATTCTGCTTGAGATGGTAGGATCCCAAGGGAGTTTGTAGAGCCTTGGTCCTAAGGGAGGCTAGAATTGTCTCATTGCGAGGAAGTGTAGTTCTGGGGTTCCATCTAAAGCTCTTCAAGGAACTACCAGGGGTGAGAGGAGAGGTTACCTCCCACCCCAAATCTACCCCTCCCAGATTCAGTGAGTGTTCTTAGCTCAGAAGGTTATAATGCACCCATTACTTCCTAAAATAAAAAGATAGATTTATTTTATCATTTTAGAAGAAAGCTATGCTAGATATCCATCCCATTGGCAGCTGGTTGGTCGCTGTGAGAACAGGATGCTGGACTTGATGGGTAACTGGCCTCATCCAGCAGGGCTCTGCTTATGCCCTTATGCTGCCCTCCCCCAGTTGTTTAGGACTTTAAATATCAACAATGAAACCTTGAATTTGGCTCTGTAGCTAATAGGTAGCCAGTGCAGATCTTTCACCACCAGTGCAATATGTGTAAAGCCTGTCGGAACATCTAGGAATTGGAAATACTTTTTTTGAACTCCTTGATGCTTATGTGCGCATGGGGAGTGTGTGTGTTTGTGTGTGTGTGTGTGTGTGTGTGTGTGTGTGTGTGTGTTTATATGCCCTCTGTCTGTCTAACTCTCCATCTATCCATCTGAGGATCCCTAGAAAACAGAAATTTTAAATGTGAGATCCGAGAGGCCACAGAGGTCACACTAGCGCCAGATAGGAGTCCCTCACACAGTGGGGAGGAGTGAGAATCGACTGCAGACTGGAAAGACTTTGAGATGTCAAGCCCATAAAGGAATTAAATATCCTTTTGTGGCTGGCGTATGATCTCCTATCAAGCGCAGTAAATCTGCTGTCCCCCCACTGTTTGAAAGGATGATAGCTGCAAACCCTGCGGAAGAGGGTAATCTGCAGAACATAATAGCAGGCTGTGGGGGAAAAGGCCTTAACTGGGGAAAAAGAGAGAAGTGGCAATATGAGGGGACTAGAATAGCAAGCCAGGTGTGTCGTGGTGGTGGGGAAGAGGGCAGCAGTGCTTGCAGGGGGAGAGGGTCAGGGTGAACCCTTTTATTTTTCCTTTGTAAGGGTGCCTTCTTTTGGTTAGCAGCAGCTACTGACCTGCCTAATCTGAATGCATGCATAAGGATTCAGTTCATAAGGAGGTGCTCGCAAAGCCATTGTGCTTCTCTCATGGCTTGCTATCTAGAAAGGCGTATGGGATGCCTTTGCGATAGAGATAGTTCTGTGAGAAATGTGAATGTCTTGGAAACAGGCAGCAACCAGAGTTTATTTCTTAATGCTTCTTCCCCCCCCTTAACCAGTAACACCCCCCCCCCCCGCACCCCTAAAAACAAGGCAGCTCAGAAGAGTGGCCACAGATGCAAAATTTAAGTAGTAAATTTTAAGTAGCAGGAATCAGAATGTTGGCATGCCTAGCTCAGTATTGTCTACCCAGGCAGTGACTCTCTAGGATCGCAGTTACTGGTCTCTCCCAGCTCTGCCGGGAGATGCTGGGGGTTGAACCCAGATACTTCTGTGTGCAAAACAGATGCTTGAGCTATGTCCTTTCCCTGAAAAGAATGTGGGGTAGGTCGTTGTGTTCTTGCCATGTCCACATATGGTGCAAAGAGCCATCTACCTCTGTACAGGGTGGCAAGGGAGTTGGGACCCAGTCTGGTGTCCTCTCACCTCCGTCGTTGTGCTCCTCTTTCCAATGAATTCGTGCTAAGCTGAATACCTGCAGAGAGACACCTGTGTGCACCTAGCTGTGCATGAGCCCTTGATCACATGGAAGATGCATGCATGAAGACTGTTGCACACACATAAGTACCTCTTGGCAGGCATAACTAATCAAGCTCAGGTGTGTCCAGTAGGGCACGTCTCCACTCCCTCTTCATGTTTGGTGTATACCTGGAGGCAAGACATGTGATGAGCATTGCTTTGTAGTTATTTGGAGTATTGGAATTCTGGCTTTATGCTCAACCATGGTAGACCTCAGTGCGCATACTGTTATTGGCATCCGTTTGTTTTGGGAGACAATGGAAGAGTGCACCTTCAGGGGAAAGTCAAACAGTAGGAGAGTTACAGCTCCTGCTGTGGCTGTAGAGATTGACACAGGAGAGAGACATGTGTTGTTGCAGGTGGGGCACATGAAGGGGCCTGGTTGTGTTGCTGCAGATGCACCATGGCGTTTCTTTTCTCTGCATTCCTTCTCTGGTCACTGCTATGGATGCACAACTTGACTGTCTCCAGGCACTGCGGCCATCTGCAAGGAATTTCCATACAGCAGGATTCATGTTGCAAGCCTTCATGTCACGTTTGCAGGCACGTTTGTAACATAGAGTCGGTGCACAAAGAGGCAGGCAATTCCATGTGCCTTCCAGGACTCTGGGAGCTGCTTTATTGCAGTTGCTGGAAAATGCAGGAGGAGAGAGTTGCTTTTGCACTCAGGCTCTGCTTGGGGGCTTCCCAGAAGCACCTGGTTCACCAGTGTGAGAACAGGATGCTGGATTACATGGACCACTGGCCTGATCCAGCAGGGCTGTTCTTCAGGCTCACAGAACACTATGAGTCCAGAATGATTGGCTTGAGTCCTTCTGTCTCCATTCTCATAGTGGTGTACTGTACATTCTTCACAGCTTCCCAGAAGTGACTCTGGGTAGTGAGTCGCAGGGTTAGGCCAGTGGCATTGCCACTGAGAAAATGTTGGGTGAACAATACAGTGGATAGTCAGCTTGGATTTGGCTGCTAGGTTAACAGGAGTTTTGTTTCTTCTTGAGCGAGGATAGTTAACTACAGCCTTACGCGGTCTATTATTATTTTAAATAGATAATCCCTGCATGTGACTTAAGTTTTCAAGGCAACTTTTCACACTCAGGATCTCTTTAACAATTTTCACGTAATTGATGTGCATGTTAAGCGATCCTGAGCATGTGGTTTTGCTTAAGAAGGTAAGATGTGCCTTGCAAACTCAAACCAACACTCCCTCTAGCCCACCATTCTCTGACAAAAGAGAAAGTTACCTGAGCAAAGTGCTAGGTGGTGTAACAAGAACTACCCAGCATTTCACCCTGTTCAGGAAGGGCGCCTTTTGCATTCCAGGAGCATGTAAACATCTCAACTTCTCTCCTTCTTTTTTAGGAACGATTGGATTTTTTGCGTGCTTCTGGTTCGTTAGTAAGATTTACAGCGTTGTGAAAGTCGACTGAAGATCTTCCATGTTTCTCTTGAACATATCCAGCAAGTCAATGGATATATATATTAACCATGTACTGGGATAAACATGACACCTTAAAAATAGACATGCAGAGTTGGTATCTTGGCACCAAAAAGCAGAATGGGACCCAAGGAATGCTGGACACTCCCAGAGAACTTGACTTCTATCACTTTTTACAAATGCTGCATCCCAAGTTGTTTATTATTACTATTATTATTATTATTGTTTGCAGCTGAAAGAACAACGTGTGTGTTGCGCACTTTGCTTCTCCCAAGCTGGGGTTTCTTGTGACTTTGCTACTTCTCTTTTTACACAGTTATTTGATTATTCTGTTCACAGTATAGGACCGTCCGGTAGAATCCTATGTAAAAAAAATGTGACTTTAAAAAACTTAACATTTAAGTACAACTGTACATAATAGTCTGCATCTCCTTTGCAGGTTAGCTGGTCACCTTATACAAATGTACAAGCATTTAGTGCCAAGTGCAGATCTCTTGGCAGGAGGAGAAACACCACGCTGTCTTTGTTTTGAATAAAGCTGCACAGTTCCAACAGACTGGTGTGTGGCTGCTTCATCAGTTACCTTGAGTTAGTTAGTTTGCTGAAGTCCCAAAACCATTTGTTTATATATTGTAATAAAAGGATCACAGGGAGCAGCCTTATCCTAGTTAGATCCTTCGTCCATCTAATGCAGTGTTTACCTACATGAGGCGTGGGAAACCTTTGGCCCTCCAGATGTTGATGAACTATGGCTCCCATCAGCCTCAAAAAGCGTGGCAGTGGTCATGGCGAGTTGAGCATATACAGTGGTACCTCGGGTTAAGTGCTTAATTCGTTCTGGAGGTCTGTTCTTAACCCGAAACTGTTCTTAACCTGAAGCACCACTTTAGCTAATGGGACCTCCAGCTGCTGCCACTGCGCTGCTGCTGCGCGATTTCTGTTCTCATCCTGAAGCAAAGTTCTTAACCCAAGGTAATATTTCTGGGTTAGTGGAGTCTGTAACCTGAAGGATATGTAACCCGAAGTACCACTATAATGTCAATCCTGGCCCAACTTCATTGGTTACCAGTTAGTTTCCAGGCCCAATTCAAAGTGCTAGTGCTCAGCTATAAACCCTTAAATGGCTCAGAACTCCAATATCTCAAGGACCGCCTCTTCACATGGAAGTTGACCCAGACCCTAAGATCATCACCTGAGGCCCTTCTTTGTGTTTCTCCTCCATGAGAGTTCTGGAGGGTGGCAGCATGAGAATGGGCCTTTTCTGTGTTGGCTCCCCGTTGTGGAAGACTCTCCGCAGGGAGGCTTGACAGATGACTTTCTAACATATCTTTGGGTGCCAGACAAAAGCATTCTTCTTCAACCAGGCCTTTGGCTGTTAAGCAACCTATGGCCTTTTAAAGTGGGTGGTGGTGTCCTTTTTATTATGTGTTCCATGTTGTAAACCACCCCGTGGTCTCTTGATGAAGAGTGGTATATAAATTTAATAAACAAATAATAAATAATAACATCTGGCGGGCCATAGGTTCTCCACCCCTGGTTCCACACCTACCTAGAGATACCAGCAATCAAACCCCAGAACCTTTTACATGCAAAGGTCTACTACCCTCTCCTCTGTTCCCCTCCTTTTGTTTTGGCTTACTACATACGGCTAGGAAGGTCCGCCCTTCTGCAGTGATGGAGCCAGGGATTTATAGTTGACATAAGCATCTGTAGTAGCCAATGTGATTTATTGTCTGTTTTCAACTGGAGGAAAAACACTTGGACGTCTGACTCGCTGCATTGAAAACACAGATTTATTGCAACAGCGAAGCAGAGGGCGCCCCTGGGTTGTTCCATAAAGAGCCAGATTAATCAGTTGTGCACGTTGGCCATATTTTTGTGTTTTGCTTTACTTCCCCCTCCTGTGCTGTTTGTTGACAGGCATCTTAATATATTGAAAGGCCATGGAGCCGTTGTCAAAATGCCTTAGACTATACGGCCTGGAGATCGTATATATTCCTTTTTTTAAAAAAAACATCTCCAGGGAATTCTCCTTTTCAGGCACAGAATAATGGGCAAATAACCGTGTATGGAATCAAGGCTCCCATTGAAATTGCAACTTCTACCAGAAGGTTTGGGAGGGTGTGTGGGATGTGTGTGAAGGAGAGAAGAAGCACACCTTAACCGTAAAATTGTGAGAAAATGACAGTACTGGAACCAAACTGGTAGTTTACTAGTAATGTTGCTTTTCAGAAAACATTTGTGTCGTTATCACTCGAGGGCACCCGCACAAATGGGTAAAACACACAGCTTGCTCTGCCTTTGGTGCCAATTGCAGAGGAGGAAAATAGGGAAAATTTACCTTTGGAAAGGGCTAAAGAAGAAGAAGAGGAAAAAGAAGAAAGCTGGCGGTCGAACTCTTGAGCAATTTGGTTCCACAAAGATTAAGGATCGGGGTTTTTTCCTCTCCATAACAATGCACAGTAACTCTGAGCTGTGTGTTACAGGTGGTAGGGAGAAGGCTGGAGTCTTGCTTTTAAAAGTTTCTCTGCAATTAGTACTTCTTCCTTTGTTCTATCAAGTTTGTCGTAATTTCATCAGTACACGTAGTATACCTTCCAATCACTATCATACCATCCCTTCCACTTACAACGTAGAATGCACCATCATATATGCATGTCCACAAGGCCCACCCTCAACAACACGGTGCTCATTTATTCTGAAGAAGGAAATGTCTAGAATTTTAGTCTGGATTGGTGAGTAATGTATAATTGTATGCAACATGTATAAATGTTTGAATGCACTATTACTACAATCATAGCATATGTAATCGACTCCTAAAACGCAGTATATTTAATCATTCTACATTTTTGCAGCAACTACTTAATATACATTGCATTAAATTTCAGGCTGCATTTGGGTATAATCCAGTGCGTCTCATTGTGCTGGGATTTCTGAGCATGTAACAGCCCTAATTTCAGGGCTCCTGGTGGTGGCAGCAACACCTTGTCACGGATGGTGGATTTCATGCTAGTCCTGATGCAACCATGCGACTTTACACATAGGTATATATCTCTCTCTGGCTCAGCTTTTCCTTTCAAGCCAAATGTGTGAACGGCCAACTTCACTGAAGGTATTATTTGAATATAGAAACACTTGTTGTAGTCCCTTGTTCTCTGATGGTGGAGTCTTGCAGTGGCACCTGATGATGAGCAGCAAAGGCAGCGTCCATATAGGAGCGGGTTGCCCCCGAATCTACCAGAGCATGGGTAAGAATCCAGGGCCCACCTGGAGGGTAAAGACGCACCGGAACCATGAGATGTTGCAATTCCACTGGTGTGGGCCCCTCTTGCATGGTTTGGGACCCCAGGTTGCCAGGCCCTTCAGCTACCGAGGTTGGCGGTTTCCCTGCGGCTGGCATCTTCTCGGGACAGGACCGGGCGTAATGTCCACTCCCACCGCAGTACAGGCACAGCTTCCCCTCCCGACACACTGGCCTGGCATTTCTGTGTTAAACACCCCCCCCCCCATCATACCTACCTTGAATGCTATGGCTGGACATCCCTGTTCCTTTTGTTCAAGGAAGGTGCATAGTAATTACTCCCTGTGAGTAATGGCTTTCCCATTGCTGAGAAGTTGATGGAGCAGGTGGGGGCAGCCCGTGTTGCTCCTGTATTTCTGGGGTTGCCATTTTGTGGCTGGTGCCCATGGCACTTTCTCAAAATTCCAAATGTGCCCACTTTGTCAAGAAAGATGGATGCCCCACAACTCTCTTAAGTTATTGAGAACATTTGGAAATCATGGTCCCACGGGTGTTGCCCAAATGTTCGTCCTACTGAGAGTACACCTATTGAAATTACTGGACATAACTAACTTATGTCCATTAATTTAAATGGGTTTAACCTGGCTATAATTTAATTGTTGACAGTCATATCCTCATTGGATGTTGCAGTTACCACCTGATGACTGCAGCCCTGGGCTCATTTGTTCTGTGTTGTTATTTGTGGAAAGCGCAGCAGAATTAATGTTCAGCATTCCCCTACTCCATGCCACCCCGTTAGATTAGATGGCATGCTTCCCCAAAAACCAGTCCCAGGGGATCACATCCATTCATAGATGACTGTATTGCTATGAACATGTTAACTTCCAGTGTGCGGCATCATTAAAGTGTTCATCTGTTTGGATCAGCAATGGCTAAACTTCAGAAATGTGAATTCCATTTGGAGAACAAAACTGTCCCTTACCAATTAGTACCCGCTTCTGACTTTTGCTTCTAGGGTTCTGTAGCGCTGGCCTTTTTTTATCCACTGCCCCATATACTTTGTGCTATCCTTTGCTCTCCCTGTTAATGAGTTATCTCATGGCAGTGGGTAACTTCAGAACTTGGATCAAAGGACATTCAGAATGCAAATCATCAGCCTTCTGAAAGTTCTTTTAAATCGCTACAATAGACAGTTATACTCTATTACTCTTAACATTTATATCCCACTTTTTCTGCAGGGAACTCAAGGTGACATACACTGTTCTTTCCATGGGTGTAGCTGGGGGGGGGGGGGCAGGGTTGGGCAGTTGCCCCCCAAATCAATAAAAATCAATAGAAATACATAGCTAACTGAGATTCTGTCCCCCCCACCAACAAAAGGCCTCCCCCCCCAAAAAAAGTCCTGGCTACACCCATGGTTCTTTCCTTCCTTCATTTATTCATGCAACAACTCTACAAGACTGGTTAGAGCCCAATGACTGTCCCAAGGCCACCCCGTGAACTTCCTGGCCAAGTAGAGGTTTGAAACCTGGTCTGCCAGGTCCTAAGTCCAACACTCTAACCACTACACCACAGTGATTCCCTCTGTTATATATGAAATTCCCTCTGTTTCTGATGTCTCAGGCTTGAGTGCCCATGTATACGAAGTCAATATAGATAAAATGGCGTAATCTGTCAGGAAGAGGGAGGAATCAACAGACATGGAGGATCTTGGGGGTTTGCAGAAGTACAGGGTTTTATCTGGGGTGGGGGGGATAAGGAGCTCTAACAAGGGAGCCCCCAAAACAGCCCAGAAACGACAGTGTGTGCTCACTGACCACAGGGAAGGAAGCCCTATGGGTCAGTGGTAGAGCATCGGTCCCAGGTTCAATCCCCTGCATCTTCAGGCAGGGCTGCGAGATAGCACTGCCTGAAAACCCAGACAGCTGCTGCTGTTCAGTGTAGACAGTACAGATGTAGATGGACCAGTGACGTGACTCAGTATAAGGCAGCTTCCCCTGACAGATGGTTAGGGGAGGAGGGGAAAACTGGGGAGGACTTTGGTAATATGGCACCCAGAGCAAGGACAAAATTTGTTGCCTGCAAAATATTTCTTATTTCAAAATTGTGTACAGTTGCTCTATTATGGATCTTCTCAGTATGTACCTGTATAAATAAAGGATTATTATTATTATTATTATTATTAATTAGCCCTCTTGGCTGTGTGGGCAAACTGCCTGCACTGCCCTAAATCTGGTGCTGGTAGGAGTGGGAATGAAACGAGGTCTTGCAGAAAATGGAATGGTTGGCAGACAGGAACACTCCGCACTGCAATATTTTGTTGCAGATCCCGCTGCCTAAAGCGGTTCAACAATCCCAGGAGACTCTGGGGATTGTAGCCAAGTGATGGGAATAGGGGGGTCTCCTTGCAGCTCTCAGCAAATTACAGCTTTGGGATTCTTTTGGGTCGGGGGGGGGGCTATGACTGTTTAAAGCAGCATGCTCCTGCTTTGAATGCATAGCGCACATGGGACCGCATTCAGAGCATAGAGAACGGCTGAGCTTACTGCATTCCCCCCCCCCCTATTTTACAGAAACGAGTATTGTTCTGATATTTAGGACGTGTAACAGCGTAATCCCTAGGGGTGGAAGATGATCTCTACTTTTACAATGCCTTTACAAAGAAGCTGAAAAATATATATTTAAAACAGGGCTTGTTAAAAATCGTTAATTCTCATATAGGAATGACAAAGGGAAGGCCCCCCCCCAACTCCGCCCTGCACAATTTAGCATCCCTTTTTCACCTGCAGCAGAATCTATAAAGCTGAATGTGTGACATAATTTCTACGGCGGCCTGCTGTGATTTCATAAACGAGGGAGGGCGATTATAGTGCAGGATCAAGGTGAAGCTGGATTGCAGAGGAAAAAGAGCCCCTATTCAAATGCAAATTTTCCAGTAATAGCAAAAGGAACACCACAAATTACAGGCAATTTCTTTTATTTGTGAATAAGCATCCCACCCAGCTTTCTCTCTCATATACTCTCCTTCCTCCCTCCCCCCCCCCCGTAAAAGCTTTAGAAGTAATATTGGAGGGAGGGAGAGGCAGAAATAAAACATTTCTTTAAACACACACACTCCAAGGGAATAAACATAATTTGTGGAGCAGGGATCAAAGTAATAATCAGCTAGTATTGTTAATGTACGCTAACTCAGTTCCTCTTTCCTATAAAATCTCTTAAAGTGCTTCCAGGATATTAATGGATTACCCTTTGCAGAATTTCCACTGAGGTGAATCTTATTAGCACCCCCCCACACTCTGCTCTTTTTAAAAAAATGTACAAAAGGTATTGGGGGGAGGAGAGAGGGAGGAGCCTTTAAGTTCAAGATCAGGTTAGTTGGAGAGGACATGTGGAAGCCAAGGATGGGTTTCTACCTAAAATATAACCTGTGGCTGTACGGCTCATTAGTTATAGCTGCAGTCCTAAACACACTTGCTAGAGGCACACACACCTCATGAAACACAGGGAGACTTACTCCCAAGTAAACATACGCAGGCCTAAATGCTGAATGTGGATATTTGAATATGACTGGCAAATTGGAAGGAAATGCAGGGCATTCAGTTTTTATGTTTGTATACACACCATGCATTTAAAGCACTCTTCAAAGAATCCTGGGAACTATAGTTTACCCCTCAATGAGCTACAGTTCCCACATTTGCTTTTCCTCCAGAGAGCTCAAGGTGGCCTACAGACTTCTTCCCCTGCACTGCATTTTATCACCACAACAGCCCTGTGGTGTAGGTTAGGCTGAGAGCAAGTGACCCAGCGTCACCCAGGGAGCTTCACAGCTGAGTGGGAATCCGAACCCTGGTCTCCCAGGCTCTCGCCCAGCATTCTAACCATTACCTCACACTGTCTATTAACAAATTACGGTTCCCAGGGTTCTTTTGCAAGCGGGTGGGTGGGATTAATTTGCTTTAAATATATGGGAGCAGCTCTTTTACTCGAGGAGAAAACAGACATGGCGTCTTTTAACCGAATTGTTTGCTGAAAGGCAAATGCAATGCAGTAATTTTTAAAATGAAATGAAACATGGTGCTGCTATCTGTGTATGAGTTCTAGTTTTTCTGCAATTGTCCCCTCTTTCCACAGAAGACAACCCCTCCCCCCAAATCATACCCCCCCCCCCCATAAACCTATATGCTGGCTGTGGTGCCTGCATGGTACCTGCTGCTATTAAGCTCAGAAGCCATAGAAGTCATAGTATTTCTTGGATGGGCCTGCACTGTGGAGTGTGCTCAGAGGAAAGCTGGAAGGGTTAGAGAGAGGGGCGTGTGCGTGCACCAGCGTGCAAGGGGGCATTATTTATTTATTTGCTCCAAACAAGCTGGCATTTAAACAGTTTAATCCAGGATTAAACTAATTGCTTCTGTTAAAAACACCATTCCCATACCATCTTGCCTGCATGTGTTTACCCTGGGAAGGGCAGCGTGTGGGGTTGAGGTGGGGAGGGGGGTGGATCAGTGTGATTCAGCAGCAGGCAGATGGTCTCCTGGATTTAAGTGGCTGCTTGCCAAGAAGGTGCCATTTGGTCGCTGGCGGAGACAGAGCAAAGTCGTCACGCGAGGAGCGAGCCGCCGAGCCCATATTCCCTGCTCAATCACTCCTGCTTGGCTTTTAATGAAGATGGGGTTTAATGCATCTAGCTTTTTTCACACCCTGGAATTGATGAAGGGTGAAGTCTTGTTCATGTCGTGGGAGCCTGCTTTTGACCTTACTCTTATAGGATGTGTACATGCTTTGCCTTTAACGCACATTCAAAGCACAGCTTTCCCCTCAAAGAATTCTGGGCACTGTAGTTTGTTGCTAGGAACTGTTTGCTCTGTAAGGGGTCAGCTGCAGTGCCCCAGAATTCTCTGAGGGGAAGAATGTGCTTTGAATGTGCAGTAAAGGCAAAGTGTGCACACAGCCTAAGTAAATGAATCTCTTGGCCTTTAGTACGTCTTCTTCTAAAGCAGCTCACAAATCACAGTAGGCAGTTAAAAATAGAGAATCCTAGAATTGCAGAGTTGGAAGGGGCCACAAAGATCCTCTAGTCCGACCCCTTGCAATGCAGAGAACTATCACCCCACATTGGGGCTTGAACCCCTGAGATTAAGAGGGTCCGCAAACTGAGCTGAAGCTGCCTGATACTGAACCAGGCCATTGGTTCATCTAGCTCAGTGTTGAGCACACAGGCTGGCAGCAACACCCAGGGAGTTCAGACAGGGGATATCACCCCCCACCCCGAACCTGAGGATTCTGGAGATTGTACCTGGGACCTTCAGAACGCAGGTCATGTGCGCTACTTCTGGAGCAACACATCTGCAGAAACATAGGAGGATGAATTACACTGGGTCAGACCATTAGTTCAGTATTGCCCACACTGACTGGCAGAGGCTCCCCAGGGTTCCAGGTTGTTTCCCCCAGGTTGTTTCCTATGGGGCCAAGGAATCTTTTCCCAATCCTTTGAGATGCTGGAGATTGAAACTGGGACCTTCTGTATGCAAAGCAGATGCTCTACCACTGAGCTACAGCCCCTCCCCAAGAAAAACAGCACACCGAAAGCCACAAATAACAGATATTTATTAAGAATGGGGTGGGGTGGGGAGTTCAGTTTGGTTTGCATTTGAATACGAATCTACCTAATTTGCCCTCCCCAATGCAATATGCAAACCAAAACACAGCTATTTATTTTTAAATCAGCACTTCTCTGAAGTTGGTGATGCAACAAATGTGTATGAAAGTACTAACATTAGGAGAAACAGGTAATTCAATGTACCTGTTAGTAAGTCCAGGGCCTTTGAACTCATTGGGAGGTAGGAGCCAATCAGTATCTTGTGAAACCTACACAAAATGCTGCAGTGTGAAGTGGTTCCGTTTAGTTGTTTTGTTTGCAAAAATGTCTATACTGCGTCATTAAGGAAAAAGTATACAGCAATGAACAACAAAATACCTCTAAGTTTATATCCATAAAACAAATCCAATATACGTTGTTGTTGTTGTTGTTGTTGTTGTTGTTGTTGTTGTTGCTGCTGCTGCTCCTGCTGTGGCTGTTGAGACCAATATGGGAGAGACATGTTTTGTTGCAGTTGGGGCAGATGCAGGTGTCCGGTTGTGCTGATGTAGGTACACTGTGGCGTTTCTTCTTCCTGTGCCCCTCCGAGCAGTCATTTCTCCTCTGGTCACTGCTGTGGATATGGTATCTGACTGATTGTCTCCAGATGCTGTGGCCAATTGCAAAAGCAACCAAGATAGATTTCAAAGCAGCAGCAGCAGCAGCAACAACAAGAAGAACAACAACAATCCATAAAGCTGGAGAAGCTCGTTGAAACAAGAGTGTTTTCATTTCACTCTGGAAATGACAAATAGTGGGTGCTTGCTGTGTCTCAACAGGGGATGCTGCTCCACAGAACAGGGCCGGCCATCTAAAGCCCCGCTTCTGAGTTATTTTGGTGTGAGTTTCTCAGTGGTGGCTGGGGCTGAGGGCAGAAGGCAGGGAAGACAAGCACAGGTGGAACCAGAGTCAATGATGGGGAGAGCCAACTATTAAGTACTGCATCCAAATCATACATTTGAAACTGTAGCCTATCATTTTCAGCCATCATGGCTTCCCCCAAAGAACCCCTGGAAATGTAGTTTGCTAGCAGCACTGAGAGTTGTTAGGAGACCCCCATTCCCCTCTCATGAAGCTACAATTCCCAGAGTGGTCTAACCGTCAATCCCTCTTCCCTGGAAACTCTGATCTGTGAATGGAACTGGGGTCTCTTAACAACTCTCAGCACCATTAACAGACTTCAACTCCCAGGATCCTTTGGGGGAAGCCCTCCCTCCTTCCTGGGAGGGCTGCCAAGATGTGTGACCTAGCTAAGCCTGGCAGGACAGCTTACTCTATGGTCTTAACCCTTCCATGCATTAATCACAATTAAGCATGTTGGTTATATGAGGCTGGATACATCCCACAAAGACAAGGATAGGCATTTCCAGAGGTAGCCTAGTTCACATTGTTTGGGATCCAGTTGTGTGCCTCTAGGGGCAACAACCAGTCTGTGTGTTGGGCAGATGACAACCAGAGACAGTTCCATGCTCGTCATGGAAGCCACAAGGTCCTGAGCTGACCAACAGGCAACCTCAGTGGGAATCTTGAAGTTGCCCCAAACAACCACCCTGGGTTCCTCCTACTCCACCTCAGAGTATTATACTAGCAGCACCCCCAGTCTGTCTCTATGGCCGATTGCCAGATTCAGGCCCTCAAGTCCAGTTCCAGGGCAGAATCATTTCCTGATGTTGAAGATGGATGTCCTGTGGGCTACAGCAACACCTCCCTGACCCCCAATCTGGTTAGCCTTGCACTGACTACTCAGGCAGAGAAAGCTGAGCGAGATTTGGCTTACAGGGATCTTGGCAATGAATGCCAGGTTGGCACCCTAATTCCTGATCCAATTGTGAATGAGTGAAGTCTTGCTCTGAACCAACCTGGCATTAAGCAACCGTGCCATCAGAACAGGGAGTTCAGTGGTAGAGGAGCCAACTACACAGGCACTAATGCAAGAAGCACAGAGGGTGGATGGGTTGCAAGCATATTTGGTCCTGGTTTTCTTTCAATTACATTTTCTGGTCAGGAGGGTCTGGTGTTGCTGGTGGGGCACTGAAACATCTGCCCCAAGATTCCTTTGAGCTGGTAGAAAGAGGCCTCTCAAAGTTTGACCAGGCCAAGCCTGTTTCTGGGGAGTATCAAATCAGATATTAAGAAGGTGCACATATGGAAGTAAGATGCCTTGTGGAAATTAGTGGCTTAGAAATCCAGGCAAGCTTGATAGGGTGGAGTGGTCCTGTAAGAAGATTACCCAGAATCACCACCTAATCACAATGATCCTGAGCTCTCGGCAGCAAGCTGACCTTCAGCCATGAAGGGCCCTGTGCAAGCTCCACCAGTGTGTATGTCACTCAAAGTGGCATATTGTTAAAGAAGGTGGAAGTGGTTAGTCTCTCTCTCTGTGTGTGTGTGTGTGTGTGTGCGCGCACGTTTGCTTTTGGTTACACAGGAAGTTGCACTTTGGGAGAGCTAAAGGTTAGGCAAAGAACAAGACTGTGCCTTTGTGCAAAGGAGCTGATGGGGCAACAAATATGTTTGCCAATTGCTTACTATTTTAACAGTCCACAAATGTTAAAAACTGTCCCATTGGATAGCTGAGATGGCTGTCTGCAAAGAGGCAGCACAAACAGGGTTTTTGGCAATGGTCGGATCATGCCACTTCCAGTCTGCAATGCAAGAAGTTGTGTTACACCAGGGCAGCCTGTTTGTCTATCTAGCTCAGCATTGTCCTCCCTGAGTCACAGCAGCCCTCCAGGAACATGGCAGATTATCTTTCCCATGGCCTGCTACCCAGAATGTTTTCAACTGTCAATGCTGGGGATTGAACCCAGGACTGTCTGCATGCAAACCATGTGCTTTGCCACTGACCTACGTTCCTTCTCCTGTGGTTCCTCTGACCTGCCACATTCTTCTTGCTTCTTCTGCTGTCCTGCCAGATTTATTTATTTGTATTCCTGCCCTACTGTTCATCCAAGAAGCTCAGGACTTCTGATTCCCTGTTCCTGCCACCCACATCTTATCTTCCAACACAGCCCAGTGAGGAAGGTAAAGCTGAGAGCACTGACCGCCTTAAGTGTGTGAGTTTCACAACTGAGTGGAAATTTGAACCTGGGTCTTCCCAGACACGATACTTCAATGCACTAGAGCCAGTTATTCTTTAAATCAAAAACCCTACCTGCAAATCTTTCAGCAGAGCACAACAGTAGGGCTCATTTTGGCTCCATTCTGAGATCCACCATTTAACAGACATGGTGGGTGCTAATCTAATAACAGTATTTAAAACAGAGGCCACCAAGGCAGTGCTCCTGGGCAGTGGTGTGCTGGCCAGGGCCTCCTATGGCATTTCAGAAGATATCCCCTAAAAAAATCCAGAACACATGAGAGACTGTTCATTCCTTCTGCTCAGCTCTTCTTTGCATGGCCTCATGCTCGCCAATGCTGAATGCACTACATGGGGTGGGGGACATGTTCTCTCCCTTTTGTGGTCCTACCTCTTTTTTCTGGGCCCAGAAATACCTGAAGGAGCATCTCCACCCCCATTGTTCTGCCTGGACACTGAGGTCCAGCTCCGAGGGCCTTCTGGCGGTTCCCTCCCTGTGAGAAACGAAGTTACAGGGATGCGATCAGGTGGTGAGGGGTGGGGCTGTATCCTTCAGGTGACTGGTTCATGGAGTGGCTTCATCAGCTGGAACTAACAGATGGAGGAAGAAAATGCCAGGGAGATCAGTGTTCTACTCTAGTGCCTCCAGCTCAGCCTGTGTGGGTCAGATGCATGGAAAGCCAAGCTGCAGCCCTGTTTGCTTTTTGGAATCATTTGCAAACTAGGGGAAATGGCCAGATTGCCTTACAACTCTCTGGGCTAGGGAGAAACGAATACCTCCCTTTTTTTACATGTAAAAATGAATTGGGGGCGGGGGGGGGGGGAGAGAGAAAGGACTCCAGTCTTTACATTCTTTAATTTCTGTTAGCAGAAGCAGGCATAGTCGTTGTTGCAGGGTTAAAAAATGATTGCTGTAGCTAACTGTAGTTGACCCACACTGAGTTGCAGTTCAACAACCCTTCACAAACTGCAGTGCCCAGAATCCTCTGAAGGAAACAATGTGCTTTAAAATGTGATTTCAAGGTACAGCGTGTGCACACAAGTCATGCTACTTCCACAGTCCCCACAGCCACACAGCTTCACACTGAATGGCAGATGTGGAACAGGAGCCACGAGGTGAATGCCGTCTCCTCGTCCTCCCGCTGCTAACTTTCGTTTCCTTTCTCATGCAGGCCCATCTTTGCAGCTTACAAACCAATAAAGCGCAGCCTTAGAAGTGTTTGTTTTAGCTAATTATATATGAAATATATAGGATGAGAGTGCTGAGTCCCGCAGAAAGGCTTGACTTTTGTGACAGTGAGAGCGCTCAAATGATGGGCTGTTTCTCCCAGCAGAGGGCGCTCCTCTGTAATTAAAGCCGAGGCTGCTTCTAAAAGCCTTCTGTTTAAACTTGAAGCCTTGTCCAACCATTTGCTGAAAGGGAATCCAGGTTTTGTTTGTTTGTTTTTTTAAAAAAACATTATAGCCTCCTCATTTTTGTCACAGCCTGTTCCACATTTCTTGCTTAGGCTTAGGCTTGCTTGATCACAATATCAAACCAAGGGAAGTTGGAGGCTCCATGTTGCAAATCAAAAGGTTTGGAAATGAACAGTATTACTATGATACAGCGTTGGACTAAGACCTGGGAGAGCCGAGTTCAAATCCCCACATGGCCCTGAAACTCACTGGATGCGACCTTGGGGGTCCAGCCACTGCCCCTCAGCTTAACCAGCCTCGCAGGATGTTGCTGTAAGGATAAAATGAGGAGAAGTGTTTTTTTCCAGCTCCTGCTCCTTGGAGGAAAGGTGATATAGATAAACAAAGTAACAAAAATAAAAATCACCCAGAAAAGTGATGTTCCATGGGTAAACATGAGACGCCTGACAAGAGCCCTTTATTTTTGAAGTGTGCACACACCATACTTAGTAACATAAAATAAAAACAAACTCCACTTTGCCCAGGTATTCCAAATTCTGGGTTCCTACCAATTAAGTTCTATTCAGAGTAGATCCATTGAAATTAATAGATCAAAGTTAGCCATGCTCACCAGTTTCAGTGGGTCTACTCAGAGTAAAACTCAGCAGCTGCAACCCTCTGAGTCTGAAAAATGGAGAGTGGGTAGGAAGCTTGTGCCTTGGGGCACTGGTGGGTTCCCCGCCCCCATCACCCTGTTGAAGGTTGTGACCCAGGAAGAGAGAGGAAAATGCTGGCAGTAAACCACTGGCAGCACAGGTGGTGTCGTATGGAAGGGTATGGCTTCCAGGACCATGGTCTCCACTTTCTTGAGGAAGAACTCCTGGTGAGAAGGGTTGCACCTCATGGGGGTGGGCAAGAATGTGTTTGCTAAAAGTCTTTGCAAACCTGATCAGGAAAGCTTTAAACTAAATCCTGAGGGGAAGGGAGACAATATTACAGACAACAGGGGAACAGCTGCAAATGGGGATAATAGCTTCATTGATGCACAGGAATCTGAGGTGGTGCTCTGGAAACCTACTAAAGGGCAAGAAACTGCAAGAAAGCCATTACTGGAGGGAGTGACTCATGGTTTCTTTCAGTTGTCTCTGCACGAATGCACAGAATGGGAAACAAGCAAGACAAATTAGAGCTTTTAATACAAGATAGCAGATTTGTGGCTTATGTACATCCCTGATCCACCCTCTTCCTCCTTTAGCATTTTGCTTGATATTTCCATGTGATTCAGTGGTTAAGGTTGTGTGGAGAGTCTTGGGTTCAAATCCCTCCTCAGTGAAGAGGGTTGCTGTACTGTCACCTGGAGATTTCCCCTGCACTTCAAAGCTTGCTTCTGGGTCAGCCTCTCCAGTCAGTTCCCCATGCCCCACCCCAGCAGCGGGCCAGGGGTGCCTGGGTGCCTGCCAATACCTACTTACGGTGCCCACAAAAGGTCTCAGTAAATATCCCATCAAAAATTTCCAGGCACATGAGGAACTTGCTCTTCCCGCTCAAGTTTGTTTTTGCGCTCACTAGACCTCTCCTTTTAAACATGCCCACATTTCACTGGATGACAGGACCTAACACTCACCACCCATTCTGTTCTGAACAGAAGAGAGAGGCAAAGAGCAACTGCAGCATTGGCCGATGCAGTTGTCGTTGTTCTATTGATGAGAGAGGAGTATGCTTTCACTGTTTCGTGGTACTTTCCTGCTCTTTCTGCAGCCGCTTTGTGATTGGCACTCACAGCACTTGCTTAAAATCTCTCAGGTGATGACCTCAATGAATTTTGGCATCAGAGGAGATGCAATGAGCATCCTTCTGCTGTATCAGGCTAAGGGATCGTCTAATCCAGCATCTTGCTCTCAAAGTGGTCAACCAGATGCCTACAGGATATGCAAAAGCAGAACCCAAGTGCAACAACACTCTCACCTCTTGGAATTCTGTGCAAGAATTCTAGTGTAATAAGAGGGGGAGGAAAACTTTTCTTTATCCACTTTCTGGATGATGCATCACTTTATAAATTTCTACTATGTTGCACTTCTACATGTATATATGTGTGAAGGTGCTCCTGTTCTCCAAAATACTTTGTATCCTGAGCCTTTGACAACTCCAAATGGTGTGCGTGTGTATGTGTGTGCTTTTAAAAAGAATTCCAGGACCCTTGATCGTTTGTAACTTGAGCTCAGCCTTGGTTAACGTTGCTTGCGCTGGGAGGCTCTGATGACGGCAGAACGGCCTTCTGAAAAGATTTCATTTAATCACTTCTCCTGCATTCAATTAAAAAAGTTTCGGTGCCTGAAAGTTGCTCCAGTAAAGGAGCATGTTGGGCTTATTATAAGTGGACTTTTGCACCCGAATAATGGGCTGGATTGTATGACAAAACATTTCGAGGCTCAGAGTGATGTGAAAATAGCTTTGTATAAATGTGATAATTAGATGAAGACGGGCATTTGGCATTGGGCTAATTAAATTTGCATTGATAAGTCAACACATTGGTCTCATATGGCTTAAAGAACCCCCTCTTTTAAAACTGTTTCTCTTGTTTAGAAAACATTAATTAAATTCACACATTTTTCCCATCTGAAGTGGTTACCTTTTTTTGCTAACGGCTCCCAAGGCAAAAGTTAAAGCTTTGGATTCACCTTCAAACTAAGCCTTTAAATTGAAAACCCTCCTCGCTCCCTCCCCTCCTTTCCTTTGCAAATTGGTGGTTGCTCCCTTCCTCCCCTTTTCTGAGAGATTTTTTTTGGGGGGGGATTTTGTAAGATATTGTCAGAGGATGACTCATTTGAGAAAATGTGATTCCTTCACAATGGAACCCTGTCAGAGTGATCAATGCCTGTTGCTTAAAAGTCAAGTTCCTAACCACAGCTTTAAATTACACACCATCGTTGAGAGGTCATAAAAATGTTTCAATAAATATGTCTCAAAGGAGGACTTGGTAGGGAACCCACCCCCGCAACACAGTTCTTCACAATAGCTCATATGTTTGGGTCACTGATGAAAAATGGAGGGTCACACACCAGAGAATTATGACCTGTTGCTGGTCATATTTTCAGAAGTCAGAGGACCATAAATACATCAAGTAACCTGAGAAAGTTTGTCCCACAACAGTGAACAAATGTAGCAAGGTTCCCCCCTTTTCTTTTAGAAATCCCCTCCCCTTTCAAACTTAAATATATTTTGCAATAGAACAGTTAAGGCAAGAGTATCACTTCTTCTTCTTCTTCTTCTTCTTCTTCTTCTTCTTCTTCGGATAAGGTCATTATTTATTTATTATAGGACATTTTGTAACAACAACAACAAAAACGTGGCCTCTGTGTTTTCTCCAAACTCAGGTTTAACGGATTAATTAGATTTGGCTTATAAAGATTTAATCAACTAAAAGACTGCTCCAGTCAAGGAATCATAGAATTTTAGGGTTGGAAGGGACCCCAAGGGCCATCTAGTCCAACCCCCTGCAATGCAGGGATCTCAGCTAAATCATCGAGGACAGATGTCCACCTAACCTCTGCTGAAAAACTTCTAAGGAAGGAGAGTCCACTTCCCTTGATCTGCTTCTGTGGATGCAGCCTAGGATAGCATTAGCTCCCCCCCCCTTCTTTTTTTTGCTGCTGCATCACACTGTTGACTCATGTGAAGCTTGTGGTCCATTAAGACCACTAAATCCTTTTCAAATGTACTACTGGCAGCCAGGTGTCCTCATCTTAAATTTCTTCAGTTAGTTCTTCCTGCCTAAGTGCAGAACCTGACTTTTGTCCCAACTGAAGTTCATTTTGTTAGCTCGCGCCCAGTTCTCCGATCCGTTAAGATCATTTTGAATTCTGATTCTGTCTTCTGCGCCATTAGCTCCCCCTCCCAGTTTGGTGTCACCTGCAAATTGGATGAGCATCCCCTCTATTCCTTCATCCAAGTCATTTATAAAGACGTTTTGAACAATCAACCAGCTACTCATACATAAACCACGCTTGCACAACAACATTAACAACCCATATAACAAAGGATCGCAGCCAGGCTTAAACCAGTGCAACTCCCTCCCCATCTCTCAAACACTGCGCCATCTTCATTAACTCTGGCTTTGACACAAGTGTTGAGAAACATGGGGACCTAGCCTGTGAATGAGTGAATGGTGACTGAGGGAGCTACTGCTTCCCCATGCAGCCTGGCAACTGCCTCCCTTTGAACAATGGTCAACAGGAGTGCCAACTTGGCCCCATGACTGTGTGTGCCTGGGGCCATGCAGCCTACATGGCCCTGGCACTGAAATTTGTGGGTGCCCAGCCCCTTTAAGGTGGAATTTTGTGGGTGCTCGGGCGCCCAGGCTCCCACTGGAGTTGGCACCTATGATGGTCAGGCCAGCTCTTCATGAGTCTGGCAATAGTATGAGGCACCTTCCTAAGCAACTAAGGTCAAAGAAAGTAATAATATTCAGCTTGTTTCAGAACAATTGTTTTACTCAGATGCAAACTGAATCAACACGATAGAAGTTTATAAAATTACGCATGGCTCAATTGAGATCCCCCCACTCTCATAACACTGGAACTCGTGGAAATCCAGTGAAGCTAAAAGAAAGTCCTTCTTATAATTCCATACTATACATACACATATTACATTACATTTTACATTTATTCTTGCTCTCAAGAGCTGACTTCCCTCCTTCCGTCTTCCAGATTTTAAATAAAGATCATCTTAAAAAAAAAGAGAAAAAGTCCTTCTTTATGCCAAGATGATCTATGGAACTCTCATCCACAGGAGGCAGTGATGGCCACCAATGTGGATGGCTTGAAAAGAGGATTAGACAAATTCATGGAAGAGAAGGCTCCCAATGACTACCAGTCGTGATGGCTATGCTCTGCCACCATAGTTGGAGCAACGATTCTGAATGCCAGTTGCTAGAAACCACAGGAGGGAAGAGTTGCTCCAGTGCTCAGATCCTGATTCCGGGTTTCCCACAGGCATCTGGTTGACCACTGTAAGAACAGGATGCTGGACCAGATGGGCCACTCGTCTAATCCAGCAGGCTCTTCTTATGTTCTTAATTAACCCAGTGGTCGGCTCAGATTCCTTTAACCGAGCAGCCATCCGTCATAACAAGCTCACAATTTGTAACCGTCACACTTAGGTGTACTCTCAGAAAGTCTCAGGCACACACCTGCTTGTGTAACAGGTGAAGAGGCCCCTTCTCTAGGACTCACTCAGCATTTTTTCCATTCCATCCTGTTTCTTTCTGAGGGCGCTTCAGTTTCTGCAAACAGGCAGGAGGCCTCCTCCAGTCAGCTCAAATTGTCTGGGCGCTTTGCTCTCCAGACTGACTACCCACAGCGATGGCTTTCATCAGGAAGGGTGAAATCTTGAAACCAGCATCCTTTGTACGGGTATGTAAAGCAAGCACTACGCACGATAATACTGACTCATCACCCAGCAGTCATTAGCGAATATTCTATTTTCTGTCAATAAACGGAATTTAAACACTTAGTAGCTAAGCTTCTTAAAATTCATAGCTGATGAGGGAGCAATTAAGGCAGGATTTTAATGAATACCCATAAACTCTGACAGCTTCTCCCAGGAAGAAAGCTTCATTGCTCGCTCGCTTAGTAGGCTTCTTTTTCGTATTTTAATTTGGAATATTGTTCAGACAGATAAATGGCAATGAAACACTATTAAAGAGAAAACCTTTATCTTTCCAGCTAATTATGTTAATCTTTCACCCATTATCTCATTTTATCAGCTGACTGGGAAACAGGTGCAGTGTGCCAGACTGGGGGAGAGCCGCCATGGTGGATGGAGACTTGGACTTGGGAAAGAAGGAGGAGCTGGGTTCAAGTCCCTTCAGAACTTACAGCTCCCCAGTTGACTTTGTTCCTAGCCTACCTTGCAGGTCTGTCATGAGGCAACTGGCCCTGAACCCCTTGAAGAAAAGCCAAAGTACTAATATTGGGGAGGGGAATGAATAAGTGATTGTATCCCGTAAGTTTTTATTGCATTGTGAAATCCTTTTGAGATGCTTCATGGGAAGCAATTCATTAATAATAATAATAATAATAATAATAATAATAATAATAATAATAATAAATACTGACTAGGTTGCTCTCTGGGCGGCTTCCAATATCGTCTCTGAAAGGGACTTGCCCTTAAAAGACAACATGAAATAACAATAATGAAATACTATTATTACTATGACTAACTACTATAATATTAAATTTAATACCAAACAGTCACCAGCATGCAGGTTGCAACAATTTTAAATTCAAAATTAGAAGCAGTCAAAACAACTCAGAATCATAAAAATAAGGTGGGAGCTAAAAAAACAAACCCCATACACCTCAGGTGTCAAGAGCCAGGGTGTGTCCTTAGCATTTGCTGAAAGCTGTATAGTGAAGTTTTCAGAGATCTCTGTGGGGAGGGAATTCTGTACTTAGACGCTGTCGCAGAGGTTGTCCTCTCCTGAGCTTCTGAGGGTGGTGGAGCTAGCAAGAGGTTTCTCTCTGCTGATCTTAACACCCATGAAGCCTGGAGGAAAGTAGGCAGTCATTCAGACATTTCTTAGGACCAGTGAGACACTAGTGAGAGCACCTTGAATTGGGCTCAGAAATGAACAGGGAGCCAGTTGTGATAATAAAGAGGGTTTCTGAACATGAGGTGAGGACCCCTTTCAGTCACCACCATGTAACCAGTGCTTTCCTCCACCGCCCCATAACTAGGCTTCCACAATAGGGATGATAGGCCAAGATATTTGGCATCTTAGCAGTGTCACTGCTGGATGGAGCTGTCCATAAGTGGAGGTGACAACCATGGATGGAAAAAGGCTGGGAGTCAGGATGCCACCTGGAATGGATAGGCCTTCAAGGCAGTTTCATTTCATGTATGCCAGCCTTCCCCAACCTCCAGATACCATTATTGGATGCCAGCTCCCATCAGCTCCAGCCAGAACAGCCAATGATCTGGTTTGATGGGAGCTGTGGATCCCATGACATCTGGGGAAATAATAATAATAAGGCCCAGTATGGCCTGCTTCATTTGGGTGCTACTCTCTGGTACACGGCAGCAGAGATCCCATCTCAATGCTCCCATCATCTTTCCCCATTAGCTATGCAGCCTGGGGATGATAGAAGTTGTAGTCCAAGCCATCTAGAGGGTAAGCGAAGGTTGCTATGAAACAGTGAACAAGGCTGAAGAAATACATCAATTTCCTTTTCTGAATTTCCCTAGTCTTGAGTGTGGTTTGTCACCTTCTTGCATCAGTTTGATTAATAATAATACTAATAATACTAATAATACTAATAATACTAATAATACTAGTAATACTACTAATAATATAGCCTCATGAAAATGTACACATTTCTTCTAGTATACACATTTGTATGACATTTTGCCCCCGCCCCACATGTAAGCAATATTCATCCAGTGTGCTATTTTCAATAAAATATGCATTATTATGTGAACTTTCCTCTAACATATGCATTTTTTAGACAAATCTTTTGGCTGGATATTTGCACTGCCAAATTCAGAGAATTGGGAATTTGGAAGGACAGGTGTAATTCAGTTTGCCCATTGTTCTGGGAAATGCAAATGAGGCAGGTCTGCATCAAATTGCCAGATGAACCAGTTTCTCCCCACATTCCTACCCGCGATGCACTCACTTCTCCCTGAGTTTGTCCAGTTGTTATAAAAGGAAAGCAAAGCCAGTGCCCCTGGGCACCCCTTACAGCCTCTGACAAGTGTCTTCTGCAGGCATGTGGAGCACAGCTGGGTTTGTGGCCGCTGTACCACTTGCCCACGCTGTACCCTCCACCTGGTGCAAGAATCTCATGGCACGTATGACTTTTTGGCGACCTTCTCTTCTCAGTCACTCCCTCTGCTTGCATGTTTCAGTTGTGTGCCCGATGAAATGCGATGCGCTCTCTGTGCCTTTGGCGAGAAGAAAATTGGCCATCTTGGATCCCTGCCACACCCGTGGGCCTTCGCTGCCAGCACAGCGCTCCCCTTGCACACTGCTGCGTGGGTGTCCCCCCCACCCCGCACAAATTTGTTTGCACGAAGGCACATTTGGACATCGACAAGACTCCATTTCTTAGCACTCCCGACTCTGCAAGACCTCCGCACGCCACGTCGCAAATCCAGGTGGGGATTTGATTCAAATGGACAATTGACTTTTTCCTCTGTGCCTATTTCAAAGCACTGGAGCAGAGAGGCAGGCGCTGGTACACTCTGGAGCCATCTGGGGCATCCGTTGACCTTTCGCTGGCCTTGATTTGTAATCAACAATTTTGTGAATTTCAAATCACATCAGAATCACAGTGTGTAAAAAACTGTCAGTTTACCAACCATTAAACATGCAGTAAGCTGCCTTCGGGGGGTTCAAGATACCATGATACTCCCCCCCTCCAGACTGTGTTTTCCACATGACGTAATGCGAGAAACCTTGAGAGAGTCTTGGAAACATTCAACTGTATCACTTCTTGGTCAGGTGATGCTTTCCTGAGCAACACACGGGAGACTGAGGGATGTGCAAGCGAGGATCTTAAAAAAAAGAAAGGCGTTGGACCTGTATTGAGCCTATAGCACCCGCTCTTTGACATGGGTGTTGAATTAACAAGAGTGCTCTCATTTAAATATAGGTGAACTTGCCACTTAAAATGCACACTCAGTTTCAAACACGCAGGAAAATGATGCGAGCCTCACATAGGATCCCTGGTCTTTTTCTCTGGTAAAGCTGAGAGGTTCTGTGAGGGACAGCTGTGCATTCCCATGTTTCAGGCCATACATATTCATTGCTTACAGACACCAGTCAGCTGACTGGTTCTGTTTGCTGAGGCTTATACTTACCCCTGGAAGTGGGGTGGGTGAATCTGTCAACTGCAGTGACTCCCATTTTCCTCGCTTTTTCCAATTTCAAGTTCAGTTCCTCACATTAGTTTGTATTTTTTAAACAAACAAACAAACAAACAAACAAACAAACAAACACACACCCTCATGAAAATTCACCAGCATTTTGTGTGAGTTTTGCCAAAGATGCCCATTCTTAATGCAATTTTGTCTTACATCTTTTTCTTAATGCAATTTTGTTTTACATCTTTTTGCCCAATGTAATGCAGATTTTTTGCAAAGCAATGTCCCATGATGTAGCACATTTTTGCATATGTTCTTCAGGAATATATGTAGGCACAAGATTCTTTGGCAGCTTTGCAGGACCCTCCTATGATATTTCCAGAGCCTGGCAAGGAAGGAAACCCGCTGGGTGTGCAGGTGCGATAGGAAAATAAATAACTGGAGAGCAGGGAACAGTGGGTTTCCCCCACTTCCATTTATTTATTTACCCCCCCCCATCCATGCAAAGCTGCAATTGCATAAGTGAAGTGTAAGATGTATATTGCCTGTACTTATATTGAATGGGACATGGGTGGCGCTGTGGTCTAAACCACTAGAGCCTTGGGCTTGCCGATAAGAAGGTCAGCGGTTTGAATCCCCGCGATGGAGTGAGCTCCCGTTGTTCGGTCCCAGCTCCTGCCAACCTAGCAGTTCGAAAGCACATCAAAGTGCAAGTAGATAAATAGGTACCGCTCCGGCGGGAAGGTAAACGGCATTTCCGTGTGCTGCTCTGGTTTGCCAGAAGTGGCTTAGTCATGCTGGCCACATGACTCGGAAGCTGTCTGCGGACAAATGCCGGCTCCCTTGGCCAATAAAGCGAGATGAGTGTCACAACCCCAGAGTTGGTCACGACTGGACCTAATGGTCAGGGGTCCCTTTACCTTTACTATATTAAACAAACAAACAAACAAACAAACAAACAAACAAACAAACGCTACCAGATTATCTTATCTTTGTCCTTTTAGTCCAATGAACAATTTATTTCTATGAGTGTACAACTGTCTCACAGGAGTGAGGAATTTCCATATTTTATGATACCTGGAGCAACCTATTGCAGTGTTCTCCAACCTTGGGCCTCCAGAGGATGCTGAACTACAACTCCCATCACCCCCAGCCACCTTATCAATATTCTTGGATGATGGGAGTTATAGTTCAGCAACCTCTGTGTGTGCCATTCATGGATCTGCTCAGTGCAGCAATTTTGTCCTCACAGTGGCCCTGCACAGTGGATTAGGCTGAGGAGTAGAAAGAGGCCAGCTGGCCCAAGGTCACCTGGTGAGACTGAAGTCAAGGTGTGGGAGATGTGGCTCCCTAGATGTTCTAGGAGCCACAACTCCTGTGTCCCCTGGTCATTGGCTGTGCTGGCAGAGGCTGATGGAAGCTGGCATCCAAAAGCTATTTCTGGAGCCCACAAGGTCCCCACCCCTGATCTTAAAGAATGAGGTGGAGATTTGTGCCTGGATCTTCCCGGTCCTAGCTCAACACTTCAGGCAGTTTCTGAAATCAGATACTATGCCATGTCTACATGGAAGCGGTTGTATTATAGTGACTGCATCTCTCCACCACACAACTGAACTGTGGCTAGGACTGTCCCTGATTATGTCTCTTGCAATTCATGACCATTTGACTCCGCTCTTTACACCACCGCCCCTCCCCTTTGGGTATGTTTGTATTTTGCCAATTGAGCTCAACAGCTTCATGTATCTGACAAAGTGCGCTGCAGCCCACAAAAGCTTTATGCAACAATGAATCTGTGAGTCTTTAAGGTGCCATAAGGACTCTTTGTTGTTTTCATCAGGAACAGCCTTTGGGAGTTGCAGGTTGGTAGGAAACCAAGACCGTCCCGATTTAAATGGGCATGGACGAAGCTTTTCTTTGCCGGTCAATTTCCCCTCGAAAGGAAAATCAATATGCTTCCTCTTGGCCTAGTCTCTCTGGACTTCAGTGATCTCCTGAATCTGCTGAAATATTGACTTTCTGGTTGCCGATCCGTTATGAGATTCTAGAGAGTTTTATCTGCAGAGGATTTGGCAACCGGAGGGACAATGCCAAGTACACAACTAGCCCACGACACATTTTTGCAGATGGGTGCGGAAATGCAATAAATGGTAGGGCTTTCAATAAATTCCTGCTGTAACCTTAAAGGACACTTACCTGGAAGGAGCAACCCCAGATGATGACTGTTGCTGTTACATTTCTCTCCCATTCTTTCTCTAAAGTGCTTGAGGTGGCATACGTGGTCCCCCCTCTCCCTCACAACAACAATATGAGCTAGGCCAGGTTTGAGAAGGAGAGTGGCCCAAAGCCACTCAGTGAGTTTCATGGCTGAGAGAGCGTTTGATCTCTGGTCTCCAAGGTCCTAGCCTGAAACTCTAACCACTGTGCATCCCTGTCATCTTTGGGAAAATGCTGTAGCTCGGTGGCAGAGCATCTGCTTTGCATGCAGAAGGTCCCAGTTTCAATCCCCAGCATCTCCAGACAGGGATGGGAAAGACTTCCTGCCTGAAGTCATGGAGAGACTTTGCCAGCCAACCTAAACAATACTGCTTTGAGGCTTCCCTTTTGCCATCTGGTGGGCCACTGGTCCGAAACAGGATGCTGGACTTGATGGCACCATCCCTAATCTAGGGACCTGAGGTTAAGGAAAACTGATGTAGTTGCAACTTTTATGACAACCCAATATTAACACCCTCCATATTGCAGATGGGGAGGGCTGAGACCTTGCTTAATGGTATTGAGTAAATTCATGGCAGAGGTGAGTTGTGACTTCCTAATCCACAGTTCTGTAATTTAGTGGCAGAACATTTGCTGGGTGTGCAGAAGGTCACAAGTCTGATCCTTTGCATCTTCAGGTAGGGTTGTGAATTGTCCCCTGCCTGAAACCTTGGAGAGCCTCTCACAGTGTAGACAATACTGAGCTATATGATCTCTCCCTGGGACAGCTCAGTCAGGAGAGCATGAGACTCAATCTAGGGCTGTGAGCCCCATTTTGGGCAAAAGATTTCTCCGTAGCAGGGGGGCTGGATTACTTAGATGACCCTTGTAGTTGCTTCCAACACTACCATTCTATGGATCAAGAATCTGACTCAACCTAGGGAAGCTTCTTACATTCCTTTTCATTAGAATTACAAAACCTAGAATATTCATTTTTTTAAAAAAAGGAAAGAACAAAGTTCAATGCATGACAGGATATTGGAGGGGAAAACAATATGCTATAAGAATAAGTCAGGGACAAGGGAAAGGGACTTAGCTCTGTGGTAGGGTGACTGCCTTGCATGCAGAAGGTCTCTGGGTCAATTCCCAACATCTCCAGGTGGAGCTGGGAATATCTCCTGCCTGAAACCCTGCTGCAGTACTGAGCTAGGCAGACCAGCAGCCTGACTCAGTATAAAGCATCTCCCTAGGCTCCACTAATTATTACAAAAATTATAATTATTGCACCAGTTATTCTTCATCATCAGCATCCGAATCAAGGATAACAACGATCACGATGATGATGATAATTTGCAAGCCTTTCCTTTCTCTGCCCCTCACTTTTTCTCCATGGAAAGCAAGGGGGTGGGGGGAGAAAGTCGTAGTTTTGTCAGTACTCCTGTCTCTTTTGTTGTTCTCTTTTTCTCAGAAGTCTTTGCTGCTTTTATCCTAATCCCAGTCATGCATGAGGGAGCAGTTGCGCCCCTCTTGTTTCTCTGTTCTGCTGGTTTTGAATCGGCAGGGGCTCCCCCTTTGTTCCCTTTATTTTTGGAACACAGAAAAGGTAAAAGAATAGGAACAGCGATTGAAACTCTTAAGAAGAGTAACCTTCGATAGTTATTTAGATTTCATTCATTTTTGCCATGTTGGTAATTATGAAGGGGCCATGGCAATTATAAAAGAAAAGAGATTGAGAGGAGGAGGAGGAGGAGGAGAAGAAGAAGAAGAAGAAGGGGGTGAGTTTGCATCAACTTAGAAAACTTTATAGTCCATGAGAGAGTATATGCAGTTTAAAACAAACAAACAAACACATCAGCGGATTTCTGAAGGGAGGTAAATGACACAAGCCCTGCCAATATTTTGTGTGGGTTTTTGACTCCGTAGCTTCTTTGTAGTGGTTGTTTTATGACTCAGACCTATTTCTGTGTGTGCCTGAAGACACCAAGTTGCTTGTTTAAGAAGATGCTCCCAAGTCAGAATATTTCAATTTTGCTTCGCCTTTTCAGAGCAACTTCTAACCAATAATGGATTCTTATAAATTAATAAACGCAGGAGGAGTCTGTCTGGAAGAGTCTGTGTGCCCTTGATACTGGTGAACCTTTCACATATGAATACAAAATTATGCCCATCCACATGTTTCTTTCATCTAAAAAACAAAAACAAAACCACCCCCAAATCTTTTATGATTTTGGCATTTTTCCTCAGCTGCAATCAACAGGCCCCCACCCTGCCCCGCACTTGTATGTGCTTGCTCCCTTGTTGCCATGGTGAAGCTACAGGCCTGAAATTTTTCACAGGCCCTTAACTATGAAGTTTTTTTTTAGGGGGGGAAATCCCCCCCGAACTGTTTTGATTAATTTTTCTCCTTCCACTTCAACTTTCTCTCTCACGCACTTAAACTGTTTTCTCTATTGTGGTTCCCCTACTCCCCCCCTTGATTTATGGCAGGTTGCTGTCGCTCTAAATAGATGTGCGTCTTAAAAACCCTCCTTTCTGCCCCTAATGCAAAAAGAAGAAGGGCGAATGAAGAAGGAGGAGAAGGAGGAGAAGAAGAGGAAGGGGAAAAAAAGAACCCCTCTAAGCCGCGCGAGTCAAGCTCAAAGACTTGGTTATTGTCGCTCGTTGTATTTCTGGTCTCTGTGGTTGTCGGGCCTAATTCAAAGTAATTCAGGACACTCAGTAGGGGCAGCGCCGAGCGCCACAGGAAATTATGATAGCAAAAGTCTTCCTGTAGTGTTCTGAGCCGGCCAGTACAAAGTGCCTTGGGCTGGCGGTTACCTGAATAGGGTTGAATTAGACCAGACAACCGCATCATCCCACTTCTTAATCTATTAGAGCGATATACAAGTGGCAATTGTTGATTGCAAAAGTGGGATTAAGGAGCTCTTCAAGAGAATTGATTTTCTTGTGAGAACAAAAAAAGAAAAAAAAAGAGAAGGAAAAAAAGAGAAAAAGAAAAAAGAAGTTGGGGGGGGGGGAGGAGAAGGGTAGAGAGGAGTGAAAAGAGAGAAGCTTCGTTTTGAGTCACACAGCCAGCAGAGTTTGGTGAAAGAGTTCCACTCCAAATGTTGGAGTTAAAAGCAATCAAGGAGAGGTGTTGTTTTGTTTTTTGACCCCTCCCCGCATCCCGACCTCCCCCCCTCCATCCCATGGAGATGCAGTGCAGGTGAGAGAGCGATAGAGAAAGAGAGGAATACATGATAGGAATAGTCTTCAATTAAAGAGAAAAGAACTTGTTAAAAGGAAGCTAGATGGGTTTCTTTTTAATGGCCACACAGCTTAGCTGGTCTGTTGAATTTTTGTAGTTCCCTCAACTCAGCCATCGATGTTCCTCCTGATATGATGGCAGAAGGTAGGCAGGAGTGATCTGCTGTGATCTTTAGCTTCCTTTTGTTTGGAAGTGACTGGTTTTGTTCAATATGTGCATCAGCAAAAAGACCTGGGAGAGTGAATATCTCCTACGGCGCTCTCATAGTTTTGGCACAGGGCGAACAAATCTGAACTTTGCTGTCTGGCAAAAGTTATTAAACAGTGGTCAAATCCACAGCATACATTTAAAGCACAGTTAACATACATGGAAAGCATGTAGATCTCCCTGCCCCAGGAATCCAGGGAGCTGTTGCTGAGCTATAATTCCCAGCACCCTGCACAAACTACAGTTCCTAGGATTCTTTGTGAGAAGCCATGTGCTTTGTGTAGCGTGGATATGAGCAGTGTATTGGCTGCTCAACACGAGGTGTTGGTGCCTTTGAAAAGATGTCTTCTTAATTGTAATAATATGAGGGGATTGACAGAGGGAAGTCTCTCTCTGAAAGTGAGAAAATTAAGACTTTGCAGCATTCAAGCTTTAGCCATAAAAACATTCCCAAGGAGAGTTTGGCGCATTCCATGCTGGAATTATTGTCAGCAGCTTCTCTGCTAAGGAGGACCTTGGGAAAGAGCCACAGCTCAGGGGTAAAGCATCTGCCTTGTGTCTAAAAGGTCTTGGGTTCAGTCCCTGGCTATCCAGGTAGGGCTGTGAAAGACCCCACTGAGATCCTGGAGAGCTGCTGCCAATCATAGAATCATAGAATTGTTGAGCTGGAAGGGACCCCGAGGGTCATCCAGTCTAACCTCCTGCAATGCAGGAATCTCAACTCAAGCATCCATGACAGATGACCCCCCAGCATCTGCTTAAAAACCTTCAGGGAAGGAGAGTCCACAACCTTTCAAGGGAGTCCATTCTACTGTCAAACAGCTCTTGCTGTCAGAAAGTTATTCCTGGTGTTTAGTCAGAATCTCGAGCCATTGCCTCGAGTCTTACCCTCCAGAGCAGGAGAAAAGAAGCTTGCTCCCTCTTCCATGTAACGCCCTTGAGATATTTGAAGATGGCTATCAGATCTCCTCTCAGTCTCCCCTCTTCCCGGCTAAACATACCCAGCTCCTTCAAGTGTTCCTCATAAAGCTTGGTTTCTAGATTCTTGATCAGCTTGGTTGCCCTCCTCTGCACACCTTCCAGCTTGCCAACATCCTTCCTAAATTGTGGTGCCCAGAGCTGGACATAGTATTCAAGGTGTGGCCTGACCAAGACAGAACAGAGTGGGACTATTACTTCCCTTGATCTGGACATTAGACTTTTGTTGATGCAGCCTGTTGTTGCTAGTTTCTAAACTTCCACCCACCCACCCCCTCTGATCTCAGAGGCATGATCAGAGTTCAAGGACACAGTTCAGCCAGGCAAAAACACTCAAGGATGGTATGAAGCAGGGGTGGTGTGGCTGAAGAGAGTGTATGGCCCTATGTGGTTCCCAGGCCCAAGGTTGCCCACTCCTGTTTTATCCCACTGTTTAAACCCCCAGCTTTATAAAAGGCAATCCGTACAGCGAGCAGTGAGCCTGCTCATGAAGCATTTTGGCCTTTCACAACTCCACCTATTGGGGATCACTGCATTGCTGCAAAGTCTCCATTGATGCAGGTCCAATTGCTCTTGGCATGCAATCATGTTATGGCTCCAGTTGCTTGCCAATGTTGGACAGGTTTTGTTTTGGGACGTGGAAGAGACACCTGCCAGCTCTGGCGATGGGAGTCAGCTTGGGCTGTTGATCCACCCTTGCCCTGTAGGTGGCAGCACATCCAGTGGGAATGGCAGATGGAATGGGGAAGGGCACCGATTTGGGACTTCAAGGAGAAAGGAGAAATGAGTTTGCTTCTTTTCACAAAGGGTTCGATAGCAATTAGGACCACGGACGCATAGGATGATATTCAGTGTTTAGCTATACATGGAGAATGCCCGTAAATGTCAGTGGGCCTATCATGCTTATGGCTTAGATCAGCCTTTCTCAACCTGTGGGTCCCTAGATGTTTGTTGAACTACAACTCCCATCACCCCTAGCTAGCAAGGCCAGAGTTCAGGGATGATGGGAGTTGTAGTCCAACAACATCTGGGGACCCACAGGTTGAGAACCGCTGGCTTAGATGGATCTCAGCCTTACCGCACAACCCTGGCTGTGTCTGCCCAGAAGTAACTCCTATTGATTTCAATGGGGCTTACTCCCAGGATTCAGTTACTCAATTCATCTGTTAGATTCAAAGCTTTTTGATCGACTGAAAAGGCATCCCTGATTAATTGAGGGTCACATTCTTTTTTCCAGGTTCAGCCCTGCCCAGACTTGGAACCACATCGGCAGCAACTGTGAGGAGCCCTTGGATCCAAAGCATAGGAACATAGGAAGCTGTTTATTGGTTCTTCTAGCTCAATGTTATCTACACTGACTGGCAGCAGCTTTCCAATGTTTCCCTCAGTCTTATTGGAGATACTGGGGATTGAATCTGGGACCTTTACATGCAAAGCAGGTGCTTTACCAGTGAACCAAGGCCCAGGGCCAGCCTGTCCATAAGGCAGACTGAGGCGGCTGCCTCAGGCAGAGGAATCCAAGGGGCAGCTGCATAACCCTGGCAAGCTAAGCCTTTGCAGGAGTGCAGGGTGGTGCCTTCCCCTTTTGCCTCAGGTAGTGAGAAGGGATGTGCCCTTTCCCAGTCCATGTCATAGACTGGTTGGGCGCAGATGAATGGTGGGGCACTCCCAGGGGAAGATGTCTCAGAGCTGGGGAATTGGTGGTGGGACAATGATGAGTAGTCAGAGGGAGAAGACTGGGAGGAGGAGGTGTCGGAAGCTAAACCGGTAACAGGGCTTAGTGAGCTGGGAGAGTCAGTGGCAGAGAGGAGTCCAGAATCAAATTCAGAATTGGAAGCACGAGAGGAGGAAGACCAAGAGGCAGAGATGAGCCACAGGTGTCTCCCCCTCCTGCTGCAACAAGATCTCCTCCCCACTTGCATCCCAGAACCAGAAGTGAAAAGGGCAGAGGAGAGATTGATGACAAGTAGACACAGTTTCCGATTGGTTGGGAAAAGCCCTGGCGAGGAAGGGACTTAAACAGCTGTGGGGAGGTGGGGACCTTCAGCCTCAGCAAGTGCTTCATGGTGGCAAGACTTCTTGGAGATGGGTTGCTGAGCTCATTAGGTCTGACACTCATGTGGGGAATGCGTTTTTGCTAATAAAGAGTTAGCTGCAACTTGCACAGCATTATTTAATGTTGTCTTGCTCCTGATGCTCCCAGACAGGAGTGGTCAAACCTCAGGCTCCCCTCAATACCCTGAGGGCCACAGGTAAACCAGACAAGAGTTCCATGAAAGTCAGCTCAGAGCCCAGGAGGCTGCCCAGGAGGAGTACCTGTATGGCTCAAGGGCTGGCTGAGAGCCAGAAGGGGTGGAGCCTTCCACTCACATATAAGCACCCAGAGTCAGACTGAGCTGCTCACTGCTGAAGCTACAGCTCCCTTAGGGAGCCCCAGTGCAAAGCAGGAATGGCTCACTTGCTGGATTGGAGTCACAACAGCTTCCTGGCTGTGGAGTTGCTGGCACGTACTGGGAAGAATGAGGCGGTGGTAAGGTTGGGGCTGCATGGACACCGGTGGGAGTGCCAGACTGGCTTTGCCACTATGCCAGCACAGCCCCGAATGGGCCACCACCTCTCCCATTTGAGTAAGCAACAGTGACTCCATGGCCAGGAAGCTACTGTTGTGTGGCTTTGCTATTGCTACAATTTTTGGTTGGAGAACTGCCTCACAAAATTTGGGGAAGCACAAATTTCAAGGAGCAGCTGGACTTTGATTTGCACATTGTTTTAGGGAGTGCAAATTAGGTCAGGTTGCACTAAAATGTGGGCTGAACTAAATTTCTTTCCTGTTTCTAACCTGGGGTTGGGCCAAATGAAACAAGACACTGGAGATCTGGACTGGATTGAGACAGCAGCGGATCTAGCCGCTCGGGCACCTGGAGTGGCGCACATACCGTGCACCCTGGGCAGGGTGATCCACCCACGGGGGCCATCGGCATGGCGGTGGTCCACTTGGTGGGGGCAGCAATCGGCATGGCGGTGATCCGCCCAGGGGGGATTTTGTCACCCCCTCTGGGATGACACCCAGGGCAGACTGCCCCCACTGCCCCCCTTCCTACGCCCCTGGATTGAGACTGTAACCCCCATTCACTTCCATACAGTGACTGTCCAGTCATGCACTTTTATCCCATTGGTGTTACTACCCCTTAAATTTTTGCAGGGTTTGTGGCACTACAAAGAACATGCACAAACTATTTGGGATTGATTGTAGTGGGCAGAGAAAAGAATGAGTGTCATGAGCAGCAATAGATCTCACACTCTGAAAGAGCAGTTATCTCTTTCCAAAGCAAGGACATTTTCAGGGGGCAGTGAGGGCACTTGGAGGGGAGACATGGCATGTAGGAAGCACATCTTAATTCTTCTGTCACACAGATTCTTTCTGCACATGCCCATTTCCCAGTTGCTTTAACACTCCCCCCAGGGTGGACTGGAATCCAAAACCAGCCCAGTTGCGGGAGGAGGGGAGCATCTTAGAGTCCCTTCATCCACCTGCTGATTCTCTCATTCAGTTACCTCTTCTCCTGCACTCCTGTTATCTTGGCAAACACAGGTTTTAAAACCTGTGTTTGGCAAGATTAGCATGTGCTTTCCTCAATCTTTTTGGGGGGAGTAAGCGATACACACCTTTGTTTCTTTATAAAGAGTGATGCGTCTCTTTGCCCTACAGAAAAAACAAAAACAAAACAATCACAGTGCAGCCTCCCTGAGCAACGTTCTTGCAACAGTTTGCTGGGTAGCTGCTGTTGCCCTGATTTCCCAAATTGCGGTTGCCGTCCAATATTTTAATTTTTGACGACGGCATGAGGCTTCAGCTTGGTTCTTTTGTACTGGGCACCATCAATTATGTCCTAAGACATTAATGTACTTTTCAGATCCCACCTCCCCCGCCCCCCGCCCCCATCCCCACAGCCGTCTATGGCCCCTCTTTCCTCTCCTTGAGTGTTCTGACTTTGAACAGGTTTAATTCAGCGGCTGTCTGCTAAGCTCTGCAGAAAAGAACAATGCCTTCTGATCTGCCTTTTATGGTTTATTGGGAACTGGTGGTCCGCACTGCAGCTTTGGCCGGTGATTAACCAGAATGAAAACAAAGTACACAAGGCTAAGTTGATGTTGGAGGAGCCCGGAGCCCACTTCATTAAGGCCTTAAGAGGGAACCTTTTCTTCCCCCGCACTTGTTCAATACTTTTCAGGTCTCAATTTAATCACGTAATTCTCTCTTAAGTAGCAAGAGAATCTTGCTGCACAGCATGAGGTCTTTTGCCAGGATGACAACTTGGAAAGATAAATTATATATAAATATCTTCATGGCTTTGGCTGGAGGAAACTGTTGTGAATTTGTCCTGCATTCAAACAAATGGGGGCTCACTTTGTTACAAGGGGGTGTTTCAAGCACTTCTGTGTGAATGTCTTTTTTTTTTTAATTGTCTCTTTTGAATCAGATGCAAAGCAATCAGGTTTGTTTCTTTTCTTTGTCTGTTTTCAATCAACACGTGGAAAAGAGAAAGTAAAAAAAGAAAGAAAGAGGGGGAAGCACTTCAACTAAAGTTGTCACCCAAATAAATAAATCCTCATGTGTGAATTGGGCAAATCAATCAATTAATTAACATTTGCATACATGCAAAAATTACACTTCCAAATCAATATCCTTCAGTTAGTTTTGCAAGAGTGCATGCATGCTGAATACCACCTTAGAAATAAGAAGCGTTCTTTCCTGTGTGTGTGTGTGTGTGTGTGTGTGTGAGAGAGAGAGAGAGAGAGAGAGAGAGAGAAAGTGGAATGTGTGTTCTAAAGGAGTACCTACCGCTCACTATTTATTTGCAAAATATTTTGAAAAAAGGACTATGCCACTCTTTACATCCTCCCAGCCGGTTGTTCATTGGCCATGGAGGACTGACGGTCAACAGAGCTAAGGCTCTGGAATGGCAGTTGATGAGACTGGTCTGCAGAGATGGTCACTGTGATGGTATAATGGATGCATTTAGAGTAATTGAGCCCCCCCCCCGTTTTTTAGCCTGCAACATCTTGACAGGTTGATTGTAATGCAGGGCTGGCTTCAAGGTAGATCAGGATCTACCAGCTGATATGCAGTAGATCAGAAAGGGTTTCTGGATCCCAGCAATTTAACGAGAGTAATAAAAAACACAGGGTTAAAAAAAATAGAAGAAGAAAAATTCTCTGCCATGGCTACCCTTGTGAGGACCTCCTTCAAAATAATAATTTTCTCAATTGGGTGCCTTTGACCAGATTTTTGGGCAGTTCTGCGGGAGGGTTTTTGTTTAGTGTTCAAATTTCTAATTCACAGTTTGTATATTTGTTCTCACTTATGCTGGTTTTTACCAGGGGTGAATTTTGGAGCTCAGCTGATATTGGGCTCCAACCCCTGAGCCAACATTTGCACCTGGCTCTGGATGGCACAGCTCTTTGTGTTGTAGGTGTACACGGAGCTGGTGCAGCAGAGCTGAGCTCTCTGCCCATCAGCTGATGAGTAGTGATTTCAACCCTGCTTTTTGGGTGGGGGATTTGCTGCCTGCGGTGTCTCTATCTGCCCTACACCTGTTGTCATGGATCCAAATTCTACACTGGGTATCACCGTAGATGCGTAGGCTTGGATAGGGCTCCCCCAGACAACCTTTGTTCAGCATTCATATTGATTTGCAAACGATTCATATCGATTTGAAAACACAAAGCTTATGCTGAGGTTAGATTACACCCACTCTCTATTGAGCATTTGTTCTCATTAGTTTATGGGGTGGTTATTTGACAATAAGCATCCTATTGCATTCATCCTGATTTGCATCCATTCCTTTCTCCCACATTTTTCAGTGCATTTCCCTGCGACTTTTCCAAATCACAAAAGCCTTTTTTTAAAAAAAGGAAAGGTGGATTTGTTGTGCTAGGGCGACAAGAGCACTTCAATCCACTTCAACTCCACAAACCTAAATTCTCAATATGCACTTGAATCCATCCTTCAAAATATTGACAGTCTGCATACCTGAGGCAGCCTTAAACAGTTTGCTGGCAAACTGGGTATGAACACCCCAGTTCCAAGGCGGCAACAAAAACAACAACAACAACAACAACATTTATTGTCAATGTAGAACCTGTGTACAATGAAATTAACCGAGCCTCCCCCACACAAACACTCAATCTCTTGCACTCTGTGTGCTTGTCGTACAACACACCAAGGAAGAACTTTCAGATTAGCATATATCCTTAATTGCCACATCTCCCTGTGAAACTTTAGCAGGGAGGAAACTAATGTGCTTTCTTGGACAGGTTGAAAACAGGATCTCCTTCCTCCACTGTCATTAGGAAGACACCATCTCTTGGTACCTCTAAGAATGGGAATGCTCCTATATTTGTGTCCAATAGTGAACAGAATCTTTTCACCACGTGCATCCTAGGTAGAGAACAAAGAGGAACCCCCGTGGCCTGTCCATTATCAACCTGTGGGGTTTTTCCCACCCCTTTTTGTGTTTTGGAGTCTCTATGCCACCATGGTGCTCTGGGTTTCGGATCGATGAAGTTGAGAAGGAAAGCAGGTGGCACCAAGGCAGTAAAAGCTCTCACTGGCATTGTCCCAGCCTCTTGTATCAACCCATGCTGTGCCCACAGGAGAGTGAGCTCTGGGTTCTCAGAAACCCTGGAGCTGCAGTGGAAGGGAGGTTCAGCCAGAAAGAAGCATTGATGCAGCACATGGTGAGAACGAATTATGTGATTGTGTGTGTGATGAGGCGCCTAATGGCACTGGTACCTGCCGCACCAACTCTGTGTGAGACTAAAAACCCTGTGAAACTAATTTCAAGCTCTATCACCAACACTGAGTTGGGCAGCTTTGAAAACAATCTCATCTCATCTTGGTCTTGAAGAATTCCCTCTGTACTATAAATGAGAAGTCTTCTTCCTTCCCCCACAACCCAAAAGCATTCAGCATTTCGTGTCTGGCCTTCCCTAAAATATAGGGAAAGATCTAGAGATACAGTGACTTAAGCAAAACAAAACAGCAACACGCCTTTCCTTGTCTCCAGAATGAAACAAAATAGGATGATCACTCTGGCTTTGAATGGGTTGTTGTTGTTGTTGTTTTTAAAAAGATCTCTTTCAAAACTGTGACATTTTGACTGATGGTATCTTCATGGCTGAAGCCAGAGGAACAAAATGTTGAAAAGCCTCAATTTGACATTTCAGATGCAAAGCATAAAAAGGATTTCATTAAGAAACCCATGCCCCTTGAAGTGGAAAACAACAACAACCCTGTAACAGAAAGTTTGTTTCAAGACAACATTAATGCAGAAAGAGCCCTGCCCATATAGTCTAGCATCCTGCTTTCACGGTGGCTTTTACCAGGTGCCCTTGGAGATAGGAACCTGCTGTATACTGAGTCAAATCCACTGGTCCACTTAGCTCAGCATTGTCTGCACCGACTGGCAGTGGTTTTCCAGGGTTTCAGGCAGGCGTCTCTCCCAGCCCTACCTGGACATGCCAAGGATTGAAACTGGGACCTTCTGCATGCAAAGCAACTGCTCTACTGCTCAGCTATGCCTCTAATGGGAAGCCTGCTGGCAGGAGTGCAGTACAGCAGCCCTCTCTCCCCTCTTGTGATTCCCAGCAAGTGGTATTCAGAGGCATCTGATGGCCTTTGAGCCAGTTTTTGCATTCTGTTGGTTTCTGTGTATCTTAGACTAGTACAGTGGTACCTCTGGTTGCAAATGGGATCTGTTCCAGAGCTGAACGCAACCTGCGTCTGCGCGTGCATGGGTTGCGATTTGCCACGTTTGCGCATGTGCATGACATCATTTTAAGCATCTGCGCATGAGCAAGTGGCGAAACCCGGAAGTAACCCTTTCCGGTACTTCCGGGTCGCCGTGGGACACAACCTGAAAAAACATATCATGAAGCAAATGCAAGACGAGGTATGACTTTATGTGCAAGGAAGCCCTGAAGGCAGCACTGAGGAAACGTAGTGCTGGGTGCTAGTTACTCTGTGCTGTGTTTCAGACCATACCCAGCAGTTCCTTAAAGCCTTGATCCTAAATCAGGGTTGGGGAATCTCAGGCACAGGATCCACATGGGCCCCTCCAAGCTTCTCTGACTAGCCCTTGGCTCCCCCAGGCCTGGCCCCCTCCTCAGCTCACCAGGTCACAGCACTCACCAGCCCCCTTTCTTGCTCTCTTTTATTGTTTTCTGTCTGGCTGGGGAATGTTTCCTTGCATATGAGCCAACTCCCAGGGGCTGTGGGGGCTTTGGCCCCCACAATAAAATATTTGAGGGGGCTGGGCCCTCACAAAGTTTATGTGCATTGCCATTCAAATGGTGCGTGCGCACTGTGTCATGTGAACAGTTATGTGGGGTGGGGCTTACCTGGGCCCCCACACTATATCTTATTCAAGTTGGCACCCCTGTTTTCTTGAACTTTGATATGCCTCTTGCTTGTCTGGATGTGTTAAGAGTTGCTGTAATGGAATCCCTAATCTGGACCTTGTGCAGAGTAGAAATGAATGCTCTGCACCACAAAACAAGTTTCAAAACTTTGCTGGAAACAGCCTTAAAATAGTTACAAATAAACATTACATGATACAAAGTAACACATTGCTCTTTAACAAACTAGCAGGGCAGTCCCATCTTCCTTTAGGTCCTTAATACACTTCAATGAACTTTACTTTCTCTGGTCCCAGAGAAAGATCCTTAGCAACTTGCTTGTTCAATATCACAGAACTTAGCTACTACTGTTACTGGCTCCATCACTGGCCAAACACTTAGTTCTCAGGTTTCACTTTCCTGCTGTGAGAAATAACTCTGCGTGGTTTTCCAGTAACAAGTAATCAGTTAGCTTGAATACTGAAACTGAAGCATCCAAACTTTTCTGGTGCCTTTGCCAGAGTGAACCCCCGTTTTTCAGACCTTTGCAAAAAAAATTCAAACTTCAATGCATACAAATGTTACATTTTATGCATATTGAGCTTATATATTTAACAAGATGGAGGGTAGAAAAGGTTGCGTGAGTGTGCGTGGAAACTAGCATACTGTGCAAAGGTAAAATCTATATTGGTTGCTCGGCCCAGTTTTGCCTCCAGTCCTGACCACCACTGGCAATTGGTCCCTGCAAGCAGTGGTGTAGCATCTGTTGCCAGTGCCCTGGGTCATGCAGATGGGAGGGTGGGAGGGAGGGAAACGGATGTACACATGCACATTCAACAGCATCCGTGTCACCCAGGAGATTGCAACTGCAGAGATAAGAAAAGAAGAGTTGTTCTGCTGTCTGGAGAAGTCACTTTGCTGGATTAGATAAATGTTTGATCTGATCTAGCTGACTACATAGGAAGGTGCCTTATATGGAGACAGACCTTTGGCCCATCTACTTCAGCATTGTCTACACTGACTGGTAGCAGATGTCCAGGGTTTCTGGCAGGGGACATGCCCAGTCCTACCTAGAGATGCTGGGATTGAGCCTGGAGCCTTCTGTATGCAAAGCATGTGCTTCACCAGTAAGTTACAGCCAGCACTGGGTGGTCCATGAGAACTATGGTAAATGATCTAGTAATCTCTATATTGGCCACTGCATGCTTCCCCATCATACAGAAATGGAAAACATAATGGGGCTTGGACCTTATGCTTTGGGACGAGAACCTTTGGAACACAGTGGTACCTTGGGTTACAGACACTTCAGGTTACAGATGCTTCAGGTTACAGACTCTGCTAACCCAGAAATAGTACCTCGGGTTAAGAACTTTGCCCCAGGATGAGAACATAAATTGCGCAGTGGTGGGGCTGCGGCAGCAGGAGGCCCCATTAGCTAAAGTGGTACCTCAGGTTAAGAACAGTTTCAGGTTAAGAACGGACCTCTGGAACGAATTAAATTCTTAACCCGAGGCTATATTGGGGAAAATACACCCCACCTCCTAAAACTGAAAGTCACGGCTACACCAGACACATGATGTGCTGTTTTGCAGAATTTCTGTTTTGTGCATGAATAAACACCACTTACAACAACTTACATGGGCTTCCCGCAAGACCTGGAACTCTGGAGTTAACTTTTCTTTTGCCACATTTGCCATATGTGGTTTGTGCCACTCCTTTTTTTTGCCATATGATTTTCCAAAAGTATACAACCATTATATATTACCATTACATAACCATCATTATATCATTTGCTCTGCCGAGCTGCGACTTCCCTCCATCCCTCTTCTGGCTTCTTTCTGTTTTAATCTTATTTTGCACATTTATAACATCTCCATCCTATATTTAACCTAACTTTTCACTTTCGTCCCTATTAGAATGTTAATTTCCTTCACATAGTGAGTTTTATCTCAGCCCGGCTAGTGATTTTATATGTACACAATAAGTCTCTAAATATGTTACAAATTTACACCATTCTTCCTGGAACACCTGGTGGTTTGTGCCACTCTTAGGTACCTTTTTATTTGTTTTTAGCATTCTTTTTCTCAGAGCAATACTATTTCACACGAAGAAAGAAAAAAAGAAGAGAAGAGAGAGCAGCTGAGTCCTTGAATTGTGTGCAAAGCAATCTCCCCACCACCCACTAGTATAATGCATTGGTGGGTGTATGCGCGCGTGCTTCTTTCAGTAATAGGTGCATCTTTACACACACTTTACTTTAGGACATGTAGCTCAGTTGGTGGAGCAGGAGACTCTTAATCTCAGAGTTGTGTGTTCGAGCCCCACGCTGGGCAAAAGATTCCCACATTGCAGGGGATTGGAGTAGTGGATCCTTGTGGTCCCTTCCAACTCTGTGATTCTTTTATTCTCTGATTTCTGCCCTCATCCTGCAGCTGTAGAACTGCAATGCAAACTCCAAGGAAGTGCAGATTTCAAAAGCAAGCTGTGCATTGGATCAGTATTGTTTCGAAAAGTGTGAATCAAGTAGGTTCACCACCAGGATAAGGGCCGGGAGTCCTACCATGTGGCCTGGTCAGCGTCTGCTTCACTGTCCGAGGACTGGGCGTTTGGGGGTCTGGACTGAGCTGAGTCCTTTCCTGGGGGAGTTTATGATTGTTGATATCTTAGCTGGGGTTGTGATTAAAGGGCATCAATGCCTGCAAGCTGGATTAAGTTTGGGAGGGGGAGGGGGGAGGAAATACACCCCCTCCCAATTCTCTGTGTGAAGAATTTCTGGGTCTGAGTCGACTCAGGATTAGTGCTTTCTACAAAGGCCAGAGGAGAGCATTGTGGGGCAATCTAGACCTTGAGCTGCTCGCTGTGGGAGGCATCTACTGATCTCTGCAGATGAAGAGGAGAAAAGGGCCTCTGTGTCCAAGCCCAGATACCCCCAGTTGCAGTGGAGGGAAGGCAAGGAGAAGAAAAACCCTCCTGGCTGCAAGGAGGCAGGTGTAATATTCCCTTTGAATAGAGATTGTGTGCAGAAGGGGGGGGGGAATAAAGAGTGCATGGCATGGTTTTAGTGAGGGGAGAGGGGGAACCACCACACTAAATATGCCCCTATGCAAGAGTGCGAGATTCTGGCCCCTGTTTAGCTTGACAAATAAAAGAGGCAGAAACAACAAAATGAAATTTAATGCCTGCAATCTCCTGGGAATGCCTCCCCAACCCCCCAACCCCCAAGGAAAACACACTCAATATCCTCCCCCCAAAAAAGGGAGGCAGGGGAGAATTGGCTGCTGAATCCGCTATGCCACTTAGAATAAAATTTAATTGAAATTAATGGACATGAGTAAGGATTTGGTGGAATGTAACCCTGAATACCCAGAAGAACCAGATATGAGTATGTGTCTAGTGAACTGCCCCGAGGACTGAGTTAATGAAGGCGGGGTATATAAATGCAACAAATAAAAAAATAAAATATCCCACTACCCTTTAAAAAAACTAATGGAGGGTTATGTGGTCCATTTCTCTCCTCATGGCCACCCTGCGGGGTAGACTTGACTGAGAGATAGTCACTGGTCCAAAGTCATCCAGCAGGCTTCTTGACTTAGCCAGAATTTGAAACCAAGTCCCCAGTTCTAGGCCAGTGCTCTAAGCACCTCTCCACATGGACTGTCTGGAACATTATTCTTAAACCCTAATGGTCACATGAAGGAGGGTTTCCTGAAATGTCCCCAATACATTTTGCCACGAGGCAAAACATAAAATGGCACCTGCCATCCCTGCCTCCTGCAGCCTCCTCCTTCTCCCTCTCCACACCTCTTCTTCTGCTGCTGCCACTTGAGGTGACTGGAGATGGTGCAGGGAAACCCTCAGTGTGCTAAGTGTGGTGGGGAGAAAAAATCTGGAGAGGAGCAGGTGGTGGCAGCAGCAGCCCTGCTCTTCTCAGAGGGTTTCTTTGGATAACAAGCTCAAGAGGTGGTGATCATTGTGCACCTCAGGGGCCCAAATCTTTCACCCTTTGCAGCCTGAGGCGACTGCCTCACCAAGCCTAATGGGTGGGCCAGCCCTGACTGTGCCCCAGTGGCATGAGGTGAATTTTTTAATAGGGGAACAGTTGGGGCCAGAGGTGCAAGCTTGCAAGGGGCATGTGACGTTGTGGCGTCATGTACATGAGCATTGTGCCTCCGTCCCTAAGCTGGGCAGAAGCTTCCTGGGCTATGGGAAGGAGGAACCAGGGGAACATTTAGGGGACTAGCTTAGTCCCCTTAGTCCAGGGGTCAGCAAACTTTTTCCACAGGGGGCCACTGTCCCTCAGACCTTGTGGAGGGCCAGACTATATAGTTTAAAAAAATGAATTCCTATGTATACTGCAAGGGGGGCAAATAGTCCTCCTCCCCACCCCCAGCCCCCTTCTCGGTTTGCTGCCTTCCTCATTCACCAAAGGGCTGGCAGTGGTGGCACACAAAACAGGCTTCCTCCCCACCTAGAGAAAGAAGGTGCCGCACTTACCTTCCCAGGGGCTGCCACCGCCACCACCACCGCTGATGCTGATGCTTCTTGTGAAGCAGGTAGGCAGAGGGAGCTTATCTGCTCCACTCTCTGGCCCACAGGAGCACCAGGGCGGCGGTGACAGCGATGGGAGGAAGAGGCCAAGAGACGGCGGCTCTGCCAATCTAACGCCACACCTGGTTGACCTCAGACCAATCAAACGCCACTGAGGTAAACCAGGCGCGGCATTTGATTGGCAGAGCCACCGCCACTCACCCTCTTCCTCCCATCGCCATTGCCAGGAATCTTGGCTTCATGGCGGGTTCTGGCTTCACAGCGCGGGCTGGATTTGGGACCCAGGTGGGCCTGATCCAGCCCGGGGGATGTAGTTTGCTGACCCCTGCCTCAGTTCAATGACTGCATGTCAGCAATTTCATATTTCATACGGCTTGAGGTGGTGAGCCTGTGAGTGTGCCTCTCGCATTTGGGCACACAAACCCATTGCAAACCTGCAGCAGAGCTCTCGCTATACTTTCCCAGGAGGACTTTAAGGGCACTTCTAGACTGCTGCTACCTTCAGGTAGCATTCAATCCCTGTACTGTAATGGCAAACTCAGGTTATGCAATTATTGTTGACCTGGAGGTCTTGTGCAACAAACCTGCTTCTTCTCCTATAGATAAGACTCTTTGACGTAAGGAACGTGAAGGGGGCAATGCAATGGAAAGTGTGGGGCAATACTTGCTTGAAAGCATCATCATCAAACCTTCTCACAAGCAAATCAGAAGGAATGCTTGTTGAAAAGGCTGTCTGAAAGTGGCCCAAGTCTGCAGGCAGCCACAGACAGTTTGGGGTCTTCTGTCACCCTCGACGGAACATGGCAGGGGAGAGACATCCAAGATCAACAAGAAAGGATAGTTGCTTGATAGATTTGGTTCCCAACATGTTCTGAGAGCATCCTGTATCAAGATAATGCTTCCTGCTGCCAAACGCTTGGGACAAGGTCTGCTTCCAGATGTGGATTGTTCTTGTAGAGAATTCATCCTGATTTGCTTGTGCTAAGCTGGTAGACAGTTGGGAGGCTGCCAGCTATTATTTATTGAGTCTATTATTCTTGACAATATTATTTGTTTTGGGGGAGGTTAGAGGATGTTGTGCCAAGCAATTGCTATCTCACACTTTCTGGGACATTTCCCCTTCACTTTCCTTGCAGAACAAGTCCAATTTGGAGGAGGCCAAGTGGGCTTGTTGTGCAAAGACCTCAAAATCAAAACCCTATACAAATCCCATCTGAAATTATTGTGAGCTTGGAAGTGCCCTTAGTTGAACAAGGCTTTTTACAGAGCTTTGAAGCCTTGTGTTTCTTTTATTTAATTGCTGCTGCAAATTGAGTTGGTGCTTTCGAGTTCTGAACATTTTAATAGCACAAAGTTGTTCAAATCCAACTGCTCTGTATGCCATTTTGAATACAGGGTGGGAACATGATTCACAAGTCCCTGAAACAATATGCAATCAAGCAAAATAAATTGGCAATCTTATAAAGGGGAAGGTGCAGACAAGCTGCACTGAAAGGAGGTGGAGCTGTGGTGTTGTTGTTGGGTTAGGGGTTTTCTTTTTTTGGGGGGGGGACCTGCTGTAAGGAATAGGAATGCTTGATCACAAGGGCCAGCACACTCATGAGGCAAGGTGAGGTGACTGTCTCAGGCGGCAGGTTCCACAGGGGCAGCAGATTCTGATGTAGATCTTTATTTCCCCCTTGTTCCTGAGGTAGATCTTCATTCACCCCTTCTTCCCTGGCAGGCAGGGAGACACCATTTTGAGATTTGGCTCAGGTACCAAAATGTCTTGGGCCAGCCCTGTCGATCATACTCATCACAGCCATAACTGAGTACTTGCATAGAACTGTATCCTATGATGTTATTGAGCTGATGCCTGAGAATAATTGAACAATATTTTCCTCTTTGTCCTCCAGTGGGGCCAGTATAGAAGGTGTCCCCAAAGACAAAGGCTCATCTATGCTATGCATTTAAAGCACTATCACACCACTTTAAATACTCATGGCTTCCCCCAATGAATCATGGGAATTGAAGCTTGTTAAGGGGGCTGAGGGCTGCTATTCCCCTCCCAGAGCTGCAGTTCTCAGAGTGGGTTAAAAACACAGGAGCCAGCGCCTAGAGGCTGAGGTCCCTTCGGTCCCCCCAATAAAATATTTGAGCACCCCCCCCCCCAAGTTGATGGGCACTGCCATTCAGATGGTGTGTGTCTTGTGATGGATTATACAGGGTGGGGCACCCCTGGTTAACAACCAATCACTCTTCCCAGGGAACTGTAGCTTTCTTTGGGGAATAAATTCTCAGCTGGAATATTTGGGGAAATCCTTGACTGTTTAAAATGATATGATACTTCTTTGAACATAGGATGCCAAGGGGGACAAAGATGTGATGTCTTCAAATGGTTTTAGGTGGGGGGTTATTGTGGGATTGGTGTTGCTTATGCATATATATATATATATATTCTACATGATATCACTAGCTTTAAAATGACAGCCTCTATTTTCCCTCCTCTGTTTGTCCGGATTTACCCTTCCTGTTGCATGTACATGTGGGGGTGGGATACCGATAAGCCGAAAAACAACAGCAGCACTGTTTGCTAACAACCTGTTTGCAGATTAAGCATCCATAAATGCTTCCCTTCTGCATCAGGACACGATAAATGGCTCCTGTATGGAAACAAAGGTCTACCCAAAGATTCCCTTAGAAAAATGTTGGAGAGTTTAGTTTTTTTTCCAGATGACCTGTTTTTTGAGTGTTCGTCCTGTTTGCACAAAGCTCATGGGGAGGTTAGACAACACCAGCTATTTATTGAACATCCATTCCAATTTGTTTGTGGGGAGGTTAGATAATGTTGCATCAAAAAAGTCTTATCCTACCTTTTCCAGTGCATTGCCCCATCCTTTTGCTTTTTGCAAAAGCTCTGTTTTTTTAAGTCGGAGGGAAGAGCATTTTGTTGCAGAATCCTGTCCCAAAATAGCGACAATCTGGAAGTGCCCTTAGTAACTAATGGCTAACTATTAGATGCTTAGAGAAGGGAAGATAATGTAAAAGAAAAACAAACAAACATACAAACAAAAACAGCCATTTGCCTTTCAGCACAGAAAATTTGAAAGGGTTTTTGTAAAGTGGAGGCAGTGGGGGGGGGGCAGTAGGAAGAATTACACCTGTAAAGTCCATAACTGAGCAATGCCTTTATTAGGACCAGCCAAAAATGGTCACAGAAATTTGGCCAGCTTTCCAGTTCTACAGAACTCTTCACCGGACAAGACGTTATACAAGTTAGGAGGTGTCTGAAAGAGGAAAAGTAATAATAATAACAAAACTATAATAACTAGACTGGATGTTATAGCCATGGGGTTGTAAGTAATGCTGTTCCTACTCAGAGTAGACCCCCTGAAACGAATGATTTAATATCAGTGGGTTCTACTCTGAGTAAAATGTAGTTGGGTACAGCCCATGAACTCTATAATAACTGTGCTTACAGAGTCAGATGGCGAATGCTGCCTATACTGAATGTTTTGCAATCTTTCAGGATAGAGCGTTGTTCTCTTTTGATGCTGGTTTTGGAGGAGAAAAAAGGACAAACTCAGGAAATCCCTCTTCTTTCTTTTCTATTCTTTTCTTTCTCTCCCGGGATTAATTCCATCCCCCTCATTCTTCCTCCACCCCCTCCACCCATACTTGCGGTCTTGTGCCAGGACTTTGGGTAAAACACCAAGTACACAGAAAGCTCTCTCTTTTAAAAATAAATAAATAAATTTGCTCAGACTTTGCATGTGTTAAGTCAGCTGTGGAAGCAGGCAACTAACAACAAAATACGGATTTTTTGGATATGTGTGTGTGGAGAGAGAGGTGTGTGTGTGGAGTAACTCCCATATCCTCACTCCCCAATTCCTTCCTCTCCAAAATCAAAGATGGAATCTCTTTATGAATGAAGAGTAAACAGAGCACCCTAGCTCAAGATTCTTCACTTTGCCTCAAATTTTGGCCGGGCTGTTTCTATAGATACCGAAAGGAAGCTTTTGGTCAGCTACTCCGCTATTAAAGTGTAGTGCATTGAGAACTTTCTTCATGCTGTGATACCCTTTCAAGGAACAGAATAGGGTCTGAACTAATCCATGAAAGTTGTCATGCTCTAAGCTAGTAGCCAACCCTTTCCCTTTCAGTCTGGCCTAAAACTATACTGTACTTCACACTTGATTGGGCCTTCAGATAGTGGAACTCAATATCCCGGCAGGAAATGAGTCTGTCTCTCTGAACAGCAGTGTTGAACGTGGAAAGACCTTGTTACTCTTCTTCAACATAATTACTGCCTCTTAAGAAACCAGCCTCAAGTTTATGGGAGATTCTCTTTTTTTAAACAACAACAACACCCCACCTTTTTTTAGGGCTTTGTTTTGTTTTTGCTTAACTCTCTAAACTTGACTTTTTAATATTTATTTTTTTTAAAAAAGGAATAGTTCTTTTAAGGCTCACTTGGCAAATATGTCAGAGTTCATGGGAAGCTCCGGATCTAACCACTAGGAATTTCTTACACCTTTTCAAAAGTCTTTTTTTTCTTCCTCCTCCCGCTTTGTATATGTAGAACCCAAACACCTGGCAACAAGGAATCAGTTTATCTTCCTGAATGCACTGTAGCCAAGGTAAAGACTGGCAATTTTGTGTCCTTTATGTGGTTTGCTGTAAACTCTATCAAGGAAAAAAGGAATGTTGCTCTTAAAGCTGTATTGAGGCTTCCTCCTCCTCCTCCTCCCCCTAATCAGAGAAGGGAGAACCTGCCTTTGAACTTCAAATGGAGAATTTTGTTTTAATGTATGGTCGATAAGTCGCTTCTAATAGGACTGGAGAACAATGGACGGATGGGTCAATAATAGTCTAAATTAAGACTTCACAAGTTAAACACTACTGTATATTATTAATTTTTTAAATAGAAAATGTCTTGAGCAGTTTAGGCCAAAAGGGGGCACCAGAATATTGAAGGAAAAAAAGAGCAAAAGTTGTGTTGCTTTGAGCCATTAAATTAAAGTTTAATATTTGACTTGACTTCTCATTTTCTCTAGCTATTGTTTGGGTGTGTGGGTGTGTGAAATCACAGTAAAAGTTGAGACAAGTCTCTAAAGGTTTGTTGTTTTTTATATGGGGAACAACTCTTTTATTCAAAGCAGCTGCATGCTTAAGTAAGTGTTTTATTAAGTTATCTTATTAAGTTGTTACAAGTTTATAAACAGCAAAGTCTGAGTGTGTTTTGCTTCAGAGGGGGAAATGAACATGAGAATGGGCTGTTGTTTTAAAGGCACTTTAAAATAAAGTTTCATTAGCTTGCAATTAATTGCTTAGAGTTGGGACCCATTTTCTCTCTGTCTTAATATGTTCTTGTTCTTTCTGTTTCAAATATGTGTTAACTGCTTCTTCAGTGTAGTGGCAGATGTCATTATCAATGTGATGATTTCTCAAACGGGAATGATTTACTGTGGAACATTCGAAAGGAAATCATACTGACTATGAGGGAAATCTCTTTCTTTCTCTTTTTTACTTTTTAAATTGTGCTAATTAGAACTGAACAGTTGTGACAATCCAAAGTTGAAAGTGTGTTATTCCTAGTTAACAGTCGAACACAGCAACCATTTTGTACCCTGCCTCCATTCTGAGTAGCTACACTTAAGGTTTTTTGTTATAACATTGTCTTTGTGTGAATTGATAGGAAATCTCCAAGGTTTGGTACTGGGATCTGTCTTCCTTCATAGAGGCAATACTTTGTTCTTGCTTGTTCTATTTAGTCGAAATAGGAATCTTTTTGAATGTGCCCCTGTATTTTCACTTTTCATTATGCCAGATGAAGCTAAAATGATAACAATTTCATTACTCCCAGTATCTTTCACATAGGTATGTGTATGTGGTTGTATGTTGGGGGGAGAACAAGAACCCTGCATTTTAAGTTCTGAAATGTGTTTGATGACCTGAGATACATAAAGTGGTTCTCATTTAAATGTTACCATTTAATATTGCATCCTAAGCCAATGCTTATTTCTTGTATTCCCCCCCCCATTACATCCTTATCTATTTTAATATACGAAGAAAGGCTAAACAAATTTACATTAACAATTGAAATTAATATACCTAATTTCTTTGTTTAAATTGGAGAAACTGGTTTCTGAAACCTAAAATTCTGATTATTCCAAATGCATATAATTCATCAGCAATCTAGCGTTTAAGATGTGGTTATTATTGGTGAGGGATGATTACATAGAATGCATTTTGATTTGTTAACAAAATATAAAGCCAATAAATAAGTTTTATTTAGGTGTTTTTTTAAAAAATGAACATGCTGCTACATTTGTAAAATGATTAGCTTTGTTCTTTCGCTGAGTCAACTATATCAAGTTTATGAAATGGATATAGCACACTTATAATGAGCACAGGGATATTTCCTGATTTCTTTCAGACCACAGTGCAGCTGGTAAAAAGACAGATTATTCTGTGTTTTTCTTTCGTAAGCAGATTGCCTCTTAGGTCCTAAATTGTCAATTTGAGGTTTATTCAAATTACTTTTAGGTTTGTAATCGTATTGACTGTTGATCAGCTGAACCAACATGAATTTCCTCTGCAGTAACAATTATAAATTGTTGTTCTGAATATTAGCTAAAATATCTGCCAGTCCCAGGAAAACACGACTTATACTTTCATGTTAAGTACTTCCGGGTCCTTTTGATGCAAAAGGATTGACAACAAAGGCCATAGAAATCAATTGCATGAAAATTCAGATTAAATAACGTGCTGGAAAGGCCATCAAACATTTGCTGCCCAAATGCAAAACTCCCCAGTCATAGAATATACAAAGGCATTTCATATCAAAAACATTTGGGGTGAAATTTGGCTTCCCTAAAAAAGGTGAAAGAAGGAAATACTTTTCTGTGAACATTTCTTCCCCTCAGTGCGTGCGTGCGGGGGTTGGGTTGGGGGGTCAGGTGGAAATATATTAAATTGTCTTCATTTCATAAGAGAAAGGCCAAGGATATTTTTAAAAAAATCTTTTCTTTTTGGGATAGTCTATAGGTTTGTGCTGATTCTGCTTCCTACATTTTGCATCCTGAACTGTATCCCTCTTGAAAAACTGCTTGAAATTAATGGATGTTGTGTTGGGTGCAACCTGCAATTTAAATCCAACCCAATTTTCCTCTACTGCTGGTTAATTAAAATCAGAACCTACTGTATATTCTTGATGCATTTTAAGGATGAGTTTCCACCTTCCTGCCTCCGTGTTACATACTTATTTATTCATTTTGGGCAGTATTCACTGCTCAGTACAAACACCTCTGAAATTCGTAGCAGCTAGATCACAACAGTTATTGGGCAAAATTCCACACTCTGACCCATGCCATTATCATATAGGATAGCAATTCTGCTTTGGGGCATGATATGCCAGTAGTTCCCCTTCTCACGAGCCACAATAAAATATACAAAAAATTGTTCTTGCACAGCTCTTATGGGGCTTGCATTGACTGGTTAACATTTCTGGGCTTGTTCCTTGAATAAGAACTGGTATACTGTCCAGGTTTAAGAGTTTGGGACAGATACCAGCTTGATTTTGCTTAGCCCCGAAGGATAGCAAAATAATGGAAACAAAATAAAATAACTCAAGAAGAACTCTAAATAAGATTTTAATTTCAAGTCAAGATCCTTTTGCATTTGGGCTTAACGAGAGACTATAAAGCCTCTGCATCATGTAAGGCTCCTTGATCATTTTTCGTGCTGGTTGTGACACCTGATGTTGCTGTTTGGCTGCTATGTTCAGCCACAGTTAGAAGAGCCCTTATGCGCCTCTTAGCCCCAGGTGTAGCCAAGCAAGGATTCACATTTCCCAGATTCTCTGTGGTGGGGAAAAACAGGGACATGTTTTGCTTTTCTGAAACTATTTTGAAAATATTACGTACAGCTGGTGCATTTTCTTTCTTTCCCCCTCTCTTTCTAAACATCCTTCACAAATGGATTTTGAGACTATCCAGTGGCAAATTCTCCTTCTGCAGCCCCACTGGTAGGGAAAGATGCAAGAAGACTGCCATTTGCTTCGCTTGGGGGAGAACTTCCTACAGGATTGACCTCTGTGGGAAGCACGACGCTGAGTGAAATGGACCTTTCGTGGTGAGATCCAGCAGTGCTCTTTTCTCATCCACACCACTTTTGCACTTTTACGTTTTCTGTAATTTAGGGCAAAGTCCCCACTTGCTGGCACCTTACCCTGAAACATTCTGCTTCAAAGTCGGACTCCCTCAGTGGTTGAGATCACAAAACACTGGGAAATCCTCCTCTGAACAATGTGTTTATGATCAGGGTTTAAAGAATTCTCTCACTCTCTTTATATAAAAAAACCCCACAATTCTGGCTGTAAATATATCTGGTTACACATTGTGTCCTTCTCAAATGTGAGTGCAGACAGCAGAGGAGAAACCTGGAAGTGATCCCGCTGCTGTTTCTGAAATGCAATATGGCTCTGAGTTAAAGGCCAGAAATTTGGAACGGGCTGCTATGCTTGCAGTTGATGCCTTGCCCAGCTAAAAAGCACCACATTGGTCTCCACCGTGAGTGCCTTGCTGTTAAAAAGTCTGATTAGATGCATGATCACTTAACTAAATCTCTCCTTTTCTTTTTCTAAAGCTTATGTGCATATACTGTTTGAGGAGACTTAAAATTGGGGGCTAAGATGTACAGAAACGCAGATATGTGTAACAGTAAATCATACTCAGAGCACCCTTGGTTCTTCTAGTAGGGGTAAGCCTTTTTTAAAAAAAGTATTTCTCTTTGTTTGGGTTTCTGTCCCCTACATTTGTGGGGGGCAGTAGGGCAGGTGAGAGCATGCTTTAAGCCACTTGTTTGGAAAGGCTTTCTCCTTCTGTGTTGTGATTTTGATGTCCTGTGGTGTTTTCTTTTTTTAATGATTGATTCATGGCATTTTATTGTACCTTACTGTATATTTTGTTTTAATATGCAGATCAGCACTTTGGCAGGCCTTGGGTTTGCAAATAAACTGTAGTAATAAAATGCAGATATTCCATCAACTACCGGCAATGCTGCTGGAAGTGAAAGTCTTCATTTTAAAAGAGAAAAACCTAAACAGCTATTGTGGGGGAATATGTATAAACTATTTTAGGGGGAGAGGTTTAATGCAGTTTGACATAAATGGAGGATCAAATGCTTCCTGTATCTTCAGGATGCTGAACACTTCCTAATTTAATATGGATATTAGTGCTCCCAGGGAGTTGCTAAAAATGATTATGGCCTCTAATGAATAACCATTGGGGGCCTCTGCAGAGATGTTTAAAAATATTTGCACAATGATAATAATAAATAAATAATGTCATTTTATTCTCCCTTAAAGGGGGTAACAATCTGCGGAAACACTGTTAACTTTGCATGTCGTTTTCATTTGTTCGGTGTTTAATGTGCATATATGGCAGGGTGTGAGCGGGTCGGTGATGAGTCAGGAAAAGGAAAGAAAACTCATTCATCCATCATGTGCAATTTGAAATAATGCACAGAATGATTTGGCCCCACATTAATGAAGTTAGAAGTTAGCTTCAACACATCCGTCATCTAGGGCAGGATTGGACCTGTGATATCTTTGCATTGATACTGTGAAATATATGATATATATCCAGACACAAATTGCTGGTTTTCTAAGTAACAATTTGTTGGGGGGAGAGATAAAAATGAACCAACTCATTTGTTTTTTAACACCCAAAAAATGACAGAACATGGAGTTTGCAGTTTTGAATCAGAACAGAAGCTTTTTTTGTTTTTGTTTTTAAGGGTTTTCAGTTGCAGCCTCTAATTAAGTCCAGCGAGTCGCATTTCCTGATCCTTCTTGTGACCTAATTCTTTACAGGTGATTCTGTGACCCTGCTAGCCATAGCAAAAGATGTTTACCTTACCCTATGAATTTTTATCAAGCCGCAAACAGCAGAGGGAAATTGCAGCAGAGTTAGGGTGGGAAAAATACACCACCTAGACATACAGGAGAGAGAATATTTTCTGGTTTCTCAGATAGCCAAAACAGATCATTATATTTATGTTCCACAAAGGTTATTATTTTCTTTAATGAACATTCTGGAGGCTGCTTAGAAACCACATTTAGTTGGTTTCAGTTGTCTTTTACACTAGTTGTCATTTTATGGTCTTGATTTAGCTATCAAACTGCAGAGTGATTCCTTTTCCCTACCCTAAAAAGAACACCGAAAGGAGATGATTTACAATGGAGACAAATGGGAATCCTTCCCCCACCCAAAAAAGGACAGGAAATGGGTTGCTCTAGGCTTGCATTCACTTGCATTAAAATAAGACAGGCAATATGGAGTTTCCTGCAACTTTTTCCTTTATAGCATTAAAAATTTTCTATCTATTTATTTTGTAAAATTTATATACTGCTTGATTGCAAAACACCTCAGAGTGATTCACAAAATCTAGACGAAAGGGCAGCATGTAAACTAGACCTAATTTGCAGTATCCTCATATTCTGGTTTGTCTTCAGATCGAACAAATCTCTCACCTTTTACTGACTCACAGCACCCATCAGTCAAATCATAAGAGTTCCTTTACTTTGCAGAAGAAGAACCAACACTCCAATATCCCCAAATATTGTTGCACTCGCCACATTTTGACACAAAAATTGCCCTTCTTTTTCAACTTGAAGAATTGATTTGATACATGAGCTTGATGTATCTTCATGCCAGGATCTACAATTTAAATCAGATTCCTCTTTCTTTCTTTCTTTCTTTCTTTCTTTCTTTCTTTCTTTCTTTCTTGTCTTCAAAGCTCAGTATGACGAAACACTCACCTTACATTTAAAAGGTGGCACCTCTGCCAATAAATTAAAACCACATTTCCACACACCCTTCCCCTGCCAGCTTCCCCCCCCCCCCCAAGAATCAAAACCTATACATCACCAGAGAGCAGCCTCACACAAAAGTGTCAAAAATAAGATTTAGAACTATTTTATGGTGTGCAAACTCAGTTCATCCATTGACAAATGCAGAACCACCAACATTTTGCAGATAAAACACTCGGACAACCTTCTGGCCTCTCCATCCTTATCCCCAAGGAGCAGTGTCCAAGCCTCTCTGATTGTTACAACACGGCCACACCCTGCAACACATCATAGCTGAAAATAGAGGCACTGTAGTATGGTTGTGTGTGGGGGGGATACCTCTATAGCCCCACCAAGGATAATTGACTGGGTTGCTCCCTGCCTTAGGGACGCAGGAAGCTGACTTATACTAAGCAAGACCATTGTTCCATCTAGCTCAGTAATGTCTACACTGACTGGCAGTGGCCTTCTAGGGTTTCAGGCAGGCAGCCATATCTGGAGATACCAGGGACTGGGGACATTCTGCATGCAAAACAGATGCTCTGCCACTGAGCTACAGCCCGTCTCCTTCTTTATCTTTTATACTGCACTGATTTCCCCCTCCAACAACCTGCCCTGCCCTGGTTTCTGAGGCAACGGCTTGTTCATGAATGGACGGTAGCACAGCTGTTTCTTTTTTAAATGCGATTTTGGAAATGCAATGGGGCATATTGTGCTTCTTATGTGCCTTTATTTCTTTTTTTACATGCACATTCTATCTTACTTCCCTAATGGGCACTAAGGGAGTGGACATGCAGGTTCTGAGATGGTCAGCAATTCAGGGATGGACCAGAAGCACACCTGCTTAGCTTCCATAATCATGGAATCTGGGCACACTCTGGGCACTTTACAGAGAAATGACTGCCGTTCTTACACATTCAGCAACGTACCGTATTTTTTGCCCTATAAGACTCACTTTTTCCCTCCTAAAAAGTAAGGGGAAATGTGTGCGCGTATTATGGAGTGAATGCAAGCTGTGCAGGTACCCCAGAAGCCAGAACAGCAAGAGGGACCACTGCTTTCGTTGCGCAGCGATCTCTCTTGTTCTGGCTTCTGAGATTCAGAATTTTTTTTCTTGTTTTCCTCCTCCAAAAACTAGGTGCGTCTTATGGTCTGGTGCATCTTATAGAGCGAAAAATACAGTAACCTGTACTTCTTTATCAGAGACAATTCCTATTTTCTGGGATCCATCCCTTGCTATAAATCCCTCTTTCTTGTTTATTTCTTGGAAAGAAATTGGAGTGTACATTTTGGAACATTTTCATGGTTTGTATGCACTTAAGACTTTAGGGACGCGGGTGGCGCTGTGGGTAAAAGCCTCAGTGCCTAGGGCTTGCCGATCGAAAGGTCGGCGGTTCGAATCCCCGCGGCGGGGTGCGCTCCCGTTGTTTGGTCCCAGCGCCTGCCAACCTAGCAGTTCGAAAGCACCTCCGGGTGCAAGTAGATAAATAGGGACCGCTTACTAGCGGGAAGGTAAACGGCGTTTCCGTGTGCGGCTCTGGCTCACCAGAGCAGCGATGTCACGCTGGCCACGTGACCCGGAAGTGTCTCCGGACAGCGCTGGCCCCCGGCCTCTTGAGTGAGATGGGCGCACAACCCTAGAGTCTGTCAAGACTGGCCCGTACGGGCAGGGGTACCTTTACCTTTACCTTTATGCACTTAAGAATGTAAGAAGAGCACTGCAGGATCAGGCCAATGACCCATGTGGTTCAGCATCCTGTTCTCACAGTGGCCAACTGGATGCTTCTGAGAAACCCTGAGCACAAGATCACTCCTGACGTTTCCTGCAACTGGTATTTAGAATACATACTTGTGTTTGAATGTACAGGGTTTGCCAAGCTGTAGTGTCATGGGAAGGCACATGCTGTGCAGTGCAGAAGGCTGGACCTTCAGTCCCCAATATCTCCAGACAAAACTGGGAGATACTCCTGTCTGAAATCTTGGAGTGTGCCAATGGTTGGACTTAAGGCAGTAATGCTCATACTTTCCTTTCACCATCATCCTGGAACTGTCTTACTTAGAAAGGACTTACAAAAACCATTTGGTGTGCACCCTCCTTAAAAAGTGTCCCATATGGCAGTTTCAGCTACAGTCAGGGACTGCCCACCCATGGTGAGGCAGTGGCCTCAGGGTGGCAGCCTCCAGACAGCTAGAAGGGAGGGTACTGTGGAGGAGGAGGTACTGGCATGTGTGCGGAGGCTCGGTGCATTGTGCCTGGCAGTGAGCAGCGGGCAGGGAGTGGCACCACCCCTCCCGGCTGTTGGAGGGACTGCATTTTGCCTGGCAGTGGCAAGGGGGTGGCATTTCCAGTTTTGCTTGGAGTTGCCATTTATCTTGGGTTGGCCCTGGCTAGAGAAGAGAGCAAATCACATCTCTGGATATTGGCGAGGAGAGTATCGTGACTCCCCCGTCCCCATTTCCTAAGATGTCTGAGTTGTGGTGAGAATGTGGTAATACCCTGTCAACAAGCGGAACCTGAGCCCAACTGCAATGTTCTCCCAACCTGTGTTCCCCTGGGCTGGTATTCACAGCCTCCAATGGTGAAAGCAGAATGCAGTCATCGTGACTAGCAGCTACTGGTAGCCTTATCTTCCTCCAGGAATTTGTTTAGTCCTCTTTTAAAGCCAGCCAAGTTGGAGGCCATCACAATGCCTTGTGAGAGTTAATTTTATAGCTTAAGATTTGAAACAGCCCTCAAAGTAGCTGAATCAGCCCCATCTAAAGATACATGTAGTTTTCTTCATGAGTGAGCTGCTAACTGCCTGCTTTCAACAAAAGGAAGTGAGTTGATTTACAGTTTCAGCCAGCCGCTCTTTAAATTTGATGTATCGAGTCTTAACCAGCCAAGATCAGAATTGATCTAAATAAGAGCCATGAGTGTTTAAAGTGGTATGATATGGCTTTAAATGAATAGTGCAGGTTGGGGCCCCTGGTGCAAACAATTCAAGATGAATGTGCAATAAGCAAGTTTTTTCAGAAGTGACCATAGGCTGGATTTAGCTGTGAGGGTCTACCATGACCCCACATGGAGCTCCTGTCCAAGACTTCAAAAACTCTGTTGAATGTGCAGAACTAATCACACGGTTCTTTGGATGCTGGCTTTGGAAATGTAACATTCTGGGAGTCTTGAAATGTTTACTGTTTGGTGATATCAAGAGACTTGTGAAATGTCTGGCAATGTTTTTTAATCCTGCTTTTACGATCTAAGAAATGCCCTCCCTCCAACCCCCCCCCGCACAAACTCCACCTTGATGTAATATTCTTTTCTATAAAACCAGATCAATATGGGGGCTTCAAATAGCAAGCACAAAATTGTTTACAAAATATAGGATCTCCTGTTGTTGTTGTTTTCATTACTCAGTAGGAGAGAATGACAGACTTTCCACTTTGGAGCGGCCATTTTGTGTTACCGTGGCAACCCATATTTCCTGCGGGGTTGCGACCTCTAATGGATTGCATTGCTACGCTAGGTAAAATAAAGGTCCTTTGAAGATTAGTAAATAAGCTTGGACCATTAAAAATAAAAAGGCAGACTTTAGAGATTACGGCAATAATATTCTGAAAAGTGACAAGAGGGCGATTATTTAATGCTTACCTTACCAGTAAAGAAAAAGTTTGCACTTCTGTTTAATAGTGATATTTGCATTCTTGTTTTTCTCTCTTTGGTGAATCAATGCACTTGAAATGAAGTATAGATAAAGTAACAGTATATTAAAAATAATAATGGGTTAAGGCAACTAAGATTGCTGTGGTTGTTGCTATCCTTGAATTCAAATATTCTGCCAAGCTTTCCAGTCAGTAACTCTGCACAATTTTTTGAAGCTTGCAATTGATTCTGCCTAAATTTTGCTTCTAGCATTGCTTGTATGAAGGCAACAGTCTTGCCCTCCCTATATTTTTGTTCACCCTCTTACAGGGGACCCCTGAGGAGGAACGAGTGAATATGTCCATTTCAGTTTCTCTCTGTTTCTCACTTTTCCATTTTTAAGTTCGGTTCTCCAAGTTTCCAGATCGCTTTGCAAATGTTAAGCACTTATGAAAATTAACCAGCATCTTACTGCACAGTTCTCCCAATGTAGACATTACTGCATAGAGCTTTGCCTGCTATAATGTGATCCCTAGCTTTCATTCACAGTATATTAAGGTCTTCTACAGCATGGGCTCCACCCTTGCTCTCTTATTAAGGGACACCATCTCTGTGGGGCTGTGGGGGACAAGCCCCACCAATTTTCTATAAGGGGGTCAGGCCCCCTCAATATTCTGCAGCCCACATGGTGGGAGCAGGGCCAAAGGGACCCTTTGTGTCCCCCGAAAGGCCCTATGGAGCCTGTTGCTGCTGCAGGATGACCTGACAGAGCCCCTCACAGCTGCGGCCTTTTGGAGGGCGCAGTGGGCCCTGTCAGGCCTCCTCTTGCTGTGTGACATCATGCACACGTGCCAGGCACCCACAAGTTGGGAGGAATCCTGTGTGCCTGGATCTTTGATACCCTTTTGCTCAGTAGCAGCACCTGTGTGTGTGGGGGGGGGGTAGTGCCCTCTTGTTGTAGACCGTGTTGAGCTAGATAGACCAGAGGTCTGATTTCAGTTTAAGGCAGCTGCTATAGCCCTTCCTATGGTTGTACAGGGGAGATTTCGGGAGGTGTAGCTTGCCATAAGGAAAGGGCAAAACTGTCAGTTTCAGTTTCTCTCAGATCTCCACATTTCTGAAGCAATTTGCAAATGTTTTCGAAATGAAATAAAATATTTGTGAAATGTTTTAGTACAAATTTATTCTAATAAACACATTCAGGTGCTGTTTCGAGTAACATGCACATCTATGCAAGCAATTTTCTCTATTATACTGCTCTTAATACCATTAAACTCACCAATATAGGCATTCTAATCCACATTTTCCTGTAGCAAATTCGTTTCTGTACCTTTTGTTTTGTTGGAAAACAGCACTGCAAAATTCAGAGAAGTACAAATCTTGATAGATATCTGTGATTTGGTCCGCATTTCTATTTGGAAAGCTAGTTACTATTTTTTTAAAAATGCAAACCAATTTGAATTCCTCCACTGTCCTAAAACACACCCAGCATGAAAGGCCTGGCAACTTTGCACCCTTCATTATTTATTTATGACACATATTTTTCCTACCTTTCCTCCAAGGAGTGCAAGGCGGCACAAATACTTCTCCTGATTTTATCCTCACAACACCCCTGTGAGGTAGGCTGTTGGGCTGAGGGTGAGTGATTGGCCTGGGGGCCCCAGTGAGCTATATGGCCAAATGGGGATTTTAAACCAGGCCTCCCAGTTCCAGTCCTAGCACTCTAACCACTACATCATACTACCTTTCCTGGAAGCATCCGATTGGCCAGTGTGGGAAACAGGCTTAGATAGACCAACAACTTATTCCAGGAAGGAGTTTCTTATGTTTCTAATCCTGTTATCCCTTCACCCCTTTCAAATTTTACTAATTTTTATTTTTCCAACACCAAACTGTATTGCGAAAGTAATATTGATTAAAATATAAATACAAATTAACCTCCTCCCCGATGAACAGTATTTCAGAATTCAGATTACATTCCTCCAAACAGGATTATGAATAATCTATTTAACGTAATATTTGATTAGGAGACTTCTGTTCCCTCCGCAGAGCTACAATTCCCAGATTATGTTAACAATCAATCCTTCTTTCTAGGGGACTCTGGGAACTGTAGCTCTGTGAGGGGAATAGGAGGTCTCCTAAGAATGTTCAGCACCTTAAATATACTACAGTTCCCAGGATTATCTGTGGGGAGCAATGGGTTGGTTTTTTTTTAAAGAGGAATGGCGCTGCTGTAAATGTACAGTGCAGACCCTACCCAGTGCAGAACAGGGGTAGCAAACTTTCCCCCACCCTCACTGCTAGTGAGCTAGATCTGTGTCAGCCCTACCCATCATGGGTCAACTTCGGCAGGTGGGTGGATGTCAATCACCCGACATCACAATGACACTAGTGCCGACCCAAGAGGCTTCCTCCAAGATAGCAAAGGCATTGCATTGAAACCTCTACTAAAATGAATGCCCCAGTGAAATGAATCTTGGGTCGCTCCTGTTTATTTCAATGAATCTTGGCAGGATAACACACATGGGATCATGCTCCACATTGATCTTTAGTGTTAGCATTACTTCAGGCTTGTGGAATTGACTTTGTTTTCAGTAGAAATTCTGAGAGCCACCAACAGGAGCCAAGGGCAACATAGTGACTCCAGGCAATGGGGGACAGACATACTTAGTGCTCAGCGTGTTTTTGGACGCATGCTCAGCCCAAGAATTTGTTTTCAGTATAAGAACTGAGCACAGAGACCTTTCAACAGATGATTCCATTCTTTTAGTTCTCCACAAGCTTTCGCCTGTGGTTTCCTTCAGCTGGTATTCAGATGTATCATTGCCTCTGACCACGGAAGCAGAACATAGTCATTGTGGCTAGTTGCCCTCAATAGCCTGCTCCTTCACCGTGGATTTCTCTAATCCTCTTCTAAAGCCATCCAAGTTGGTGGCCATCGCTGCCTCCTTTGGGAGGAAGGTCCACTGTTAATCTATGCAGGGCTTTGTTTTATTCTGACTCTGCCAACATTCACCTTCAAAAACTCTTCCGGATCTGTCGCCAATCACCAAGAATCTACCTGCAGGTCAAGATTTACCTTCTGTTAGTGGAGATTCAGCTTCCACTGCATTCAGGTTCATGGGGTGGTTCTCAGAGTTGCCTTTTAGTTCTAAGAGGATGGCAACAAATACAGATTTATCTGCCTATCATTGGCTTTGGTGCCACCAATTGTTGGTGTCCCTGCCTTTCCAAGGGGCACCAGCTGCCTCTGCCCCTGGATGCTCCTGAAAACCAATCTCTGAGGAAGAACAGCAAGAGGAGGCTACTGCTCTCATGGCTTGCTTGTGGGCTTCCTGAAGACATTAGGCTGGCCAGTGTGGAATGTAAGATGCTAGACTAGATAGCCTTTGGCCTGGTTCAGCTGGGATATACTTATGTCCATCTTAGTTGCAGGAGAATGGTGCCATTTGGTTTTTCTACCTTGAGCACCAGAATCTCTTAGATCAGCCTAGCTTGAATGCCTGTTTTTTGACCAGTTTGCCAAGTGACATGCTTGATAAATTGACCAATTATTTATGTGATGTTGACGTCAATGAGAGTTTCTATTCCAACAAAAATTTCAGCTTTTTGGGGAGGGGTGTTGCCAGGATTTCATCACAGAGGTGAAATTACTCCTCCTCCTTTCTGTGGACTTGATCCTGGTCATCCTTCTCCCCTTCCCCTGCCCTTCCCTCAGATACTGTTTCCAAGTAAAAAATAAATAAAGCATGCAGGGCCAGATGAGATACACTGACTGTCATGTGAACCGCAAGCATGCCAATTGGAGTCTTTCCTCTGAGCCCATAAGATGGCTTGGCTGTGGGCTTCCAAATTAAACACTCAGATTGGACAGTCTGCCTTTGTGAGCCAGACTGTGTAGAGAGTCCTATGGTTCTAGATGTCAAAGCACATTTTTCTTCGTTGGAGTTCAAACAAACTTTGTTGTTGTTGTTGTTTAAAAAAGAAATAGTCAAAAAGATGGGCTGCAAATATTCTAACAGAATGCTTTCTCTCTCTCCTCATTCCCCCCATTTCTTCTGATCTAAGTGGTTGCCATCATATGCAGTTAAACTGCCTTTTTCTTCACTAATGTGCTTTGCAAATCTGCCTCATCACAAGCTGCTTACACACCAGACATTCAAACATCTTATTCCCCCCCTTCAAGAACCATGAGAAGCACATGATTTCCGCCAAAGAATCTCAGGAACTGTAGTTTATTAAGGATGCTGGGAATTGTACCTCTGTGATGGGTAAACGACAGTCTGTGTGTGCATGTGTGTGCTTAACATGTGCTCTAAAAGTATGGTGTGCATACAGCCACTTCCTTTTCCTAGACAATGCAGCTCGTGATTTTGACTGATTGGATGGGTGCTGCTCTTCACTGATGCTTTCTTATTGTACGCTCAGGAGATGTTTTCTAAACTTTTGATTCCTGGGGTACAGGCTCCCCACCCCTAGTTCAAAATGGGAGCCACACAGTGTGGGCAGGGATCAAACTCTGCTGCTTGTTCCACAGGAGGGATGAGGATGTTGTGTATCTTCATGTGCTATTCATCAAACTTCTGTATGTCAAATGAATAAGCTTTGATAGAAACTCATTAAAAATAAGCTGAGCAGAGGAAAAGTGGAATACATCAGCCTGCATGGCTAAGGGTTAAACCGACACTTTTATTTTCCTTTACTGTGATCAACCAAAATATCACAAAATCATTAACAAGATTTTGAGTCCACTAGAACTGCTTCGTCAAGCTGGGTGTTAAGCGAAGTGATTTGGGAGGGATAGGAAAATAAAGAAATAAAGCTGACTGGGCACTGAAGCAATGATATGTGCATAAGCAAAGGAACAGAAATGAAAACATTTTAAATTTGGAAAATTTGGAAGAAACCAATCTTTTAGTGGGACAACACCTAGTGGCGGAGCTTCATGCTCAGGCACTGGGTGTGTGTGTGTGGAGAGCAGGCAGGGGCGGGGCTGGTGCGGGTCCCAGGGGTGTGGTGCACTGCCCACAGGGGCGTGGTGCGCGTCCTGGGGGCAGGTCAAGCTGCCTGCAGGGGCGCAGTGCCCAGTGTGGGCTGGGGGGGGAGCCACGATGGCACCCCACCGGGAGTGTGCCGCCAGGGGCTGTGCACTCCCCCCACACTCCTCTTCCTCTGCCTGTGACAGCACCCACACTTTGGAACTCCCTGTCGATTGACATTAGGTGAGTGCCTTCACTGTACTCTTTTCAGTGCTTTCTAAAAATATTTTTTTCTGGCAAGCCTATCCAACCATGTAGAATGTTGCATTTGTTTTAATCTGTGGTTGTTGTTGTTTTTAGCTTATTGTTGATTTTAATTATATTTGAATGTGTTTTTTTCAGATGTCATTGTGTTATTCTTTTTGCAAATCACCATGAAGGGTTTTATTTACACAACCAAATAGCTTAAAAAATTATGCAATAAAAGAACAACAACAACAACTTCAATTTATTATTAGCCCTTCACCATAAGGTAACCAGGGTAGGTTGCACCCATCTAGAATACTTTGTTAAAACCAGTTTAAAACAAGCTGTAGTCACAAGAAGAGGGTGAGTCCTCCTGTATACCTATCTCAGGTGTCAAAGACCAGATGTGTCTTTGGCATATGATATAACCTGCATAGGGATGGTGCCAGGTGCACCTCTGTGGGAAAGGAATTCCACAACTTCGTGACTACCAGAAGAGACTCCTCTCTACTGGGATGTCGCTCTCTAGTCTCAAAAGGGGTTTATGTCTAAGGCAGGGGTCTGCAACCCGCGGCTCCGGAGCCGCATGTGGCTCTTTTACACCTTTGCCGCGGCTCCGGGGCGGATACTAGAGAGGGGAGGAGGCGCATTGTGCGCCCCGACACTCCCCACTGTGGCGGGCGCTGTACTGGCTGTGACGTCGCATGGGGGTGGTGCGTGCGTTAGTCACGCACCGTCCCGACGTCACCTTCCCGCCCGTTGTCAGTTCGCGGCTCCGGAGATATATTTGTTTTAAATATCGCAATGGTTTTGCGGCTCCCAGTTTTTTCCCCCTTCGGAAACGGGTCCAAGTGGCTCTTTTTGTCTTAAAGGTTGCAGACCCCTGGTCTAAGGGGTTGTAATGATGAGCTCCTGCACTCCAGAACTCAGCACTACACCACTGATCAGCTCCCAGAACAACGTGTAGGCATCCTCCTCTAGCAACTTTGGGGTCACCCAATTAATGCTGCCCCCCTGCCCTCTGCTTAATTTGGGACGGTGGACTTCATCCAGCTAGCAGGCCAGACCCTGGACTCCTCTATTCTGGGGGCCACTTTGACAGGTGTGTGGGTCTGCCTATCTGTCAATTACCTGATGTTATCATGGCACCAGGCACCACAACCTTCATGCAAATGATCAGAAGCACACTCTGAGTGTCCTCCCCACCCTTCCGTTGCAGGCACTGCTATTCATAAGGGGAGCCTGCTGGATCAGGCCAATGGCCCATCTAGTCCAGCAACCTGCTCTCACAGTGGCCAACCAGCAGCTGTGGGGAAATCTGCAAACAGGATCAGAAGCATTACTGCCTCCATCCATGGTTGCATTAGCCATTGCGACTAGTAGCCATTGATAGAAGATTTGACTAATCCTCTTTTAAAGCCATCCAAGTTTGTGGCCATCCCTGCCTCCTGTGGGAGTGAGTTCCATAGTTTAACTCTGCTCTGTGCAAAAGGCTTTCTTTTGTCTCTGCTGAATCTCCCAACATATTCAGCTCTGTTGGATGTCCTTCAGTTCTGATGTTATGAGAGAGGGACCAAAACCTTTGTCTCCACTTTCTCTATGCCGTGCAAAATTCTATAATGTTACGCCTGATTCATCCATATGCCAGTCAATGTACACTGTGTAATCAAAGTGGACTTGGAGCTCTTCCAAAAAGAAAGAAAGAAAAGAAACATATTTATTTTGTGGCAATGAAAGTGACAAGAATATACACTGGAATGTGCAGATAACAGTCACTTGATGAGATGCATAATCACCACAGGAATCATCTGGTGTTTGTTTTTCAGCAGTTGTATTTTGCAACATGTCTTTGACTGCAATAATAGCACATTAGTGGTGGATTTAATACTGGACCATCCACACATAATTCTGCTTTATTAGCTGTTCTGTGATGCTTCCCCAACGTTACCACATGATTGCTGCCCGGAGAGACACACTTGTGCTATGGTGCAGAAAGAGTGGGAGAAAAAACAAACCCCTGGAACATTTGTGGTATACAAATTTGCAGGATTTCAGCAGGAAGCTACAGGACCTGCACCGATTGGAAACAAAGCAGTATGTTTGTAACCTTTACAGGAACAAACAGTATAGAAAACGAGACTGCGTAAACACCCTGATTTCATTATGAGCACAAGTAGTCATGAATGCACAGTGAAGATGAAATCTGGAGGGGCCCTGAGTCTTACAAATGAGATTTGCCATGAAATGCTGCTGAAAGTTGTTCAGCTATTTCATTTCATTCCTCCTCACCTGGGGAAGGGTGCACATGCGTCCCACTTCACCACCTAAGGCAAAACAGGAACATGCATTTGTGCCACTATGCTGCCACCAAAGCCTGCCTTACCTGCGTTGTGTGGTGGTAATAAAAATCTCATGAGATCTTGTGTGCTCCATGAAATCTTGCAAGGAGGTCGCACTGAAAACTGGTGCCCTGCAGGTACCACCTCTTCAGCTTCTGCTGCCCAAGGCATCCCGCCTCATGGGTGGGCCGGCCCTGTCCTCTCCCTGGTGTTCCTATTCTACCCTTCTATTGCATGATCATACTCAGTCCTCAATGAACTGTTCCCACCTCCCAATCCCCTTCAAGTGCTTCCTAAAAAATGTGGTACTTCTGAAATCTTCAGGGTTTCCCCAGTGCTTGTAGGTGGGTGATGCCATTTTGGCTACCTAAGGAACAGCACACAGAGCCCAGCTATTGGAAGTAGGAGGATTGCTGTGATGAGCGAGTGAGTGAGTGAATGAATGAATGAATGGAAAAATCTAATGTGAGGTGCCACAGAGATTATGGATATTCTTTCAGCTGCCTGAGACTTCCTCCTTTTTCTCTTATGTTACTCCTGAAAAGGTTTCTTGACCTAGCACAGGGAACTTCATTTCCACCTCTGATCCACTCCCTTGTTGCAAAAGACCCTTGAAACCACTTTCAAAGTTCTCCCGACTCCATCAGCTTCTTTTTCTTGCTGAATCAAAAGAACTTACGGAGCAAGGAAAGCAAGCAGAAATGTGTGCTAAAAGAGATAGTCTCTCTCTCTCTCTCTGTCTCTCTCTGGAATGTCGGTAACACCTCATTGCTACAGTCCTTTTCTTACTACAGAAATAAAAATGGTGCAGAGTCACTTTTTTGCACTGGAAAGATTATGAGGACACTCCAGTCCTGAGGTGGTTGGAAGCACCCAGATAAGGCTGATAACCAGTGGAAGCTGGTCTGCTGAGGGTAAGGTCAATGGGGCACAGTCCCACTAACCTCCGTATGTCCTCAGCCAGTCCTCACTTGTCTGCCTTATTACTGGAATTTGCTGCCAAGGAGTGTGGTGGAGTCTCCTTCTTTGGAGGTCTTTAAGCAGAGGCTTGACAACCATATGTCAGGAGTGCTCTGATGGTGTTTCCTGCTTGGCAGGGGGTTGGACTCGATGACCCTTGTGGTCTCTTCCAACTCTATGATTCTATGATTCTATGATTCTATGATTCTATGCAGTGGGTGTCACTTGGAAACACAGCTCCAAAAGGGCATTTATTAAGGAAGCTGGTGAGAGTTTGGCCAGATAACTAGCTCTAAATTGCTCTTTTCTCAACAATGCATACCAAGGGGGGAAATCTTTCCGTTCCTAATTACTGGAGAGGAGAGTTTGCATTGGCTAAATATGGTACCAAGTTATTAATGTAAAAGTTAAAAGAGTGGGAGCCAGAATGCAACCTTGCTTCACTCCTTGTGAAATTTTAAAAGCATCAGGCATACCCGCCATATAAACCTATTTCTGTATTGTTGTATAGTTCTTGGATCAACAGCAGAAGTCTGCAGTTGATGTTAGCAATTTGAAATTCTTCCATAGTCTCCTTTGATTAATAGAGTCAAATGCAGCAGAAAGATCAATAAAAGCTACAAAAGATTATTCTTAATGTTTTTGGTATATTTCCTTATATACGGTACTAAAGAACATTGATATTGTGTTCTCCCCTGAATTCTGCTTGCTGTTGACGAATAAGGTTATTATTTTGCAACCAGCCTGATAATTTTTGATACCATATGTATAGCTATGAAATACCTAACAAGCTGATTGACGGGTGGTTTTGGGGATTCTTCCTACCCCACTTCTTATACACCAGGAAAATGATGCTCATTTCCCATCCAGAGGGCATTTGACTCATGTTGTTTATGGCAGTAAATAAGCCAGGATAGGCACCCAGCTTTCTAAGCATACCTTATAGAGCTCAGGTAGAAGCATATATTTTGATATCCATTTGATTTCATATATGTCTTAGAAGGAGTGTGAATTTGGGAGGTGAGAGTCTGGGGGTTTCCATAGTTCATAATTCACAACTATACCATTAATGGGCACTGCAGAAAATGTGTGTGTTCAAGGAGTACCCATGTGAGTTCACTAGTGAAACTCAGCTTGAGAAGGTCACTTCTTTTTAATCCCCCCCCCTCCAGTGCTGTTGAGAGGATACAGTGCATTGGAGAGAACAAATGTATATGCTTTGCCTTGGTAGAATGTAATGATTGAAATAATTTCCGTTCTCATCAGCTGGAACAGCCTCCACTAACTTGTAGCCTTCCAGATGTTTGGACTGCACTGCAAAACATCTGGAGGGCACCAGGCTGGCAAAAGCTGATCTGAAATACTGAGGGGGGTGCGGTGCGATGATGCTCGATCTGTTACAGGTTTTAAAGGCAGAGTTAAAACCGAGGATCCGAAATACATTTTGCTTAATTCCCCGCCCCCCCAACTTTGCTTAACTTTTCCATCCACGGTTTGACCCGGAGAGTGACTTAATTCGGAGTTTCCTCCCTCGTTCCTTTGTGGGTCTTCTTGTTGCTGGAGCTCAGAATCTCCTGTCTCTCTTTCGCAGTGGAAAGGAACAGACTTCGTTTGCGTGCAAGCAAGATGGTTGCTCCGGGTCTGCATGACTCACCTGACACTAAGCAACAGAAATCTCCGGGAAGCACGCGAGGGACTGGGCAGCCGCGCTTAGCAAAACAAAAGAGCTTTTTGTTCCTTTGCAGAACAAGGGGAAGAGTCGCGGCAGAGCAATTGTTTGGCACGCAGAAGGTACCGGGGTTCGATCCTTTGCATCTCCAGGTAGAAGCTGGGAGTCTCATAGCAAGCTGCCTTGTACCATTGGTCGATTTAGCATAGTCCTGTCTACAAACGGATGACTGGCAGCAGCTCTGCATGGGGTTCTCTAGCTCAGTGACAGAGCATCTACTTTGCACGCAGAAGGTCCCTGGTTCAATTCCCGCATATCCTGGTAAGAGAGCAGCCGCTGCTGCCAGTTAGTGTCGACAGTTCTGATCCAATTGGGCCAATAGTCTGACTCGGCATAAGGAGGCGCCCTGTGTTCCAAAGTTGCAAGCATGTTTATAGGATTGCAGCCGCCCCCCCCAGTCAGATTAGTCTGCCTAAATGGCCACTGTCCGGAACACCCTTCCCATTGAAGTGCTATTGAAATCAGTGGGGCTTGGAAAGCCGGCGTAAGTAAGGGAAGCGGCTATTGTTTCCTGCAGCACACCTCTAGCTGTCCTATGACACTCTGAAAACACACACACACACACACACACACACACACACACTATCTATCTATCTATGAATGAACTTAGATATATTTTCCCCATCTTTCACACCAACACAGGGCTTGAAAGGGTAAAAGTCCTCGGCGTTCTCTGCTCCGATAGCATCTGAGATGCGGGTGTAGACTGCTGCGGAATGTGGAGGGTCCATTGATAGCCATCACAGCTAGGAAGGAGCACAAGAGGAGTCCTTGCTGACTCCAAGTTCCATCCAGTCTAGCATCATGTTTCCTAGCCGGATAGATGACTAGCACCGGGAGGTAGACTTCTACTGAAGTTGGAAGTTCTATTTCCCAATCGCCGGGACTCGTAGTGACCTAGACAGCGAACACCTTTTACCGGCGTGGAGGGGTCATGATGTTCTTTGCGGAGCATTGCCTTCTGAATTTCTGTCTGTAATGAAAATGTTAGAGGGCGCAGCAGCCCTGCCAGATGTGGATGTGGATGGGGGAGGAGCTAATCCCGACGCTCATTTATAACCGCCCCCCCAGTTCAGAAGTACATTGGTGGTATGCTGCCAGGTGTGTCTGTCGAACCACGTCACACTCCGAGTAGACCCACTGAAAGCCATGTACTTTTAAAATGTTTTTTAAAACTCTACGGGGCATGGGCGTAGCGGGGGGGGGGCGTAGGGGGTAGTTAACCTCCCCCACAAGATCCACAAATATTATTGAAAAGCAATTATCTCAGATGCTGCCCCCACCCCCAGCAGAAGCCTCCCCCTCAATGTCCCATTTACGGGGTGATTTCCTAAGAAAAGCTCAACAACTTTGGCCCCCCAACAGAAATCCTAGCTACGCCCATGCTACAGGGGCTGTAATATATATCCCGAGTGGCTTTTAAAGTCCCCATTTAATTCGACGGAGCTTCTTTCCACCCCACCCCACCTAGCTGAGTTCATAGACACTAGGGCCCCAATCCTAGGTTTAAGCAGAACCTCACGTGCTCACGGAAGCCAGCTACAAAACCGCAGCCTAGCTTCAAGAGAATAATTCGGAGGACAAAATGAGGACAGGGGTTTTTTTTGGGGGGGGGGCGCGGCGGCAGGTGTCATTGAAATGGCTAGAACAAAGAAGTTTTGAATAAGCCTCGGTTAAGTGGGAAAGATTGGTGCAAGCAGTGCTTTTTTCTGATCCGGCAGCTCCAAGCGCTTCACCTTTGCTAGAAATCAACGAAGGCGGCCGATCGAAATCCCGAATGTCTCTAAATACATGTCCGTAAATCTAGTTTAAAGAAAGAAAGAAAGAGAGAAAAGTCTCGCTTGTTCAGCCAGGTTCTGTTTCACTTTCTCAAAAGCGCAGAGCGCAGTCCGCATTGCTAAGCACGTTTCCTGGGGAAGAAGTTCTATGAAGTTCACAAGGACTCATCATGTGAGTGGAGCTAGCCAATATTAATGAGCCAATCAATAAAAAACAAAAGCAACCGTCTCTCAAAAAAACTTATTTGCCCGGTCATCGTCTGCAATATCCCAATCCTGGGGGTTTACCTGCTTCCGATTATACAAATGTATCACATCCCACAAAAGAAAAGTTAGCATTTTCTTCCGGGTGCTTTGCATACAGAAACATGTTTAAAACGACACACAGCAAAATGATCATTATGCCAAGGGAGAAATCAGCTTGGCCCGCTTCAGGATCCAGCGAAGCAACAGATGCGCCAAGCCTTGATTTCCTCTTCCCTCCGCGTCGCTTTTTCCTTTTATGTCGTGCCTATTGGATTGTGAGCCTACAGGCAGGGACTACTTTACTCTGCTTGCTTAACACTAATGAAAAATGGGGCGCTTTGTACGTAATTAATAACAGTAATAATAGTGGTAGTGGTTGTTTATACAATGATGGCCAAGTTTAAAGTTTCGTCACTGTCCTAACATGCGGAGTCAGTGATTCTTCTTCTTCGGCTATTTCCAGTGAACCTCAGGACGCAAAGTACAGACTGTGGGTTGGTGAAATTATTCTATTTCAAGGCACATCCTATCTTTTTTAATCAACGCAATTTCCCTTCGGAGGAACTTGAACGGGGAATAATGAAATATTATCCTAAATTAACATTCCTAATGGCAGCTGAGGGGACAGCCCTGAGCATGGCTTGTTACTTTGGGTAAAGTTCCTTGTGGCTGAATGCCCCCCTCTAGGTCGCCACTCAGTGGGATCCCTTTTGGATTTTGCAAATTCTGTTTCTGATCGATGGAGGAAGATCACGAAACATCTAAACAAGATTCATTAAGTGAGAAAGTCTCGATATTTTTTTAAAGTGTTTGTTTCTTTAAAAAATTAATCTCAGTTCCCTCTCCACAGAGAATAGCCGTCTTCACACATCCCAAGTAAAGAAAGAGGTTAAAATAAATTCGCCCCCCACTATGTTGAGGCATAGCGATGCTGCTTTGCGGTGCAATCTTCTGCACTTCCCAGAGGGGTATGCACGTCTATGCAGAAGTAAGTAGCCTTGAATTAAATGAGTCCAATCCCAGGTAAGTGTGTGCGTAGTGTCGCACTATTACATTAACCACCAGTTACAGCAACTAGATTAGGTAGCATCATACACATGCGTATACACAGCACATGCCATAAATAATAATATTAATAATAAAAAAATTGTCATGACTCAATAGGCTGCACTCCTTTGTACGTTTACCTATGAGTAAGACCCACGGAACACAGTATAATATTGGGAGGAGAGGGGAGGGATCGATTTTGGGAATGTTTAAAAAACAAACAAAAAAAAACTTTGCTCGGCCTCTGTCCACACCGAGCGTCCTTTAGATGAATTTTAATCCATTGTCCAGACTCAACCCTCAAAACATTTTCGTGGGAGGACCCTCCCACACCAACCGATTTCCACGGGAGTTGGTTTCCATCTTGTCCTAAATACGACGGCTCCAAGCACACTTAACCGAGGAAGTAAGCCTCAGTTGGCTTACTTCTGAGCAAACAAGGCAGTGTTTTAAGGCTGCGAACCTTATGGAAGCGGTTACTCCAATTCTATCTTTTGGAACAGAGGTTGGCGCCTCCTGCCAACCAGGCTTACTCGGGAGTAAAGGCGGTTGTTAACCCAGGTTATTATTAAATAGCAGTCACGACTAATACTAATACTAATAGCATCAACAAGATGGGAGATTATTTTGGACTAATTAATAATTTTAGAAGAATCTAAAGAAAGCTAAATTTTCATTTATTATCGGAATCCAAGTCAGGAAACCAGCAATTGTAAATTTCTGATTTTTCTCTATCTCTTCCATATCTGGAAGGTGCAATTTCTCCAGCAAGCCGTTTTAAAAATGCATTTGGATCTGGCATTTATCCCGTGCGAAACTCCAGTTTGAGCGCGCAAGAGATCTTTTGGTTCCCAGCTCCCAAGATCAGGGCAATGGTTCAAAGTGAGCGCATCTCACAGAGGTTTGATCGCAACTCTTCAGGCTAAACACTTTTACACGGGATATTCTACTTCCTACAAAACCACTCAAATGAGCAGCCGGTCTTTCCACCCAGTTCCCCGCGTGTCGGGATACGACTGTAAAAACAACACAGTTAAAATATACCCCGCTTGGCGAATAAAGTTGGGCCGTGGGTGAGCGGGTGTCAATTTTAAGGGGAGAGTTCGTTTTATTTTTACTATCCAAGGCACAATTTGATTACATATGAAAAGAGGTTCCGCAGAGTACACACTATATATTGAAAGCACGTAGCTTCTCCAAAGCATCTTGGGAACTGTAGTTTACCCCTCACGGAACTACATTTCCCAGCACCCTTAGCAAACTACAGTTCCCGTGATTCTTCAGGAGAAGTTATGTCTTCAAATGTATGAAGACGAAGGAGAAGCAACCTTTCAACTCTTCCGGTCGTTTGCATGGCGAGAAAAGAATATGTACACACGCAATTACGGGTCTTGGCAAACCTGGAAAGAGACCTGCAGATGTCGATGGGATGCAACTGCGGGTGTGAACGTGCAATATATGCTTTTGTACAATTATCCTATCCCGCCCCTTCCTTTATGGCCCCTAAAAACCTCACCCACTGCAACGAGTCAAATTTGCGGAGAGCTGAACCACACACCCGTGCCCCTGCCTCCTGCAGCCTCTAACTGCACGTGTGAACAAATCAGAGGACCTTACCATGGCAGTTACAACTCTAGCACAGTGGAGAGGGCCCATACATTTAGCTGGGAGTCAACAAATGTGAGAAACTCATGGGACGCGTGGGTAAGGAATCTCTGAAAGTCTTCTTTAGTCTCCAGCCCTATGATCGGATCATGACGCTGCAACTTTCCACGGGGTCTAAGGGTAAGCCCGGCATCCGTGCACTAACGCGGGGCTTACAGCTGAGTAAGAATGTATAAGGACTGCAGTGTAACGCTCTTAAAAGAGCTTGCTGGTGAACTAAATGGTTTTAGGATTTGGTGGCTAATGTCATTAACGTTTCTATTCTGGACCGTCCATTTAAAAAAATGATTGTAGAATTGGTAGATGGGTGGGTTGGAATTCATCAAACAGGACATAAAAAGGATCAGGGGGTTAGACCATCAGTCAAGAAAGGCTGTAATTTTAGCTGTAGACGTTCAATAAATACATTTTAAATGCATACATAAATAGTTTAAGTCATAGTTCAGGGTTAGAGCATCTGCTTTGCATGCAGAAGGTCTTAGGGCCAATCTCTGCCATCTCCAGGTAAGACCTCGGGTGACTCTCTGCCTGAAACCACAAAGAGCTACTGCCAGTTAGAGCTGGCAGTACTGAGCTAGATGGACCAAAATGCCCTAATCCTAAGGCAGATTCCTATGTTCCAGTCAGGTGTGGAACACCTGGAGCTCAGTAAGAGAGCATCTGCTTTGCATGCAAAAGGTTCTGGTTCAACCCACAGCTTCTCTGGCAGCACTGGGAACCCCCTGGTCTAAAACTCTGAGAATGACTGCCAGTCAGTGAGGAACAGAGGCAGGTAGAAAACAGGTTAGGATCAGGCAGATCTTTGGGTGATTAGCAGTAGGTTGGACAGGGTGCCCAATTTTCTTAATGCAGGGGTGGGGAACCTGTGGCCCTCTAGACCTTGTAGAATTTAGTTGAGATTACTACATTGCAGGGGGTTGGACTAGATGACCCTCAACGTCCCTTTCAACTCTCCAAACCTATGAGAATGCAGCCATCCTAGCTAATAGCCACTGATTACCCTTCATGAGTTTATCTAATCTTCTTATAAAGTTATGCAAGCTGGTGGCCATCCCTGCAGCTTCATAGAGCAAATTCTATACTTTAACTAGGCAATGTGTGTTAAAAAATACAGCTTCCAATCCTGGAGGAGCCAGGTAGCCATTTGTAGCTTAATACATAGCTTTATCCTCCATGGCCTATTGCAGAATGCTGCAGTTACTCTTGGAAGATTTTAAAAAACCACAAGAGTGTAGCTTATTTTGAATGGCAGAATGGGGTGTGTGAGAGTGCGTGTAGAAACCAGTGACATACAAAAGTGAAATTTGCATTTGTGGCTCTGCCTACTTTTGTCTTTGGCCCCACCCACCACCGCCATGTGGCCCAGGGTAGGTTGCCCAGAAGGGAATGTGTCCCCCAGTATTAACATTTCCACCTCTCTCTTTAACTAAGTGGACCTTCAGTGTTCATATGCAAGTAAAGAAAGCACAAGTAGGAGGTGACAGAAGTTTACAAAATGATAAAAGGTGTGGAGAGATCGAAGTTTTCCTCCCTCCTTTATAATACGTGGACATCTGATGAAACTGAACGTCGGAAGATTCCAGACTAATAAAATGAAGTCCTTCTTCACGCAGCACATAGTTAAACTATGGAACTCACTCCTGCAGGAAGCAGTGGTGGCCACCAGCCTGGATGGCTCAATGGAGAGGAGAGGACTCTTGTGCTCTGATTCTGCTTGCAGACAGAGGCATACCTAGCAGAGGCAGTTTTAGGGCAGCACAACCGGTTCCTCTGCACTAGGCAATGTATGGAGGGGGCACCTAGTAAGCACTTGGTGAGCTTACTATGAGAAGGAGGCAAGACGCCTCAGAGTCCTCCTGCCTCCTTGCCAAAACCTGGTTAGCACTTTCCCAGCTTTGGGAAGGAAGTGGGAGAACTCTAGGAACCCTCGCGGCTTCTTTCCCAAAGCCTAGCATGGCGTGAGGGCGAGGGCTGGTGGTGGGAAACAACCAAATTTTCAACCAGCTCAGGACACCATACTATCAAAGTCCACCCTTCACCTAGGCTCCTTTGTGCACTTGGCTGCATCGGTGCCTGTACCCAAAGAGATTTGTCTGCTGAGGTGCCTAGAGGAGCTTGGGTGCCTTGCCTGACGACCCAGAGTAGCAGAGGAGCGGCCCAGGGAGTGCATGGGTGGGCTGGCACCTTGCCACTCTTCGCCAGCCATGATCTGTGCACCCTCTTGCCCTTAGCAGGGGCCAGCCTGTCCAACCCCCAGGTATGCCCTTGTTGGCAGGTTTCCCACAGTCACCTGGGTGGCTGTTGTGGGAACAGGGTATTGGACTAGATGGACCATTGGTCTGACGCCCCAGGATCTTCTTATATCACTATCCCTCTCCCCAACACCTACTCCTTTCTCTGTTTCTCGTCATCCCTCCCCTCCCCTCAGATCCACCCACCCACCCACCCATCCTCTCTGGTTCAGCAGACTGGAAACAAAGGGGAAAAGACAAGCAACCTGAGCTTTTAAAGGAAAGCGCAGCGCCAGCACAGGCGGGCCTCTGACGAATGGAAACTGACAAAACTTTCTGGAGGACATTTCTGAATTTGACGAGCGGTGGTAGTTATAGGAGGAGAGCTAGATTCTCTCAGCGCCTTCTCACAAATCTGCCAGGAGAGGCAGAAATTGTGTACAAGGGGAAAACAAATCAGGCCCCACCGGTCACGCCACCCCATTCCTGGTCCAAGGAGTAGGAAAGAAGTGGTTATATGGAACACATTTATCATTCCTTCTCCCTCCTCAATTGTCCCTTTCCCACTTTTGCCCTTGGAGGGCAATTAAGGAAACAAATATTTGTCCGGAATTGGCTGGCGCTCTACTTTGCATATTAATGCCAAGCTGCGATCAGCTGCTACAACGAGTCTCATTAATAGAACCCAATGCTGCCAATCTGAAGTGGCTGTGCTGTGTTTGGAGGATTAGCCCCCCTGTAGATTTGGGCTGCGAGGTGTAGGGAAACTCTGGCATGAGGCGGAAGGAAGGTTAGGGGGAGATTTCACATGATCGGGTGGAGTATTTCCTTTTACAATGTCTTCACTTTCCACACTTCCAGTTGGACTGATCTCTCATTGATTTGAACAGATTAACAAAAAGCAGAATTTATCTGCCCTTGTGGGTCTGATCTGGATGCTTAAGAAATAGAAGGATGTGTCTTTGAGGTCAAAGCTATTCTCATTTTCTTCCTGTTTCTTGGTCTGCAAACTACAGGTGCGTATAGAACAAGGCTTTTTCTTTTGTTCCCTCTTTTTCTCCTTCTGCTGCCACCCCTCTCTGGTACTAGCAGGGTCAGTTCAGGCATGCAGCTATGTCGTATAAGTCTATACTAGGGGGACAGGGGGTGGGCAGGTGTGGGGGACTGCCTGGTCCTGAATGGGGTAACTGTGCCCCTTAAGGACCAGGTGCACAGCCTGGGAGTCATTTTGGACCCACAGCTGTCCATGGAGGTGCAGGTCAGTTCTGTGTCCAGGGCAGCTTTCTACCAGCTCCTTCTGGTACGCAGGCTGAGACCCTACCTGCCAATAGACTCTTTCGCCAGAGTGGTGCATGCTCTAGTTATCTCCCGCTTGGACTACTGCAATGTGCTCTACATGGGGCTACCTTTGAAGGTGACTTGGAAACTGCAATTAATCCAGAATGTGGCAGCTAGACTGGTGACTGGGAGCGGCTGCCGAGACCACATAATACCGGTTCTGAAAGACCTACATTGGCTCCCAGTACGTTTCTGAGCACAATTCAAAGTGTTGGTGCTGACTTTAAAGCCCTAAACGGCCTCGGTCCAGTATACCTGAAGGAGCGTCTCCACCCCCATCGTTCTGCCCGGACACTGAGGTCCAGCACCGAGGGCCTTCTGGTGGTTCCCTCATTGTGAGAAGTGAGGTTACCTAGAACCAGGCAGTGGGCCTTCTTAGTAGTGGCGCCCGCCCCATGGAACACCCTCCCATCAGATGTCAAGGAGATAAACAACTACCTGACTTTTAGAAAACATCTGAAGGCAGCCCTGTTTAGGGAAGTTTTTAATGTTTGATGTTTTCGCGTGTTTTTAATATTCTGTTGCAAATAGCCCAGAGTGGCTGGGCAGGCTCGGCGAGATGAGCGGGATATAAGTAATAAATTATTATAGTATTATTATTATACCATTATTCATTTGGACTATTAGGTAATGCTTGACACTACATTTCCAAGCAAAGGCGAAGCCCTAGCCCCAAGCTAGGGGGCTAGTATTGTGAATTTGCAAATTGCTACTGATGACAATAGCAGACACAGACCCAACACCAGTCTTTCCAGGGACACTTTGGAGCACAACTCTCACCAGCCCCACTGCCAGCACGACATTGTGCCCCAAAACATCTGGAGGGAACCACGTTGGGGAAGGCTGCCTTAAGATGCCAAGCAACATGGAGTTTAAAAAACTAGCACTTCTTCTTTGGTGATCACTCATAGCTGAGTAAGATTGTCTTCCATGAATATGGTCTTAATGGTGTTTCTGTAAGTGACTGTGGAGGCCAATTCTGGATCCACACGTTCTTCCGCAATGGGGACATGGGTTTCTGGCCAGGAGTGGATCATGGTGAGGATTTGCCAAGCTCTTAGATCATTTCTCCCTTTCGTTCTGAGTTTGTGCTTCTTGTGCTTGTCCATGAAGCTTTTGGTAAAGGCTGTTCAACTGGAGCACTTGCAGGCCAGTGTTTCCCAGTTGTCGGTGTTTATACTACATTTCTTTTTTTTTAAGATTTGCCTTGAGAGAGTCTTTAAACCTCATTTGTTGACCACCAGCATTGCACTTTCCATTTTTAAGTTCAAAATCGAGTAGTTGCTTTGGGAGACGACATTTAGGCATGTGCACAACATGACCAGTCCAACAAAGCTGATGTTGAAGAATCATTGCTTCCACACTGGTGATCTTTGCTTCTTCCAGTACACTGATATTAGTTCACCTGTCTCCCCAAGTGATATGTAAAAATTTTCAGAGACACCATTGATGGAATCTTTCGAGAAGTTGGAGATGGCATTGATAAGTTTAAGAAATGAGGACATTCAGGCCTTAGAAGACAGGATGGGTGAGAGAAAGAAATATCTGACAGTGAGCTTCATCAAGCTGCAGAATTATTTCCTTGGGGAAAGAAGATCGGAGTTCTCATCCTGGAGGGAACTGGTGCAGCGACACTTTAGGGAACAGCCCAGATGATCAACCTGAATTGATTTAGTAGGATTCTCTCCATCTTTTTTTCAGATTTTAGTCTCATTGATCTCTCTCCCAGAGGTTAGATGTCCACCTGCCAGGGGTTCACTAGCTGTGATTCCTACATTGGAGTGGGTTGGACAAGTCCCTTCCAACTCTACAAGTCTATGATTTTATGAGTCATACCCTTCATCCGCCTAGCTCAGTATGGTCCATACTAACTGGCAGCATCTCTCCTGAGCTTCAGACAGGAGACATTCCCAGCCCTACCTGGAGATGCCACTGAGCTATTTTCCTTCCCAGTAAAAATAATGTAGGATTCCAGTCCTTATGGTTCTGGGGGGGGAAGTAGTAGTTTAAATAGGAAGCTACCTTATACCACTGGTCTATCTAGCTCAGTACTGCATACACTGACTGGCAGTAGTTCTCTAGGACCAGGGATCTCTCGTAACCCTACCTAGAGATTCCAGAGATTGAACCAGGGACCTTCTGAATGCATAGCAGATGTTCCACCATGGAGCTAAGAGCCCTTCACTCTTCCTGAAATGCATATATTATGTGAATGTGTGCACATCAATGTCTATATTAGTAAAACAAACAAACATTTATTATATCCAGGAAGATTGCTTGCAAAAATGTGTGTATCAGTCAATTAGATTGCATACAAAAATGTGTTTTATTAAGGGAAACTCTGAAAAATATTCTGAAGAACATTCAAAAGGATTTTTTTTAAATCACAGTTTGTTGCGGAAAGGTAGAGAACTGAATCTAAGGTTGGAAAAATGAGTAACCGAGGGAACAAAAAATGACAGATTTGCCCATTTCTACCAAGAAGAAGAGCTATTTAGTTGTGTGAATGCTCCTATATTCATTTCCTTCTTGCTGCTCTATAGTATTTACAAACATCCCTGTATTTTAAAGTAATCCTTAAATTCTTTCAGATATGGAAGCGGGGAACCCCAGAAGCACTAATGCAACATGGACATTGGAGCTTCTAATTGTATTAGGGATTTATGTGCTGAGTTAGTGAGATACCATATGGCATCCTGGAATACAATATGCTGTTTTGCTAATAGACTGTGTAAGCTTCTAACAGAGCACAAGCTCAAAATGCGTCTTTTATTAATGCTTTTCATTGTAGATTCTGCTCCGGCTTCCACCTCATATTCTCTTCATTGCGCTGCCTGCCTCTGCAGTTTATGAGCTAAATTGCAGCCTTTTATGGGTATGTGTACACTAGCTTCCCCCTAGCTCCCTTCCCCTCCATAGATATGATAAAAGTGAGTGTTTGCAGTGCATCCTTGCTGGAGTTAGTGGGTGCTGCCACACTGTCCAGTTTGATCAGGGAACTGAGTTTCTTCCTAGGAATGGTTTTGCATGCTTGGTTGTTCCACACCAGGCGTGGAAAACCTGTGGCCCTCCCATTGTCCCTGCCAATTGGTGATGCTGGCTGTCCATAGAACCATAGAACTGTAGAGTTGGAAGGTACCCAAGGGTCATCTAGTCCAACCCCCTGCAATGCTGGAATCTCAATGAGAGCATCCCTGGCAGATGGTCATCCAGCCTTTGCTTAAAAACCTCCCATGAAAGAGAATCCACCACCTTCCAAGAGAGTCTGTTCAGCATCTGGAGAGCAACAGGTTCCCCAAATCTGCTGAAGGACCTGGACAGAAAGAAGGATGGAAGGACTATTGTTTGGTTGCATAGAAAATGGGAAGCTTTTTCAGACAGAGGTCCGCATTTCGGACAGAGCGCAAACTTTTGGGTGACACATGGCAAGGGTGAGAGGGGCCAGAGGCAAAAGTGGACAGTGCAGCAAATGTGAATATTACCATTGTATGGTTGGTTAGTCTCTATCCTTCAGCCGGGTAAGCAAGAGGCATCATAAGAATTCAAGGATGCATTTCTGCCAGGCAAAAATACTCAAGGAGGCTTCAAGCAGGGCTGGCTAAAGACATTTTGGCACCTGAGGCAAATCACAAAATGGTGCTTCCCACCCCACCCGTGAAGAAGGTTGCAGGGAGTGAAAATCTACACCAGGAACAAGAGGGAAGGTCCAGTTGGTAAGCCATGAGATTCTTAATCTCAGGATCATGGGTTTGAGCCCCACCTTGGTCAAAAGATTCCTGGATTGCAGGGTTTGGACTGTATGACCCTTGTGGTCTCTTCCCGTCCTACAATTCTATGAAATCAACCTCATCCAACAGCTGAACTGGGAACCAAGGCTGTTGCAGGGGGGAAGGGGCTCTCTCTGAATCATGCCAGTGTGAGAATGTTCAGGGAGGCAGGAGAGGATATATTGTTCCCAACTTGTGTTAGCAAGTTCTATAATTCAGTAGAGTAACATTCCCTTTTAAACTTACACAGCAGATAAGTTGTTGCCAGGATTGCTTAAGTCTCTAAAATAAGTTTCCTGGTAATTTCCCTTTATTCCCTCCTAAAAAGAATAGACACGACACAGTCTTGTATAAATGGTATAAAATAGTTTACTCACGCATTCTGTTCACAGATGGATCCCAGGTGGCAGACTTAAGTCACAAAATCTATACACTTGGAATCTATCCCATAAGGGGGTAGTTCCTTTGTCCTCTCTTGGCTGGAAGCCAAGAGAGCATCTCAGGCTAAGGAGATGTTGCTTCTTCGAGGAATGGAGTCAGAGAGAGAGATGGCTGCCTGCCCTGTGCTATTTTGTTACCTGCACAGGTAAGGTCACGCCCACCTCTGGTCACATGTAGAGGAAGTTTGTCCCAGCCCAGGAGGAAAGAGGAAGTTTATCTACTGGCTGGACAAGCATCCCTCTCTAGGAATGTTGTACTTGTCTGCTCTGTGTTTCACATCCCAAAGCCAGATGGGTGCAGGCCCCAGAAGGCAATCCCCACCATTTCCCTAGGGGTGGGAGGATAGTAGCAGTGCCTTCTATTCGGTGAGAAGCCACTGCAGAGGTGGCATTGGGGAGGCGGCAAGTAGGCAGCAGATCCCACCTGCAAGGATTGTGCAGCTGCTACCATGGTGGCAGCAGCAGATGATGCTTTCCTTGGAGGTCAAACCTGCTGCCCCTATGGATCCTGCTGCCAGAGGCAGTCACTTTGCCTTGCTTCATGGGTGGGCCAGTCCTGGGTGCAAAGCAGGGTTGGGGAAGTTGTGTGGCTCATGAGGGGGTGTATGATGATCTGTAGAGGGTGATGTTGGTAGCACCATCCCAGTCTTGTGTTTAGTGGTGTGCCCCACATTCCTTGTTCCCCTCTTGCCCTGGTCTGCTTGAGAAGGAGAGACTTTTCTTCTGTGGGATGCAGCTGGGATGAAATTGGAAGCAATGGAGGTGGAGCAGACAGGGACAGGTAGGTCTGTGCAGTTCCGGCTAATTACCGAAGTTGTTGGGATGACTTATTCGATTAGCGTGAGACCCTTTTAGGACTGCCATCTTGAATTATGCAAATCAGCCATCACCCTGAGGCAGAGAAGATGGAGGAGTGGAGGGGATCTTCATTGGAGACTGGTGAACAAGCAAGTTCTTGATTACTTCTCTGAAAGATGGTTGACGGATGGGTGGGGGGAAGGCATCAAGATATGAATTAGGTGCAGGCAGTGGGCTTGTGTTGCCTTCCGGCTTTGCCTTTCAAAAGTTGTTTTATGAGCCCCATTTTGGCTTCAGGAGGTAGCCATGGGTGGTCCATACAAAAAGATCCAAAATTCACGGTTGAGCCATGCTTTTTATTAGGACCAAACTGAATGTCACAAAATAATGATGTGGTTTTTGAGTTCTCCAGGACTCTTCCTTGGGCAAAGTGTTACACATCATTATAATCAAATGCAAAAATTAGGCAGGATGTTGTAGCCACATTCAGTTTAGAGCAGGGTTGGGGAAAACTTTTCAGTCTGAGGACCACATTCCTTCCTAGGCAAACTTCTGTGGAGTGTATGCTAGCTCTGGGCATGCAAAAGTGGATGGAGAATCAAATGTATGTTTTACTTCTGTACAGTAGATTAGTACATCTTCTTTGGGGCTATAAATTCCTTCCATCAATCAGTCCCTCTATGTCCAATTATCAGGTGTGCAGGTGCAACAACTCAGGAAGCCAAAATGACACCACTCACGCAGAAGGAGGAGGTACTATAAGCACTGACCCACCATACAAGCAGTGGACATTACCTGCTGATTGACTTTCTGATGATGCTAAGCTTGCATTTTTCTTTGCTGTGGAGGCACCTGGCTTCCTGACACTGCCAATTATCCCATGATAACATCAACTTCACCAGGCCTTGTGGCTCCTGCTTTCCGCAACTTTTTGGTTGATAAAACCTCATTAGCTCGAGTGGGGGGTGGTTTTGCTGGTGTGTGTGTGTGTGTGTGTGGATAGATAACTGTACATGAGCTGATTTGAAGATTTGTCCCATCTTCCCAAACTAGACACCTCATATGTCACCTCCAACATATGCACACACAGAAATGGTTTTCCAGGACAGATTGGATGAGTTTGTTTCACGATGGCTGGATCTCTTTAAGACTAATTAAGGCCATCATCTCCTATAGCTGTGTGTCATGTACATACTTCTGCAGCACTGCCTGGACTCTTACGGCAGCCTCTTTGGGGGCTCCTCCAGAGAACCTGTTTATTGAGCGTGGATCCTGATTTTCTGGCAATAAGCTTATGGGGCAGTTAGACTATGGTCACCCTTCTCCCCAGGCCACACCCCTCTTCCAGGGCCACACCCCTTTCTCAGCTACACCCCTCTCCCCAGGCCACACCCCTGTCTTGACTCCACCTTCACCCCCTAGTAACTTCCTGAATCTTCCTTTTCCCACACATTGCAAGTAGTAAGCACCCTTCTCACTTTCTTACCAGTTATGAGGGCAGTATCCTCTTACTGTATCCTCCATCCTGTTTCACAAGCCGCTTTGCACTTCCATTTTCTCCTCGCCTCCCCTTTCCCCTCCACCTTTGTTCTTACTGTTCTCGACTCTCCCTTGCACACAGATTACCCTGTTTCCATGCCTTATCCCCACTCCTATTGTGCAGCCTGCTTACACCCCATGCTGATATGCATTACTGTATTTTTAAAGATGAATAGGAGAGCAAGCCTGTCAGTTAGCTTGTTCAGTTAGGGAGGGTGGAGTTCAGTGGATGGGTGTTTGCTTGTTAATAAAATATCTCTTCTAAACTACTACATTGAATCTGGGACCTCAGGAGTGAAATACATGATTGTGGGAAAGTGCTATGGAATATTTGAAGCTAACACAACAGAGCCTTTCCCAGCTCTACTCAAACCTTTTTTTTTTGCAAATTGCCACTTCCCCCACTCAGTGTCACTCTTGATTCACACCTCTGCCATTGTTTAAAACCACCACTTCCTCTCTCTCAATTACCTTTATTCAAACTAGTTTCAAATTGGCATTATAAAACCTGTTTTCTCTTTTGCTCTCATCCCCCTTCCCCCAGTTTAACTTCATGCAAATCCAGGGTTGTGATGTGGCCCTACAGATCCTCCAGTGGAGGCTGTGTGATGACAGCCTTACAGTTTTATGTATATAGGGAGATACTGTGCTGTCATTGTGTTATTCCACCCCATTCATTTCAGTGCAAAGGGAACACAATGCAACTGTCAGCAACTGCATATCATTTGTGGGCTGAAAGCTACAATGGCAGCAAATGCCAATCATATAGTCTGGATTGATTTCTGTTCTGAACATGGGACGGATAAGCAAATGTTGGCAAATTTGGCTCTCACTTTTGTTTTCATCGGAATTCTCTGACACCCCTCATTCTGAGTAAGCAGAGGATGGCAAGTCCAGATAAAAAAGTCAAGCATGGAAGCAAGCACAGTTGAAGTACAGATTGTAAGTTCCTTGCAACTGGGAACTTATTTCTCTTGAGTCAGAATAGTACAGTGGTACCTTGGTTCTCGAACTTAATCCATTCCAGGAGTCAGTTCGACTCCTGAAACCATCTGATTGGCTGCAGGAGCTGCAGAAGCTTCCCACGCTCAATTGGAAGCTGCACCGGAAGTTTGGCTTCTGATAAATGATCGCAGACTGGAACACTTACAGTACTTCTGGGTTTGCGGCATTCGGGAGCCACTTTGTTCAGGAGCCAAGGCGTTTGAGTACCAAGGTACGACTGTACTATGGTGCTAAATGAATTGAGAGGTTATACACTGTGCCAATCCAATAGGGAACAAAGGCACACCAGCCTTTGCCAGTATGATTGTCTGTGCGAAACACCATCCTGCATGTACTTCAGTCGCTCCAACGCACTTCAGCTCACTGACACCTTCCTCTAAAGAAACACTGTAAGGATTCCCACCTAATCAGAGGGATGGCATTGTTTATGAGAAAGCTAGCTGTTAGAACAAGGTGAATTCTACAGACTTACATTTCCATAGGCAGCTGTGCAAAATAAAGCCTTGCTATGTACCTGTCATGGCACAGCAAATGCTATTTCTGTTTACTCTCAGATTAACGCCGGGTGCAGGGTGTGTGTGTGTGCGTGTGCGTGTGCAGAAGGAAGAAAAGACAAATGCAATGGGATGTCAGCACAGATACCAAAACAAATTGCAAGGTGTGGGAGTTACTGCAGGGTAGCGGTCAGAGCTTCTGGCTCTCCAGATGCACTTCAATTCCTAACTCCCATCAACTAGTATGGTCAAAAGGCAGGGATGATGGGAATTGTGGTCCAGCAATGTCTGGGTGGTCACAGGTCATTAACCTAGGATTAAAGCAAGCGTGGGGAAATCCTTTTCAGGCCACGAGCAATATTTCTTTCTAGGTCACCTTCCAGGAGCCACATGGCAGTAGTGGGTGGAGCCAAAACCAAAAGTAGGTGGAGCAACAAATGATTTTTTTTAAAAAAAAACTTTGTTGCTGTTGGCATCCATCTGAAGTCAAACTGCTGTATTAGCAGCGCTGAAGTGACCTCCCTAGTGCGCAAGCTTGAGCATGGAGGTCGTGGGCTGCCTAGACAACAAGATCCCCCTCTCTTGGTCTTTCTGATATGGTCCAAAGGAAAGCAGAGCAATACGTGTGGCACCAGCTTGGCAACAGAAGTTGCCAGAAGGCGACATATAAGGCGCAATCCAACCATCTTAGGGACTCCACACTGGATTTGTGAAGGGTTTACTCCTGAGCCTTTTCTTCTTCTGAAGATATCACACAAGGCAGTGGAGGTTTATGATCAGAGTTTTCCTTCTCCTAGATGGGCTCCCTTTTCAGGTGGATGAGCCCCATCTGCCCCTTTACTTTAGGCTTATTTCTTCACACACATCTCTCTCTGCTATCCATCTAGGCCACAAGACATATGATCAGAGCCTAAATACCCATTCTAGCCCAAAGCAGGACTGGTGAGAAGGAGTGTTTGCTCTTGAGGGGATGTGCTCTGGTCTGGATAAAGAGGCCTTGTGGAACACATTCAGCCCTTGGTCCGGATGCTCCCTAACCATGGTTAGAAAACCTGTGTATTAGTGGGCAATGCTTTGCCAAGATCTTCCAGGATGAGCAGCTTATGATGCAGTGGATCTCTGTCTCAGCGGGCTGATTCCTGACTCAACTGGGGTTAAGTCCCCAACAACAACAGCTCAGCTGGAGGCATGCCTGTGTTCAGTGGCTTCATTTGCTCATCCCAGCTCAGCCAGGGCTCAGCCTTCTGAGCTGAAGCTGACTGAGCCAAGGGTGGCTTTAATCCCCAAAAAGAGACGTGGGGTGGGGCCAGAGAAGGGAGACTTAGGATGGATCTCAAGCCAGTTTCAGCTCAGTCACGTGACCTGGATGTCAACACACTGTTTTTTAAAGGCTTGTTTTTCCTCTGCCAGGCTTAGGCGGAGTAGCAGCAGGAGCCCCACTTTTGAATCAGGATTGGACCTTTTGCAACTTTATGCTGGCTTTACTTGCACCAGGCTTTCTTTATGCTGGCTTCTTGCACATAGGATTGCTCCCTTATTTTCAAATCTCCACTCAGCCATGAAGCTTCCTTGGTGATCTTGAACTAGTGTGTGAGGCAAGGGGTGTAGCTTAATAGTGGAGCACCTGTTTGGCAGGCAGAAGGCCCCAGGTTCCATCCTTGGCATCTCCTCGCAGGGCTGGGACAGTCTGCTGCCGAAACTCTGGGCAGTTGCTGCCCATCAGTTTAGCTCAGTGGTTCCCAAACTCTCCCCAGCATAGACCACTTAAAACTTGCTGAGGGTCTTTGCAGATTCTGTTGCATGTTGTAATAAGCTGTGCTAGATGCTGTGTGATTTTTAATGTTAACGCTTCTTTTATTTATTATATATTGTATTACACTTTGAATTCCATAAAATTGTAGTACAGTAAAACACAATGTAAAAATGTAAGAAATAAAACAGTAAGAAATAATACAATGCAAAATGTATAGAAATGTATCTATCAGGAGAAATGCACCACTAAAACCCCGAGAGGCCCTTTTTTAACAAAAAGGTTTGCAAACTGGCTTGGAAATATATTAATTAAGATTGTTAAGAACGAGAGAAACTGAATTGTTGGATTTATTCATCTAAAATACAGGATTTACTTTTGAGTAAAAATGCCTAGGATTGTGATGTATATCTTCTCAACATCTCCTTTTAAAGACTATTACTCTAAAGGTGACAGAGAATTCTTACAGAAATGAGAGCATTCGTGCCATGTGTGGACTGGAAGTCAATATGACCAGTATTCACTGTAGTTTAAAGTCTGCAAACAAAGCGTAATTGATGGTTCCTCCACCTACCGCAGTTGCATTGAGTTTCCTTTGCACTGAAATGAATACCCTTCGCATTATAATGGTATGGAATAAGGGGATTGCATCCAGATTAAGTGACATTGCATATATTTGAAACACCATTGAAAAAGCCTGTAAACACCCTGTTCGACCCTCACCCTGTGACATTTTTGAGTTACTTCCAGATTCAGCATGATGCACGGATGCACAGTCACACACCTATTGAATGTATATAAATGGGGGGCTGCTGGTAATGATAATGTAATTAATTGCACAGAATTCTGCTACAGTAGACAGCAACATGATAACATAGTTTCTGTTGGAAGCCAAACTGCAGAAGAATTGAAACAGCTCTGCAATGAACCTGAGTTGTAAAGGAAATTGGTGTCTTCATACAGCCATACTGCTACAAACTTCAGATGTCTGGGCTTCCGTTTCAAATTTCTGTCTCCACACCTTGTTGTTTTGCACAACATCCATCTTAAATAAGAGTTCTGGAAAACTCAAATGCAGTCATTCCATACTCAGTGACATTTCATTTGGCCCTAATGAAATTATTATCCTACTGGGGCTTTCCCCCCCCTTCTCCATAAAGAGTAATAATGATTCCTGCAGCAATTCAAATAACTGGGAGACATCCGGTTACTTCATCACATTTTGCTTCATTAATTCAGTAATAAGATTACCACCCAATGTCAGAACAGAATAGTAACTTTATCTCTCCATTCAGCATTATACTTCTCTCTCTCTCTCTCTCTCTCTCTCTCTCTCTCTCTCTCTCTCTCTCCCTCCCTCCCTCCCTCTCTCCCCCCTTGTATTTTGTGCCGGGTGCCATATTGATATTGAAATGCAAAATTTCCAAAGCATTTTTTTTTTGTAATCTTCAATGAAGACTCTCCTGTTAAATCCTGAGCCTCATTCTTTTTCTACAATCATCCTTCAAAGATTCTTCTGTTTACTTAATGGTCTCAAATCAAAGTACACAAAGCGCATGTTAATAAAATGCTAAGGATTTTGACTGTTCAGAAACTTAGCAAGCTACTCTCCCCCCATTTTAGCTGCTTAGCAAATAAAAAATATATAAAAAGTTTGTGTGCTGTCAGGTTTTAGCAGCTAATGCTTTTATTTTGCATTACATGCAACTTTTTTGTACTTAAACTGAGCTTACAGGCCAATTCAAAATGATTGTGATCTTGGTGTGTTGCTCTTTAGATGGATGGCTAAATACAACCAAAAAAGTATTGTCAAACCCAAACCCACTTAATGTTCAGAACAAATTCTCTATGCCAGTAAATGCGAGAGTTGAACTTATGCCCACACACAGAAAATAGATATTTGCAGTCAGACTGGGTCTACTTCCTTCACAAAAAAGTTTATTTTTATATCCTCTTGGGTCTGACCCCCCCCCCTTTTTAAGGATTTGGCATCAAACTATCTTGCCAAGGGTCAAATGATTGCTTTCTCTCAGACTTTCATGTGCCTTGAAAATGAGCTGCACAACAAAGAGGTGGGGTTTCCTGCTTGCTTGCTGATTCTGGCTTTACATCAAAACTGTCATCAAAAAGTTCTGCTTTCTACCATCCAAGCTTTTTAACCCATAGTAGCATGTTCCTGTTTTTCATCTTTTGCACAATAATCAGGTGTCACTGTACATTTAATGTTTTGATGTGTCCCTGCAAGTCCTAATGCTTCTCCACCCTTCCTTCTATGCTTCAGTCCCCCCCCCCTCCTTTTGCATAAAGCTGAATGAGTGAATACCATAATTTAACTATGCACAGCCAATTCTACAATTCCCGTGTATGGGGGTGAGCCACCATGATAGCCATTCTCAAATATGCACCCCACAAAATGGGAAAACAGGGTCCTTTGCAAAACTCATTATAAAGGGCAGCACAGGTTTCATAACAATGAAAGCAAAGGTGTGCTCTGTGTCATCTCGAGGAAGCATTAAGATGGATGTTGGGGAATATGGCCTTTGCTCTTTCATAACACAAGTAATTGGCTCAGGAAGCAGGTGATGCTCCATCCCTGCAAACTGATTATAGAATACATCGTAACAGGGGCTCCAGTTTTGAAAGGCAATAACCATCATAAAAAGGTTACGTCCACCAGCCATCTTTTCTCTTTTCTCTCTTTTATTAAAATTTTATTATTAATTAACATCCAGGGATAGCATAAATAAATAAATAAATAATAATAATAATAATAATAATAATTTTTTTTATTTATACCTCAACCCTCCCTGGCCAGAGCCAGGCTCAGGGCGGCTAACACCAATAAAATTTTGGTAAAAACATATTAAGAAAAAACAAAAACAAAACAAAACAACAATTTAAAATACAGGTTAAAATGCAATTTAAAATGCAGCCTCATTTAAAAAGTCAAAAGCATAAGGGGAGGGAAACATAGGGGTCAGACTGAGTCCAAACCAAAGGCCAGGTGGAAACAGCTCTGTCTTGCAGGCACTGCAGAAAGATGTCAAGTCCCGCAGGGCCCTGGTCTCTTGTGACAGAAAGTTGAACCAAGTCGGGGCCAGTACTGAAAAGGCCCTGGCCCTAGTTGAGACCATCTTGTGGCTTGGGACCTCCAAAGTGTTGTCATTTGTGGACCTTAAGGTCAATCTTAAATACACGTACAAAGAAAAGGTAAAACTAATAATAATAATAACAACATGAGTCTGACCAAACTGTGGGAGGCAGTGGAAGACAGGAGTGCCTGGAGTGCTCTGGTCCATGGGGTCACGAAGAGTCGGACACGACTAAACGACTAAACAACAACAACAATAATAATAATAATAATAACAACCTTAAATAATTATACAGTTAAATATTGATTTAAGCTTGTACTTATATATGCTCTTTTCTTATACTTTCTAACTAAACAAAAATAAACCAAAGTAAAAATCCAATAAACTAAATTATGTCAAAACAGAGTTCCCATCATTTCCCGATGTAAGTTACATTTACAACATAGAATGTACTTATACTTCTTACCTTACTCTTACTATATTTTCTAATACTTTTATAACATATTGTACCATTTTTCCTTATTTAGTATTTAATTTACACCAGGGTCATTCAAACGCTGCCATAGATGTTATGTCATTATTATATTTTTGTAGGTATTTCTTAAACATATCCCATTTTTGCGTGAATGATTGCTTTGTATTTGCCAATTGAGCCATTTCTGCATAGTCTAAGAACTTATTCTGCCATTCCCTTACTGTTGGTACTTTCCCCCCTTTCCAGTTCAATGCAATTAATAACTGGGCAGCGGCTGTCACATATAAAAAGATTTCTCTTATGTTTTTCGGGATATCACTGCCTAGAATTCCAAGTGCTTCTGGCTTCTTTGAGAATGTTAATTTAAAGAGTTTTCATCTCATCATAAATGAGGTTCCAGAACTCTTAATTTTTCGGCATATCCACCACATATGGTACATATCTCCTTTTGTTTCTCCACACCACCAACATTTGTCTGAAATATTTTTATACATCTTGGAGAGTTTTGATGGTGTAAGCTACCATCGAAACTGCATTTTCATAATATTTTCTTTAATTGTATAATATGCCATAAAATTCATGTTAGTTTTCCAGAGTTCCCCATTCACTCATCATGATGGTACTTCTGATGTCTTGCGCCCATTTAATCATTACCACCTTCACCTCCTCCTCCTTGACTTCCCAGTCAACGAGGAGTCTGTACATTCTGGAAATAATTTTGGTATTATTTAACAATTCTTTTTCTAATTTTGAGGGCTCGTTGTTGAATCCATTTTTTTTGTCTTGTTTGAATGTCTCAAAGAGCTGGTCATATTCTAGCCATCCTGATAATTGATCTTTTATTTCTTCATCTCTCTTTAATTTTATTTGGTTACCATCTTGAATTAATAACAAATTATAAGTGAGCCAATTTACTTTCATATTTTTCTATTTAACTAACATGGCCTCTAAAGAAGAAATCCAACATGGAGTTTTTGGTTCCAACAGGACTTTATATTTTGCCCATATATTTTGTCCAAACAACAAATTTCTTCTTATGCGGTTGGTAAAACTCTTATGTACTTTTGACTTGTAATTTAAGTAGGCATGCCAACTGAAGCGAAGATCATGCCCCTCAAGATCCAGTACATCTGTATTCTTACGTTGACACCAATCTTTTATCCAAGAGAGGCATGCTGCTTCATAATAGAGTTTTAAATCAGGTAGGCCGAATCCCCCTCTCTCCTTGATATCAATAAGTAAAGTGTGTCTTATCCTCGGTCTGCACCCCTGCCAAATAAGCTTAGAAATTTCCTTCTGCCATTTTATTATACAGCCTGTGCACCCGATAATTGGAATGGTTTGAAACAGAAATAGTAGCTTTGGCAAGATATTCATTTTTATAGCTGATACATGTCCCCAAAAAGACAAATTTAATCTACTCCAAATCCCCATATTCCTTTTAACTTTGGACCATGTGTTAATATAGTTGTCTTGATAAAGATTAATGTTTTTCAATGTTAGCCATATTCCAAGATATTTTATTTTTTGACAGAACTTCAACTGTGTTGTCCTCTCAATTTCTTCTTTCTCTTGAGCCATGAAGTTCTTAGCCATAAGTTTAGTCTTTTTACTATTTAGTTTAAACCCCACCACCTACCAGCTGTCATGGTCCGGTTCACGGGCGATCAAAGTCCCAGCTGGGGACGTCAGGACCGGGGGCAAGATGGCAAGTTGGGAGCAGGAACAGGAGTCCAGAAGCCAGGAGTCAGGAAGCCAAGGGTCTGAGGGTCAGGATGCAAGGAGTCACAAAGTCAGGGGTCCGAGGATCAAGAAGCAGAGTCAAGGAACCAAACTCAGCAAGGCAGGGAACGTGTTGCTGTGGCAAAGAGTCGAAGGGAAATGCTGACCTTCTATACCTTCCTGGCTCTTGCCACCAGGTGCTGTGAGTTACCAATCGACCTCACCTGTGAGGCAACGCCTTGCCTCTTCAGAACAAACTTAGGAAGGCCCCAGTCCTGCAAAGTCCTATTGGTCACAAGGCCTGGCTTCTGCACACACTCCTGACACCAGCCATCTTTTCTCATCCTTGTCATCTGCTATAATTTACTACAGCTTGACATACAAGTGCTCTCTCTTACAGCCGAGTCCTAGGCTTGGATGTAAGTTAAATGAAAAGTTAGTCAGCCCAGCTTGTGTGATCATTGCAGCTTGTTTCTAGGCAGGACTTGGCAAATCTGTCAGTTTTGGTTTCTCTTATTTTCTCATCTTCTCCTCCATTCTTTGCTTCAGTTCTCCACGCTGACACATCAGTTTGGGAATTCTTTTAGTTCGAAATCCTTCTGAAAATTTCTGAGGGTTTGAGTCTGAATCTCTCCTGACAGACACATTTTTGTATGCAATTTTGCCAAATAGACGCAATTCTGCAAGCAATGCTCCCTAACATAATACAATTGTGTATGCTGTTTTCACTGATATATGGATTTGTTTTACCTACTGTATGCAGTTTTTGCTTGGCTGAAGAACAAGAATGCAAAATTCAGAGAAGTGTAACCCCCCCCCCCCCCGAAGGCTGTGTTTCAGCTTGCATATTGTTTTGGGATGTTCAAATTAGAGAGACATGCCTTTAAGTGTGAGTTTAATTGAATGGTGAATTTTCCCGAGGATTTCCCCTCTTAAAAAACAACAACTGCAAACGGATGTGGAAAAGCGAATTTAAGACCGGGAAAATGAGAGACTGCAATTGACAGATCCGTCTTCCCCTAATTCACGACTTGGAGGCGTCAGCCTTTGTGGGCATCATGACTGAGTGCTCCATTCACACTGCTGATTACACACTCCACCCAAAGTTCAAGTGCACAGGAATCCATTGGTCACAAGCAGTTATCCAAAAGGAAGGAAAACACCCTATCAATCTATCTGCAAAGCAGCAGTGACCCCAATGTGCACCCAGGATCTCTCTCTCTCTCTCTCTCTCTCTCTCTCTCTCTCTCTCTCTCCTCTCCCCCCAAAGTTTCTGTATAACTTTCTATTTCAAAGACAAAGTCTGGTAGCAGTCAGCTCGAAGGCACTCTCTAAGCCAGTAGCATCCATCAACTGCAAACAGTAACACTTTGTTGCAGGCCATGACAACAGTGCCCCTGTCTCCAACAGAAAGATGTATTTTTTTAACACCAATGGAATTTGCTACGGTCGGTCTTTTGCAGCGAGCGCTGAGTAAATGAAGAACCTGGGCAGGACAACAGTCCTTTAATCTAAGAACACAGGGTTTGAAATGAGATCCAAATTGCAAAGGAGGGTTATACACACCCACTCTCACTTTCTATGGCCAGCTTTGTCAATTGCAGATCTGCCATCTTGACCACTTTAGATGGCGATATCAGAGTTGATTCTCCCAATGATCTGCCTAAATGGTGTTATCCCTTATATCCCTTTTGGTCATTTGAAGCACAATAGCAAATTATTGAATGGCAGAACCATATGACTTGCAAGCAGCTCAGTTGGTTAGAGTTTGGTGCTCATAATGCCAAGGTTTGGGGCAGTTGCATATTCTTGCATTGCAGGGGGGTTGGACTAGATGATCACCAGGGTCCCGCCAACTCTACAATTCTGATTCTATGACCTCCCTCTCCCAAATTTGCACCTAACAACCAAATTAATTAATTATTTGGTTAATGATCCCGCTGAACCATTCCCTCCTTTCATTATTGAGGAGTATCCTGATGACTTTTTAAAAACATGTTGATATTATTTATTGTGCTTCTTTAAAAACAAAACAAAAACAAAATTGAAGTTTAATGTTACTTGTAAGGTGACCTGGAATTATCTAAGATGGGACATTAAAAATTATAATGATAAAAAAAATAGAGAGAGGGATGAATAAATGAATGAACGAACAATCCAGCATTATTCAGTCTTAAAATGGATGGGATGTTAACTCAATTTGGTGCACATTTAAAGGCAAACCTATCTATTTTGCACTTTCCAAAGGTCTGCACAAAATGAAATAAAGCCATCTTTCAAAATTTGCATTTTTTGTGGATTTTTCAGTGCAGTTTTCCAGCCAAGTAACATACAAAAATGCACAAACTATAAAAAGGGGGGGGAATTAAAATGTATGTAACACTGAGAGATACTTCATATTGTGGAAAAATGCTTTGCAAAAAAATTGTATATTAGGAGAAATTCAAACTAAACTGATTTTTCATTAGGACCTTCTTTAAAAATAAATAAATCACAAAGTAATTTTGGCAATGTGAAGATGGGGAAAATGAGAAACTGAGAGAAACCCAGATTCACCCATCCTTACTCTTAACAAAGGCAATAGGAGCTGACTTTGTTTATGCTTATTTAACATGCATCTAGGAATAGAGATGATGACAATTTAATTATTTATACTGCTCCAACAGTGGTGTCGTGTGTGTGTGTGTGTGTTTGTAATATCTTACAATCTAATTGTTGACTTTGGGAGAAAGAACGAAGTGTGGAGGGTAAAGGTGAGACGCAAGAGCAAGATGGAATTACAGCAATCTACCTTAAACTTTAATAGTTTTTATACTTCTTCTATTAATATGGGCCATAGATATAGATTTCTGCTATTTATTGCAACATTTCTATCCTACATAGCTCTCCCCTCCCTTCCCCATTTTATCCTCACAAGGTAGGTTAGGATGAGAGACAGTGAATGGGGATTTGAACCCTGGTTTCCCAGGTACCAGTCCCACATTCTGACCATTACTACCCTATACTTTAAAAATTGTGGCTGCTTTGATGAGATTTTTCTTCATCCACTCTCCGCTGTCCCCCTTTCCAAATAATGTGATTGATATAATTTTCTTTTACTGCCCTTAATTGAAAAGGTATCAAGGTGGCATACAATGTAATACAAAACAATAACCCTAGTATCCTACAATTAAAAGGGTCTGAATACAATCCATTTTTAAATGCCACAACACCTCCTGTGTTGTGGGTGGGTAAGATTGGTCAGCCACAATACCTGATTGGTAGGTCCCACGATGTTGGGTTCAGTCTGGCCAATGGGGCACAGTCCAAACGGATTGAGGGACCTATATATACCCATACACGTGACCTAGAGCTTCCTTTTTTGGCTCGTGCATTCGGAACAAGCTAACAGCGTGTCCTCTGTGCAGCCGAGAGACTTACCTTCAACAGATCATCTTTGGTGATTTCTTTCCGTTATCTTTCTTTTTCTTTAATTCATTCCTTATTTATTCCCCTTTTTAAAGTTGACCCCTTCCTTTTCCTTCCGCTTCCCTTCTTTCCAGCAGGGCTTTCACCCCACGGGGCTTGCAACCCCTGAGCATTCCTGGTTGCGGAACCTGCCACTGCCCGTTAATCCTTGCCCTCCCTTTTGCAGTGCCATTAGTATTGTGAACATAAATTCAGTACCCCCCCACCCAGTAAAGACGGGATTGAGATGCCTATCAAAAGGAATCCCAGTCCTGCTCTCCCTTCTAAGAGGGTGGTTAGAGATCTGTCTCAGTCACTGCATTCAGTGCCTGCCCCCACGGTTCCTCAGCTTATGCTGGATCGCTTGGGTGCAATTATGGCTAATATTGGTTCAGACCCTGCTGCCATGACATGGTTCAATACAGAACTTGAGACGCTGGCCCAGCAATTTGGGGGCAGCCTGACTCTCAGCCTGGCCCCTCCACATCTTCTACTGTTTTTGAGGCTCATGGTCCTTCGGATGTGAGTGAAGGGAGTGAGGTTTATGACCCTTCTGGGGCCTTGCTTTCCCAATTTCAGCCTTCCAGGATCCCAGTCCCAGCTAGTCCTGGGGTCATCCTAGGAGTATGGGTGCTATGGTACAGCAGGCCTTTTGGTCTGGGCTGCCTCATTCACAGTCAGCACCCCCAGGGTCTGGGAGCTGAGGGCCTCAACTCACACAGCATGTGTGTGTGTGTGGGGGGGGTTCTCCCAACCAAGCTCCTCACATGTTTTTAGTTCTGTGCAGGTTCAGTCAGCACCTTCGAGGGAAGCACTCAGTGTCCAGTCTTCAGAGGAGGATCTCCCAGTGCCTAGAGTCCCTTCTTCGGGTGGCAAGCGGCAGAGGAGTCATCGCTCCAAACGCAGGGCTAGGAGGTGCAGAGATGGTGATTCCTCCTCATCTACTGGTACATCTTCTCAGACCTCTGATGATGATTCTGGGTCTGTACTGGGATCATGGTGAGGGGGCTTCGGGCCTTCCCAGGTGGGTGCAGCAGCATACAGCCAACATGCACAGGGTCAGATATGGCCTTCCTCTGGAATGCATTGATGGTGAGCTGGTCAAGGACGTTAAAGTTTTGACCAATGTGGTCAGAGATATTATTCCTGGCGTGCACTTGCCATCCAGGATGCGAAATAGGATACTTAACGGTTGTTATGTAGATATTTTTAAGCTCCTTCCCCCTAATGAATGCCCAGATAAGGATAAGCAGGTTGCACGGGCAAGGACAAGGCTAGCTCCCATAAAGTGGAGAGAAATTTTGAGAAGTGGCTTGATGCCTTTCAGGTATTTGCTGGGGTTATTTCTGCAGCGTATCCCAAGAGAAGTCTGCACCTGTGGATTTATCAATCTTTGGTGCACAAGGCCTTTGCATTGGCTGGAGAGGCGGCAGCTATAAGCTGTGACGAGAGCTTTAGACATCAGGCCACCAGGATCCTTTCTCTGGATGGGGTCATAAGGATCTGGATGTGTGGACTACTTATGTCTCTCCTAATTTTGAGAGTAAGACCACTGAGCAGCTGAAATCCAAGCAAGACGTTAAGAAGCCAGGGAGGTGCCTTTTTTTGCTGGGAATACAATAAAAGGTCCTGCCAGCATCAGGGATGAAGGTATTCCTAAGCTTGCGACAAATGTTTTGGGGGTCACCCTGCTGTATCGTGTGGGGCCAAACGGTCCTTTCGAGGAACGAGGAGAGGTTCCCATCAGGAGCAAAAAGGAGCCTCTCCTCAGGCAGCCCGCGATGTTAAATGATATCTTATTGACCCTATCTCGCACTCACATTGCTTGAGAGCATGGCTGCACAGATACCCAGACACGGATGATGCTTCATATTTGTGGCTTGGATTTTTCAGAAGGCTTTCATATCCCAGTGGAGTTCCTGCCTAGGGCCCCAAAAGTTGAAAATCAGAAAAGAGAGAGATGCCTGATATTTCTAGGCAAAAGATCAGGAAGGAATTAGCCTTGGGAAGGATATGAGTGCCCTCCTTACCTGGATTTGCACCTTTCCCCATTGGGTGCGATGCCTAAAAAGACCCCTGGGGAATTTTGCTTAATTCATAATTTATCTTACCCACAAGGTTGTTCAGTAAATGATGCTATCCCTCATGAGTTGTGTTCTGTCAAGTATGTCATCTTTGACCAAGCAGTCAAGTTGATCAGGAGCTTTGGGAAGGGTGCACTTTTGGCAAAATGTGATGTGGAATCTGCATTCCTCTTACTTCCTGTCCATCCACTTGATTTTAAGTTGTTTGGCTTCCAACTGGTTACAGGTGTGAGTGGTTGGTGGCGAACGCGGTGCTCGTGTGGTGGATAGGCACTGGTTCAAGGTAATAGGGATGGGAGAGCGGTCTCTCCATCCCTATGTGAAGGGTATTCTGTTAAAGGAATCCAGGGACTCAACTGGTTTGGTCAACCCCCAAGAGGGGGTTGTGCCCATGCCTGAGTCCAGGGGCGGGATCTGGGGAGTGGACATAGACTGTTCCCGGCTTTTCGCCTACCCAGGTGTTCACTCTTGGCTGACCTATGCTGGTGCCCTGGGTCAGCGCTGCCTGCAAGGGTGCAGGGAGCTAGTCGAACCAGAGCCTATGCAACCACTCACCTTCTGTAATCAATAAAGTTGTGGCCTAAATTCTGCCAAAAACCAAAACTAAAATTTGAGTCAGGTGTGAATTTATTTAGGGGGGAGGTCCCTGGGTCTGAACACGCAATAGCACCTTCCACTAGAAGCCAGGGAAGACTTACAGGTTTTTGACACTTTCTTTAAAAGTTGGTGAAATCCTTCTCTTTCTCTCCCGTACACACACACAAAACTTGGGAATGCAACAAAATGTGGCAGTGTGGAAGCTTCCTGTTTAGGAAATTCTCCTGGGTAGGGTGCAAGGATTTTGCTGCGCATGCATTATGTATAAAGTGTGTTTGTGAGTGTCTTTTCTTTCATTCTGTAATTCTCTTTCAGTGCTCTGCATTTCGCAGCCTGCCTGGGTGCCTGTGCTGCCTGAAAACAGCTGGGCTTTCCTGTAAGGGCAGGCAGGTGGGGAGGCTGCCTGCTGTGTGACTGACAGCTGTTCACTCCCTCCCTAAGGGATGTCTTTTTACTTCTATATAAATCAGCACAGAAGGATTTTTTTTTAAAGGGTGAAAGGAAGAGTTTCGCTTAAAAACAAAATCAGCAACTGCACTGCTCTGGGGTGCTCAGTAATCTTCCTCCCTGGCTGGCTGTGCTTAGATTAAACTTTCTGGGAGGATGCCATGAGGTAATATTGTCCTATGAGGATTTTTAAATTAGAAAGGGGAGGCAGAGATCTGGAGAAATGTTCCTGAAGAAACACCCTCTCACCCATCTGTAGCCATCTCATAACAAGAAGATAAGCTCAACTCTGCACTCACTAACTGTCTAGAGAAATTCTAATTGCCCTGAGAAACAGGCAGAAAAATAGAAGCTTCTTTCACAGGAGAATAAAGCATTTGAGTAATTAAGGGACAGGTTTTGACACAGCACTAGAATTTACCCATTTTACTCTGACAAGCCTATTCAATTGTTTACAGTTCTTCATAATGAGTCAGTCTAATGTATTATTATTTTGTACGGGTTTTAATGGTGTTTTATGTTTTATTGTACTCAGTGCTTTTTAAAAAAATAGGAAAAAAAGGTGCTGGTACTCTCCATGAAGTTGTTACGGTAAGTGCCACATTTTTAACATGGGGGGGGGGGGTTGACAGTGCTGATACTTCATACCTCCAGAAAAAAAAGCACTGATTGTACTTGTCAATTTGGTAGTACAGGGTCCTGGCCTTTTATATGGGGAGTGGGTGGGTTTCTTTAAACATTCATGCAAATAAAAATAAATACAGAGACAAAACATAGGTGGCAGAGATGAGAGGCTGCGTACCTAACGTACTTAGTGTGGACTGGGTGGAGGGACAGGCAGGTGAGGCCAGGTTGTCATGGGAGCCAACAAGGTCACTATTCTGAAGAGTAGGCCATGCTCTTTTCTACTTGAGGAGGCCAGAAATCTGCTTGGTTCTTAGATAGGCCATGAGGGAATAAGAAATCCTGTTGGAGCCATTGGCCTTATAAACTGAGAGAGAGCAAAACATCCTTTGGTCCCCCTTCCTTCTGTCCAGTTCTCTAAAGCTCATTTCTTTACATCTCCTTCTGAACTGTTGCCCCCCCCATCCGTCTGCCACCCTCTCCATTCCCTCCTGTAATCATGTGTCTTTATAGCAGCAAAAGAGTCCCCAGGTAACTATTTAGTCTAAACAAACCATGCAGCTTTAATGGAATTACCTCAGCCTTACTAGTAAATAATTTATAGGAGGCAGTAAATAAAATATGTTTCTTCATCTCTCTCTCTCTCTCAAACACACAGAGAGAGACAGAGACAGGGGGAGTCAGTTGTCAAGCGGGACGTTAAGCGAGAAGATTGTAAAAGCACTCCAAATGAAAAGGGGGAACACAGTCAAAATGAAAGGCAGAAACCAAACAAAGCTTGTTTTTTCTCCTTCTTCCTTCTTCGCTGAAAGCGGAGACATGAAACGAGGCTTTGGTGCCATTGTGTGACTGGAGGGTGAGATGGCCCCTAGCCCTGAGGAGGAATGAAACGAGGGATGTTGAAGCAAAGGTTTGTGTCCATTCAAGGGGCTTTTGCAGTGCAAGGTTCTGTATGTTGAAGATCTGCCAGTGGCAAACACTTTATTTATTTAATTGGATTATGAATGTAAGAAAAACCCTGATGGATCAAGCCAATGGCCCATCTAGTCCAGCATCCTGTTCTCACAGTGGCAGACCAGATGCCCCAATAGGAATCTCACAAGTGGGATGTGAGAGCAACAGCACTCTTCCCGCATGGGATTCTCAGCAACTGGTATTCAGAGACATACTGGCTGGTAGCCACTGGTAGCCTTATCTTCCATGAATTTGTCTTCTTTTAAGCCTTCCAAGTTGGTGGCCATCACTACCTTAACATGGGAGCAATTTCTAAGAGTGGCTATGTTTTTGGCTCGCACATTGTTTCAGGGAGTGCAGACTAGGCATGTTCCTCTTTCAATGTGAAATGAATTGAAATTCTCCCCCATTTCTGTTGCAAACGTTGACATAGTAAATGAATATATGACTTCAAAAACCCAATAGAAATTCGTGTTGTAGTTCATAGGCTCATTGACAACACAAACAGACTATGGGACTTCCTTGTCTGGACAAGAGATAGGTCAGGCAATGTCTCCTTCAGCCCTGGCTTAGATGACTTTTCAAAGGGAATTAGGCAAAGGTATAGTGGTTGTGATGGGGTGGTGTGGTAGTATCTGCCCATAGATATTAGTTATTTCTTAGTCAAATGTAGAATCTAGTTTGTTCAGAGGCAGTTTGCCACTGAATGCCAGTTTACTGGAGAGCAATAGGTTTGGGAGAAGAAATACTTCCATTTCTTGTTCTAATGTGAACCTACTTAATTTGCACTTCCTGAACTGAGAAGTGCAAATACTTTGTACTTTGCACTTCTCCAAATCCTGTTCTCTAACCAAAAAAATGTGCACAAAAGTCCACATCTTTGTAAAAAGAATGTATAAAACTGCATTATATTAGGGCAAATTGGGGCATGGGGGGGAAATGAAAATGCAAATATTAGGAGAAACATACACAGAAATGCAGTGCTTTTTGGGGGGCGCAGGGGTATGCATATTCCTAAACATTTTGTGAATCTTTGTATTTTTGTCCATTTACTGTTTTTATTTTCCCTGTTTTGAACTATAAAATGGTGGTTTTCTTGAGTCAAAATGAGAGTACCCCTAAGCATATTTTTAGGGGGGAAAGCACTGTGGAAATGTATGCACATTCTTGTGTAGATTTTTCTTTTTTAACTGGAAATTCAAAACAATTGATGTAGAAATAGGGTGAAGTTGTTGTAAACAAAAATTGCCCCTTTCCCTTATGGGGTATCCAAGAGCCCATACAGAGTCCTTACATAGGTTCCCTATTGGTAGGAGAGAATAACAGAGGCCAACTAGAGAATACTGAGAAGCAAAGCAGCTAATAAGCCTGATCTTTATTAAACCGTTGCAACAGGGTGCTCCCCTCACACGCAGGAGAGAGGAGGAGGACCACGAACCATATGTGCTTTCCCTTATATAGCCATTTTGAAATTCCCTGCCCTAGAGCTCAAGACCACCCATCCATACATCATACATACATCACAAGAAGGGGTGTAGCCCAAGACCACCCCCCACAAGCATCCTACCTATGTCACAGAAAAGGCGGTCTACAACAGAAATTTGAATGTTGTTTTTCCTGTTTGCCAGGTTATCTGATAATGCCTTATCTGATTGCCTTTCCTGGTAGTCTGGCCATTCCTTTGAGATGATGATTTCCCAATTCCTGAGACAATGGGAAGGTTCCCTCACCCCCTCCCTCCTTGCAGAGAAAACATTTGGTCAGTTTGGGAGTCAAAATGGTTTCAGGACTGTCTTCCTGTGCTTATTCAGAAATGAGGTTTATATATTTATGTACATGTTTGCTTGGTACATTTATGAACATTTATTATATATATAAGACCGTACAATTCTTATTACAAAGTTAAAGTGGGAAAACATGAAAACAGGGAGAAACCGAAATCAACTGATTCATACATTCCGCTGTCCCGCTTGAAAGCATCACAGAGGAATTTGGTTGGCTACTGTGGGAAGCAAGCTCTGTTCATTTATGTATTCTGTACAATCCTCCACTTCCCACCTCCCAGGAGATAAATCCCATCAAGATGGCTTAGACCAGTAACATTTCATAGCTGGTCTGCACCCACCCACCTTGGCCTGGTCCAGCAAGTTGTGTGTAATCTTGTTTAATAGAGATGTGTATCATTTGCCAGACCAGAAGCCAAGTTTAAATATGTTGTTCCTCCTCCATCATCGTTTTCCTTGCCCTCTGTGTAGATATTTGGTCATTGAAGAGATCTTCCTGTTCTTCTTAGGTCGCTGTCTCTTGTGATCCCCTTGACCATGAAACTGGAGCCCTGAATACTTGACCCACATTCTCAAGGGCATCTGTTTCAGCCTGTAATTGCCAACATGCCTCATCTGAAATCCGAAACTTTGGCTCTAATAGTATTAACAGAAGCTCTGGCTTTGAGCAAGGAAGCGCAATGGGTCATCTTTGCCTGGATGACCAAAAGCACCTTAAACCACCCTTTCAAAGTTTTGCTGGCTCTGTTTTGTGTTGTTCCCATTGCAGTCATAGATGTGTGATTGGCGGCTCGTGATTCTCAGTTTTCATATCATAGAAAAACAAACAAACTGTCCTCTCCACTGCAGAGAATACAGCTGGGTGGAGCTCAGCAGAATCTGCCCTTGCAAGGGTGCTTTGCAATTTTATTTAGCAAAATCATTTATTTGTAGATAAACATAAGGCAAATTCAGCTGCTCCATGCAATGCGCAAGAAAGCAGTTCAATGAACCGATATTATAAAACAACAACATAAAAAGTTACCATTAAACCACTAGGAAACAACTAACTCCCTAAATGTCTATGCATCATCGCTCCATCTAATTTATTTAAAAGCATTTGTAAACCACTTAATATTTTAAGAAATCTCCATGTGGTTTACAACATAAGACAATAAACCATATCATTAAAACAGAAATGCAACATAAAACCAGTAAAACAGTAGCATAAAGCATACAAAAGCAAATAAAAACAGGAATTCGGGGAATCCAGACAGATAAAAACAGGATCAGAGAAAGCCTGGGCAAAAAAGATATCTCTTTACAAGATGTCCAAAGCAAATGATGGATGCCTGCTACACATATGGCAGAGGGAAGGAGGGCATTCCATAGTACAGAGGCAATTGCAGAAAATGATATTCTTTAGGGTATGGTGCCAGAGGTAGAATTTCCCCAGATGAAATCTATCATTTATCTACAGAGTGAGAGAGAGAGGAGAGATATTTAAAGGCAATTATATTTGCAAAAATAATAGGTTTTGATTTTAAAACATTTTAAAATCTATTATCCTCCTTATCTCACTTCATGCAAATACAACAGAATCCAAATGATGAAGGCATTGAAATAACATGCCATTAAATATATACAACTAATAATTAAACCCATTCATCAGCAGGCAATAGATCATTTTTCTCCTTTATCAGATTACACACACATGCACACACACACACATATTTGGCTTTGGTCTTTGAACAGGTTCCTCTCAGTCTGGCAAGAAAAACAGTTCCTTATTCCAGTCAAAGTGCTCATATCTTCATGGGTATATTCTTATTAAACCATCCATTCTGCTAGGTTACAGACGATTGCAGTATTCATGATGCAATCGCTGTTTACCAGCAATTTGCATTAGTAGTTTCAGTGCTGGTAAAAATATATATATTCTCTACAGCTGTTTTGCTTACTGGGGGTAACTCTATCCAGGCCAATATCTGGAAATCTTGCAAGATGAAAACAAGACATGGCAGCCATCGTTAGTCAACACCAAAGACCTTAAATACAACCAATTAATTGAAAGCTGCTTATTAAATAGTTTGACACATTTGATGTAATGCATTTAATACAAAGCACCTACAGTTTCGATATTTCATTGTCTCCTAAGGCTATGTATTCTCTCCATTGTTGGAGGCAATATGCTGCTGAATATCCGTTGATGGGAATCACAACTGGGAAGGGTTGCTGTTGCCCTCAGATTCTGTTTGTGGGCTTCCCTTTGGGGCATGTGGATGGTCACTGTAAGAACAGGATGCTGGACTAGGTGAGCATTGGCCAGAGCCAGCAGACACAATCTTCTTATGTTCTTGGTCTGCTGGGAATCTCAACTAGAGAGAGTTGAATTCACACCCTGATTACCTCCTTCCCATAGGCATCCATCTATGGGAATGCTTGGCTTGATCAACATTTGACCTGATTTGTCAAGACTCTTAAGCTGTTATGTTATTAACTGGAGACTTTCCATGAGCAAAGCCTGTTTTGGGCCACCACTGAACCATGGTCTCTCCCCAATGCTCACCTTGCCTACTGCAAAATGGCAGCACAATATGGTTTCACTACCCCATCTAACTAATGGCAAAGCTATCCCTTTCCTACCCACTCATTGGGTGGACTTTATTTATAATTAGGTCACCTTTCCTTAAATACTTGCAGAACATCATCCAACCTGCCTAAATGGGTATCATCAGTCTACATCTGTTCCAACATTTGCAGGGTCTGGAGAGCTCCCCCCCCCCCAAGCTTGGCTGCGAGATTTAATATGTGAGCCGAGATATATTTCACGAAAACACGGTGCTCCGTCTGTGTCTGCATCTGCTCCTTTATATTAGGGAAAGTGAAGCGTTTTGATACTAATTGCAGCGAAACGGTGATGTGTTCACCCTGTAATTGACTTAATGAAGTTCATATGAAACTTCTGGAAATGGTTGGGTAATAGGCTCCCCATTGAGCCCATTGTGGGTGGGAAGGGAGAAACTGCTGTGTTGTGAAGGTAACGTGCCCCCCCCAAAGGGTCAAAAACAAGTGTGACCATGGAAAAACTAGTGTTCTCACTATATAGATGTTGCTAAATGCTGATACCACAAATGCCACCTCCAGTACATTGGGGGAAGGGGGAACAATGACAGACCTTCATACACACCTTAGAAACCATAAATCAGAAATCTTGATGAAGAAATTGGGAGTGGGACATAGCTCTTCAGTAGACTGCATGGTTTGCATGCAGAAGGTTCCAGGCTGAACTCACAGCATCTCCAGGTACGGTTGAGAAGATAACACTGAGCTAGACGGACCAACAAATTATGGTCCTGATGACCATGTTTTATGGGTTGGAGATTCCCCCCCCCCCCATGCAACAATCATCAAATCCTGGTATATTAGGATGAGAAAACTCCTGGATAGATATATTCACAACCCTAACATCCCATGAACTTAACCTCTATGATAACATTTTATTATTATTATCTAGCAGTGCTGTTCAATTGCTTAGCTCAGTTGTAAATTCAGGTAGGTAGCCGTGTTGGTCTGATGCAGTTGAAATATATATAAAAAATAAAATAATTGTCCAGTAGCACCTTAGAGACCAGCTAAGTTTGTTCTTGGTATAAGTTTTTGTGTGCATGCACACTTCTTCAGATACCAGCTCAGTTGGTTAGAACATGGTGCTGATGGGACCAAGGTTGTGGGTTTAATCCCTGTGTGGGCCAGCTACATATTCATCCATTGCAGGGGACTGGACTAGATGGTCCCTTCCAACTCCGCAATTCTATGAGCCTATGATTCTAATAGTGTATCCTCTTTCAAGGGATTCTTTTTTTAAAAAAGAAAGAAAGAAGAGCCCTTCCCCAATTACACTTGTTTTTAGAGCTAATCCTAAATATCCCTAGAATATATCATCGGTTTACCTTCAGGCATCCATCATTTTTACTGTTTACCTGGCATGGAGAAATAATCCAGAAAACACTAGTATCCTTGTGAGACAATACCTTCCATCTGTTCCTCTTTTCTGGTCCTTGTTTCTGAGAAATCCAGAAGCAAATTCCTTGTTACATTGTTCATTTTATTTATTTCAACGATTTGTATGCCACTTAACCACAGTCATCTCTCTAAGTGGTGTACAAGATACCCACAACAATAACAGTAAAGTACGAGTTAAAATTATAAAATCAGAAGTCAGTTAAGAAGTCTGATTGAATAAAAGAAATATTCATTAAGCACCAGAAGTTCAGCAGGGAGGGGGCTTTTCTGACCTGAACTGGAAGGGAGTTCCAAAAAACTGGACCCACAATACTGAATGCATGTCTCCATCTGGACATGAGGCATGTATCCGAACCATGGGAGACCCCTTGCAATGACTCCCATCTTAGAGATTGAGCAGGGAGATTGATATCAGGCAGCTGCTGAGGTATCTTGGACTCAAATCACCCACTAAGGTGAGATGTATTTTAATTTAAACTAGGGTCATTTGTTCTAAACTAGCATATTATGATGTTGTTGTTCACACTGGCTAGTCACTTTATTTTAACGAAAAGTAACCTCAAAGCAACTTACAATATATTTAAAAATTAAAACCAGTGTAAAACTAAAGCAAAATAAAAGCTAGAAACATCCATACACATATGAAAGGCAGCCTAATACATCCCACCTACTAAAGGAGGCCACAATATCTAAAATTATCCAAGTTCAAGGCCAAAGGCTGGCTGAAAAATGTTTTTGCCTGGTGCCTAACGCTAGCCAGTGATGGTGCCAGATACAGTTCCCTCAAGACAGCATTCCATAAGGCCCATTCTCATTTTGCCATTCCCTCTTCGCCTCCCTTGGAGATGGCACACTGAGCAGGATCTCAGATGGTGAACATGGGGTGAAGGCTGGTTCATGTGGGGAGAGGCAGCCTTTGAGGTATTGGGGCCCTGAGCTGCATAAGGTTTTATAGATCAAAGCAATTTAGACAAAACCTTTTTCAGGGTTATGTAAGTGTCCAGCCCAGCAATTGCGCTGTCAATTAATAGAACTTACAGGGGACAAAATCAAGCCTCTATCAATGGATAGTCGTCTGACATGATGGGGGAGTGCTTGGGTATGTATCCTTAGCAGGAGAAACCAGTTGTAGGCATTTCTTGGGCCACGGTTTCCCAGGGAGCTGCAGGGCTGAGTGAGGATTTGAATTTGGGTCTCTGCATTCCTGGTCCAGGATCCTGACCACTGCAGACAAATGTCTTAATTTTAGTTATTTTGATATGGGAGGTGGGAAACAGCCCCTTTTGGTCTCTAGCAGTTGCTGATACAGTCCAGACCTGGGCAGTGTGCATGGAGGTCCCAGGCTGCCCACGTGACAAGACCCGCTCACAATTGCTGTGTTTTAAACTCTGCATTTTTACTCTGTTTGTAAGTCACCTAGATACTATTTTTGCATTAAGCCATGCATGTAGTAGTAATGGAGAAAGATTAGAGCCCTTAGAATTTCTCTCTTTCTCCCTCCAAAATCCCTTCAAATATACAGAAAGAGAAGGAGCCAGACTTTTCCTGTAGACTCACAACCTTCTTATTGGCATGCTAGCTTTCCACATACAAGATTTGTTTATTTTTAAACAGATTCAGTGGAAATGAGCTTTGATTAGCTCTGATCTTCTGTGGCAGATGTAAATTGTACAATAGATGCAAAACACACAATTCATGCAATTACTTTTCTGCTTTTTGAGGGGAGAAGAATGTTTATTATCTTTATTAGAGTACACACAACCAAGGGTCTGCTTTATTATACATCTTGAAGACTGATTTATGGCCCAAACTGAAGATCCTTCCACCCTGAGAATTGCTGTAAAACCAGGGAACACATTAAATTTTAACTACTGTAATCCTAGATAACTCTGCTGTTTGCTTTTACTGCAAGTTTGTGTGTGTTTTTTCTACTGATGAATGATCCTAACACCTAGAAGGCTTCGGGTGGACAGAGAATGATCTCATGCCTGCAAGATCAAAGCCAAGTACTGCAAATAGTAAAGTAGGAAAGAGATGGTTCACACCAAAATAGTCATCACCATGTACGTACATTCAAATCTGGTCCATTTTTCAGAATCCAACCTTATTTTTAAGCCTCTCTCTTTAAACACGCTACATACCAGGACCAGCGGCTTAAGGCTTCCAGTAATGACACCTCCTTGTCCAAATGCTCCAAGGAATAGTCCATGTATTTAATTACCTGTCCTGGGAAATCACTAGAATACTTTCCCAAAATGTGTATGTGTGTAACTAGCAAAGAGATGGTCAACCATTTTCCCCTGTGAGGGACCACATTCCCATGTAGGAAATCTGTCAGGGGCCACATGCTGGCAGTGGAAGGAGCCAGAGACAAAAGTGTTCTAGATTAACTGGGAATAAAGTCTTCCCTGCTTCGATTTTCACCCTTGTCTCTAGGTGCGTCTTGTCCCTAGTTAAGGGCTAATGGAAGTGAAATAAAAATAAGAATCTTGGGGGGGGGGTGAGTATTAGGGTCACAGAAAAGGAGTGATGAAGGTGAAAATAATGGAACAAATATTTGTAGTTAAGTCATCCTGGGTCTCACGTATGAGGCACTTTCAGGTTGACTGGACCTTCACAAAGTTCATTTTCACAATGTCATATAAGATTGAACACCAAACTCTTGAAAAGTCTGGCTGGGAGGGAGTCTAGCAGTTGAACTTGGTTGGCGGCGGGAGAGCTGGTTAAAACAGTTGTGGGCTTATAATGTGTGTGGGAGAACGTACAGAATGAATTCTGCCATCCTCAGCGATGAATAAGAATAAGAACTAAATCTATAAACTCTCTCCCACACACAGGTAGGTTCTTCTTTTTTAGAATTTTTTTTGATAGAATTACTCATAAAATACTTGCAAAGCATTTTCTTGGGAAGGGCTGTAGCTCAGTGCTGAGCACCTGTGCAGAAGGTCCCAGGTTCAATCCCTCTCATTTCCAGGTATGGCTGGGAGAGAACCCTTTTTGGAGTTCTGGAGAGCTACTGCTAGTCATTGTAGACAATTCTGTACTACATAGACCAAAACAGCTTTCTATTCAATTTATTGTCTATTTTTCTTCCAAGGAACCCAGAGTAGACAGTTCTCTCCTGTGTTTTATCTGTACAGCAACCTGATGACATAGGTTAGGCTGAGAGGCGGGTGCCTGGCCAAAAACCACCAAGCAAGCTTCATGGCTAAGTAGGGATTTGAAACCTGGCCTCCCAGGTCTTAGTTCCAACAGTCTAACCACTATACTACCCTAGCTCTGGTGCATGCAGGTTCGTATGGTAGCTGCTAATATCCTCACAACAACCCTGTGATCATCATGGCTGAGTTGGGATTTGAATCCTGCTTTCCTAGATCCTAGTCCCTTGCCTCTCCTATTTTGCTTCTGCTGGTTCAGACTGCAAGCTCATACAGGCAGAGACCTGTCCTCTTTATATTCTGTAGGGTGCCATTTAAATCAGTGACGCTATAATGCATTGATGATGATGATAATGTAAAATTACAAATCTTGGAAGCGGCCCTCACATCTCACATGCGGAAGGGAATGCCTTTTCCAACAGACTTCAGTGTGGCTGCAATAAATGTGCACAGTAGTTCTGAAAAAACAACATAAAACATGTGTTTCCCTCCAGAATTGTTGCTTTATTTATTGCTCTACTTTTTATTGCAGAGGTTTATTTATTTGTCATTTACTGACCAGTTTTATATATAAAAAAACCTTCATCACATTGTAATCTGAGGGCAGTGTCCAATAAAGTAACAAAGGCAAGATTGCAATAAGTACAGCAAAACCCTTTAAAAAAACTATAATAAAAAACTATATCAAACAGCAAATAAGAACTGATTAATCATAAACTCAAAACCCCCAACATTAGTTAAAACCAAGACAACACAACTCAACCAGAATATACATTAAGTGGATTTAATGGATTAACCCCATGTGGTTAATCAACTGTAATTACTTTAATCAGGTAACAGCCCTAGAAAGAAATCATTCTCAAAAAGCTTTTTTTTTTTTAATTACAGGGATGGTGGACCTGATGTTCCCAGAAGTCATAGCAGCAAACTCCCAGGGGCTGAGGTTCCTTCAGCCCCCCCCCCCAAATATTTGAGAGGGCTGAGCTCCTGCAAAGTTGATGGGCATTGCCATTCAAACAGAGTGTGTGTGTGCGTGTGCTTGCACACACGCCGTGTCATGTGATCAATTATATGGGGCGGGGCTTTACCTGGCCCTCCCCCCAATATTTTACTCAAGTTTGCAACCCAGCCAGAAGTTGCTACACTACAACTGCTATAATAACCTCTGACTTTTGGCCATGCTGGTTGCTGCAACTGATGGGAGATTCCCAATGGCACCAGGAGGGTCAACACTCCTGTTTTATCAGGTTCATTCCTGGTCTTGCTCCAAGGAAGGTGTTGTACATGAATATTATGCCATCTTATCCTTGCCCGGTCAGTAGGGCTGAGAGAGCCCTGTTGACAAAGAATCAACCTATTGTATTTCATGACCAAGCAAGAACTTGATGGCTATATAATATTTGAATCCTTCAGCTGCAGAGTAGTATAACCACATTATTGTATGTCACCTTGAGGTTTCGTGGAACGCAACAAATACGTTGAAATAATTATTAATAATAATAATAGGCCAGCAGCATTACACAACTGAAGCTTCAGGATAGTTGTTAACTTAGGAATCAGTTGAAAGAAGGAGTAAAGTGAGGTTCTTTGTGGAGAGAAGATCCCTCCCTCTGCCTCAGCCTTGTTCCATTGGTGTACCTTTGCCGGTAGATAACATTGACTCCCACCTTCCTGTTCAGCCAGCAGAGAGAAGACAGGGGAGCTGATAGGAGGAGCCAGGCAAGTATTTTATCTGGCCAACAAAACTCTGAGCACATGCCCTGAATTAATTTTCTACAAAGTTGCAACTCAAACAAGCTTTCCTTTCATGTCCCATCCCTGTTTGTGCAAGGACATTAATGCTCTACACATTTAGAAACTTGACAGCTATTGTTGCTGAGGCCTTGAGCTTGCCGTCTGTGATCTTGGATGCCATCTCTGTCTTTTCAAACGTGGACTTAATCTGTAGCTGTTTATTAAATAAAAGCTGGAGTGAATAGTGGCAGAGAGGCACTGGGGACCAGACTCTGCCATCATGCCTGGAGTAAACCTAGCTTTACATACAGTTGTACCTTGGAAGTTGAACAGAATCCGTTCCGGAAATCCGTTCAACTGCCAAAACATTCGGAAACCAAAACACGGCTTCTGATTGGCTGCACGAAGCTCCTGCAGCCAATTGGAAGCTGTGGAAGCTCCATTGGACGTTCAGGTTCCAAAGAACATTCACAAACCAGAACACTCACTTCCTGGTTTGCAGCGTTCAGGAGCCAAAAAGTTCGAGTTCCAAGGCGTTCGGAATCCAAGGTATGACTGTACTTCAATTATCCTTGCCAATTTCTGTCCTTAGTCGGGCACTCTAGTCCAACCTCCCCATGTCCATCAGAGACCAGCCCCATCAAAGAGTCTCCATGCCTTCCAACTTGTCCATGGGACTGGATAATACTTGTATGTCTACCTGCAACAACCAGTGGGGACTTGTATATGTGAATGGGCATCCCCAGATATAGCACCACAGATGATCAGTTCACAAGTACAGCTACCAGTCACAATAAACTGGCTGGTTCACACACAACAGATTGTGGAATAGGGGTTGAGTGTTTAATTGTCGTCCCCCCCCCCAAATTATTCATTTTATAACACAAATAATAAACACAAACAGAAAAGACAAACTATACGAACAAATTCTTGTCATATCCTTATTTTTCTAAACATTGTTAAGCGGGCTTCCCCAAGTCATATGTGGTGTCTGTGTATCAAAATGTGTGTATATCACAGTGATATAGGGATATTAATGTTATAAATGTCTTGGCCTTCTTCATTTGAATCAAACATTACTACAACGAAAGTGGCAAGTAACTGCCTTATTGGCTGCAGTACCATTTGATTCTCCTTCATGGATCACTGCCATGTCATGGTGAAGGAGCTTGAATAACTCAGAGAAGCTATGAGCTATGCCGCGCAGGGCCACCCAAGACGGACGGGTCATAGTGGAGAGTTTTGATTAAACGTGATCCACCTGGACCAGGATCACAGCATCAAGAATCTCAGGATTCTTTGGGTAAAGCCATAAGTGTTTAAAGTGGTATCAACACTGCTTTATTATGTAAGGTGCAGATGTGGCCTAGATTTGTGGGCTACCACTTCCTATAGTCTTTCTCATTCCCCTTATGGCCAGTGCCATTTTGGCCTTCCTTCTGTTTCCTACCACTGCACCGTAAAAAAATAATCCTCTCGAAAGCTCCCTGCTTTAAACAGCTTGCCTTTTGCTTCTGTAGTGGAAGATAGCTGACAGCCTCAGTGTGGCATCTACTGGGCAGCCATGCATTTGGAGTGCCACCTCCTCACACTCTGTTCTGAAGCCTCAGGCCAAACGGTTGACGTGTGCACTACGGTACCTTCTCACAGGTGCAAAGTGGCAATCGGGATCTGTGTGGTTCTTTGGGGCAAAGGAGAGAGGCCGCCCTGAAGAACGCTGTGACCTGGAAGCCCCCGTGGTGCAGATCTCCATGGCAACACAGAGAACATGCAATTAACACCCCATGGTAACTGAGCTCTACTACTGCTCGGAGAGCCGTGCCAGCCGTGATTCCATATTGGAAATCCTAATTTCCTCTGGTCTCTCTCTCCCCCCACCCTGTTCTCCTTTTGGGCGCATCAGCATCCACACAGTTCATCTTTGCGGAAGACCTCAGGAAATCCACAAACAATTGTGATTGCTGTACGAAGGGCCTGGAACAACTCTGTGTGGAGAAGGCCACACACACACACATTTAAAGCACTGTGGTACCATACTGTCCAACATTTCTCCAATGAAAATAGGGACGTCCCATTCCATAATGAGAATTTTACTATTTATACCCCACACATCTAACTGGGTTGCCCCAGCCACTCTGGGCAGCTTCCATGAAATATACTGAGTCGAGCAATAATTTCATGTTCTTTATCATAGGAACAGTGATTGAATTTCCCCCCAAACCTCAGGCTTTATATATATTATTTACACAATGAGTACTGTCTGACTGATTGGGTCCTGGAGCCTGATTGGGCTGCTCCTGCAGGCCAATCAGGTTGTTGCATTCTAGGATCCTACCTGCCTATTGTTCTAGGATCCAAGCTTAGTACATAACATTCCAAAACATAAAAACATAATTAAATGTTGAACTTTAAAAAACAAAACAACAAAAACTTCCCTATACAGGATTGCATTCAGACGGCTCAGGGGTCAGATAATTCCATATCTTCCAACATTTCTCCAATGAAAATAGGGACGTCCCAAGGAAAAGTGGGACATTCCAGGATTAAATCAGAAACTGGAATGGCTTCTCTAAATCAGGGATGTCCCTGGAAAATAGGGACACTTTGAAGGTCTGTGGTACCACTTAAAAGAGTTGTGGTTTCCCCCAAAGAATTCTGGGAGCTGGAGTTTGCTAAGGCTGCTGGGAGTTGTACGGAAACCTCTGTTCTGCTCCCAGAGCTACAATTTCTAGAGTGGTTTAAAAATCAATTCCTTTTCACAAGGTACTCTGAATTTGTAACTCTGTGATGCCTCCTCTTGGGACCCGTAAACCACAGCTCCCAGAATTCTTTGGGGGAAGTCATGAGTCTTTGAAGTGGTATCATAGTGCTTTAAATATACGGTGTGAATGTGGCTTGTTCTTGAAGTCATACAGAATGACATTAGCTGGCCCTCCCTGCCCAGGAGGTTTGCAGCAAGAGTATGAGCAGAAGTGGCTGGCTAGAATGGCATGTTTGTGAAATTTCTTCATTGTCTTTGCCTTCTTCTTAGTCTTTTATTCATTTGTCTACTTAAAACATTTTAAGAGCATAAATTGTTGCTGCTGTTATTTGTTATCATTAATCAATTGCCCTCTATGCAATTGTCTCAAGGTGCTCTGAAAGATGTTGGGGGTCATGAACCAATATATACTGGGCTTTATATGTCAAAACCAGCACTTTGAATTGGGCTCTTTACGTTACAGGCAGCTCTCCACTTGTGTGCAACCATGCACATGTGCGGCACTTCCACTTCTGGTTCTGGGGTGGGTCTCCTCGTGAGCCAGAGGGGCAGCGGAGCTTTGTTGAGGCTGCTCAGCTGATGTGCAGGGCAGCGGCGGCGGCTGCTGCAATACCCCACATGTCAACTCTTAAGTGAGGATGCTGAACAGCCTCAATAAAGCACCACTACCACTCTGGCTCACAAGGAGACTCTTCATGAGTCACAAGGACTCCCTACTTCAATAAGGGTGCACCCCACATGTGCTCATTTCCCTTATGCGTGTAGGGGCCCGGAACTTAACTCCTGTGTAAGTGGGGAGTCTCCTGTACTTGAAACTTCACGTTTGTCAGTGCTTGGGAATGAAAAGAAACAAACAAAAAGAAACTTAGTGACATTTGGAAATCAGTGGTTAAAATCAATGCAATTTTGAAAGTTCAGTCCACCATTTTGCTTCAAAATGGCTTCCAGTTGTATCCAAACATAGGCAAAACTTGCTTCTTGATCTCAGGGACCATCATGCAAAATGCGGCCATGCTATCTTCAGAAGTGTCCATATGCATAGTGAATAAGCTATGTACTTCCAAAAATATATAAAAGATTAGTGAATTTACCCCTCAGTGTTGATCCTTATGTATGGCACCGCCTGGGTGTGAGATCTGATGATGTTCCACAAGGTTTGTGAAAGAAAGTTAGGGGGGGAAATGTAAGGGGGACTGAGCATGCTCAGTGGCCATGGAATGCTGAATGCTTGCTGAGTGGAAGAAAATGGGTAATGGGGGAAAATGGGGCTGCTGGGCACCGCGAACAGGAGCACTCTGCGCTGCAACCTTTTGTTGCTGGTCCCCCTTGTTTCATCTCCTCTTACATGAAATATAAACTAAAAAGAAAAAACTACTCAAAGCCTTATTATTTTGAAACACATCCCCTGTTTATGTGTGTGACAATGTTGAAGAAGCTAATCTCCAGCCATCTTAAAAACATATATTTGCCATTCATTTGACTTGACTAAGGATACCCCCATTTTGTTTCCCTCGTGAACTGTCTTGATAAAAAGAACTCGGCAATCAAGCGCGGTCGCACTGGAGTGAATCTGTTTAATCAATTAAGGCAATCAGCTTTGTCCCTGGCAAATTTCAGTTGTAAAAAGAAAACTAAGCATTTAATTAGAAGGGTTTGAAGCAAAGGAAGCACCATATAAATATATATTTATCCTTCTTAATAATGAAAATTTATATCATCTCACCATGGTATCTGGAGACTGCAAAAGAGTTTAACATCTTTTTAGCCCATTAAACAAACATCACACTGCTTGGCAAACCAATTATTGCATTTCCTCTCGCACTTCCTCTTTTGTTCCCTGATAGGCTTGTTTCAAAGACTGGTGACAGAAAGGCTCCCTGGCCAATGTGCAATTAGGAGTGCAGTTTAAGGCTCCTGTTTGGACACTGGCAGCTGCATATTCCCTTTCCTGTCACCTGACATCACATATGGTGGCAGGTGGCAGGCAAATGGGTGTGGATTGAAGGAAACTGCCTATTGGGCCAAATTGAGGCCTGTGCTGTACTTAATTAGGCACATGGGCTGAAGGTTCCCAACCCCTGATATAGCCCATCATCATCCATCACCCAGTGTTGGACAGTTGGATCCCTCTGAGAAACTCACAAAGCATGAAAGTCTCCATGGTTGCTGAGTTCTGAGTTTCTATTCAGCAGTCATGGCTGATTCACAACAATGGACCTTTCCTCTTTGAGGTTGCTTTATAGCAATGGTCCAGCGTATGGTCTGAAGGCACAGGAGGCTACTATTTTGCTGCTGCTAATCACATCTGGGTCTGGTCAGTTCCTGGATGAGTGGTTCCCATTCATATGACCTCCATATTGGGTTCCATGATGGAATAATGATGGGATAGAATTCATAGAATCACACAGTTGGAAGGGACCCTGAAGATCATCTAGGCCAATCCCCTGCAATGCAGGAATAGTCTGTTGTCCCATATGGGGATCAAACCTGCAACCTTGGCATTATCAGCACCATGCTCTAACCAACTCAGCTATTTGACCAAAATAAATCAGCAAAAATATAAGAATAGATGGACGTTTTCAAACGAAATAATGCACACAAATTGCATTTAGAAAAATCTTTTTTAAAGGTTCAGTGTTTTGCAAGGGAAATGCTTGCAAGAGAGAGATGTTATTGGGAATACAATATTTTGACTTTGAACCTCTGCCAACTTCAAAAATTAGAGGAGGCACTACTTACAGAAGGAGGAAATCTACTCTGTGCTGTGTTAAACTGGCACTCTTTTAAAACAATATTCTGATCAGTAAGTCAGACACTTTAAATAACTGAATTAAAAATTTAACCAAGGCTAACCCCTTCAGGAGTTTCAATTTTGGAAACATGGATTGTAATTACACTCAACACAGCCTCATTTCAGATTATTTTGTCAAGCCGTCATTTACAACTGGCGAAAAAATTCTGGTTGTACTGTTAAGCTAGGTTTGAAAGCAAAATGAAGCAGAGAGAAACAATGGCCACATTCATATATTATTGGGGGGGGGAGCCCATGTGAACCCATTAAAAGGCTATCTTCAGTCCTATACTCCCCCCCCCCTCCGCCCTTGTTCCTGAGTCCCTGTAGGCATTTGATTCTGTGGAGCAGGTCTTAGTTTAAAGATAAAGACTTTCATTTCTGTACAGTAGAAAGCATAACTGTTCCCTTGCTTGCAATTACATTGCTGGAACTATGATCCTGCCATAAAATAAAAATCAGTGCATGAAATATTCACCAGCACAAAAGAAAAATACAAAGTCAGAACTGTCTAAACATGGGTTTGTGCATATTTAAAAATTGCTCTGTTTTTGTCCCCCTCCCGCCACAGTTTTATTTCACTGTGGAAGAAGCATACTTGGAATGTAAGCTCAATCCGCAAGCCGTTTAGGTACAATTGCTTGGATTTAACCTAAGACAGGCTATAAAATAATATTAAAGGGAACATTGATAATAAGCTTGGAAAGGTGTTGGATCCCTTCTGCCAGCTTCAGATTGCTTGCAATAAAATGTTTAGAGGTTTAACCACACCTTCCAGGGTTGAACCTACGAACCTGCTTATATTATGCTATACTGTACTGTCCAATTGCTTTTTCCATCCCATTACACATTACAGAGGGAGGAATCCCTGAGCAGCTTACAAATATTGGTGCTAAGACAGCCCCAGCCCTCAAGCTTACAAGCTAAATAACATGACACAAATGGGCAGGGCTTTTTTCCAGTGGGAACTCGCCAGAACTCAGTACTGGTACCTCTCAGGTGGGTGCCATTGTCATTCAGAGAACAAGGCAGCTGGGTGAGCATGATTTGCCAGAAGCTCCCTGCTTGAGCCTGCAGACCTGCATGCAGGAGGACTTGGATGAGTTGAAGGCAGCTCTTCCTGGACTCAATTTTTTTTGGTCGCAGCTGTTGCAGCGACATGTGTGGCATGGTAGCCAATGCCCAGCTGCTACCGAGAGGGCCACGAAGTGCGTCCAGAGTGCAGTGGCCAAGAAGGTTCTGGCCTTGGGCGGGACAGTGATCCGTCACCCGGGCATTACCTTTCGTTACAGGCTTGATGGGGTTCATCTGTCTGTAATTGGGAATGATTTGTGGCTGACAGCAGTGTCAGCGGGGTTAAGGGATTGGTTACAGGTGTGAGTGGTTGGTGGCAAGTGTGGTGCTCGTGTGGTGGATAGGCACTGGTTTAAGGTGATAGGGATGGGAGAGCGGTCTCACCATCCCTATGTGAGGGGTATTCCATTAAAGGAATCCAGGGACTCAGCTGGTTTGGTCAACTCCCGAGAGGGGGTTGTGCCTGTGCCTGAGTCCAGGGGGGCATCTGGGTGGTGAACATAGTCTGTTCCTGGCTTTTCGCCTACCCAGGTGTTTACCCTTGGCTGGCCTATGCTGGTGCCCTGGGTCAGCGCTGCCTGCAAGGGTGCAGGGAGCTAGTCAAACCAGAGCCTATGCAACCACTCACCTTCTGTAATCAATAAAGTTGTGCCCTAAATTCTGCCAAGAACCAAAACTAAAATTTGAGTCAGGTGTGAATTTATTTAGCGGGGAGGTCTCTGGGTCTGAATACGCAATAATGACCAGTTTGAATGGAAGGAGTTAAAGGAGTTGAAAGTTGCAGGTCTCTCAACTGAGCTCCTGGAGAGGCCCTTCAACCCTGACTCCCTCCCATTTCATGTAGCCAGATGGAATGGCTGCTGCAGATGACAGCTGAAGGAGGAGCATGATGGAACTGGTCTCTCAAGACAGCAGACCCGGCAGTGCTGTCTTTCCCATTGCTGCAGCCTGATTATAGTGGAAGATCTACTCTGTTATGTGCTGTGTTCATTTACATATTATTTGAAATGAGTTTTTGCAGCAGATAAAATGACATATTGATGTTGATACATTTATGTACCCTGGGCTTAAGATCCACCCATCACCAAATGAGATGTTTTATTTTTCTACAAAGGTATCAGGTGCCGTGGTGGGTCTGCACCACTCACTTGGTCTCCTTCTGGTTGCTGCTACATACCAGGATGGAAGGATAGGACAGTTGTGAGGTGCAAACATGCCAGCAGGATTGCCAGATTGGCTTCACTGGTGTGTTTGCACCTTGCTGACCTTGGCACCACCTTGCCGCTCACAGCCTCTGTTCTATGGGGAGATGAATCCTGAAGAGGAACCACTCCAGGAATTCACAATCTAAATATTAACATTACATATCCAAAAGAGAGAAATAGAGAACCACAGGGAGAGTGGTTTACCAGGGACACAGAAAAATCTCAGCCTAATATTTCCAGACTGTTTAAGTTTTATATTTGGGTCATTTATAAGTAAATCCTATCTTGTTCTCATATTAATTTCTGACTTTAAAAAATAAATAAATCAGTGTACAGTATTTAAATAAGTTTATGTATTCTTATTTTCTCCAAAAAGACACACTTCTCTTAAAGTTCATCTCTCTAAACGTATTTTATCCTAAGATACACATCATTATATAAGGTTGCTTTTGTTTTGTTTTTTCGTTTAAGCCAAGAGCTACAATGCAAAATTCAGAGCATGGTGAAATCCGAAGGTTAAATGCATTCCAACCCACACATTAATCCAGGAGTGGTGGTTTATGTCTGCTTGTATTGGAATGTGTAAAGAAGAAATTCCTCAAGCATCTGTGACTGAGACTAGAAAATGTATAATTTAATGTGGGTTGTTGTTGTTTTCATTGGATGCCCCTCTATCCCCAGGTACAGTTATCATTTTTCAAAATTTGAATCAACCCTTCTAATAAACTGTTTTGGGTAAACGATTTGATTTGCAAAGGGGGAAATGAGAAATAACCCCCCTGCTTCTCACCAGAGCTTGACTGCAATGTAAACACTACTGTTTGGTGTTGTTTTTAACTTCCAACAAATCAAATATTAACATGATTAAGAATTCAGATTGACGTCTCAGACAGGGAAGAGCTGTAGGAGGTGATGAAAGACAGACGAGGAGCGTATTTGATCTGGCAGCATTTCATCTTCATGCCACCATTTTACCCAGAATTGTGGGGTAAGGAAACAAAATGGTGGTTTCTCCTACTGTGATTAGTCGGAAATGTTCAGAAATGGAAACGCTTTGCAGTGCAAATGGAAGGAAAGGGGCCTCCTGACTAATGCAGGAAGGGAAAACTGAAGTAAGGGATCAATTAATTCTTTGCACACTGCAATACAGACAGACAGACAGTTTGCACAGTTGAAAGCAGCTGTATTTTGCTTGAGGTTGCTACCTTTTAATCTGGAAAATCTGAAGGGGGAAAAAGGGTTATCATAGTGCTGGGAAAGATACAGAAAAGAACAACTCAAAACATCAAGGGTGCATCAAGGAAAGGCTAAAGCTTGAAACTCAAAAGGTGAAGGGAGAAAAGACAGGAGTTTATAAAATTAGGAGAGAGGCAACAAAGAGAAGCAATTCTTGCTGGCTGCGTTAGAAGTCTCAGGTGGCAAAGATTTTGGGCTGATCCAAGATGGAGGCAATGTTGGCTCCAGGTTTTCAAGAGATGCCCCACCCCCCAGGAAAGACACTCCATAGGTCCTCCCTCCCTCATTGAATCTCCCTCCTCCCTGCTGCAAGACCCAGGGGGCTTCCTGCCTGTGGAGCCTGTGCTAGGGCATGGGCCCCAAACAGATGCCCAGCCGTGCCATACGTTGATGCTGCGCCTGAAGGGGGCACACAACACCATGCCTAATTACGGAATTTACCACCCCCATGTTTACTTTTATGTATCAAGATTTATAAACTGTTTGATTAAATAATAAAAACTCTTAAGTCAGTTACAAAAAAACTGCAACAGCAATGAAATTACCATTCAAATACAGTTAAAAGCAGGTGTTTGTAAATATTCAAAAGAGGATTAAAAATCAACAGCAAGGAAAAAGAGATTAAACAGATGTCGATATTCTACATGTCTTGGTAGGCTTGACTAAACAAACATGTTTTAAGCAGGTGCAGAAAAGAGTACAGTGAAAGCGTCTGCCTATCGTCAATAGGCAAGGAGTTCCAAAGCGTAAGAGCTGCCACAATAAGAGATTGATTTCTTACAAGTGCTGAATGAGTATGATATCACACCTATAACCCTGCCAGTTTCACATACAGAAGTGGCTGAGTAGGCATACATGGGGTAAGGCGATTGTACAAGTCAATAAAGTTTGATGGCTTTAAGAACATGTAAGTGTCACCCTAGCCAAAGGCTGCTAGCCATTATAGCTGAATGGTTTAACAATATGCCAGATTATTTGTTCATCCAGCTCAGTGTTGCATACTCTGGCAGTAGTTCTCCAAGTTCTTGGGCAAAGGTTCTGCTTGTCATATGCTAAACCAGCATTTCTCAAACTTGGGTCTCCAGCTGTTGCGGGACTACAATTCCCATTATTCCTGACCACTTGTCCTGCTAGCTAGGGATGGTGGGAGTTGTAGTCCAAAAGCAGCTGGAGACCCAAGTTTGGGGAACACTGTGCTAAATGGTCACTTCATCTCAGAGGTGGGGAACCTGAGGCCCAGAGGCCAAATGTGGCCCTCCAGATCTCTCTAGCTGGCAGTCAGGACTTTCTCTAGGTCACAACCCTCTTCAGACTCAGACACATCCAGCCTTGCTTTGCACCTTCTTAGTGTTTTTGCCTGGCTGCAATTTGCCCTCAGACTCTGATAATGCCTCTTACTTGGCTGGGTGGACGATAGAGAGTATGTGTGGAAAATAATTTACTGTACAGAGGAGGGGGAGGAATGCATTGTTGTTCTGCCCACTTTTACCTCTGGACATGTCTCCTACTGGCATGTGGCCCCCAGAAGGTTGCCAAGAAGGGAATGTGGCCCTCAGGCTGAAAAATGTTCCCCATTACTGGTTTAACCAGGATGGCAGAAATAGCCTTCCTCCTGTCTGCCGTTGAAGAATAGTTCCTGCTTCAAGCACTATGCCCTTGAATAATGGAACTGGCATGTTCAGAGGCAGTATGCCTCTGGTTACCAGACAAACATTAAGGAAAGGGCATCACCTTCATGGTCTGCTTGCGAGTTCCTGGCTGCTGCAGTTGGCAACAACACAGTGGACTAGGTGGGCTCTCAGTCCCATCTCACAAGGCAATTCCTGCATTCTGGTGTTCTCAGAATAATCTAGCCACCTACTGCTTCAATGGAGCAAAACAAGTAGGACATCAAAGGGCTTACTAGGAGCACAGTGCAATCATCTGACATTGTTTCTCATGATTAAATATGGAGTCAGCAGAGTAGGCGTTTACTCTGCAACCATTCACTCTAGGCACACAAATCACACATCCAGAACCAGAGACATGCAGCCGACAATCAGCAAGGCTCAGCTGCTGGGCCAAGTGTGAAAGAGCACCCTAATTTTAATTTGCATTTGAGACTGTATTTAGGCTACTTTCTTGATCCTTCCCTTGTACCTCCACCTCTCCCTCCTCTCAGGTGTTCCAATCTATAAGGAATTATTATTGCTTTCACCCTATTCTCTGACAGATGGGAGTCCAAATAGAAAATAGCAGAAATTGATTTTGCACTTCTGTGGCCTTGGGGTGCTTGCACATGTTTTTCTTTAACAAAACTTAAAATAGCAGCACAAGTGCTCCAGAGCAACTAATTGCTTTTAGTTGACAAACTAGAGCATGCCCAGAGAAGGTGAGGTGTCTGGAAACTAGGGCTGTGCACCGGATTTGGCTGGAGTCTGAATCAAATTGCAAAGCTTCCAAGGACCGTCCCGGAATTACAGAAGCCATCCCAGTTTCTGATTTGACCCTGGAATGTTCCAGTTTTCTTATTTCCTTCCCCTTCATGTCTTGGAGAACAATTAAAAGGGTGTGTGTGTGTGTGTGTGTGTGTTTGTGCGCACGTGCATGCAAAAATGAAGGAAACGGTGAAGCTCTTCCTGTAATTTTGAAGGAAAGTGTAACCAATCCACTTTAAATTATTTAATTGCAATGCTCCAGCAGCCAGCAATTTTTTAAGGAAACGTGTGGAGTGTTTATTCCTCTATCGTAAATTGATCCTTACACTGCAAGCCTTTACATGTCTCCTTAGAAGTTAGTCCCACTGAATTCAATGGAGCTTACTCCCAGGTAACTGGGTAAAGACTGTGCAGCCTTACACTGCAACCCTAAGCATTTTTACTCAGAATTAAATCCCACTGAGTTTAAAAGGGTTTACTCTCTGGTATGTTCCTTATCATTCTCACAGTTCTTGCTGGAAATTAGCAACATCTCACTGGAAATTGCCATGGATGCCAGCATCACTTCTCTACAGATGCTGCTAGGCAGAGGAGGCGCCCAGTGGCAGAGCTTCAGGCTCCGGCACCAGGGGGCGGAGAGCAGATGGGGGCGGGGCTGGCACGCATCCCAGGGGTGGGGCAGCAGCGATGGCACCCCGCTGGGATCGTGCTGCCAGGGGTGGCGCGCTCTCCCCGCATGCCTTTTCCTCCACCAGTGGAGGCGCCCATGGGGACACCCCCTCAAGGGCTTCTGCTGTCTGAGGCAACAGCCTCACCCTACCCAATTTCTGCCCTGGCCCTGTACAATATGATGGCAACTGTTTGCCCCTGTGACCAGCCAGGCCACAGCATTTTGTGCTAGTACACATGCTTTCCGGGATGCGGGTGGTGCTGTGGGTTAAACCACAGAGCCTAGGGCTTGCTGATCAGAAGGTCAGCTGTTTGAATCCCCACGACGGGGTGAGCGCCTGTTGCTTGGTCCCTGCTCCTGCCAACCTAGCAGTTTGAAAGCACAAAGTGCAAGTAGATAAATAGGTACCACTCTGGCGGGAAGGTAAACAGTGTTTCTGTGCACTGCTGTAGTTCACCAGAAGTGGCTTAGTCATGCTGGCCACATGACCCGGAACCTGTACGCCAGCTCCCTTGGCCAGTAAAGAGAAATGAGTGCTGCAACCCCAGAGTCGTCCGCGACTGGACCTAACAGTCAGGGGTCCCTTTACCTTTATCTTACATATGCTTTCCACACTTGGAATGAACTGATCTTCCAGTGTGGCAGCTTTTCTGGAGCTCTTACATGGCACTGTTTTCAGTGTCTGCTGAAAACCTTTTGGTATAGGCCAGGCTAACCAGACATGTACATTTTAATATGTATTTGGCATGCATCTTAATATGTATTTGCATGCATTTAAATATGTATTTATCATATATAATGCATGTATGATCTACAGCTGATCTAATTTGTATTTTGGGTTGTGGGGTTTTGTTTTTTTGTGTGTGTTTGGCCAGCTTGCTTTTAACTTCTTACTTTTGTTGATCATGTGTGGTTTATACAGTTAAGCGGTATACAGATTCTGTTACATAATTAAAGAGTCACATTTTCTGGGGCCCCCTCAGTCAGTGCACTCGGTGAACAAAGATGTGAAATTATATGACCTTGTTGAAATTCTCTTAAGCTGCCATCACTGCTCCAGCAGACCTTTCCAATGGGACTTGACCTCTCTGGACCAAATAGCTGCAACTAGGTAGATAACAGTCCTTTAAAACATTCTCGGTGGTGACATGCATGAGCCTATCTGACCTGGCAATATGAAAAGATCACCTCAAGAGGTGGTGCATAAGATAACAATACATGTCAAGATAGATATCAACTGTTTTTGGTAGGTCACCCTACAGAATGAGGTCATGGGTAGTGTAATGGGATCTAGAGCCTTTCACCTCCAGGTTACAAGCATCATATCAAATCTAAGTCAGTGTCGGTTAAACAAACAGGGCTCAAAACAGTGTCTGAGCAGCTCTTGAAGTGAAGGGCAAAGACAAGCAGTGTGTCGGCAGCTTGGAGAAGAAAGAAGTGGCTGGGTGCATCTCAGGTGATGAGGAAACTACTAGACTGAAATTAATGGACAAAAAGCCAAGAGTTAAAGTAGTTCCATCCTATATTCTAGTAGCAAACTCATGGGCTGCTAACACAACATACATCTGAAGCACATTTGATGTTGGCATCTGTCTGTCTTGAAAGACAATGAAGTGCAGCTCTGGGGGTGAGGTCAAACAGCTACCTTAGCATTACCAAAGTGACCCCAGGGCACAAACCTGGACAGTGTTTATGGAGGTCCTGGGCTGCCCAGATGACAAGACCCTACTCTTAGTCTTGCTGATGTGGTCGAAAGAAAAGAAGAGCAATAGCACCAACTTGGCTGCAGGAGTTGCCAGAAGGAGGCATACAAGACCATCCAGGAACTCCACTCTGGATTTGTGTAGAGTTTGCTCCTTAGCCTTTTCTTCTTCCAAAGTTATCCAGCAAGGTAGCGGAGGTTTAGGATCAGAGTTCTCCTCGATGGGCTACCTTCCAACGTTGATGAGCCCCACCTGTCCCTCACTTCCCTCCACAGCTTGTGCAAAAACTTCTTGATCATTGGACCGTTGGACCCACTGCTGGCCTCATCCTTTCAGTATGTTCGGCATCAGCTTGGTTTCAGGAGTTGCCAGAAGGAGGAATACAAGGCACCCTCCAACTATCTTAGGAACTCCAAAACACATTTAAAACCATAGCTGTCAACTTACAGGTTTGAAAATAAGGGATCACCAGCCAAAATAAGGAACCTGCAGCCTCACCTGTTCCAGGCACTCCAGACTTCCTGTCCTCCTGCAGTCTGGTCAAACTCATGCTGGGTAGCTTCGAGAACACTGTCCAACCAACTTTGTAACCAGAGGTTCAACTGAATAGAATCTAAATCACATGCACCACAAGGCCTATGCAGCCTCAACTTAAGATGGCTCCCCGGCCTGGCTTTGCACTGCAAAGTTTGCAGCAGCACGTGCAACAAAATGGTGTCCAGCATTCAAAAAACCCCTCCATTTGCATTAACTAGCCACACACAAGGCATGCAAGCTCCACCCCCCAGTCATTCTTAGACTTCTTATTGGGTGAGCAACACAGCCAAGCAACACGGTTGGAGCCTCCCTCCTCCCTGGCTGGCAGGGAGGGAGGGAGAGGAGCTGCTTCCTTTGAAATTTAAGGGACATCATTTAAGGGACATCCATCAATAAGGGATAGCAGCGGGACATGGCGCTGGAATAAGGGACTGTCCCTTCAAATAAGGGACACTTGACAGCTATGTTTAAAACACTTGATTTCCCCTAGAGAACCCTGGGAAGTGTAGTTTACCTCCCACAGAGCCTCAATTCCAGCATCTTTTAAAATCCCAGGATTCTTGGAGGGAGGTCATGTGCTTTGAATAAGAGGCTGCTGGATCAGACCAGTGAGAGCCAGTGTGGTGTAGTGGTTAAGAGCGGTGTACTCGTAATCTGGTGAACTGGGTTCGCTTCCCCACTCCTCCACATGCAGCTGCTGGGTGACCTTGGGCTAGTCACACTTCTTTGAAGTCTCTCAGCCCCACTCACCTCACAGAGTGTTTGTTGTGGGGGAGGAAGGGAAAGGAGAATGTTAGCCGCTTTGAGACTCCTTCGGGTAGTGATAAAGCGGGATATCAAATCCAAACTCTTCTTCTTCTTCTTCAGTGGCCCATTTAGTTCAGCACCCTGTTCTCACAGTGTCCTATCAGATGTCTATGGAATACCTGGCAGATCTGCACACACTGCCTTGTTCAGACCAAATCAGTCAGTCAGTCAAGTTTATTGCTTATAGCCAAAGGCTGCTGCAATGTATACAATGTCAATCAATAAAATATATACTAGTTTGATGCAAAAACGTAAAATATTTGCATTGTCAAAACATGACCTAATCTGCACAAAGCTATAGAAACTCCTTAATATACAAATTGAAACATCAGACAATAAAATTTATAAGCTAAAATCACAACGGGGCCACTAATATATTAAAAGTAATGTCTAGTGAGAAACCTACAGTTTGGTGTACCTTGGGCAACCAGATACCAAAATTTCTGTGAGTCCTTTTGAAGTGCTGCATCTCCCAGGGCTTTCCACTGTTGCTCATAATATATTTGTTTCTTACTTTTAAGTAATAGTTTATAACTATATCATAATTGAGCTACCTCAGCTTGTAGAGCAAGATTGTGCTTATTGTGCTTTAACTTCAATTTTCTAAGTTCCCTAGATAGACTTTTTACTATTCTGACATTCCTTATCGAACCATGTCTGTCTTTAGAACTTTTTATTTTTGATCACACTGGTTGTGGTCATCAGTGGGCGCATTCAGTTAATTATATTCTCATAGAGTCCAATTACATTTCCTGTTTCTAACAACATTTCCCCCTTTAATAAAGCAAACTCATGAGAAGTCTGGATCATTTTTTCCTGGACCTGTGCATTCCATTTTAACCTTCTATCTCCAAGTATCAGATATTCCGTTTCATCCAATATTTTAGGGAAAGAGGGAGAAACAAATGGCTCAAGAGATAACTTAAGTGGACAGTGGTCACTTTCATCTCTGGGGATTATCCTAAGGGTGTCTCGATTAACTGACACATTATTAGATGCTAGGATATAATCTATGGTGCTAGTAAATCCACTGGGGGAAAATAAAAGTAAAATACTCCTCCTGATCCCCTTGTCTGTGCCCATTACATAACAAAAGATTGTGCTTAATTATAAGTTCACAGAGGTATTTCCCAGCGTAGTTAGAGGTGGTGTCCATTGCTGCCCTCTGGCAGATTTCGGGTTCGTCCTCCAAGTTTAGTCCAAATAATATTGTATTTTGTGGGGAGACAAGGCCAATCCGGGCATTGAAGTCGTCCCCCGAGACAAACTGAGGGTTGGGTGACAAAGAGTCTATACTTTTGAGTAATTGGTCAAGTCTTTCCCAATATGAACTCAGTTCCCCACAAGACTTTACTGGAGGAATATACACGCAAATACAGTATTTCTCAGAAGACCATCAGAGAGGGATAACACTAAAAAATTAGGGGTGGTCAGTGAGGGGCATAGTTGAATTGTTACATTAAGAGATGTTGACACCAGCCCCGCCAACCCTCCGCTAGGCCTTCTGTGCTTTGCAGTTTTAAGTGCTGGCTGGGTGTAACTTATAAAACCCTGTAATTCAACCATAGTACCTTCTTTTGCCCAGGTTTCTTCCAGGAAAATGATATCATGTGTTTGTAAATAGGAACAGAAATCGCTGTCTTGAATCTTGTTCAGCCACCCTGTTACATTCCATGATAGAAGTTTGATTGTTTTATAGTGATTTCCTCTTAGTAAATTGCTGGTCATTGTGCTTTTAGAGTTCGCCAATTTTTGAGGCAACAGGGTATCATTTATACTAGTAGTGTGATCCAGATGTTCAATAATTTCAGTCGTTGGGCATGAAGTGCTCACATTTGTGTTCACTGGATCTTTACTTTGAAAATTACTCACCAGCGGAGATTCCTTAAGCGTAGTTCCTAGTTCCTCCTCATCTAAATGTCTCATCTTTGTCCAGAACTCCGGTGGTTCCGTAGATATCAAACAGTTATGGACACTGGGTCTGTTGTCAGTCTCTACCTCCGATTCTTTGTTCTCTTTCAATGTCTGGCTCATAAGGTCAAGCCTCTTGATAACTGTTGCTTTTCCTGAGAGAGGTTCCTAAAAGGAGTTGAGGAAATCATTTTCCAAGGGATAATACTGATGCTGAGCATGATTCTGTGGATTCAACTCGGGCATGTCTGTTTCCTCCTGGCTTATCAAGTTTGTTTGCGATGTCATTACTACCATTGGAGATCCAGGCTTTGGTTTTGTGGGTCGCTCTGTAGCCCTAGTCCTCATCTTGCATAAGGGCACTACAATAGAATTGAGAAATACCCGGGTTGGAAAAACTCCACTGCTTGACAATCTGGGTTTCAATTTAAAGGCAGTCTGGTAGAGGAAAAAGTTAACATGATTTTTTGGAATTGGTTTGTGGTATTCAGGGATTCAGTCCCAACTAGATCGATCTCTGTAAGTCCAATTCCAAGTAAGTCTGATAGATGTCGTTTGGCACGCTGGGCGCCTTTCCAGTTAGGAGCTTGATCTGAACTTCGACAGATTGTCATGCAGATCTTTTTTGGTTGAAAGATTAGATGAGAAGAGTTAATTTTAAGGACCTCTACACATTCTGCATCAAGCTTAGAGGTCTGCTCTTGTTGACGCCATTTCACTTTGGTGCTTTGGTGGTCTATTGGTACCTGCTTATTATTTACAGATAATCTATGGACCTCTTGGGATAATTGAGTTATTTGGGAGGCAATACCTCAAATTTGTTGGAAGATGTGTTCAACCATTCTTGCAATTAAAGTTAATTGGGTGCTCTCCCTACTTGTTATTTCTTCCTCTATTTGAAGCTCAGAGTCAGCTTGCCCCATCGCTGAATCTATTTCTACACCCCCACTCCAAGTATTCTCCTCACATTCACAATCAACTTCAAGAGGAGAAAACCATTTGGTTTTTTTGTTGAAACTAAAAACAGATTTATTAAATCCATTTTTGATTGTTTGAGAGCTGGTGAAAGGACTGCCTCTTCTGTATCCCTGTAGCATTTACAAGCAGGCATAATAATGCGGTGATGAGTAAACAAAGAGAGGATTCCTTAGCAGGAAAGGAAAGGAAAAAAGTGTGCAGTTTATTCTGTCGAAGAGCTTCTCTGTGTAATGACTGCCAGGAAGTCAAAAAACAAAGTGTAAAAGGGAGCTGGCAATTAACAGCTAGCAGCTAACGGCCTGCCCAGGATGCTTCTCACAGTGCTTGCCCAGAGTGTTTCTTATAACATAGATAAGAAAGTGCTGATAAGTTCTCAGTGAATTGATAAGTTTAAAAGTGGAAAAGGGAAAATCACTTCCCTGCACAGCAATTAAAGTCAATTAGAGTCCTGCAGAGCTCCGAAGCCTGCTTTCTGAACCCGTACAGACCAAGTGGATATTTAAGATCTTCAGAAGAATTTCCACTGGCTTTTCAGCATGCAACCTTAGTGCTTTAGCCAAAACCTCATCTTCCATGCACAATAAGGAACTATCAAGAAGCTTGGGGAAACTCCAAGGTTTGTAGGAGTACAAAAAAGGTGGTGGAGCATAAATACCCCAACCAAAACACAAACCCAGAGTGGTGACGACTAAGCATGCTGAGTGGATATGAAATGCTGCCTGTCGTGTGTGGCAGGGGAATAGAAAACTGGAGGAGTGGAAATGGAGTAGCTTAGGAAAGGGCATGACTGACAGGTGACCACTTTAAGCAGGAGCACACTGTTACGTTTTGTTGCAAGTCTCACTCATTCAGTAAATAATTTTGAAAGGGGAGGCATGCAAGAGCAGTTTGTGCTATGACATGGAAGCATGGGCAGAGGGGCTGATAGTCAATGCCTTGGGTATCCCTAAAGCATGCACTTCCTTCCAGAAATGATCCATGTGGGTTGATAGAAAGATGTGATCCATTCACAAGCCAACCCTTTTAGCCTACAGGGAGGTGTCATGAATTCTAAAGCTTGATAGGTGGGGGTAGAGGTGGGTCAGGCAGGGAAGTGCAGCTTGATGTGGAAATAGACACTGTTCCTAAATCATGCAGACATGCTCATGCAGCCACTTGCTTGTAACTCCCAGTAGCCCCATCTCTTGAGCGGTGCTGGAAGCATGTTAGTCTATTAAAAAATCTCTGAAAATCCAAAGCCATAAATTTGCTTGGCTAAAAGGCAATGTTACTTACTTCGTCTGCTTCTTTGAAAAAATTAGTCCCAGCAGGTGAACTATTACACTTTCTGAGGATGCAATGTGTTGTGTTTGCGTGCTGAATGCACTGAAAAGTCATCAGTTACAGTGTTGCTGTCACTACTTGTAGAAGCAGCAACAAACCATGACCTTATTTTATCAGCCAGATCTGGATTTGCAGACAGTTCTGCTGCCTTTGTGAAAGAGAACAAAAAGGCATTCTCACCTTTTCCTTGCACAATTGCCATTGCATTGAATGTGTGCAGCTGCTCACAAGTGTCTATGCATGGCTTGTATTCATTCCAGCTGAGGCATTTTGGGTGTGTTTTTGCCCCCAAAGCCTTTCATGAAAGCCAGACATCGGAAACCTGTTTCCCTGCATAAGTTATCGGACTACATCTCCCATCACCCTCAGGTAGGATGGCCAATGGTCAGGGACAAGGGGAGTTGTAGTCCAGCAACATCTTAGAGTGCTACAGGTTCACTACCCCTTATGCAAGTTATTCCAAATAAAGCATTTTTGTAGTTGCCCTGACATTGCAGCATGTTCTAGTTCTCCTAGTGTTCCTGCTTCCCGTGTTTTGAAACAAAGAAGGAACTTGCTGGTTTACAGGTACTGGCATAGTGACTAACAGCACTGGTAATTTTGCCTCTGCAATAAGGCCCACTATGTGACTGTTCTCAAGTCACTTTGAACCCCCCACCCCAGCTGCCATATGAGGACAATACTGCTAGGATTGTGGTGCAGGCTACAAGAAAATGAGTTGTATCCAACTAAGTTCTGCCCAGAGTAGACCCTTTGAAATGAATGAACCTAAGTTAGTCATGGCCATTAGCATCAATGAGTCTACTCTGAGTGGGTCTAGCATTGGATACCACCCTTGTGCTTGTGGAGTGTTTTGAAGTTCTGTAACTCTGAAGTTACAGAAATGCAAAATCCTCAGTTGGTTCTGAAGGCACACAGTGAAGCAACCTTCCTGAGCCTGATCAGGAGCCACCTTGCTCCCCAAGCTGGCTTTAAAAGAGGATTAGACAAACTCATTGAAGGTATGGCTATCTACGGCTGTGTTCTGCCTTCAAGCCGGAAACCACAGGAGAGTAGGGTGCTCTTGTGGAACATAGGGTTGTACCACATCAGACAATTGGTTATTCTAGCTCAGCATTGTCCACATTGACTGGTGGTGGCTCTTGAATATTTCAGGTGAAAAATTCACCATGCCCTACCTGGAGATGCTAGGGGTTGAACCTGGGACTTTCTGCATGAAAAGCATATGCTCTACCACTAAGTTGCAAATCTCTGTGTACTTAATTACTCTGTGTACTCTGTACACAATTACTCTGTACACAAATAACTCTGTGTACTTAATTAATATTACTGAGCATAGCTGTTAATAGTATGCATTCAGGGGGCTGATAGTTATTACAGATTAATTAACATGGGAGGAATGATAGTACCGGTGTAGAGTTCATGCTTTATTCAGAATTGGGACAGATAACATGGTGTCCTCCAGAGGTTATTGACCTACGGATTCCATGTTCAGTGACCATTGGCTATGTTGGTTGGGGTTGCTGGGAGTTGGAGTGCACAACATCTGGAATGTGCAATGTTGGCTACTCAACAGAAGGCCCCATCCTCAGTGTCTGGCATCTCCTATTAACAGCATCTGGTAGACATTGATGGGAAGGATCCTTCTCTGCTTGAAACCCTGCAGAACCATAGTTAATCAGAACAGACAATATTGGGGCCAAATAGTCTGATCTGGTATAAGACAGGTACCTCTATTCCAGTGTTTCCAACTGGTTTTGGACTACTTTTCCCATAGTCCCTGACCACTGGTCCTGCTAGCTAGGGATGATGGGAGTTGTATCCCAAAACAGCTGGAGACCCAAGCATGGAAAACACTGCTCTACTCCTAGCTTAAAACCCATTTTTAAGGAAAGGGACAGGGACAACAGTGCCATTTTAGCATACACTGTTTGCATGCAGAAGGTCAAGGTTCAATCCCTAACATCTCTAGGTAGGGTTGGAAAATTTCCTCTGTTTGATCAATGGAGAGCTGCTGCCATTAAGTACAGACAACACATGCTAGATGGGCCACTTTAGCATTGCCATCTGCTGGGCTCAGTGGCAGAGTATATGCTTCTCCTGCAGAAGGTGGTACGTTCAATCCTCAGCATTTCCATCTTGGGCATGGAATATCCTCATCTGAAACCTTGGAGTGTTTCTGCCAGTTCTTATAGACAATCTCTTATAGATAGACTAGTGGTCTCACCATGGAGTTCAATGGCACGCTCTTCTGTACAAGGTCTCTTTTATACAAGGAAGACATTGCAGTTGCTTCATATGCAACGCATTGACTCTGGCTCCAGCATTAGCACAAGGCCCTTAGTTGCTGTCAGGTTTAATCGTGTTCTTGTTAGTGGGACCCAAGCATCTAAAAGAGTATCATCCCCAGTACCAGCTGCCTCAATCCCTATGATTGGCAGGTGCTGACTCATAACAGGACCTTTTCAGTGGTGGTTCCCCAAATGTGGGATGCCCTCCCTAGTGAGGTGCACCTGTCTCCATCATTTAGTAACTTTCAGGAGGAATTTGAAAACATTCCTGTTCACCTGAGCATTTGGTGGTGGTGGAATACTGTCCCTGGCAATCCCGAGATCAGATGATGCAATGATGTTTTTAACTGAAACTGCTTTTCAATGGTGTGTTTTTAAAATTATTATTATTGTAATTGTTTTTAGGATGTTTTGGCCAGTTTTAGAATATTTTTGCTTTTACATTCTGTATCTGTTTGCCACCCTGGGCTCATTCAGGAGGAAGGGCAGGATATAAATTTGATCCAATCAATGATATTATCACTATCATTTCCCATTCCAAAGCACTGCTGGGGAGAGTGAAAGAAAGACAACGGCATTCATAAACAAAGCCAAAGAACAAACTCAAAACCATAATGAATGGAGCTTCTGAGGGTAATCAATTTGCATAAATTTCCCTTGTCAGGAAAGCAGGCAGGCTGAAAAAGTTGTGATGGGCACGGTGACCTCATGCCACCTTGATTTACATTTTCCACTAGGGACCCACTCATTACATCCATGTCTCATAATAATCATAACTCCATGATTGCTACACATCTGAAAATGGCTTGTGCAGGTCCCAGGGCAATTAGTCTCAATGGTGTTATCAGAATGGATTGTTTCACAATTATTGTGATGTGACAGATGCAAAGGTGGAGGGGGAGAGGGTGGGAGGCAAGGCTTTCCATCACGTCACACAGTGTCGGTTAATAATGGGAACATATAGCCATTAAGAAAAACATGGGCTCCTTTGCTTATTACTACCATGTTCTGCCTTGTTCACATTCTGCAATAATTCATGCCTTCAGTGAAGCATGGGTAGCTGAGCCTTCAAGTATGGATAAATTGCCAGAGTGGCAAAAACTTACAAATGAGCAAGGGATGCCTTGAATATATGTGTACATTTAAACATGGGATTTGCTGTTTCCTTGATTCAAATGCAGTTTTATCCTGAGCATCCAAAACAGAACTGTCCACACTGTAACATCAATATACAAATCTAGGGTGATATCACACTTGGAATACTGAGTATAATTCTGGCTCTCTCACTAGATATGGTAGAGCTGGATATGGTTCAGAAAAGAGGCTGCAGAAGGGAATGGATCAATTCCCATTTGAAGAAAGGCCATAACATTTAGGGCTTTTTCATTCAGAGAAAAGGTGAGTAAGTTGTGAGTTGGGTTGGACTGTCCCAGAAAAATCCATGGCTATCAAGGGACGGGGCATCAGGCAGGAAGGAGAGGCAGGCTGGATGGGGAAACCCCACAAAAAGGCAGAGACCTACCTGACTGGTAGCCGTGTCTTCCCAGGAGAAGGTAGGCCCAACATTGCAACTCTACTTCCTTCCTGCTTCCTTGCAGGATCAATGACTCCACTCAGCAGCTGTTGAGTGGAGAGATTAATCCTGTGAGGTGCAGGTTGGAATGTAAGTGGCATTCCTACAGGATCTGACCCTGTATGATCCCAATAAACCCAGACCCTTTAAAAACTCTATTTTAACCATATGTTTTGAACCCCTTAAAAAAAACCCTTAGCTACCCCCATTGTTTGGGGAAAGTATTCACAATTAGGTGGGTGGTCTCTGGGGTGGCAGAGGGTGAACTGGCCCCATTTGGGGGGGTCACAAATCAGAGGGTGGATCAGGGGGGTCTGTGCACAGCCTACAAATAACACCCTCCCAAAAACCAAAATCAGCACACACCACCTGACTATTTCCTAACATGCCAGGGTAAATATTATAGTTTTCCAGCTATTTATCTTCAGTGATATGTGAATTATCTCTCCTCCCACCCATGATAATTTGAATATATTTGCAAAAGCTTGAGGGAGTTAAAACTGTTCTACAGAAAGATTCCCCCCTAAGTCATAAAGAAATGTGTCCTACCCCTATCAACCCCCCCCCGAAAAAACCCCACCGCAATTCTTCAACTAGCCAAATATCTCAGGGAAATAAGGTAGTCGGATAGATAGACTTTTATGTGATATCAACATTTGCATATTTTTCCCTCACTGTCTCTCAAAGAGAAGCAATGATGTGGACAGAATGGTGATGCTTCATCTCTTTCTTTGGGGAATTTCTTATATCATACAGTACTAAAAGAATTTTTAATTGGACTCATTTTATTTTATTATTATTTTAAAACATAACCCGACAATGCGCATATGAACCCCCATGGTTCCTCAAGGCTTCAATAAGCTGCCAAATAATATTATGGGAGTTATAACTGGATTAATGAAAAGCATGTAACAAAATTATCATCATGAGGAGAAATTATCCTATTGGGGACTTCTGCTCAAATGGGGAAAACAAAATTTGTGATAAGATGTAAAGAAATCTCCCTTGCATAAATTGTCTTGACTTTGTTAGCTCAATAAATAAGCCAGCGATGCATTCCTTCCTGGGGTACCAGTCAAAGTATATGTAAAGATTCAGGCACACTAGGCAAAAAACAGCATTTCCCCAACCTGGTGCCCTCCAAATGTTTTGGTATACAACTCCCATCAACCTTGACTGGGAGCTGATGGGAGTTGTAGTTCAGAAGACCAGGAGGGCTTCTGGTAGGTTCCAAAACTGTGCGCTAGGAGACAGTGCCAAAGCACAATGAGAAATCCATAAATTTAACTGTATGGCTTTCTGGGCAAGGCAGGGGAGCTGTCCAGCAGGCTCCGTCAGGGGCTAGTACTGAGCAATAAGGGAGCTGTCCAGGAGGTTTGCTAGACTAGGAGCAGGTCTAGGAAGACTGTTGCACCAGCAGCTTCCAGGCAGCACTAGAGGTTTTAAGTCAGGGATGGACACTTGTAACTCCCCAAATATTGTTTAACTGAAACACCTGTGGTTCCTAGAAGCTGTCTGAATATGACAGAGGCCATACCCTGGGAAACAACTTCAGCTGGCTGGCTAAACCAGGTGAATGGATCTCAAACCTTCTGTGAGTTAGGGACTCCCCCCCCCCCCCCGCATGTGAAAGCAGGCTCTGGTGGATTGAGCTGATGAGAGCAATGGTGGGTTCAATGGTCAAGAAGGCAGCTTCTGCACATGCTGTAGATGAAAGTGATGGGCAGATGGGACTTGCCAACAGCCATGTGTAGTCTAGGACTGTGCTGTGCATGTGCCATTTATACCAGTTTACACTAACATTGTAATATTGGGTTGTATGGGGTATTAGGGAAGGGCTAGTACCTCTGGTGGAGGCACATTGTGCTCCTTCTGGGGTAGTTTGTTCACCTTTGGTCCCTACCATGGAGAAGGGAGCCCACCCAGGCAGAGGAAAACTCTGATCCTAAACCTCTGCAGCCTTGTGGGGTATCTTAGAGAGTAGAAAAGTCTAAGAAGTAAACCCTACACAAATCTGAAGTGGAGTCCTTAAGATGCTTGGTTGGCACCTTGAATTCCTGCAGCCAAGTCAGTGCCAAAGGTATTGCTCTGCTTTCCTTTCAACCTCCTCCGTGAGGCCAAGGTTTTGTTTTCTGGGGAGCCCAGGGCCTCCATGCACAATGTCCATGCTTGTGCCCCAGAGAGGTAACTTTGGTGCTGCAAACACAACAATTTGACTTCACCACTGGAGGTGCACTCTATTGTCTCTTGAGACAAATGGATGCCTACAACAACAGCTCCTGAGATTCTGGCCATTGGATATGCTGGCTGGGGCTTATGGGAGTTTGAGAGATAAAACCTGGAGGGCAGTAGAATCATAGAATCATAGAATCATAGAGTTGGAAGAGACCACAAGGGTCATCGAGTCCAACCCCCTGCCAAGCAGGAAACACCATCAGAGCACTCCTGACATATGGTTGTCAAGCCTCTGCTTAAAGACCTCCAAAGAAGGAGACTCCACCACACTCCTTGGCAGCAAATTCCACTGTCAAACAGCTCTTACTGTCAGGAAGTTCTTCCTAATGTTTAGGTGGAATCTTCTTTCTTGTAGTTTGTATCCATTGCTCCGTGTCCGCTTCTCTGGAGCAGCAGAAAACAACCTTTCTCCCTCCTCTATGTGACATCCTTTTATATATTTGAACATGGCTATCATATCACCCCTTAACCTCCTCTTCTCCAGGCTAAACATGCCCAGCTCCCTTAGCCGATCCTCATAAGGCATTGTTTCCAGGCCTTTGACCATTTTGGTTGCCCTCCTCTGTACACGTTCTAGTTTGTCAGTGTCCTTCTTGAACTGTGGTGCCCAGAACTGGACACAGTACTCCAGGTGAGGTCTGACCAGAGCAGAATACAGTGGCACTATAACTTCCCTTGATCTAGATGCTATACTCCTATTGATGCAGCCCAGAATTGCATTGGCTTTTTTAGCTGCCGCGTCACACTGTTGGCTCATGTTAAGTTTGTGGTCAACCAAGACTCCTAGATCCTTTTCACATGTACTGCTCTCAAGCCAGGTGTCACCCATCTTGTATTTGTGCCTCTCATTTTTTTTGCCCAAGTGCAATACTTTACATTTCTCCCTGTTAAAATTCATCTTGTTTGTTTTGGCCCAGTTCTCTAATCTGTCAAGGTCGTTTTGAAGTGTGATCCTGTCTTCTGGGGTGTTAGCCACCCCTCCCAGTTTGGTGTCATCTGCAAATTTGATCAGGATGCCCTTGAGTCCATCATCCAAGTCGTTGATAAAGATGTTGAATAAGACCGGGCCCAAGACAGAACCCTGTGGCACCCCACTAGTCACTCTTCTCCAGGATGAAGAGGAACCATTGATGAGCACCCTTTGGGTCCGGTCAGTCAGCCAGTTACAAATCCACTGAGTGGTAGCATAGTCAAGACCGCATTTTACCAGCTTCTTTACAAGAATATCATGGGGCACCTTGTCAAATGCCTTGCTGAAATCAAGGTAGACTACATCCACTGCGTTCCCTTCATCTACCAGGCTTGTAATTCTGTCAAAAAATGAGATCAGGTTAGTCTGACATGACTTATTTTTCAGAAATCCATGCTGACTATTGGTGATCACAGCATTCCTTTCTAGGTGCTCACAGATTGTTTGCTTAATGATCTGCTCCAGAATCTTCCCTGGTATTGATGTTAGACTGACTGGGCGGTAATTATTTGGGTCCTCTCTTTTCCCCTTTTTGAAAATAGGGACAACATTTGCCCTCCTCCAGTCTGCCGGGACTTCGCCTGTTCTCCAGGAATTCTCAAAGATGACTGCCAGTGGTTCTGAGATCACATCTGCCAGTTCTTTTAATACTCTTGGATGCAGTTCATCTGGCCCTGGAGACTTGAATACATCTAAACTAGCCAAGTATTCTTGTACTATCTCCTTAGTTATTCTGGGCTGTGTTTCCTCTGCTGAATCATTTCCTCCAAATTCTTCAGGTCGAGCATTGTTTTCTTTATCGGAGAAGACTGAGGCAAAGAAGGCATTGAGGAGTTCAGCCCTTTCTGTGTCCCCTGTTTGCATTTCACCATCTTCTCCTCTGAGTGACCCCACTGTTTCTTTGTTCTTCCTTTTGCTACGAACATACCCATAAAAGCCTTTTTTGTTGTTTTTAACCTCTCTAGCAAGCCTGAGTTCATTCTGTGCTTTAGCTTTTCTGACTTTGTGTCTACACGTGCTGGCTATTTGTTTGAATTCCTCTTTGGTGGTTTCCCCCCTTTTCCATTTTTTGTACACATCCTTTTTTAATCTTAACTCAGTTAAAAGTTCTTTAGATAGCCACCCTGGCTTCTTTAGGCACCTTCCATGTTTCCGTCTCATTGGTATTGCCTGAACTTGTGCTTTTACTATCTCCCTCTTAACAAACTCCCAGCCATCATGAACTCCCTTTCCTTTTAGTATTACTGTCCATGGGATCTCACCCAGCACTTCCCTAAGTTTTATGAAGTCGGCTTTCTTAAAGTCAAGAAATTGAGTCCTAGTATGCTTGGCTGCTCCTTTCCGTTGTATAGTAAACTTCAGAAGAGCATGATCACTTGCGCCTAATGATCCTTCCACTTCTACCCCATTAACCAGGTCATCGACATTGGTTAGGACCAGATCTAAAATGGCTGTTCCTCTTGTTGCTTCTCCCACTTTCTGGACAATGAAGTTGTCTGCAAGGCCAGTGAGGAATCTGTTTGACCTTATGCTCTTGGCTGAGTTTGACATCCAACAAATATCTGGGTAATTGAAGTCCCCCATTACTACTATCTCCCTTCCTTTTGCATGCTTGGCCATCTGTTCCAGGAAGGCATCATCTATGTCCTCCGTTTGGCTTGGGGATCTATAGTAAACTCCCACAATGAGGTCACTGTTATTCTTCTCTCCCTTAATTTTGACCCAAATGCTCTCACTTTGGCTTTGAGGTTCTAAATCTTGGATCTCTTCACAGGTATACACATCCCTGACATATAACGCCACTCCTCCTCCTTTCTTGTCTGGTCTGTTTCTCTGAAATAGATTGTATCCCTCCATTTTTACATTCCAATCGTGGGACTTATCCCACCATGTTTCAGTGATGCCTATTATGTCATATTTAGTTTGCTGTACCAAGAGCTCAAGCTCATCTTGTTTATTTCCCATGCTTTGTGCATTAGTGTACAGACATTGAAGTCCATTAGTCATTCTCCCGTGTCTCTTATTTAAGGATTTTTTCCTCCCACCACTAGGTCTAGGTCCTGACTACCTCATCCTTCTTGGTGTTCCTCAGCTTATCACTGTTACAGAACAGTTTCTGTTGAATATGTTTTTTGGCATGGATGGGTGGGATTATGCTGGCCCCATGCTGAAGTTTTTACCATGTAGATTACCAGCCTCCCATCAATTAAAACAGCTGTTGACTGGAGTGGTTTGAGTGATGTCTCATAGATTGGGCAACCTGGCCAGGACCTTGAGATTCCTCTGTGTTAATTGCATCAGAGATTCCTAGGCTCCCACTGTCTTACTGAGAACTTCTCTTGTAGATTCATTTCCATGCATAGACACAACTGTCACATTTGCTCATTTTCAGAACACTGGAACCTCATGCGCACATTAAGTTTTAAATGTATTTGCAAAAGGTTTAGTCCTTCCTTTCCCTTTTTATAATTATATTGAGCTGGACCTCAGCTAACCCCACAGATCTTTCAGTCTACATCTGTTTTAATTTCTTGTTTGTCTATTGCAGTGTGAACTGGGTGTCATTTAATATCTCCCTTGCCACTCATCCTCATGTTGGAAGCAAGCAAAGTTCTCTGCCTCTCTGCCTAAACCTGTGCATCCATTGTCCTTTGTCAAAGGCTTATTTTCTCCTTTACTGACATCCTCCTATATTTGCCAGGTCTTCTTGTTTGCACTTAACCAAATTGCAACCATCCTTTCACCTTCCTTAGCCTACCTTGTCATTTTTTAAGCACTTCTTTAGACTTCTTTCTGCCATTGCAACACTTCGTTGTACAAAAGTTTTGCATCTTTTTGCACCCCTGGTGTTGGGATGTGATTAGATGCTAGAATATATATTTATTAGATACTTTCTTTCTTCATGTCTGTAAGTTTAGCAGAGTGCCATCCCTTTGCAGCTTAAAATTGAAGTTTATTTAGGCTAGTTTTAGCCTTTTAGTTTAAGTAATCCAGGATGCTTTAAGACAGTCTGGATTCTCCTGGTACTTCCCTCCTTTTCTCCCCCTTAAAACAATAACCACTTACAAACAATTTTGAGAAAAGGTAAAAATTATGTTCACTCACTTGGTATGTTTCTTGAAGAATAACAGATACCACAGCTTTGTTCAGGCAGGCTTAAAATACTAATTCAGTTGCAAAGACATACTTAAGTTTAGCTTAAAAATGGAGCCTGAACTTGGAGCTCAGACATGCAGATGTTGTCATGTTGCAAGCATGGTGAAGAAGAGCAGAAAGAGGGTTTGCCCAGGCAGGCAGGAGGGATATATAGCTAAGCCCTTTTCCTCTTAGGACACACAGGGAGTGGTCTCACAGAGTTCTCTCTAGCAAATTTACAGGAATACACTGTGAGGCTCAACAGCTACATGCACCTATCTGGCAAAACATGAATTGTTGGTTTGACTGCATTTAAATATCCTACAGCTGGTGGTTGATTCATTAGGGAGAATTGTGCACTGCCCCACTAACCTCAGACTCTCCTCTCAGACCCTACCTCCCTGTTTCCTTACTTACAACCAGTGAGGGAGCAGATGTGCCTACCATTCACTGGTTCCACCTACTATTGGTCTCCCCATCTTCTGCCCTACCAGTCCCAATGGACACCAGCCACCACTACTCTGCCACATATGATGCCACACACACCCTGCCACTCTCCTCTGCACAGTTTTAAGAGGCTGAACACATAGTGAAACTTTTATTTGTGGGTGAGGAACAGGAGGAAGAAGCTGCTGGATGAGGGGTGGATGACCTGTGGCTTTCCAGATCTTGATGGCTTATGACTTCCATCACCCCTGGCTATTGGGCTATGCTGGATGGGTCTTATGGGAGCTGCAGTCCAGCAACATCTGGAGGGCCGGAAGTTAGCTGCACCTACACTAGATCAACTGCTTACTAGCAAGCAGCCCAGTAGGGTTAGTGAGATGCTGCAAGCTCTCTATTTCCTCCTGGTGGCTTCTAAACCTCAGAAGGTGTCATGGTAAGGATAGAGGAGAGGCTGGCAGAAGGCAGAGGCTGTCTCCCCAGGGAGGAGCAGGCAACTCTGAAGCTGGTAGCATAACATAACTGGTTGACTGTGGTAAGAATAAGTCTCCCCTTTCTGCTCCACCATGCTGAATCCAACTACTTATGTCTGACAGTAAATGGCAGAAATACTTAGCAATGGTAGTTCTTAGGAGTCAGGACCCATTGACTCCTACATGCAGGGGACTGGGAGTCCCCCTGAAACTTTGGTTTTCTGTTTCACACCAATGCCGATTGTTTATCATTTCTTTTAAGTATTCTATAACATCCATTATATTCCTTACATTGCCTTTTTTTTTTAACATAATTTTTATTAACAGGCCAATCCAATCACATTATTTCCAAATCATATTACTTCCAAATTATACAACCAGATTTTTAAATTTTGTTGGGGGTACCCTTACATCACGCTCCGAACGAGAATCAAAACATCACTTCTGTTACTGCTTTTATCAAACGATTCTATCCAGCTCTGTCCAGATAGTCTCTTTATTACGTCTTCATCTTCTTGTTGTTATCATGTATTCCTTTCTTTGCAATCTCTGATCATCTTCGCAAGCAGGTTAAGAACAAACAACATCTGCGTGGATTTTGCACACTCCAAAAGTCATATCTCATAAGGACAGCCGCCATTACTCCCCTTCTTCAAAAATTTATCCTCGGTCCATCCTATTAATTTTCCCAAGCTTGCCACATATATCATAAAGGGGCTCTGCCAGGTTATCGCATTCAATCCATCATTTGCATTCCAATGATCCTGGTCCTCCTCCCCTCGTCTTTCTTCGACAAGCCTGTCTTAGCAAGACACCATTAACAACTGCGTCATAGAATTTTCCTTCCGCACTCCATATTTACCAGTCCTCTCTTCAATCAATAATTCACTCCACACAGCTCTTAAATTCTTGCTTGCGATTAGTAAAAGGTGACGATTCGTCTCTTTTGGGGTGGAGGTTTATAAATACTCACATGAGGCAAAGAAAATTAAAGTTTTTTCCTCCACCCCCCCCTTTTTCGCTCCACACATACCAGTCTAGTAATGGTGGCTCATCGCTTGATTTATTTGTCTCCTCCCGTCGCTCCAAACACAGAGATGCATTAATCAGCAGCCTTATCTTTCCAACTTTGCTTGATGTAAGTGCTTCAGCTTCATTCCAATTATGTATTTCCAATTATAATTCTGAGCTGAAGCTAACCAGCGTGCGCTGATTGGAATCGGCGTCAGGAAGAGCTGACTTCACCGAGGGCTCCTGCCAAGTGACTGGCACCCCCGACTCTCGGATCCGGGGGTGCATTGTGGACACCGCTGGCTAGGCAGCCCCCCATCTCCTTGGGGGGGTAGGAAGACTGCATACTTCCCATAGCAGCCTCTTAATTACCTCGTATGGGTCAGAGAGATGTTATTGTTGGCCATCTTCCTATGCGCCACCTGGTGGCCCCCCTCCTTACCTTGCCTTTCAACTGTCAGCCCGTAAAAAATCCAGCCTGATCTTGATGAATTAAGTCCTTTAATACTGATTTCAACCAGTTTGGCAACATAGATGCAAAAAGCTTATAGTCTTAAATCTAAGTCCTTCATCCTGGACCTGACTATAGCTGAGCTATGTGTGTCATGGAAGCAAATACATACATTCCAGTCATTCTACCCCTCTTGCCTCAATTTTTTAAAATCCTTCCTCTGCTGTCAAATTTAGCATTGTAAGCTCCATAGGGATCTGTGTTCTTGTACGAAGTGCAGTATGTAGTAATGTGTAATAATGGAGAAGGACCACAGCTCAGTGATAGAACATCTGCTCTGCATGCAGAAGGTCCCAGGTTCAATCTGCTGCATTTCCAGGTAGTCATGTGAGTAACACCTGCTAGGAACCCTGGAGAACCTCAATCAGTTGGTCTGAACAATACTGTGCTAGCTTGACCAAGGGTCTTGCTTGGTCTAGGGCAGCTTCCTCAGTTCCTGTGTTGGTGATGGCACCATTATCCATACTTGTGTTGATCTTACTTGCTGAATACTATCACCAAATTAACATGTCTGTCTCTTGGTGATCTTAGTTCCTACCTTTGCTTAGTTTGTAGCTCAAGTTTATTTGTTCTTCAGGTCATGAGAATGTAATTACCGTACGTCAAATTAGAAGTTCAAGTTCTTCAACCAGAATGAGAGCCCAATGATTGCCAGAGGTAGTCCCTCCTAGATACACATTGACAAGAAGTGATTTTTTTAAAAAAGAAAAGAAAAAAAATGAGCTGGGTTGTGGTCTTTCCCACTATAAGTTTTAATTCCCCCCAAATTCATCTTCAAGTTGGCCATTTTTCCGTCTGTAGACTGAGAGGTAGAGAGAGTGGGAGTGAATGAAAGTGATGACAATGAATAATTCATCGTGACAATGTCACCTCTGGTCTTGTCCACAGCTTCTCTGTAAATACAGTAGGATTTTCTCAAAACCCTATTAATTATTCAGAATTATTCGTGATCCATAACTCATTCTTGAGCATATGTTTTCTGGTTGTTTGATTCTAAAAGTGGAGTACCTTCCAAGGAAAGATCAGGAGTTTCACTTTATACCAGGGATTGAGAACATGCAGCCTTGCAGACATTGTTGGATCCCAATTCCCATCAGCCCCAGCAGTCAGGGGTGGTGGGAGCTGTTCTGGCTCTCACTGCCTGATGAAGAACTGGAACCTGAGTTTCTGCTTCTGTCAAATTATTTAATGCATACATCTGAGTGATACATAGGGAAGGCACAGCAGGTGAATGGCATGGCTAAGTGCAAGCTGAGATATTCTTCCAACCAGCTACATGTTCTGAAGATCAGGGTGAGCACAAAATTTTGTGTGGCAAATGAGAGGTGTTTCAGCTCTGGGCAAACAAATGGAAACTACTGCAACTAGGCTGGGGCTGTGGTGTTGTTCATTTCAGTGCTGGTGTCTCTGTGTCCTTGGCAACAGAGGTGCTGCCTTAGTATCCAGCTTACTTTCTGGTGCTTCCCCTCTCCTTACTGACAGGAGGGACCAGTGATGGTCCTTTTGGAGGTGCCTGATATCACAGGGGCAAAACACCACTCTGTGACAACCTGCTTGAACCTTCCACAGGATCCAGCTCCTGATTTACTTTGATCCCTGGTCCCTTCTGCCAGCTCCAACATCTCTTGAATCCCCAATTTGCCTGCTTCAGTCCACTTGGGCCCTTCCCTGGGTTGTCTAAATCAAACTCCCTGATCTCTAGTCCAACAACAACTAGAGGGCCACAGATCCCCCATCCTGGCTTACTGCATAAGAAAAGCTCCACCTCTTTCCAGCAAGGGTCAGCCAGAAAGCTGCATCTGAATTCAAAGCCTGTTCCCCAGTATGAGCAATTTGTCTCTAGTGTGAATACACTACCTAAGCACACATTCCTTTCCCCCTGGTTACTGGGAGGGGCCTGGGGCAGGTGTGAAATTGAAGTAGGCATAGGTCAGGGTCAGCAACCTTTTTCAGCCATGGGCTGGTCTACTGACACATTCTACACATGTAAAAACATGCTGATTCCCAGACCATCCGTGGGCCAGATTGAGAAGGCGATTGGGCCGCATCTGGCCCACGGGCCTTAGGTTGCCTACCCCTGGCTCATGGTCCAAGAAACAAAAGAAGCTTCTTCATTCTGGGAACTGTATTCCCGGAAGGGATATGAGCAGGGTATGTCTTTAGTTGATGCTCAGAAGGTGCCAAGAGGTAGCAGGAAGATATTTTGGATTCTCTCCTCTTTGGGATGTACCGGAAAGATCTTCTGTTCAGACTGCTTAGGCAATGAGGTAATGGGAAGAGCTCTCCACAGCTTTCCTTGGTTGAGGAGGACCAGGAGAGCACTGTGGAACAAAGATGTAAGTTTATGTGCACTGCTGAGGAGGGTCCTTTCTCTTTCAAGGGGGTGGCTCTACAATGCTCCAGGGAAGAGCAGGCTCTTCTGGTTCCAGACCAAAGAGCTCTGTTCAGGGATGCCTTGCTATACAACAGTGAGATGGTGGTGAATCTGGAATGGCTTCTGGTGCCCAAATCTGATCTCACCTCCTAGCTTGAAAAAGGTGCAAGGGGGTGAACAGGGGGAAATGGCAGGTTGATCTACCACCCACTGTCCTCTGTGGGAAGAATCCTTATGTGTTTTTGATATTGTTGATGTTTTTAAAAATGTAATTGAGCATGGCTTGTGAGCCAATTTGGTAGGAAATATGTGCAAAGGTGGGATATAAATCATTGCAATAAACAAATTCCACATTAGGCTGCTGGTCCATCTAGCCTGCTGTTGCTTGCAGTGGCTGTCCGTCAGAGGTCTTTTACATCACCTGGTGTCAGATCCTTTTAAGGAGGAGACTGTAAGCAAAGCAGCCACTCCACCACCTAACAATGGCCTAATACTTATACCAAGTCAGATCTTTGGCCCATCTAGCTCAGTGTTGTCTACACTGTCTGGCAACAGCTGTCCAGGCTTTTAGGAAGGAGCCCTTGCTAGGCATTGAGTCTGGGACCTTTTTCATGCAAAGCAGATGCTCCACCACTGAGCCATGCCCCCTCTTCTCAAAGTACATGCTAAACTTCAGTCTCCTTTGCCCTGCAGTGAATCAATTCTGGTGCATGGGTCTGATTCCGTAAACCTAAGCAGAAGGTCACACTTTGAAAAAAGAGACAGGAATGCCAACAAAAAAAACCCCCTCTCTCTATGTGTAATCCCATGGAACACAATCAGTTCTGATGCTAACTTAAAAGCAAACAGAGGAGGGATGTATCAATAAATAGATCTGAGCTACTGAGGGACGAGATCAGATGCCGAAGCCAAAAGATCTGAAAATGAGATTGTGTAAGAGTTATGATTCATGCACACTCAGTAAAAGAAGGCGAATGATAACAAATGCATTTACTAGTTCACGTTCTGGTTACTGGATAAGACCTCTGTGTGTGGCCAGTCTTTTGGTGGTCAGGATTAAGGAATGGATGCAATATACAAAAGATTCAGGGCATTATATATAGCATAACTGCACTGTGTTGTAAGCTCTGAAGGAGTGCAAGTATAATATTGTTTTTCATTTTAAAAAAGTGCTTGTTTTCTGCTAAGTATTTGTCATGTTTCTAATGCATGGATCCAGAACTGATCAATAACCAACCAAATTTAATAAGAAGAACTGTGTTCTTGTGGGAAAGGAGGCTAGTTGCCATGCCAACCATTGATCATCCCTGACAAGCTACCCTACGAATATACATCATGAGTTGGGGTCCTGATGGTGTGGGCTATCCTCTAGCCTGTCTGCAGGAAACGGGTTCCTAATTTCAATCAAGCTTTTTCTCCCTGGGAGATTTATAAGGCACCCATACCCATATTTAAGACTGCATCTGTACACAAATTTGACCAGGGATCCCAGTTACCTTGAGTTCTCCATCATGCTCTTCTTGTGCATATTTGAAAGCAGCAATGCTTCTGAATGCCCCTTGCTGAAAATGGCGGGTGTGCCCTTGCGCACTGATCCTGCTAGGGAGGCCTTCCCATACACATCTGGTTGGCATCTGTAGGAACAGAATGCTGGACTATGGAGAACTATTCACCAGGTCAAGAGAACTCTTCTTATGTTCTTATGTAGTTCTTAAGAGCCTTCTTAAAAATAGACAGTGAACCTTGTCCCCCCACTTTTTTTAAAAAAAGAAAAACATAGTCCTAGTTCCCAGAAACAACAGATGAAGTGGAAATCTTGTGTCTGGACTGTACCACTTCAGTGTGCGACAGGGAATCACATGACTGAATGCTTCTCCATAGAAAAGGAATTCCATTACACATTTTAAAAAATTATGTGCAAAGATGTTGATATAGAAATACATGTGGCCAGTCAATTAAAAAGCTCCCATCTTAACTAAAGGAAGAGAGAAAGTGTAAATTGTGTAATTCCCTAAGCAGCTAGTCAGAGAGGTATATGGTGTTAATGTCACAAAGGGTTGTCTTTCGACACTTATCGCTGCCAACAGGTCCTCTCAAAAGTCCAGGAGGTGCAGGCCATTTCTGGATTTCAAGGTCCCAAGCCATTGGAAAAATTAAAAATGATGACACACTGAAAACAAATAAGGCACCAAACCACATGTCTTATTTGCTTGAATTTGCAGCTGTAAATGAAAAACAGATTGTGAAACTTAGAGAATGTAAAAAAAATGAACAAATGTTTAATTTGACACCCCCTTTGGGCTTGAGGCACTAGAGCACATGACCCTCCTGCCCATGGGCATACCCAGGATGTGTGTTAGTGGGGGCAGGCCTTTTGTTAGTGGGGGCTAGAACCTCAGTTCCTTATGTATTTTTATTGATTTGTATTGATTTAGGGGGGCAGCTGCCCCTCCCTGCCCCCCTGGCTATGCCCATGCTCCTGCCCATCTCCCATTTGCACTGACTGCCAACCTAAATAGTATTTATGAAACATATTTCTAAAGGTTACACATTAACATACACACAGTCGTTGGGCCATAGCTCACTGGTAGAGCATTTGCTTTGCATGCAGAAGGTCACAGTTTCAGTCCCCTGCATTTTCTGGTAGGACTGGGAGAGGGTGCTGTGTGAGAAACCCCGGGGGAGCTTCTGCCAGTCAGTGTAGACACTGAGCTTGTTAGACCAATTATCTGACTTTGTATAAGTCCCTGTACCAGCTCCTGAGACAGACAGGAGACAGCAATTCCGAATTGCAACAGTGGCTGGAACAGTGAGAGAAATTTAGTACTCTCAGGGTCTCCCATTGCAAAAAAGAAAAATGTCATGAAGGTAGGTGGGGATTTAATTCATAAGGAACCACTGTGGTTGTATCTCTGTACCAGAATGATCTGCCACAATCAGAAACGTAGATTTTCGACTACTCCCCGCCCAATCCATCAGCCTATCTCCAAGACACACTCAGTTTGAAACACATTTCGAGGTTTTGTGAGTTTTAAACCTTCCGGTTTCTTCCAGGCGCTGTCCTCGGTTCAGACAAAGCAGGTCAAATATAAATACGGAGTGGAATTGAGGGGTATCTCGTCTCTCTCTCTCTGGGGCACACATCCAAAATGTCCGCTATTTTTAATTTAAGGAATTTTCACTGGAAAGGTTGTGGTGCAGGAAACCTCCTGCCCTACCCGCCACAGATTCGTTAAAGCCAGTTCCTCCACGTTAACTGAATTACATAAATACATACTTACCGGTTTGGAAGCTACTGGAGGATAGAGAACAGTGGTCATTATTATTACACGGCGGAAGAGTCCCAGTAGAAGATTTGACAGAAGACCCAGAGAAAATTCGCCTGTGTGTCTTTTTGGTGGATGAGGGCGCGCAACTACTAAAAAGCGCAAAGTTATGAACGTGTGAATGGCTGATAAGGCTATCCGTAGCTATTAGCCACGATGGCTTGGCTTTGTTATCTCGCCACTGTCGGAGGCAGTAAGCTTTTGAATAACAGCCTCCGGGAATCACAAGTGGCAAGAGCTCTTGCTCCCAGGTCCTGCTCGTGGGCTTCCCATGGGGCCATTTGGCCGCAAAGTATTAGAACAGGATGATAGAATGGATCGGACTTTGGTTTTACGCAGCTGTAGGGCTCTTGCGTTCTTAACGACTGTTCATTTTTACTCAGCAGCAAGTCTCGCTGAGTTCTGTGGGGGTAATTCCCATGTATCCGTAGCCTGGCAGCTGGGATGTACGAGCAGGTGTGCAGGAGCGCACAGGCTAGGAGAGGCACGTCCCTCGGAGACAGGTGGCTAAGAATGGGTGCGTTGGAGAACAGGAATAGGTATGTGCTGAATACATTGGGAGAGGCATGCCGCCATCTGGATGTCCATTTCAGCTAAAGTTAATAGAAGTACAGAAGTGTGCTTGTAATGAAGGAACTGGCTCGGGCTGATTTATGCCAGAACGCGCCTGCGCCGAAAAGAATCCCCAGCGGGAAAGGCAGCTGTGTGGTGTTTAAGGCGCCACAGAAACGTCGACCAAATTGCGTTCACCAGAGGCAGAAAGTTGAAGGGCGGAGTGCTTCCTATGCTGTCTAGGCTTTTCACTCCCCCCTCCTCCCTCCCGGGAAAAACAAAACAACTCAAAGATTCTGGTTTGGGAAAGTGAAGTTCTGGCGGGGAGACTTTTGACTCTCATTTGGACCAGGCCTGAAGGTCTGCGTCCCCTCGATTGGCGAATGCGGCATAAGGAAGTCTCCGGGATGGGCACTCCCCCTCCCCCTGGAAGATCTTCTCATGGTCTTGGGAACGACGGAAGCTGCCACTTAGCTCAGAATTGTCTACTCTGACTAGCAGCGACTCTCCAGGGTTTCAGAATGGGGTCTCTCTCATCCGTACATGGTTGGAAAATGAACTTAGAACCTTCTGCATGCAAAGCAGGTGTTCTAGTACTGAGTTGTGGTCCTTCAGACAGCTGGAGAAGTTGGCTGTGAGTGAGGCGTGTGGGATCCCTGCTTCGTCCAGACAGGCCGTGATGCAGGAGTTAACCCGGGTCTGCTTCTCGCTACTGCTTTTGACGAACTTCCGCGAACTCCTTAAGGAGCGGATTCACGCCAGGAACAGAGGAACCACCTTCAGCTCGAGGGGCTGGTGAGAAGACCACCCACATCTCCCTGGCAGTCTCAGAATAATATACTGGAGGCATCATGGGTGTAGCCGGGGAGTGCGGGGGGGGGGTCAGCTTCTCCACCTCCAAATCAAGTAAATAAATAAAAAATATTTAATTAAATGACCAATTGCATCGCAGATAACTCGTTTCCTCCCCGTAACATAAATCCTCCCCTCTAAAATAAATCCTGGCTACGCCCATGGGGTCATAGAGGGGGCATAATGCACTTCTGAAGAAATGGGATGACCTTTCCCTTATATGCTAGATATCTCAAATAATGGTTTGTTTCTCATTACCGCTTCCACCCGAGGGCAGGTAGTCTATGAGTGTGCCTGTATGCGCGCGAGTTACGCTTGTGCGCGGTGGGCACTGACATACAAACCCCAGCCTGCGGCGCCGCCTACGCGCGGCTCTGCCTGTCTTCCTCTCGCTCTGATAATTTCAACTTCTGTGTGGTAAGCAACAAGTAATTCATCGCTAAATCAAAACCCGGATCTACATCCGGATTAAGATCAAAGGCGCTCTTTTTTTCTTTTTGGCAGGGCAGAGAAGCTAACTCCTCTCACACAGACTCTTAAACCTTTTAACCTTTCCCTCGTTCTTCAGAACCTGACTTGTAAATAGTTTTAAGCTGGTGCATGCGCGTGAATGCAGTAACGGGTAAACTTTCCCCCTTGCCTTTATTTGGGGTGCTAAGAACAAGAAAAGGGACGCGGGTGGCTCTGTGGTCTAAACCACAGTGCCTAAGGTTTGCCAATCGGAAGGTGGGTGGTTCGAATCCCCGTGACAGGGTGAGCTCCCGTCGAAAGCCGTCAAAGTGCAAGTAGATAAATAGGTACTGCTCCCTCGGGAAGGTAAACGGCGTTTCCGTGCGCTGCTCCGGTTCGCCAGAAGCGGCTTAGTCCTGCTGGCCACATGACCCGGAAGCTGTCTGCGCACAAACGCTGGCTCCCTCGGCCAGTAAAGGAAGATGAGGGCGCAACTCCAGAGTCGTCGGTGACTGGACATAAGGGTCGGGTACCTTTACCTTTAAGAACAAGAAAAGTTGACAACCTCCCCCAAAGTGTGCGTATGTATGGTTGAATATATATGTGTGCATCTGTATAATGTACATGTCCTTGTTTCCTTCCTTCTGTCCATCCATCTATCACAGCTGGAGGGGGGGGGAATCTCACTTTTTAACTCTTTGTCATGGATGCTTTAGCTGAGATTCCTGCCTTGCAGGGGGTTGGACTAGATGACCCTTGGGGTCCCTTCCAACTCTAAGATTCTATGATTCTTCACCGAATAGAAATCTTTCTGTAATTACTCCTCGATTTCTGATTAGCTGGAAGTGAGTCCCACTCAGTTCCTGCAGATTTCCACCCTAGTAAGCATGCCTAAGACTGCAACTTTATTCATTGGTGGTCACTTACACTTTTCAATGTTTTGTGAAAAGTCTTCGTTCTTATTTCTATGGAAACAAAAATGCCACGGGGAGGGAGATGGAATCCCCACACTGTTAAACCACTTTGAGATTTATTTATTTTTGGAAGGGTTTGTTTGTTTGTTTGTTTGTTTGTTTGTTTCAAAAGTGACAGACTCAGAAAACAGTAAGAAACAAATGAATGGCAATAAATGGTACGCTTCTAGGGGAAATGGTTGGGAAGGATCGCAGGAGATCCATTTCCATCCCATTTTAAATGTGTGCGTTTGGTTGGATGGGGAGAAATATTTTGAAACCGGTAAATCAACCAGGAAATCCTCAAAACACACTAAGATTGGAAATAGGCAAGGAGGGAAACGCACCCGCTTCTGAAGACTATTAAGAGAGTTTTGAGAGTGTTTTTTTAAAAACAAAAAATGGTTAAGTTGAGTAGTATTGATTGACTGGGGCGGGTGGGGAAGAACTGCAGGGTCCTTTTACAAAGTGCCGGAAACTGACATTTGAAGACACAAACACGCGCGCGAGGAAGAGGACAGCCTCCTTTGTATTGTAGTCTACAGCCTCTTTCCCATATCTTCTTCTCAAGAGGAAGAGACGCAGCTGAAGTCGCAGCCGCGCAGTCTTAGAAAGTGGGGCGTGGTAAACACTGTCTTGGAGATTTTCGTTGCTATTCTTCCTAATAACCCACTTGAGGAGTGGTGAGTCGTGGCCTTTGCTAGAAACAAGCAGGAAGACATTTTAGGCGAGAGAGAGGGTGGCAGCGAATGGGGCTTCTTCATACAAAACGTGGATGTTGTTTAGTCGTTTAGTCGTGTCCGGCTCTTCCTGACCCCATGGACCAGAGCACGCCAGGCACTGTCTTCCACTGCCTCCCGCAGTTTGGTCAGACTCGTGTTTGTAGCTTCGAGAACACTGTCCAACCATCTCCTCCTCTGTTGTCCCCTTCTCCTTGTGCCCTCCATCTTTCCCAACATCAGGGTCTTTTCCAAGGAGTCTTTTCTTCTCATGAGGTGGCCAAAGTATTGGAGCCTCAGCTTCACGATCTGTCCTTCCAGTCAGCACTCAGGGCTGATTTCCTTAAGAATGGATAGGATTGATCTTCTTGCAGTCCATGGGACTCAAGAGTCTCCTCCAGCACCATAATTCGAAGAAGAAGAAGAAGAAGAAGAAGCAGCAGCAGCAGCAGCAGCAGGGATAGGGATACAGAGATCTCTTGCTAGTGCGAGTTTTGGTGCAACCATTTGGAAGAAGGGAGGAGGGGGGAGCTTTTAAAAATAGTGTTGGGATTGGAACAAGTTCTTCCGTTGGGCTTAATTCCAGCCTTCCAGGTCAGAAAGGTAAAGCTCTCCGCCTCCCCGCGCCGCCACCCCTTTCTCTCACGCACACGCCCAACACATTTGCTAGGTAGAATGTTCATCCATTTGGTGTGTAAATGAAAAAGAACCAGCTATATATGGTGGTTTTGCTGGCTGATTATAGTTTCCACAAGGTACAACTTGCGTTTATTCAGCCAGATTCCTGTACTTTTGACATTTCTTTTAAAAATTTCCTTCTCCTTCCCCCACCCCTTCTGCTTTGCCTAACATCTTTTCTGAGGAAGAGTTCTGGAGAACTCTATAAAGTTTGCCACTATCTTGTGGCGTTTTCGTTGGTCCCAATAAAGGCATTGCTCAGCTGTGAATTGGGGGGGGGGGGCTTCTTGGAACAACGCTGCTACCTTTGCTTTTTATATCTCATATATCAGTCTACTCGACTGATTTCAACGATACTTTCTCCCAGAAAAGTGAGTATAATATTGCGGTTTGAGGTTAAGAATAACATCTGGGCGATCATCCGTAAACATGCGATGCAACCGGATCTTATGCGTGTTTACTCACAATTGAAATCCCACTGAGTCCAATGGCATTTGCTCCCAAGTAAATGTGGAAAGGACTGCAGCTTTACTCCAGGGAAACGAAAACTGATGGGTTTTGCCACTTGAGTATGTTTCGAGGGCAGTTCTGGCACCAAACCTCATTAACAACAACTAGACTTACTTCTGAATATTCAGATATTTGGGTTATAGTTTTGTTGTTGATCTTGACAAAAATGGATAAATAGGTATGTATGTGAATTTATGTATCTATGAAATAAACACCTTTAGAAATAGAGAGAGACTCTTAATAGATACGTGTAGGCCTGCAGAGATGTCGTGTATGTGTAGCGGTGTGTGAGCACGTAACTGAGATTCACTCACACGCACACACCACGCACAACCAAGCACTCACCCAGAAACTGATCGATTTTTCTGCTGGCCGCTAGTTAACCTGTGTTGATTCTGCGGTGGATCCTCCACTTTTCCGATCGGGCAGAAACTCCCTGACATCCAGGAGTAGGGCAAAGGCGAAAGGCTTCTGGCCCCTGGGGCATGGCAGCATGCACTTGCCTTGACAAGGTCTCTCCCCACCAGAGCAACGCTTCGAGCCACCCTGGCACTCTGCTCTCCCGCGTCGCGTTCCGTGGTGACGTTGTGGCCTGTTTCCTAGCCTCTTCCCCCGAAGAGCACCCTTGCTGGTCAGTCCAAGGGAGACTGAGGGTGACTCGATCTTCTTGTGGGTGGTGCCAGGACCTGAGCGAGGTGGTGCCGGCGGCGCCGGCTGGCGCCCTTCTAAGAGGTGCCAAAGCAGGGTTTTCCTCCAGCCGCGCGCGTCTTTGCATTCTGGAAGGGCCTTTGGGACGCTGATGGTTCACTTCACCGAGACAGCCCTTTCTCCAGCTCCTGGTTCCAGCTGGCTCAGATGACCAGTGCGCATCTCCGCCCCCCCCCCCGCCCCGCAAGGCACTTCAAGGCACTAAATCCAGGCCATGGTGAGGTCAGGATAGAGGACCATATCTCATCACCGAATCGAGACGTTTTAATTTTATTTTATTTGCTAAGAATGGGGGCGGGGGAAGGGGGTGCCCCTGGGATTATTGTTTATTTTTTCCTGGATGAGTTCTTGTCTGATTGGATCAGTCCTAACAAGTAAGATCGGGGAAGGGGAGGGAAGGATCAAAGGGTGGGCGAGGGAAATGCGGACACCTCCTTGCAGTTCCGAAGGGTCTGCGAGCTAAAGTGTGGGAGAACTCCGACTTTTAAAAACAGCTGCCCCTTTCCCTCCCGCCCCCCACCCCGCAACCCGCTGCAATCACCACACCATGAAAAAGGTGGCAGTTTCCCCATTCTGACTTGGAGGACTGGCAACCCCAGACCTGCAGGGGGTCCCCCCCACAAGACAGTGCGCGGACGGGGGGGGGGGGGCGGAGGTAACAACATGCTGGAAAGGGGGAGGGCGGAGAGCAAGCTGGCTTCTTACAAAAGAGAGTGAGAAATTGCGCCTGCACATTTAGGCTCATATCGCAGGTTCTATTAATGCTAGAAACTTACTTTAAAAAAGAAGGAAAGGAAATAAATAAATCCGGGAATTATGGTTCACGGGGGAGGGGGCAACTCATCTTTGCACCCGCCCTGCCCCCGCTCAAGGACGCCAGTTGTAGAGCTACCATGGACACACAATCCTGTATAATTAATTATTATTTAGCCCCAGTTTCATTCATTCATTCATTCATTCAGTAAGAGCAGGGGTCCACAATCAATGCGGCCCTCCAGAGGAACCACAAAACCGACTAGTCTGAACAGTCACGAGTTTGTGCGCGTGTTTATCTGGACGAAGAGAAAGAGGAGCGCATTTTGGGAGAGGGTCCCCTGTATTTTAGCCATGCCTGCCCCATCAGAGCCCCCCTCCCCTTAAAGGGATAGCAGAGAGAACGGGGAAAGAAGGGGGGATTTCAGGCTGGAGTGGGGGGGGGGAGAGAAGAGAAATACAGCCTCTCTCTCTCTCCCTCTAAACATGCTGAGGCGTGTTCCATAAAAGCACAGCAGGAAGGGTGGCTCGGAGGAGAGGAGGACGCGGATTGGCTGCGGAAGCCGTTGATGGACAGCAGCTTACTTTGGCAAAGAGGAGATACGCCAGCTATCCCAGCGGGGCATCTTTCGGAAAATCTACCGGCGTTGCCTTTGAAAAGCGCCGCGCTTTCTAGGAAAAGGAGCTTGGGGGGGTTGGGGAGGGTGAGTGTGAGTTCCTTTCCCCGCGACGGCTTTCTAGTGCGTTGACATTTCTTTAAAACATAAGGAAGATCAAAAAAAGAACTCCGATGTGGCCCAAACACAATGTTTTAATTAGTTTATTCTGAGCCGTCGCCTTTTATCCAGTGTCTGCTGAGCCCATCTACCGCTTACGTCTCCTCCTCTCCCCGTCTCTCTCTTCGACACCCTTCCAGCGCCAAAACCTTTTAATTAAAACAACTGTGTTTACCTAGGCTGAGAGACAACGCCTTTAACTTTAGTGTGTGTGAGAGAGGCGGGGAGGCGGGGGGGGGGAGAGAGAGAAATAAATAAGATTGGCGAGCGAGGGTGTGTGAGATGCGGCTTCTGGAGAGCTGCAATAGAAAGAGACGGGAAGGAGCAAATGAAAAAGTGCAAGGAGACCGTGCGCGTGCATGCGCGCGCGCGCGCTGTGGGATACATCTATATCCAACTACTGTATCTGTTCCTGCCTCAGTGCAAAGCAACTCCCGCCGCCGCCGCCGCCCCAACCCTCTCCTTTTCGTCCTTCTATCGTGTGTGTGTGTGTGCTTACTATTTATAACACAGAATCTAGGCCGACGGGGAAAGGTTTTTTGAAATCAAATTCCCCACACACTCCGCAAAAACGCTTTCAAGACCACCCCGGGCTTTTATTTTTTACTTATTTCACAAAATTTATTTCCCTATATAATTATTAAAGGGTAAATGGTCAGTGTATGAGGATGGAAGCGATACCTGGAAGTTTGCTATCCAGGATCCTGACCCAACTCAGCCCCCAGCGCGCGATTATGTGAAGTAATATTATACTAATGTGGAACAAAACTTTCATTTTGTTTATTTTTAATCGACAGCTGTTTTGAACTATGCTGATCTTTGCGATGTATCTCACCGAATTATAAATAGCCTGCTATGTTGGAATGTTATTTTGTGTGGTTGTTTTGGGGTGCGCGTGCGTGTGAGTGAGTGAGTGAGTGAGAGAAGTCCCAGTTTTTTTTTCATTTTTGTAACTCATCACTCCCCCGTTATTTTAAAGTATCAGGTGGAGGAAAGTTTCAAGCACTTTCCTCACAGTATATATTAATTCAAATCGCACTGGGAAGAAGAGGGGCAAGTAAAGGTTGAGACCCAGAAACTAACCCTCATGGCAGAGAAGCAAAATACACCATGCTTCGACGAGAGCAACAAGTTAAACACACACACACACCAGAAAACGCTGGAAGGCAGCTTTCGGATTACACAGGAGTCATTTCCAGGGAGAGGTGGTTTCAGAAGACTTATTTCATTCATATATGTAATATGTAATATGTAAATTGTGGTGCATCTCATACACACACACACGTGTGTGTATATGTATATACAGTATATGAGAAGCACCACAATTTACATTTACTACACAGCACGGTAGTCCCTGCCTATACACACCTGTGACTGAAGTGCCAATGCGATTCTGAAAGCACCAAAGTACCCACAAAGTATCTGTCTGTCTGCCTATCCTATCTCTTAGGATCATAGAGTTGGAAGGGACCTCGAGGATCATCTAATCCAACCCTGCAATGCAGGAATACGCACCTGTCCCTTACGGCGATCGAACCTGCAACCTTGTCGTTATCTAACCAACGCTCTAACCAACTATTATTACTTGCCTATCTGCCAATCAAATTTTGCTCTGTGTACCTCACTTTGTAGAAGAGGAAGATTCTCTGTGTTGCAAAGATGGACCTGGCTAGCTAGAACCAGAAAACCCGAAGTTCCTCCTGCTCAATTTAACGGCACCTTCAAATTTGCCACCTGGGGCTGACCTGGTCCCTCTGTGGCCTCACGTTAGGGTGGGCCTTTCCGGCATTCGTTGGCTTCACAGACTCCAGTCGAAATCCGTATGACCCCCTTTGGTCCAGCTCTCAAACCTCGACGGTTCTGGGTTTGGAGAAGTCCTATTATTTTTACTGCAGGGAGAAGCCGCTCCCTAAATCACAATAGGTTGTGGGGCAGACGAGGGTGCCCTGGGAGATCTGGAAGGGAAAGCCCAGCCGGAGGAAGGGTGGCTCCAATATAACTGGAGAGAAGTAAGGGAGGAAAAGAAAGAGGAAGGAAGAGAAGGGGAGGCAGGGGAAGAAAGGAGGAAGGAAGAGAGAGAGAAAGATTCGGAGGGAGGGAGGGAGGGAGGGAGGAAGGAAGGAAGGAAGGAAGGAAGGAAGGAAGGAAGGAAGGAAGGAAGGAAGGAAAAGAACGAATGTGGAGGGAGAGAAGGAGGATGGAGAAAGAGAAATAAATAAGTTAGAGAATATAATATAAGGAAGCAAAGAACCCGAGCAGCCCTCGACACCCAAACTAAGAGTGAAATATCTGCTACTGATTAAGGAGAATGAAATAAGTAGTCCGATTTTTCAAACGGGTTTGGCACACAAACGTTTTAAAAACGCTGTTGAACAGCACTAGAAAGCATTCTTGTTAATATTCGATTTTAGACGCGAGGGATCGTCCGTCTGTCCAGCCATCTGCTTGTCTCAGGGGCGTGCGAATGAAATGCAAAACGCCACAGTTAGTCTCCGGGCACACGAAACCTTAGGATCATCTTAGTCACTTTAGCAGAGAAGGGAAATGACTGGGGTTCGCCAGCACAACTGTTGAGGAAAGGGTCCTTTTTGGGGGGTGGCGGTGGAGTTGGAAGGCAACGGAAACCATCAGGCAACCTGTGACTTAGAATGGGCGCTAATTTCAGCTGCTTCCCAAATAAACTTTGCTTTTGCTGAAGGCCAAATTGGGTCTTCCTGGATCTTTCTTTCCCTCGCTTTCCACCCCCCCTCATTAATTACATCTAGGTGTGCAGGGGTCTGTTTAGAATTCCAACCTACTATCAATGCAGGAGGTGTCCCCCCCCCTCTTTTGATGGGGGGAAACTGGAAAGTTGATTTCCTTTGTAACCACGTAATGACAATAATAACAACCACAAGACTTAAAGAATTATTTAGCTGGTTTTGGTATAGGAAAGAAAGGGAAAGAAAAACGTGTGCCCAGGCCTGATTTTTGCTCTTGGGAGATATATTGCACACATTTTCAATTTTCCTCTGCCCAAAATATCCGCCACCCCCGCAAAAAAAATTACAATAGGTGCTCTTCAACTAAGTTCTATGCAGAGTACACCTACTGAAATTAATAGGCTTAAATTAGTAACGTCCATTAATTTCAGTAGGTCTGCTCAGAGTACGGCTGCTATTGCATGCAACCTTCATTCTTCAAATGTGAAAGAAAACAAAATGTTGGTTCCATTGGAGTTTTGGTCTCCTTTTATTTTCATCATTCCATTTAAAAACACCTGGATTGTTAGGATGATTCCTCACCCTGCCCCAAGATCCCTAAAAGTATATATTGCTTCATCCCCCCCCCCAAAAAACCCCAATGACGTAGCTGAATCTCAGGGCTTTTTGGAACTAATTAAATATATATTCCGACAGATCCTTTCGACTGTGGGAAGGGGAGGCGGGGGGAGAGATAAAGAAAATTAACGTCTCCTTTTAAGTGAGCGGCGGCTTTTGATTGGGATGAGCCAAAACTGCATAAATTATAAAGGAAGTAAAGATGAAGCATTGTGTGAGTTCTCTTTAATTCTTGAAATCTTCAACATGTTGTTTCAAATGTTTCCTCTCTGACATCCAGAACCTTGCTGAATTCCTTGAGGGGGGCGGTGTTGCTAAATTATTTTGCAGGTACTTCACAAGGGAAACTGATCGAAAGCAGGAAGGCTCTGTGTGTTCGTGTGTTCGTGTGTGGAGATAGAGACGTGCACACCTCCTTAAAGCTTTCTTAGCCTAGTTCTTGGAGGTAAAAACGCTCGAGCAGACACGAGTGGAGTGATATTGTGTCATGTTCATGTCGGTGTTACAACAAATAATGCATCAGACGAAAATCAGCACACACACACACACACACACACGCAAACCAGTTTTATAGTTGAGATTGCCAAGGCGGGAAGCGAGACGGCGAGAAGCCAAGACTACAGTCCGATCCACGACTCTGTTAAGCCTAAATCCTTGCTTCAAAGGCTTCTAGAGGATGGAAAGAGCCTGGAAATGTACACATTCGTTCCAAACCAACAAGGTTATCGGCCAGTTCACACGAGCGCGTGTTCCTTCCTTCAGCGTGAAGGGTGGAGGCGTAGGAAGGAGCCGCCACAGATTCGCCACCCTGAAGAAGCAGGTATTTCCGAGTCACCCAATGTCAGCTGAAATGCAATACTTCCATGCCCATCGTTCAGGGAGACAGTTAGAGTAAGGAGAGACCGTGCAATGAGAAATCAAGTGATTTATCTGCATGTGTGAATCATCCCCAATTGCTAAATCGAGTTGTTGTTGCTGCTACTGGATTTTTAACTCGCCTTTCCGCTCAAGGTGCAATACAAGCGGGGTATGCGCACAACAGCCATCTCTGCGGCAAGCTGCCTTTGGCCCTAGAAGCAGCGACGTAGCCATGAACTCCTGAACATACTGTGGTTGAACTGGTCTGTGGCTTCCCGATGCCCAGCCGGGGAGGGTGACAGAGGCGAAAGAGATAACCCCATCCTAGCCTCAAGGAACAATTAGGTTTTCTGAGTGAGAAGCGGGTTTCACTTTTCATGCACAGAAAGCTGCCCTCTAACCGAGTCACGCCATTGGTCCATCCAGCTCCGTACTGCCTACACTGACTGGCAGCGGCTTTCCGGGATTTCAGGCAGGAAATCGTTTCCAGCCGAACCTGGAGATGCCAGGGATTGAACAGAGACCTTTTGCTTGAAAAACACTTGCTCTACAGCTGTGGCATGAAGAATAGCAGGATTCCAGTCCTCATGGTTTTGAGTTAAGGGCTGATTTAAAAGAGGGGTGTAGGACTTGTGGCGAGCCAGACCATTGGTCCGCCTTGCTCAGTATTGTCAATACACCGACAATACTGTGGTTTCAGAAAGGAGTCTTTTCCAGCAGTACCTGGGATTATCATAGAAACACAGAATCTTAGAGTTGGAAGGGACCCCAGCGTCATCTAGTCCAACCCTCTGCAATGCAGAGATCTCAGCAAAAGACTGAACCCACTACGTTCTGCACGCAAAGCAGATGCTCCACCCACTGAGCTACGCTCCTTCTCCCAAAGGGACCGTGATCTCTTTTCTCAGTGCCAGATGCGCAGAGAGCCTGTCTCTCTTACTCCTGAGAAATCTCAACCACCGCCCCTCCTTCTCACAAACCCCGGAAGGGGCAATCGAATGGCGCCCCCCTAACCTTTGTGGCGAGCCCCGTTTAAATCACTGGGATTCATACTTCTGAGTTAGCATACATAGGACTGCACTGTTAAAAAGAAGACGACACAGCATGCAGCTTATCATCCCCCGGGAAATAATATTAAAGTTCCTAACCCGCTACCCTTAATTTTCACCCCACCATTTGTTGCTCTAAGGATATAGTTAAGAAATGTTAATTAAAGGGATAAAAATTCAAAATGACTTTACATTTCATTATGTTTTAAGAGTACAGTAAGCTACTAGTCCTCATTCACTGTTACATAATTTTAGTTTGTATCAAGTTGCAAGAAAGGAGATCCCAACTAAACATTCGGAAAAGCTTTCTGAGAGCAAGCGCTGTTCCGCGGTGTAACAGATTCCCACGAGAAGTGGTGGACTCTCCTTCCTTGGAGGTTTTTAAGCAGTTGTTGGGTGACCATCTGTCATGGATGGTTTAGCTGAGATTCCAGCATCGCAGGGGGTTAGACTAGATGATCCTTGGGTCCTTTCCAACTCTTCAGATTCTATGATTCTATTGTTTTTGCACGTGCCTGTTCCAAGCAGCGGTGTGTGTGTGTATCTGTGAATTCAACTGCTAATACTTTTGCTGATCTTTCTCTTTTCTATATTTCTCTTTTTTGAGTATCCCACTGCAGAAGTTTAGAACAATCGATTTACTGGCAAGGGGGGGTGGTCTGCTTCTCTCCCCCCGTTCCCAGTTCCGGGGGTGGGGTAAACTGGATCCCCATTCGATCCTGCGGGATCTTTCTGTAGCAGAATCCGAGCGGGTGGGGAGAGGCGATTAATTCGACACTTCCCTTCTTAGATCAACGAGGAAGGTAACAGCCAAGGGCGCTTTCTATTGTCTTTTAGAGAGTGTCCCTCCAGCCCAAGTGTGAAACGCAACTGCCCTGCTTTCACCTGTTATCTAGTTATACTTTCCAGGGCACCCTGAACTGGCAAAGGCATGTAAATCACGGTTTTCTCTCCAGTCAATGTAATTTGCCCAGGACCACATAAAGCGTCGGTGGCAGAGGTGTGAGCTGCTGTCCTGTCTACATACAAGCGTCAAAGAGAGGCATTTCCATGGCTGGAAAGCGGGGAGTCTTTCTCAGTGTTTGAGGGGGAGATGCAGTTGGGAGGGAGGAGCGAGAGGGTGAAAGACAGACCAGGATTTGAATCCCCACCCAGCCCTTGAAGCTCACAGGGTGACCTTGACAGGTCGCTGCCTCTCCGCCTATCCTACCTCACAGGGTGGTTGTGGGAACGGTGCGCATTGCACCGAGTTCATTGAGGAGAATGGTGGCATATAACATGCAATAAACAAAATTAAATTACGTATGGGAGACCAAAAAAAGTGTATAAGTGCGTGTCTCACGACACTCAATTACAACAAAGGTTTAAAATGACGGGGGGGGGGGATGTGCGTGAAAGTTGCATCTCCTAAGGAATTCCTACAAACGCTCAGGACATTCATAGATGGCCTCCAGGAAGTCATGTCTCCTCCCTCCCGCGACATATTGAGCCTTTACAAGTTGGCTTCGGTCTTTGTGCTTCCTTGATTTATATAGCGCTCACAATTTTAAAGGCGGCTTACAATTTAAAATGTTAACATAGGCAAAATACGGTGGTGGGAAATCGGAAAGGGAGCAGGATGTGCTTCTAGTGGCATGGCTTGTATAAGAGAGAGGCAGGGAAGCGGGGAGGGGGGAGAGCTGCACCTGTTGAATTTCTGACAGCCAGACCGCGGATAAAAGCACAAGAGTCTTTGCCTTCCAGAGGTGAGAGGCAGAGAAGAAAGAAAGAAAGAAAGAAAGAAAGAAAGAAAGAAAGAAAGAAAGAAGAGGGAGGGGGGAAAAGGAAGAGGAAAAGGAAGGGAGAATAATAAAATGGAAAGAAGGAAAGAGGAAGAGAAGGAAGAAAGGGGGGAGGAAAAACTGGAATTAGAGAAAGAAAGAAAGAAAGAAAGAAAGAAAGAAAGAAAGAAAGAAAGAAAGAAAGAAAGAGGTAGGAATAGAAGATGAAGAACGGGAAGAGAAAGAGGGGGAAATAAAACAAAAATCTAACACACACACCCCGCTCACTTCGGCGCTATACACCTTACTGAAACCAACCGCAGAACTCAAATTTGAATATAGTGCACAGGTCATTCAGAAGCAGTTGCCTCCGTTCCTCGCCTAGGCGCACGCAAGCGAGTAGCGTTTTCGCCTTCGAGACTCGGTTTACTGATCTTTCCCTAACAGAGAATCAGAGGAAGCAAGATTCGGGGTTGGGGAGGCTGGGCGGGGAGGGCGGGGGACACGTGGTTTAGCGCCGGGGTCAGCCAAGACACATGGGAAAGTAATACCAAAACGGTACCTCTGCGGATGTGCAAAGTGCCTTTCTTTCTCTAAGTAACCGCGGACAGCTCCCAGGCGCCTGGGACCCCAGGAAAGCTAGATCTCTGTTGCTGCTACCACCACCGCTACCACTGTTGAAGGCAGACGCTTTCAAAGTAAGCGGCCCTCCAGGTCCTTTCCAGTCCTGTCTAGAGACCTTCTACATGCTAAGCATGAACTGCTTTCACTAAGCTATGGTTTCCACCGCCCCGCCCCACTTTCCTTGGAGCACTGGCTTAGGGCTCGTTCACACGATCCCATTCGCCGCTTGATAATTCCAACACTAGGTGATGACCCGCGTGCGCGTACTACCGCTACAACTCTCGAGAAACTCGGAACTCGCTCCCAGCCGATGTTAGGATCCTGAGATATCACTTGCTTGTTTCAATAGTCCTCAGCAGAGTCCATCGACGACAGAGATTCTGCATACGTATATGTACAACGTCCTAAAGACTGGACGTGGTTTCAGCTGGAGGAGCGCACTCCTAACTAAATGTTATCTTTACGAATAATCCATATTAGGTTTAAATCCTGTGGCAGCCCAAGGGATTTCATGGGTTTAGCACTTGCTGCCAACTTCTGGCTTGTAGCAAATGCCACTATGAACTCTATGTGCGAAAGGGAGGGTGTGGTGGCAGCATTAAGGATAAAAAGCCGTGATCTCAAGTCATGGAAGAGTTATAAAACCCACTGTAACAAATGGAGGATAATCATCATCATCTGAATATGATGTGTTTGGAAATTTGGAAGCAAAAAGTCAGACTCTAGAGTTTGCTCCCCCTCTCTCAAAATTCAGTTTATTTTTAACCCACCCTAGGAACATAAGAAGAACTGGCTGCTGCGTCAGGCCAAAGGCTCATTTAGTCCAGCATCCTGTTCTCACAGTGGCCAACCTGGTGCCTTAATGGTAATGTCTGCAAGTGCTATCTGAGGCACATAGCCACCATGGTTAGTAGCCATTGGTAGTCTTGTCCTCCATGGATTTGCATAGTCTTCTAACACCATCTCAATGTATCAGCATGGAGGAGCACATTGAAATCAGAATCTGATATTCCCTGTTGTTAAAAGGGGGTAGTAATCCTACAATCCAACAAAGGTCCGTATAGTTAAACCCATAGTTTTCCCAGTAGTGATGTATGGAAGTGAGAGCTGGACCATCAACAAGGCTGATTGCCGAAGAATTGATGCTTTATGGTGCTGGAGGAGACTCTTGAGAGTCCCATGGACTGCACGAAGATCAAACATATCCATTCTTAAGGAAATCAGCCCTGAGTGCTCACTGGAAGGACAGATCGTGAAGTTGAGGCTCCAATACTTTGGCCACCTCATGAGAAGAGAAGACTCCCTGGAAAAGACCCTGATGTTGGGAAAGATGGAGGGCACAAGAAGAAGGGGACGACAGAGGACAAGATGGTTGGACAGTGTTCTCGAAGCTACCAACATGAGCCTGACCAAACTGCGGGAGGCAGTGGAAGACAGGAGTGCCTGGCGTGCTCTGGTCCATGGGGTCACGAAGAGTCGGACACGACTAAACGACTAAACAACAACAAATCCTACAATACATCTGTATTCCTCCATACCTACTTGAAATCCAGCCTAGATAAAGAAAACACATTTTCATAGAAATAAAATGCTCCAACAGAAGCTTGCTCCAGAGGCATAAAGTAAAGGATGCCTGTTTGTGGCTTGATTTGGTGCCCAGGTGCTCTCACCTGGACACAAAGGAGAATAATAATACTATGTTGCAGATGGGAAGGACTGAGGATCAGACAGAGCAGCTTGCTTAAGGCCATCGTGGGAATTCCTGGCAGAGGTAAGGTTTGATCCATGGACTTCCTGATCAGTGGCGTAGCGTGGGTTGTCAGCACCCGGGGCAAGGAAAGTAATTTGCGCCCCCTAACCCGTGGATTTGCGCACCCTAACCCTAACCCCCAGATGTTGCGCCCGGTGCGACCAGCCCCCCCTGCACCCCCCACGCTACGCCACTGTTCCTGATTCCATGGTTCAGTCTTTAGCCACTATGCTACAGAGGCTGAATGGGGCATCTGAGAGGCAAGGATGCCTGGTGTGTATTTACTTGGAAGTTAGTATCACTGAAGTAAGCATAGGATTGCATTGGGTGCTTTATAGATCAAAACCAGAGCAGGTGCAGGAGCACTGCTCTAATCTTCTTCCACTGCAATTAAACTTGTGATTCTGCAAAGTAAAGAAGGGTAGCCCCATGCAGGGGGTCAATGCTGGTAGTCTAGTCTGGTGTTTTGAAGGTAGCCATAGAAAGTGTGATTGTAAGACATTCTGAATCATCTCTCTCTCCCCTCTCTTTCTTACAGCAAAAAATGGGTATAAAGTAAGAATAAACAACCAAATACTTGTGTTTAGCCAAATAATTGCAGCTCCTGGGATTATTTGGGTCTCTCAGTCCCATTCAACATGGACCCCTGTCATGGAACAAAATGTTCCTGGCAGCTACATTCACTCCTAAGGTAAATTTCACCACCTTTTGTCACTAGATAAGACTTTCCAATTCTGGAAGACCTTTCCATCAGTTTAAAGTTCGCAAGCTGCTGAGAGGGGACATCCATAAAGAGATCTAAGCTGAACTGGTTATGTTTAGCTTAGAGAACAAAAGACTTGGATGTGGACGTGGCAGTAGTCTTCAAATAACTGAAGGGCTGTCAGACAGAAGAGGGCAAATACATGTCCTTTGGTGTGTCAGAGAACAGGACTAGATCTTTTGTGTTTAAGTTATAAGAGAGTCAATTTTGGATGAACGTTTCAGCCAAGAAACTTTGTGGTAACAGTAATTTGTAGGTGGAGGCAATTAGCTGAAGGAGCAGTGATCTCTCCCTGGCTAGAAGTCTTTGCCTGTCTGAAGTTGTCAGCCATCTGCTGAGGAGGCTCTGGTATTGGAGTTTAAGCACTGAACGAGGTGTGTGGATGAGCTGGCCTTCAATGACCCATTTAGCCTGCTGATTTTGCATCTGATTCACCATTAGGTTATTTTATAGAGAAGTTGTATTACACTGCAAATATATATATTTATTTATTGCTTTTATATGTGCTGATTTTGGGGGTACTTTTAAAGTAGAGTGGAAATGACCTATAAAATACAATCACTGCCATCACCACCATGACCAGCGCTGAAAATACTGACAACAATAAAATCAGCCTGACTGGGTGTTGGATAAAGTTCAGGACCTGATCAGCACTGGCAAAGTTCAGTGCTCTGATCATTCATTCTGGAACCAGGCCTGGGGAATCAAAGGAAGTGTGTTGTTGCATACAGCAAGTGATTAGATGCTAGGAGAGGAGAATATACATTTATTAGATATTATTCTTCCTTCCTTCAGCAGAGCGCCATCCCTTTGCAGCTTAAAAGAAGATCAGATAGGCTAGTTTTAGTCTTTTAGTTTAAGTAATCAAGAATGCCTTCATGCTCTGACTTCCTCAAAGCATCTAGGTGGTCACAGCTGGAAACAGGTTTCTGGACAGACCTTCTTGTCTGATCCATCAAGGCTCTTCTTATGTTTGTGGCTCTTTGATGATCTGGATCAGGGATGGGAAAATTGTAGTCCTCCAGAGGTTCCTAAGTGCCATCTCCCATCAGCCCCATGCCAGCATGGCCAATAATCAGGGAGCTGGGAGTCCATCAACATCTGGAAGGACCAGAGTCTCTCTATCCCTGATCTAGATAGTAGGACAGGAGTGGGGAACCATTTTCAGACTGAGGTCTGCATTCCCTTCTAGACAACTTTCTGAGGGCCACATGCCAATGGTAGGTGGAGCCAGAGGCAAAGGTGAGTAAGCAGCAAATGTACATTTTGCCTTTATGTTGTAGAATAGTTTCTATACACATTTCACCTCGTACCCTGATCCTGAAGCAAGAGCCATTATCAATACTCAATAATTTGTTCTGCCCTAGCAAGAACACTCCGGTTTTAATGTAGAGCTAATGAAGGCTGTGGCCTGGGAAGAGTTCTGAGGGTCAGATTAAGGGACATAGAGAGCCATATTGAGCCACAGGCATAGAGGTCCCCAGCCATGTAGTAGGAGTTAGCTCTAGATGTAGGAGATATTAACTGCTAGTATAATATCACCTTGAGCAAACCCCATATCAACAGCATTTGCCACTGGGGGTGTGGGGAACGACTTCAGGGAAGCCAATATATCCCCTTATCTGTGTACAGAGGCATACCTCTTCCTTCTCCTGACCTTTTGTGTGCTCAATGAAAAAGAGTAAAGAAGAAAGGGAGGTGCTATAAATGATCAGTGGCGAATACCACAATTTTCTAGTGAAGCAAGTTAAGTCGTATACATTTCCCTCTTGACATTTCATGTAAGCCATTAAGTCTAGAATTTAAAACTGCAGCCCTGGCCCTACAAGCCACAAACCCTTGGCCTAGCATAATAAGCTGCCTTATTATATAAGCTCAAACTATTTGTCAGTCTATCCCAGTATTGTCTGCTCTGACTGCCAGCAGCTGTCCAAGGTCTAAGGCAAAGGAAGGTCTTTCTCATCACTTGCTGTCTCCATATATATGTTTGTGGAAATTCTGGGTATTTAAACTGGAACCTTCTGTTTTCAAAATACCACTGGATTTTCACATCTGTCTCTGGTCTAACTCACAGGGTTGTTGTATGAATAAAAAGGGTGGGAGGGAATGCCACATACAGTTCCCCGGATTCACTGGATGAAGGCAAAGGTATTAATGTAATAATAACAAAGGCAATCTGTGGTTTGCTGTTACTGCAGAGAAATGTAGTGTGATTAGCTGTCCGTAACTTACGCACATGTGCCTTTTTTGAGATGCTCCTCAACCTCAGATGGGGTTGTATGTGTTGCCCAGGAAATGTGTCTGGAAAGGGATTTCCTTCCCCATACACACTGAAATATGGCTGGTTGTGTGTGTTTAGAGCACAGGATCAAGCACACTGAGTCTTGGTTTTGTGAGCATGTAGTGGACAGTATATGTCTGTGTCTGAGCAAGCACAGGCTGGAGAGTCATCTGTATATATGCCTTTGAAAAGGGAAAGGAAGTGTTGTGGCCTGCAGGGAACAGATGTGGTTTGGATGTTTGCAAGCACTTGTTTGATTTTCTTGGGTGTAGGTTCCATGTGGGAGAAGAAACCCATACACCCAGATGTATACATAAACGTTGCATGCCTGTAAACCCACCACCCTGGTTCAAAAACTGCCAAGAAAGTGCCTTACATGTTGAGGAAAGCCAGGTTTCTCAGTTAATTCAGTCTAATGTGCCTTAGCAGTGTAACAACAGGGCATTAAGTAATGTCCAGAGCAAGGAGAAGAAGAAAAAGAGTTTGGATTTGATATCCCACTTTATCACTACCCGAAGGAATCTCAAAGCGGCTAACATTCTCCTTTTCCTTCCTCCCCCACAACAAACACTATGTGAGGTGAGTGGGGCTGAGAGACTTAAGAGAAGTGTGACTGGCCCAAGGTCACCCAGCAGCTGCATGTGGAGGAGCGGGGAAGCGAACCTGGTTCACCAGATTACGAGTCCACCACTCTTAACTACTACACCACACTGGCTCTCAGCAAGTTTAAATACTGAGTACTCAGAATGATTTATTTAAAATATTTGTAGCCTTGTAGTACACATGCCAACATATGAGTCGCTTCAACCATTTAACAATACAATATCAGGGAACCTGGACTGATTATAAACACTAACATGTTCAGTGAGGTCTACTCCTTAGTAAATGTGTTTGGGATGGTAGCCTGAAATATTGCAACCCTACATAATTTGTAATTATTATTATTATTATTATTATTATTATTATTTATTATTATTTATTATTATTTCAGTGGCCATACTATTGCAATAGGAACAAAGGAAGCTGCCTTAAAGTGAACAAAACTATTTGGTCCCTCTAGGTTAGCACTGACCGGCAGCTCTTGAGGGTTTCATATAGAGATCTCTTTTTGTTCCCTACCTGGAGATGCTGGAGATCGAACCTGAGTCCTTCTGCATGCAAAGCAGATGTCCTACCCCTGAGCCACAGCCCTTCTCCGTGGTATTATTACCATGTTCATCAATCTGGATTAAAGAGCCACCACCCCCAGATTCACAGACACAGTGGAACAAGGCAATGTGGCCAATAGTTAGAATTTTGTACCCAAAAGTGGGTGGAGATGTGGTGGAAAGGATCAAGTCCCACCTCTGCCACTCACTAAGCCTTGGACACCTTCTCCAGATGTTCAGCCAGTGATTCTCTGTCTCCCTGAGACATTGGCTTAAATGAGGCAGATGACCCATGGGATTTTAACACCCAGAACCAGTTAGCTGGCTTGCCTGAAAAACCTCATGGTGGTCTCATAGCTGACCTCATCAGCTGCAGGACTAGCAAGGAAGCCCTATAGTATCCTATGCTGCACTGGGGGCTTTGAAGCACTTCTGCCAGTCAGAGGAGATCATGGAGGTCTGGATGGATCAATGAAATTTGTTGGTTTCATAAGCTCCTATGGTGTGGAGGAACCTAGACACCCTCAGATGGGAAGAGGTACAAGGGTATGAGATGGAGGAAGACAATATTGCTCCATGAAATGAACCTCCTCCGCCGAGTTTGCCACAATCCCTCTATACATGCCTGAGCATGGGAGAAAGAAAGGGGGGGGGGACATCCCCTCAATCCTCCCCCAATTGCAAAGGCCTCTTTTCTGGTTGTAAGCCGCTGCTCCCCATTCTACTTGGCATATAGAATCTGTGAAAAGGTGGAGAGACAAACAGCCTACAAAGCGAAGGGCTTTTAAAAAGATAAGTCTCCGGAGCTCCAGGAGTCTCCTCCTGGACCATTACAGCTCACGTACAAAGTGGTGGAAGTAGGTGGAAGTCCTACCCATCAGCCTCGCGCACTCGCGAAACCCAGAATTCTTAGAAAGAGATACTTATTTAAGGCGGCTGAATCCGGTGCTGGAATTGGAGGGGCGCAGAAAGACCCATCCCATTGACTTTTTCTAATGTCGCCTCAATAGATAGGGCTTTTTTAGAATACATGCTCTGTCGGGTCATTATACACTCTTCTTCTGCTTTCCCCTCAAGAGGTAGAGCACTCCGCCTCGTTTTGGGCCTCCTCCTTCCGACCGACCTCCCCTTGCCGGTCTCCGACGATTTCCTCTAAATACAAGGAGGAGGCGCGAATTTAAAGGCACACCTTTCCTCTCCTACTTCGTCGCTCAGCCCGTTTTTCACATTCTCCAGCCGTCTCTCCTAAACATCCGCGCGCACACCCTCCACACACAAACAAGAACAACGATGCCACTTAAAAGCAGCAACACGCGACACTTCTCCAATCTTGTTTGCTTGTTTCTTCTTTAAGAAACGCAGTTCCACCCGAGCGCGCCCGGGCGGCTTCTCTAAAGATGCACCGAACTTTCTCGCGACAGGAGAAAAAGATGAAAGGGCCGCAGAACCTCGGAGTCCGGGCAGATCGAATTCGGAACTTTAAGAAAGGGCGTGAATGGGCGAGCCGAGAGATCCGCGCCGGCAAGCCCGACTGACCCTCCTCTCCTCAAATCCCGTTTTAAATTCCAGGAAAGAGTAGCGGTGCCTTCGATGATCGCAACCTTCTTTATTTCGGACGGAGCCTTTGAACCCTGATCTATCCCAGCCGCCGCATCTCCTTCCCTCTTTTGATGCTCCCCCCCCCCCCCGCAGTCCTTTCGGGTTTCCTTCAAACCCTAAACAGCAAACAGGCACGGTTAGTTTGGGGTTTGTTTTTTTGTTTTGGTGGGGGAGCTGCCTCCTTGGGGCTCGGGGGTGGGGAGCCTGTCTGCCCAGACAGAGGCCAAGTCTCCCAGTGGCTTCCCAACTGGTCCCGGAGGAAGGCTGGCGACTTCCCTCTAAGCCCCCACATGCCTGCGGAGGGATTGTTTGCTCCGGTTGCCCCTCAGGGCTCAATCAGGCAGAAAGGGTCAATACAGTGTATGTCCCACGCAAAAGGAGGAGGACAATAAAGCCACCCTCCGGGTCACAGGTCACTTCGTCACTGATTGAGATATTCGCAAATTTCTTTCCTTCCTCTTCCCCACCTCCCCCATCTCGCTTTCATTCTCCTCCTCCTCCTCCTCCTCCTCCTTTCTCCTTCTTCGAGTTAGCGCCGAAAAGAAAGACCGAGAGAAAAAGAACAAGCAAGAGTTTTGCGGCGCCTTTAAGGACCAACAGATTTGCTACGGCGTCGGCTTTCGCGATCCACAGCCCACTTCGTCATAAGATGCACGGTCAGAAAAGCTTCTCTCCCAAAACAAACAAACGCGTGAGCCTCCAAGGGCCCCGAAAGAGACCCTTGGCTGCTCTTGCTGCAGGAGAACTCTAACAAGGTTAACCCCCTTGGATGCAGGGATCTTTGCCATATTCACACGTGCGCGCGCGCACTGAACCTTAAATTGGTGTCTGTTGCAGAAACATTGAAAGCTATTCCCGACAAACACACAAACGCAGACAGGCTTCTATTAAGGAGGGTTCAGTTCCTAACTGTGGGTTCCCCTTCATGCACCTGATAAAAGTGGATTTCAAAGCACAAAAACTTATGTCGCAACAACACTGGACAGCCCACCAAACCTTTAGTTCAGTGCGTGCGTGCTAATATAATTTAACGCCCCGTGGTGTAAGGATGAGCGTCGATAGGCACATACATAAGATTGTTAGATTACGTTGCTCATGGGGAAGGCAGTAATATCGGGTACAAACATTCAGAAGGATGTTATATTACCACACAGATGGAAAGATCAGAGACAGATAAAATAGACAGACGGACAGATAGATACATAACGGGTGGGGTAACTTTGTAACAAGGGTGGGTGCGTTTTAAGATTTGTAGTGATCAGGCACACCCAATTTATTTTCAATCGTTAATTGCGCTCAAAATTATATTGCGTGTAAAATGACAAAGAAAGGTTATTGAAAGGAAAGACGATTTTTTTGGGGGGGGGGGCAGAGATTGACTTTCTCTAAGCTGGGGATGGCTCCGGTCTCATCCTTGGCTTCCGCTCCCCATCCCAATTCTCTCTCGCTTCCTAACTGGAGACGTGGGGAGGGAGATCTCATAAGACAGGTTTTTGTTTTTAAATGGAATGGGTATGAGTAGTCTGTTGCCGTAGCAAGAAGAGTGGCTTTGAATCCCCCTCCTGATGCGGAGAACCCCAAGGCCTTGGAAAGAGAGGAGGAGGATCGCCTGTTTATATAAATCACAGGCGAAAATCAGTAGCTTGGCTGTATGTGACGGTCGTTCTATATAGGAGCGGAAGGAAACCGCCTTTCCAGAACTGCGCTCAGAATTGTTGTGAATAGAGGTTCAAATATGGCAATAAACTCTTCTTCCCATAAATTGCTTACATATCGCAGTGTCCCAGCACCAGCTGTTTGCAACACCATCAATCATAATAAAAGAATAAAATTTCATTTATGGAACATTTTATTAGCCCATTACAAAATCCAATAGCCCACATTCCCAGAGGACAGTGGAACGTTTCCCCGAATGCCTCGATGGAACCAGCATTTCTTACACAGGGGCATTAATGCGATGCCCCCTTCCATTCTCTAAGATGCAAATACTACACTCAGCCTTTCCCACGTGCTACTTAACCGTCCGAATACCTGGATTTAACCGATGTAAAAAACGGAAACATCAATCAAAAAATATAATTATTAAAAGCTCTTTTATTGGAAATACTGTCAATGACGGAAGTTGAAGTGATCTTCACGCAAACACTTCCATTTGCCTTTTTCTTTCTAAGGAGGCTCGCAGCCAAAATTATGTTCACATGTTTTGACACTGGTGCCATTGGCGGAACCTCAAAGCAATAATGGTACGTCTGAACCCGCACCTTAGCAAGCCTGGCATCTGAATTTGTGTGGGATGATGGTGGACCAGAGTTGGGAAAGAGAAAGGAAGGGAGCCGAAGAGAGGGTCTGCACGGATTTTTCAAACAACAAGGACATCTCCCCCTCTCCGACCCCCACAAATGGACGGAGGAGACAGATTTGGCAAATTGTGTTGTCATTTTTCGTAGTGATTCTTGTTCTAGACGTATTGGGTGCTTTAGCAAATAAGATCGGGCTTCTCAACTGAGATGATCAAAAGGACAGCATGGATGCCCAAACCATATATGCGAAGCTTATCTGTGACATGTTTGTCTGTTTGTCTGTCCTTTAACCCTCACAGCCGTACATCCTACTCTTCTCTTAAAAGAAGAGATGGAGAGATAGAATATAAAGACAGGAATTCATATATCAAATATTGGACAAATTTCCAGCGATTGCATGATAGTTGATCCGCTGGCGTCTACATACGTATTCTAGTAAGACTTTTGTTTCCTTTAAGCAACAATAGACAGCTTGAAACTTGTATGTGGTAGAAATTGGCAAATATGGGTACCTGTGATCTATCTGCCACCTATTTTATTCCCTTCTTTCATAAAATGTCTGAAAGCGTCTTACAAACCCTTGACTATATCAGTTTAATGTGGACATCAAAGCGATCGAGTTTTGATCCCTTTCCTTGAGCATTTTGCTACGTGTCACATGGGTGTGCGTATGTGGAGTGCAGATAGTCTAGTTGGATCCATAAATGGGACGTGGTTTTTGTTTCTTTCTTTGTTTGTTAAATAATCGTGTTTATGATCTTGGAGTGAAGGTGCTTGGATGACTCTTAAGAGTGAAAGGCTCTCTTTATCCGGAATAGATATCTTCAAGATAAGTAAATAATTCTTTCACGCTCCCATCCAACCAATATTTAAAACGTTGCCCAGGAGTCTAAATTAACCACCAAAGACCAAAAATAAAAAAATCAAACACCTTTGCAAAGTTACTCCTGTTGGTTTCATTATTTCTTTCCAAGGACCAGCCATTCATTCAGCTCTGCCTTTTCATTTTTGCCTCGCTTCTGTAGGATATTGCCCCATAGCACTGGGCCTATAGGGCGCCTGATTTCCACGGACCACCCCCGCGCCCCAATTTTAGATGTGCCATTAAATTCATTGCAGTAAACTGAGGGTTGACGCTCCAGACTGACACCCCAAATGCTAACCGAGCGGTTTCTTGCCCCCTTTCTGCGCTCCCAAACTCTTTCCTCGATTCTATTAGCACTTTGATATCTCACCCCACCTCCTTCCCCATCCCACTGCACCCCCTCTATTTTTTCTTTGTCAGAGTTCAGACTTGTTTATCCCAGCTCAGATCTCTGAAGTTCAAATGTACACGTGATTCCTTTTGCTCTGACTGAGCGCTACAATGAAAACGTCTCGTTCGCTTTGTGGTTTGCATTTAATTACGCCGGAATCGCGTACATGTTTATGGCAGGCGAATAAACTACTTCCTCGAACGTTTATTAGCCGACGCCTTTTGGCCTGCGAGCTGATTAAAAACATTGGACACATTTTGGAGAGGTTATGATTGGTGCTTTGCAGTTATTCTACCCAACTTTTGCACTGGGGGTGGGACAGGGTTGTTAGTTTATTGGGAAAGCAGCCCGGGGCTTGGAGATGACGTCCTGGGCAGATCAATAACTGGGAATTTCACCTGTAAAGTCCCCCGAAGTTAAATTGCTAGAAGAACTCGGCTAGAAAGCGAATTTGAGAAGAACGAATATTCTCCGTGCTCTTTTAAAAATGTTTTAAGATGTGTTCTAAGGGGAAATTAAATCAGCAGAAAGGTTTTAAATGATGAAAATTTTTACAATATTTCTTCTTCTTTTTTCTCGGAAAGTTATTAAATTATTAACATTCTTGCCTCTTTTTGGAGACAGAGGGGGAGAGAGAGAGACCTCTGAGACCCTAAGGAAACGGGAGAAGCGGATCTCACTATTCATGCCACCTTCTAAATGTGTAATATATCACTTTCTGGGATTAAACAGGAGAAATGGGAGAGAGGCAGAGGTCTCTCTTAAGGGGGTGAAAAAAAAAGGGATATCAAGTCCACTTCAGTCAAAGAAACGAGCTAGACTCTGGTTTTTGTTGTTTAAGAGTAAATAACTCACGGACGCGCTGTCTTCTTATTTTTCTTCTTTTATGTTTCTCCACTTCTCCCCATCTTCTCAACACATTTTTAAAAGCGTGGTGGTGGTCTCTGTGTGCATTTTTAAAACCTTTATAAGGATGTCTAAGTCGTAGAAATCGGATCGTGTAACGCACACACAGACACACAGACACAATACACAAACACATACAAATATCCTCTCCCCACTCCATGATGCAGTTGCGAAGATTGCACCCATGAATAGATGCATGAAGAGATCTAGAAAGGGTGGTAAATACGTGGCCAGGTAACCAACCAATTCACAAAATACCTTAATAATTAACCAACTAATACATCTACCTAACTAGTGGCGAAACATGATCCAGCCAGGTTAAACACGTATAACTCCCTGCGATCTTTAAAACGGGAAGCACGTGCTTAATTTCCCCACTGAAATCAGGACTTAAAGACGGATTTATTTTGGCTGGAGAGAGAGGGGAGGGGGCAGACAGACAGATACCGAGTAGGAAAGTATCACATACAATCGAGCACATTTGTAAAAGCAAACCACTTTGGGTTTTAATTGGTGAGGGGTGTGTAGAGAGAGAGAAAAACGAGGACAGATTTCATTTTACAGTCAACATCCAGAGTTTTGCTTTAGAAACCTATCTTGGTGCGTGTTACATAATACGCGCTGCTCTTTAAAAGAGGTTAGGGGGCGGGGTGGTGAAAACGCACTTTCTTCCCAAGCCTAGGTAAACTACTTCCAACAGCTCTTGTCTGCTCGTATATTATTTCCCCAGTCACACAGTCGCTGCCGAGGGGTGAAATGCACATATAAAAAGATTTATAGGTTAATTTATGTTGCCTAATCTACTTGTAGTGACTCCACTATGTCAAATCTGTCTCCTCCCCCTTCCCACCCACCCCACGCCTCCCCTCTCCTCTTCTTAAGCAATAAAATAGTTCGAAAGGACCGCGGTCCCTTGTTTAAAGCTACGATTTATTTCCGCCGTCTTTTGAAACACACCCTCTCCTTTCTTCTCAGGGAAACGTTTCTCCTCCCAAAAGAAATCACGATTTCTTTGCACTTCCTCCTCGCAGAATAAATCAAGATATTCGGCGAGGTCGCCTTTCTAGCGAGCACAAAGGTGTCTTTCGCTTTCCCCTCTGCAAAAGGACTAATTCGGATTTTCCTTCTCCTCCACCCCCCACCAATACCCCACCCTTCTCGGATATATTAGGGTAACCATGACGCAATGGAGAAAATAAATTCGAAATTTTAATCTGATTTTTACGTCTTCCCTTGTAACTTGGTCATAGAAAATATAGGAATTGGGGTTAACCCCCCCCCCTTTAAAAATAAAATTAAAGGACTATGCTTTTGAAGGTTCAGGGTGTATATATAACCCATATCTGAAGAAATGTAACTGTTAGATTCGCGGAAAGAAAGAAAGATTTGGGGCTCCAGTGCCCAAGCGAAAGTTGCTCTCGAAGCGGCCCGAAGTCCCAACTTGTTCTACATCACCCCAGCGAGCCAAAGACAATGGGCCACCAGGCCAACACGTGAGGCCTTTTGCCCTAGCAAAGGTCATTCGCCCCAGCGTGCCCCACGACGCGGCTTCACAGACATTCCCTAACCCAAGACTCCGTTGATGATCTAATTGAATTACGCCTCTTTTTTTTGTTATAGAGACAACAGAACACGTGCTGGAGGTAATTAATTATCTGATCGAGGGCCTCGCAAGGCAGGCCCCGGGATCAGGTAGAGCGACCGCTTGGGACAGTGTCAAGCTGGTGGTGACAAGGAGGATGAAAAACTAGAGGGCAGGGGGAAAAGCGGTTTTTAGAGAAGGACACTCCGCTTGAAATAAAATAAAAAAGTACGCGGGGGTGGGGGGATGAGTGCGTGCGCGTAGATCTGTGTGTTTGGTGAGCCAACTCGATTCCTTCCATGACCTTGAGGATCCGCCGAGTCATCTCTGCCGAGCCAGACCCCCTTGTGTGGCCATAAGAGGCCCCCGTTTGCTTCGTGGGAAACCCCAAATTCTCCGGGATTCTGTGCGCCTTCGTAGTGCATCCCGTGGCCCAATTTTCCTCCAGCCCTGTCCAGCCCCCCCCCCGGCAGTTCTCCTTCCCATACCAGACAAGCATCACGGAGGCCCAGAGAATGAAGAGGTCATTTTAGTCGTTTTTATAATGGATGAATAATAACAACAGCAACCTCACACACACACATTGCCCCGTTCGAGTGAAACTTCCAATAGGAAGGAGGCGAAACCCCAAAACTTTCCCTTCCCAAACAAACATCCCCTCCCAGGAAGAGAGAAAAACAAAGCCTTTCGCCACCGCCCCCTTGCATTTTCTGTCTTCAGGAGAGAAGAAAGGATTGGTAATAAGTAGTTCGGTAGGTAGATAGGTAAGTTGATCAGTAAAGTAATAAAGCAAATCGGCAGCGATTTCTGAAAGCAACAGACTCACCTTCCTGGGCTGCTCTGGAGGGAGGGGGGCTTTGGGGATTGGTAGGATGTGAACTCCAGTGACTAAGTTTTATAGGTGGGTGGGTGGGTGTATGTATGTGTGTGCGTAGAAAAACAATATATATGTAGAAAAACAATCCCTCCTGTCTGAGTCTGTCTTCAGGTCGCTCATTCTGTCTCCTTTTGGCCAGACCCCTAAAATAAAGAATGTGAAGTCTCTCTCCCCCCCCCTTTCTGAGGGTTGGTGTTGGGTGTGGGGGGGGGAGGACGTGAAAAGGGGACTGTATTTTATAAAAGCGCTGTTTGAAGCACTCCCCCCTTCCCTTCTTCTTCTTCTTCTCCTTCTTCTCAACGCGCTTCTGAACTTGATCAGATTGTATGTTTCCTGCGGAGAGGCGGCGGCAAATCCTGTGAGGGGCCTTCAATGGAGAGACTTCGGGGCTCGGCGAATCTCAGGATATTACAATTACTGGCATCTCTCTTTCCGAGCCCTTTTCTTTCCACACTTGCTTCCCCCCCATCGTTCTTTGCAAATGCTTTCCAGAACGAGAAAATGAGTGGATTTATTGAGACTTGAAGGACGGTGGGACGCGAGCGGGGGGTTGGGAAAATGAAAGGGGTGAAGCCCGGCTGCCACAGAGGACCGTCATTTCCCAACATTAAAACGTTGCGCTGCAAATAAATTAACAGATAAATAAATAAATACCAAGCGAGCCTTTGATCCGCTAGCTTCAGGTTTCGGGATAACATTATACGTTCTCTGCTCGAAAGAAAAGATGTGTATATATTTGCCTTGGAGAGCCATAAGCAGAGAACCAGGGACCCTAAACCACAGACAACACGTTGCCTTGCCTTTCAGATGTTTCAACTCTTCCTCATCTCCCTCCTTCTTTCTTATGCTCCCCCTCACCCCCCCCCCAAAGATTTTGAAGTTTCTTCTTCCACTTCGAGCGCGAAGATGAGGTGGGGGTGGTTGGGGACGATGAATAAAGAAAGACTCAAATGATTCGTAGTAAAAATACAAACAAAATGAAAAATCTATCTATATATACATTCTACACATGCAAACAGATTTTACTCCGAAGGTCGCTTTGGACATGTGCAATAAGGAAAAAGATAAACAAACGGAGGGTTTTTGTCGTTTTAAAAACAATTTTCTCAAGCACGGTTTTCTTGGGAGTGTGTATGTGTGTGTGTGTGTGTGTGTCCTTCCTTACGCCATCGACATCATCATTACTTTTAAAATCTGTTTCTTGTCGTTGCTCTGATTATGATCATCATTATTAAAATCATCTCAGGTTTAAAGAGTCCCCGCTTTGAACGCGGTGCCGTCGGGGATAGATCCGCGTCCTTCCTCGTCGGTCTCGCTGCCATGCCTGCCCCGAGGCACGAAAATAGGGGGAGTTCTGACGTCTTTGGAAGCATCTTGCCCTGTCTTTTAAGTTTTTCATCTCTGTAAGTTCATCTCCCCCCCCACCCCCACTCCGGTTTTCCTCCATCCTTTTCTTTAAAGACTTTTCTTGTTATTATTTTATTTTATTTTTCAAGAGAAGTGTGTTGCTACAGTGCTTTCGAGGAATTGTTACAGAAAACAAACGGAAATGGCTAGGGCTGAAGGGAAGCAAAGGGAGTCCTATAAGGGGCAAATGCGGGTGGTGGGGGCAATGCAGGGACAGCTTCAAAGGATTTGGAATTTTCTTCCTAAATATTAACGGCGCAGCGGTTGATGGAATCGGACTATACAGGCAGAGCGTCATCCTTTCTCCCCCTCCCTTTCTGCTTTGGGCTGGGTAAGAATGATGCACAAGTAATTTGCCCCTAAACCCAGGACCATCATCTCCACCCCCAAGCCCTCTTCTCTGCTCCCCCGCAAAAGCCGCCCGCTGCATCTCCAGTAAACAAAACATTTGGGGGTTGGCGGACACCCTTTAACCTTACCTGCGCCTCACTAAACCCAGCCGGGCCAATCAGAGCGCAGGGCTTAAACGCAGCTGCCATATTCAATGTTAAACGCTGTCAATCAGGCTGGTTTGGTCCAATGGGCAGGCCAGCTGGGGGTCAGGTGACGGCTAGCCAGGCGGTTCCCCATTGGCTGGCAGGGAAGCTGCCTCTCGGAGTTGGGTATTCTCCCTCTCAGCGTCCCTCGCCCTTCCTCTCCCTCTCTTTTTTCTTTCTCCCCCCCTCTCCATATGTGTTAGGAAGGGAGGAGCGCCTGACTTTAGCCAGTGCAAGGACGTCGCTCAGTTGGAGTGGAGGGCGCCCTCCTGGAAGGCAGGAGGGGAAAGAGGCAGCGGGGATCCCCCCAGGGGTTGTGTGTGCGAGTCTGTGGGGGGGAACAGAGGGGGTGCCTCCGTTCGTAGCCATTTAGGGCTAGTGGGTGGGGTTTGGGGGGACTGTTTTTTGGGGAGCGGGTGTTGTTCAGTTGTTGTTTTCTCTACCCCCCTCTCTTCTTCTCTCCAACCCCCCCAACCACTTATTTGTGAAAGGTTTGGAGCGCGTGTGAATGCGGCATTCGTGGGGCTGGCGCGCGAGCCCTCCTGCCTGTCTCTCCATTGTGTGGGGCTGAGCTAGTAGTGGGGAGGGGAGAGAGAGAGAGAGAGAGAAGGGGGAGATCGAAAGCTTTGGAGAGCTCGTGTTGTTGTTATTTGGAAGTTGGGGAGGGGGGCAGGAAAGGGGGCGAAAAGGAGACGCGGGAGGAGATCGCCGTCGTGGGGCCGCCTCGTCCTCTTCATCTTCCCCGCGGTTCCTCTTCCTTCTGCTTCTGCTGCGTCTCTCAAGGCGGACTATGACCATGTTGTTAGACGGCGGGCCTCAGTTCCCCGCGCTGGGAGTCGGGGGCTTCGGAGCGCCGTGCCACCACCCGCACGACGTGGCGAACCGCGATGCCGCTGCCGCCGCCGCCGCTGCGGCCATGGGGCTCAACCACCCCTTCGGGGACTCGTCCTTTAAAATAAGCCCAGCGCCCCACGAGCTGGCGTCGGGACAAGGCTCTGCTTTCACGCCGCAAGCGTCGGGCTACCCGCACCATCACCATCACCATCACCGCCACCCTCCGCACCCGCCTCACCCTCACCACGCCGGCCAGGTGCCTTCCTCTTATGCCGCCGCGGCAGCCGCGGCCGCTTTCAACTCCACGCGGGACTTTCTCTTCCGCAACCGCGGGGGATCCGCGCTCGGGGATTCCCCCGCCGGCGGCGGCGGTGGCGGAGGAGGGGGATCCGCGGCTGCGGCTGCAGCTCAGCACGGCCTCTTCGGCGGCAATGCGCCCAGCGGGCTCCACGCTCCTCCGGGCATCCCGGACAGCCCTGGAGGCTATTTGCTGTTTCCGAGTTTGCACGATCAGAACCCCAGCCACACCTCCCCGACCGGGCACGTGGAGAACGGGCAGATGCACCTGGGCTTGCGGGGGGACTTTTTCGGGAGGCCGGAGACGTACCGAGGAGTCTCCAGCCCCCGCGCGGACCCTTATGGGGGCCCGGCTCAGTTCCACAACTACAGCCCCATGAATGTGAACATGGGGGGCATGAACGTGGCGGCCGCCGCCGCCGCGGCTCACCACCGTCACCACCACCACGGCGCGGGAGCCTTTTTCCGCTACATGCGGCAGCCCATCAAGCAGGAGCTCTCCTGCAAATGGATCGAGGAGCTGTCGCAGCCTCCGGCTCCTCCGCATCAGCAACAGCAGCCTCACCAGCCGCCGCTGAGCCGACCCAAAAAGAGCTGCGACCGGACTTTCAGCACCATGCACGAACTGGTCACCCACGTCACGATGGAGCACGTCGGAGGCCCTGAGCAGAACAACCACATCTGCTACTGGGAGGAATGTCCCCGCGAGGGCAAGTCCTTCAAAGCGAAATACAAACTCGTCAACCACATCCGCGTGCACACCGGCGAGAAGCCCTTCCCGTGTCCCTTTCCCGGCTGCGGGAAGATCTTCGCCAGGTCGGAGAACCTCAAGATCCACAAGAGGACGCACACAGGTAAGGCGAGGCACACCCTTGACACACCACCCTTGGACATGTATGTATATATGTATATATGTATATATCCAACAATATATACCCACCGATACAGTTGTATGCATCTATCTAACCAGCAATAATCCTGAGCAGAAGACAACAAAATTAAAACCCCAGGTTCTTATTTTTAATAATTTTGGTTTTGTTCTGGGTAGAGATTTTTTTTAAAAAAAGCAGAGCGCGCCAAAAGGTTGCTCTGTATGGCTCTGGAGGTCTGAAGGATCAGAGCTTGGGGAAGGTGGGTAGAAATAATCTGAAACTATATAAAACGCTTGGTTTGCTTTTGCCTATTTCTGTTTAGGCGTTTAAAATACTCTTTTCACCCCTACGCGGTGAAAGTCAGTTTCACGGAGGTTCCTTGTCGATTTCAAACGAGAAGAGAAATAATTCCTGACTGATTATTTTTTTAAAAACTTTCCTTTTACTTCTGAAGATGATATTTCCGAAGCTTTCTTTTCATCTGCAACTCTTTAGCCACCCCTGTACACGCCCCCCCCCCATCTCACGGAGTTCTCTCCCTCTGGATGTAATGCGAGGGAAACAAAAATCACTGGAGCTGTGTGTGTTGCTTTTTGCGAGAAAGAGAAAGAGAAAGAGACTGAGCTCTCCTCAGACATCCTGTTGAGGAAACCATACAAATGCTAATGCAATCTAATTTTCGGTTACTTCCGCTCTCGCCCGCTCTCTTAATGCCTTGATTGGCACATCTTCTAATTAAATCACTGATACTTTTTGTCCAAAGCATTCTTTTTTAAAAAAAAAAAAAGCATGGAAAAAAGAGAAATAAACGGTTCTGTCCTCTACAAAAAAACTAGCGTAGAATTAGACGGAAACAGCAATCCAACACACATTATTGCCTTCTTGAGTACATCTTATAAAACTGTCTGGATCTCCACAATTTATCTTCAGGGGAGTTTTCTTCTCCGCTTTCTCTCTCTCCCCTCCCCTCCTTTTCTTCCTGCCCCAAATAATCTAAGCATCCAATTCTCATCTCATTTTTAACAGTCAGCTTAAGGAAAGCCCGTAGCATTTCAAAGGCAGAAATTAAAAGCTACAAAAGGGCCCTTTAATTGAACTACAAAGTTTCAAAACTCTGTTGTCTCAGAACTGTCTGGTGTCCCTTCACCAGCCCAGAGCCCTTGGCTCCTCCTTGCTCTCTCCTACTTTAAAAAAAATTAAAATTCAGAAACCTGTCTGTGTACAAAGAGCGAGAGAGTTCAGGCAGAGGAGCAGCAGGGAGCCCAAAAGCTGCAAAGAAAAAGAAGAAAGTTTTGCTGTAGGCAGAAAAGGTGTGCTTGTGTGTGATAAGAGAGAAAGGGAGTGGGGAGTTAGTGGGAAAAGCCCTAAACCATTCTGTACCTCCATCCTACTACTGTGTCTCTTCTTTACGAAACAAGTGGCCCAATCTCTGGTTATTTATTATTTTTTACTTGCAGGAGAGAAGCCCTTTAAGTGTGAGTTTGAAGGCTGTGACCGGCGTTTTGCAAACAGCAGCGACCGAAAGAAGCACATGCACGTCCACACATCAGACAAGCCATACATCTGCAAAGTCTGCGACAAGTCCTACACCCACCCCAGCTCCTTAAGGAAGCACATGAAGGTAAAGGATTCCTCCTGGGGACCTTGCTTTCGCCATGGCTCCCTTAATTTGGTGAGATCTGACCACCCTCTTCCCCCGCTCTCATGTAGTGTGTGGGCATATGGAGTGAATGTTTACAGACGCATCTGTATTTCTGTTTCTGTTTTTATAGATATAAATAAAAGTCACGTGTGTGTGGTTTATGGTTATATATGCTTATCAATTAATCAATTATTTATTAATTTATTAATTTGTGTGTTTGAGAGCATCTGTATTATTCCTGAATGCATACCTATTTATATTATACATGTGTACAAAATACATAATATAGTTCTATAGTGATTTATCTGCTTATGTAATTGGAACTATATATGCACGTGCCTTCATGTGCGTTTATATTATGTATGTAATTAATTACACATGTATCAATCTATATAGTTATACATGTATGTATATTTTATGCCTAATCCTATGCCCATATGCTGATTTTGTGTGTCTGGACATATACACCCATGGAGTGTTTTTCTGTGTGTATAACCTTCCAGTTTGATACATTTCCATATTGAAAAGAACCCTGGCTATTCTGCTGGTGAAAAAGTAGAAGGCTCTTCCCTGGGCTTTCAAGTAATGATTGCCTCAGTGAAATGAAAATAAAAGGAATTGCGCATGCTGTTTTTAAATTTTTATTTTTTATTTTGTAATTTTCAAAAAGCTTTGGCTTGGCCAGAGAGGGGGCCGTCTTGCAGAAGGAGCAGTTTGTCTCAAGTGCCTGGTTTGTTCTCCCTTGTTAAATAACATTTCATCATGTATAGTTGCTAAGCTTCCAATCCTGGTTTATGAATGAGTAAATTTGGCCGCTGAGTTTGTGAGAGTGTGGGGGGTTGGAACGGAGTGCAGAGTCATCTGATATCCATCCACACATATTTAAAATATTAAGTGCATATACATATATAATCTGCTCCTGAAATATAAAATCTTTTTAAAAAATAACTTATAGCGAACAGTAGTGCTTGAAGCCACTAGGTATAAAACAGTGCTCTGATTTCCAGTATAGTGTGCTCATCTAATAATGTGCTATCCTGTTTCTGTTTTTATAGAAGGTGTTGTTGTTGGGGATTTCTTCCAGAATTTACCCTTTCCATCCCATATTTAATTATGGGATCAGCTTGGCAGGTTGGCCATATTTTCCACTTATCCAGTAATTTTCTAAAAATAAACAAATAGCATATATATATATATATATATATATATATATATATATATATATATAAAATGAGTTGTGTGTGTGTATGTGTGTGTATATACACACACACACACACACACACACACACACACACACTGATTGGTGGCTCACTGTAAATCAACTCTCCCCTTCTGTCCACTGGCAAAAAAGAACAGAGTTCCTTGCTCTTGGACTTGTGGCAATTGTCTCTGCCTTCTTTTTTCAGGTCCATGAGAGCCAAGGGTCGGAATCCTCTCCGGCGGCTAGTTCTGGCTATGAGTCCTCCACCCCGCCAGCCGTTGTGGCTGCCAGCAGCAAGGACTCCAGCAAACCAGCAGCAGCAGCTGTTCAGACCGCCAACCCCAGCCACAACCAAGAACTGCCCCCCAACTTTAATGAGTGGTATGTCTGATGAGGACAAATTCAACTCCTCTCCTCCCCCACAAAATCAACAACAACAACAAAACCCAGGCTAACCAGACTGTACCAAAAGCATTCCTGTTGACATCAAAGGACACCGGATTCATCTTTGGCCTGTCATTGGAGTTTGCAGGACAAAAAATAAAAATAAAATAAAAATGAAGGAGGAACAACTACAGTAGCAGCAGCAGCAACAACAACAACAACAAACAAGTGGTGGCAAGGGTGCGATTTTTTTTTTAACCCTATCCAAAAGCCGGAGGCTGGACTTTGTCTCTATTTTTCTCAGGATTTTTCTGCATTGATGGTTATTTCTTTTTTTTCTTTTTTTAAATCCCTCTTCCAACTCACCTTTCAATACCACTCCCTTTATTTCCCAACATTCTTGCCTTTTGTAAATATATACTTCCAATAGATATATACCCACTCCTTTTTGGGGTGGGATGTTGAAAAACAACGAACTGACTTTTACACTTTATGATTTAACTTCCAATAGATATATACCCCCTCCTCTCTCTCTCTCTCTCTCTCTCTTTTTTGGAGGGGTTGGATTTTGAAAAACAGAAAACTGACTTTTCCCCTTGGCCTTAGTTGTGATTATTAAAAATAATAAGAAAAAACAACAACCACAGTCTTAAAACTTGCCAAAGTCCTGTATTGTCTTGAAATCTTTCTTTCTCTCTCTCTTTCTCTGTCTTTCTGTCTCTTTTTCTCCTACCTTTTTCTCACTCTCTAAAACATTACACTTGTGAATGTATTTCATCTGATTTGAGAATGGGCCAGGGGTGTTCTTCAGTATGTTTTTCAGGAGGGGGAAATGTAATCTTAATTTCACTCAGCTCATGGCGGTTTAGTATAAACAGTTGCCTTTTTGTAATAACTTTTTTTTTTTTGTAAATACATATCCATGATGCCATATTTATCAATTGTAATTTAATTATTGAGAGAAGTGCCGGAAACGGAAACATATTTATGAGGAAAAAAACAAAACAAAAACCCCACAAAAAAAGAAGAAATTTTGTTTTCTAACAAACAAACAAAATCCAGACAAACTCTGTACAGCTTTTTGGTTATATAACTGCTTTAGCATTAAAAGTTTATTGTTTTGGAAATAACACAGTAGAATCCATTTCTTTCCAATGTTTTCCTTCTATCTTTTTCCTCCCCCATGTCTTTTTCAAAATTTCTGCCTTGGGGGGGACGGGACTCACAGCTGCAAAAAGCAAATCTAAAAAGAAGCAAGGGGTGTGTCTTCCATTTTGTAAAATGCTTCCCAATTTGCTAGATCTCATCACCTCACTTCCAATTTTCCTTTATTTATGTGAAATGCTGACCACCCCTGCCTCCCTTCCACCCCTGCTTGAAAGGTTTATGGTGTTTGGTTCTTTCTCACCACGGGTGGGTCGGAGGGAAGAAAGAGGGGTGTGTGTGTGTGTGTGTGTGTCTCCCCGCTCCCACCCCTGTTTAGATGATGACCTGCCTGTCCTCACTGCAAATGTCTTATAATGGTTTCTTGGAATCTCCTCCACCACACATGGGGTTCACAATTCACTTAGTGGCCTGGACATCTTGAACTTCAAACGAAGAAGGGAGGAGCTAGAGGCTCTAAATCTGCCTTGACAGACACATGTAAACACCAAAAGGTAAACGGAATTAGTTTTCTGAATTATGGGTGCCTATGGGAAATATGCTTTATGTGTGTCTTTGGTGAATGTGAACAAAAATACACTCCCAAATTAATTTCACAGTCCCATATTAATATTCTGCCTGCCTGCCTGCCTATCTAGCTAGTTTTCATGTCTTATTCTGTGTCCTAAACTAAATTAACAGGAAGCAAGGCTCTTTAATTTTTCAGCGGGACTTACTCTCAAGTTGGTAATGGTTGATGTGGTTCTCTATTAACTGAGCACAGAATGTGAATTATTGTTTCTTTTTAAAAAATATGTTGCACTTTGAAGCATTCCATTATTATACAGCATTGTAAAGAATATTGAAAATAAAAGCTAAAATGTCATAGAAGGGGAAGTGGGGGGGCTATGCATGGCTGCATCCATAGTTGGCAGCTATATTGTGGGTGTGTGCATGTGTGCGTGTGTAGGGGGTTGAGGAAAATGTGCGCAAAAAATTAGGGCCTCTTTGTAGTACAGTATTTCTATTGATTTATTGCTAAATACACTTGGTGGAAAGGGTCTCACTAGGTGTCTTCCATCTGTTGGTTGGTCAAATATAATCCATGTTCATCTGGGCTTTAGGTCATGTTCCTCTAGCGTTGTGATATCAGAAATATGTGTACTGAAAATGCATGGTAGTATTGATGCCTAAATAATCAGTCAAGAGGACTAAGGACATTTGCACCTGGCTTCAACCCCCCCCCCCTTTTGAATATAAGGTATCCAGGAAACAAACAAATGGTATCCAGGAAACAAACACATGGATTTTGAGAAAGGGATTATGTTGTTTTGGAGGTAGAAAATTTACAAAGAAGCTAGTACTAATTAGAAGCCTCTTGATTTTAGCCCGTTGAGGATTCTTGGGAGTCAAATGAATGAAATTGGCTTGTAGGCTAATTTTCTGGCTCAATTGATCTCAGTTGGTCATTGCAGTCTCCGGGAGGCCTCTCGCTTGCGCCGAAAGTTTTTAAAAAAACTTTTCTCCGAGTTTCAAAAGCTAGCCCCGCTGGCTGCCAGAGACCAGGCCTGCAATTTTATTTTATTTTTAAACCCGCAAATCTCCCGACCACGCATTAAATCGGATTTCCTTGCCGGCGTGCCTTTTTTTTTTTTTTTTTAAACACAAGCAAACAAACCATTCGCGCTTTTGTCTAGCCGGATCCAGCTCTAGGGGGGAAACCGAAGCGGTTTTGCACAGAAACCTGAGGGCACGTGGGGAATCCGTGGCTACACAGAATGCAACAAGGGACTCAATTCTGGACTGCTTTGGTGAACTAGAGTCTTAATGATTTTAGCGTTGGCTTTTACTCGCTGGGAACCGTCGGAACAAACCGAATCAAGGCCGCTTCGGATTAAACGACCGGGCTTTTCTTTTTTTTCTTTGAAAGGAGGGGTGTGTGTGTGTGAATATCCTGGCGCAATATCCTGGAATATTCCGATTCCAAAGGCGTTCGTGTGTAGAGACAAGAGCCGTTGAGTCTAGGGAATACAGTAATCTGCTTCCAAGCCTGTTCTCTTGAAGGCGTGGGGGGGGGGGTGGAGGAGAGAGAGGGAGGTGATCGGGAGGGCGAGAATAGACCCTCCCTCCCTCCCAGCCACTTTGGCTGTTTTCCCCCCTGCTCCAGGCAACGGTGGTGTTTGGATGCTTCTCACGGGGAGGGGTGTGTGTGTGTTAGTTCAGTCAAAGAGAGGAAGATTGTTAATAAGGAAGGGGATACTAGGCTTCCCACCCTGACCCGCCACCTTCGCAGAGGCAACTCAGAAAGTGACGTCCACCCACTCTTCCCGTCCCCACAACACACACTTCACTTTGCGGACCCAGTTGGCTTGGGGGTAGGTTGCCCCTAGCGGCCCCTGTACCTCAGTCTGAACTTGGCAATGAGGAAAACCTCCTGGCCTGCTCAGCCAAAGGCCCCTTCCGCGGTTCAAGCCCTCGGCCAGGCAAGGGAGATGGGGTGAGGAATAATTATGGAGCAGCTTTTATTTTTGTTCAGTGACAGCCTAATAATCAGAATCTTTACTCAGAAGTCTGTCTTGCTGTGCAGAATGGGGCCTACTCTCTAGTCAGTTAATTGATTGGATTTATTTATTTCCATACACCCCACCTGCTTGCTGCTCTCCCCTTCCTCGTTTTTCAATCCTCACAACAACCCAGCCAGGTAGGGTTCCAATGGGGGGGGGGACTGCAGTGGCGTAGCGTGGGGGGTGCAGGGGGGGCGGTCACACCGGGCACAACATCTGGGGGTTAGGGGGCACAAATCCACAGGTTAGGGGGCGCAAATCCACGGGTTAGGGGGTGCAAATTACTTGCCTTGCCCCGGGTGCTGACAACCCACGCTACGCCACTGGGGGACTGCCCCAAGGTCACCCTCAATGCTTCATGGCTGACCTGGCATCTGAACCCTGGTCTCCACCCAGACACCACACTGGTAGTAAGGCAGGGTTTCCTTCCTATGTACTTATCTCTTGAGTAGACAGGCATGGGCTTGTGATGTGAGGCTGCAATCCATACTGAGCATGTTGGCTCAGAGGTAAGTCCCCGTCCATCCAACTCAATGGGGCTTGCTCCTTGGGAATGGCCTTACACTGCAACCAGTATGTTTGGAAGTATAGCCATGCAGAGCTGAGGAGGCACCACTAAAGCCAGTGGGACTTCTGAGTAAATATACGTACTAGGCAGCAAGTGGCATCACTGTGACCTTTTGTAGTGAAGCCTCACAGGCTGGATCTACAGAGGATACAGACAGACAGAGAGATTGGAAGTTTGCCTCTTTGAAATGGAGAATTTTGCCCTTTTAATCTTTTCTTTCCAATTTATTTCTCTCGTTCCCCATTTGTTTAAGCACATACATAAAATAAGTAATTATTTTTTTATTAGTATATAATATATATTTTTCTGCAGCATTTCTTTGCGGGCTTGCTGTGAAAGTATTTCCTTTGCTATGTGCAGAACAGACCAGGAGGAAATCACTCCCTGTGGACCTGATCACCATGTAGGATTTTTAAAATTATTATTACCAGTTTTGCAATTCAGGAAGTATCTCTGCATTTGGATAAGGGAAAAATCTTAAAAAGGTGAGACATTTTGTGAACATAGCCTCCCTGGAGGATTTTTTTTCCTGGGGGAGGAATTGGCTATAAAATTGCTAACTGGTTGCAGTGGACGGTCTATTAATCTGAATCCCATGATATGGAACCCTTCCTCCACCTATTTATTGTTTAGGATTATCGTTATGGTTTTATTTTCTGGTTTCTGACAACATTTCACACAAAGAAATCAAATATTTAATTCAGGGATAAGGAACCTGTGGCCCTCCAGGTATTTGTTGGACTACAACTCCCATAATCCCTGACCATTGGCCACACTGGCAGGAACTGATGGGATTTAGAGTCCAACAACATCTGGAAGATTGGTTTATTTCAACAAATCAGGGTGGTTCTGAGCATAACGATGTAGAAGTTAAAGTCTCACTAATTTAAGTGTGACTTACTCTCATGTCAGCATTCATAGCATTTGCAACTCAATAGACTACAATTCTGTACCCAAATCCCTGGCAGTAAGAGCTTTGCAACACAGTAAGACATACTTTTGAGTAGACATGTAGAGAGGATTACACTTTAAGCACCTGTGTGCAATTCTTCAGCTAAAAATCAGTGGGATTTAAAAAGGCATCCCTTTGGATAGATTGGGCCTGATATTATAAATATGAAAACTGTATGTTTTGTCATTGATATACAATTATTTTTGACAGTCTACTGTTACGTTATTATGTCTCGTTGTTAATGCTTCCTGTTCTTAAATATGGCCATAGCAACAGCATAGATGTTTAAGGGTTACTGTCAACAACGCTCTTGGGGATATTGGATAAAATGCTAGCCCATGTATAATCCAATGCATGTTTACTCAGAAGCACACACCCCACTTTTCAATGGGGTTTACTTACAAGAGTGCAGCCTTTATTTCAATAGATCTGAACTGCACCACTTTTCTCATGAAAGCTGGTTTACTTATTAGTTTGGTGCATTCTGTGGCCTGTGGGCATGCTCATGTATATCTCCCCATCCCTCATTTCCTTCCCCATCCCCAGGTGATAGTTCCATGGCCAGAAATCTGCATGAGGAGACTAGTACTTGAGTCTCTTCCTTTGGATTCCTTTGTGTTGCAAGTGGGGATGAGGCACTTGGATGGATGGTGCAATATGCAGAGTCCAGGAAAAGGTGCTACTGATACTTGCCTGTCTCTGTGAATGAGATTTTCAGGCTCGTCCATGTTTGTGTTCCATTCTGGAGGTGGAGACCTTGCTCAGGACGTAGAGAAATATGAAGTGATGGGGAAATTAAAGGTGGAAAGGGTCCCCCCCCCATACCACATTCCTCCTAAATTCTTTGATGGTTCCATGAAAAATTGGCTTGGTGGGGGCTATAAAATTAGTGTAAGGGAGCAAGAGACTACCCTTTCATATTTGGATGAATGTTGAAAAATATTTCTGTGTGTGTTGGAAGCTTTACAGCAAGGCTTAGGTTGCAATCCTATTCTCACTTACCTAGAAGTAAGTCCCAATGAGCTCAGTGTGATTTACTTCTAAGTGAACATGCCTAGGTTTGCATTGGACAAGATCTGCTCTTAGGTATGTCCAATGTTAACAGTACAACCTTATGGATGCCTTACTAGGTGTAATCTATGTAGCCTGCTCCCAGGTAATTGTGTGTATGATATAGGACTGTAGCCTAAATTGCCAGGGCAGATATATTAAAGAATTCTAGTGAATTCTTTGAAAGTATGTTTTTGTGGTGTAGCTTTTTCTTGAATATCTTGTATTAGTGCAATATTCCAACCCTAGGTCAGATATCCTTTATTTCGTTTAGCAAAGGGCTATGGCATTTGGCATGCAAATCTGGTGCATCCTGGTCACCCTTTGTGTGTTAAGATCCACAATAAGCATATATATCAATGCTATAAGGATTGTCATTTATTGAACAGCCAATTGTCCAGAAGTGTAGGTATTCCTTAGCAATAGTCTGAAATAGATGGAATAATCCCTCCTTCATTGATGGCCTTTGTATAGGTATGTAACAGAGTAAGAGAAATACACACATAACTAAATTTATCTGATCCCAGTACAATACCACTATCACTCTTGTCTCTGAATCAGAGAAGTCAGTCCCACTGAGTTAAATGGAACTTTACTCTCTGCCTGGTGAACCTGAATTGGATAGCAGCCTTAGCAGCCTGGCCTAGCCTATTTATGTTTACTCAAAGAGAAAGCTCTGCATTTCGATTCCATGCATTGAAGTAAGTGTGCCTCTGGCCACTTACTCAGAAGTATATCCCATCAAAACAAGTGGTGCTTATTTCCTAGGAAACACAGAATTGGGCATTTTTTGCAAAGAGGATTGTGATTTTAAAGTGCAATGGATCACATACTTTAATGTGGAAGTAAGCTCAGTTGAAATCCATGGGATGTAGCTCTCTCTTGTGCTGGCTCTAGTGGATGGTGGTGGTTGTCCAAAGCCTCAGGTTGGGGAAGGCTAAGATATAGGCTGCCAGCCTCACCCACCTGTCTTTATGCATGTTTATACTTCCAGAGGTGCCTCGCTAAATTCCACGGTGCACACCTTAACTTTGGCCCAAAATGAGATTGCATCTATCTTCTTAGCAGCTGCCACGGAGGGGAAACCAGCTCAACACAGCTATTGTGCTTTTCACAGTACAGAAACCAGTAAAGAAGGCCTTTCACGGCATGGTGAGAGAAACAGGATGCCTTGGGAATATTGGTCCCTTGAGCTGCTTTTAAAGATGCAGCTGCAGGTCCTGCTAAAAAAGCTGGCAACCCTATCACTACCCCTACACCTGCCCTTTACCATTAGTGGCTGCCTGGATTGGCTTGTATTTTCATTCCACTACAAGTTGCTTTCAGGATTCTGCTAAGACAGCTTATTTATAGATAGACAAGGGCTTAAAAGCCACGGGCACCCAATATAACTAACCTCTCTCCTGCACGCAACAGGAAAATACCATAGCTGGACACACAGAGAGAGGCATCTCCAGCAACCCCTTCCTCCATAAATCTGGAAGACCTGCAGTTTCTTCCCATTTTGTCCTGCTTAAGTCACTGATGATCAGAAATATGGCAATGGTTTTGAGAGCCAACAACTTTATTTGTTTAATACAGCAAAAATTTAACCAGAGGAGACTGATTCAGAATTCCAGCTTGCAGACTACATTGCCAGGAGTGTGTCTGTGTGTGGAAGAGAGAAGCCCCCCCCCCAGCTCTGTCCCCTTTAAAAGCAATTTTCAAAGGCTCAGTTTTGATGTCCTAGGTCATCATAAGTACACGAAGCTGCTTACTGTGGAGAGAGATTGCTGGGTCTTGCAAAGTCTCAAGCCAAATGGCAGAAGATTTTTCGGAGGGGGGGGGATACCCTGTGGAGTGCGGCGCAGGAGAGAGAGGGGGGGAGAGTTGTTGTGGTTGCTGTCTATGGCCTCCCCAAAGCAGCTGCTTTCTCTTTTTTGGCAGAGAGCCAGGAGAAAGCAGCAGGAGCCAGACCGATCAGCAACGCTGTGGGAAGCGGGTTGACCGAGGGGGGACCTTCTGGATGCATTTTGTGGAACTCTGTGCCAGGCATCTTAATTTCAGCCAGAAATCAGGATTCAGCCCTAGAATCATAATCATACAAAGGGACCGTTGTCGGGAGTGAGCATTTTAAGAAAGGAACAGAGCTGAGAATGCATAAATGCCCATTGATTTCAATGCCTATTGCTGGGTTGGGGCTGCTGCCTTGGAGCATGTGCAAAGTTTCTGAACAATTTGAAGCCTCCACTTGGCTAGAATTGAAGGGCTTCTGTTAGACAAAGGCAGGGGTGGACAATCCTTTTCTCAGACCGAGGTCTGCATTTCCTTGTGGGCAACTGTTCTGGGTGCTTCATGCCAGGAGTGAGCAGGGCCAGAGAGTGACAAAGGTGGGTGGAGAACTGCATGATGGAGTTTTGTAGACCAGGATTTGTCTGTTCCAGACAATATACAACAGCTATATTTGAGAGTGCATTGCTATGCAGAACAAATATCTGAATTGGAGAGCTGCTCTGTGTGGTTTTATGGAAATGTATGTGCCCTTCTCAAGGTTTTGTGTCTCTTGGGGCACCCAGTGGCGGAGGAAGGAGGGTGCAGCCCACCCCAGGTGTCATCACTGAGGGGGTGTGTGTGACAAAATAAGGTGGTTTTTTTCTTTTTTAAATGGGCTCATGAAACTTTTTAGGAGTGACATGGGGGCTTAGGAGCCTGCAGGTTCCACGCTGCCTGAAATGGCAGCGTGGGACTTGTGTCTGCTTACTGCCTCTCCCTCAGCCGGGCAGAGGCTCTAACTGTGGGAGAGGCTTGCCCTGCCCCCATGGGTGCAGGACATGCCTCCGCACCAGGCACCTGAGCGGCTAGCTACACCGCTGGGGAACCTACTCTTTGGGCATATAACACACTGTGATTTGTCTTATTAATGTGTATACGGTGCAAAATTCAATCACTGGCATTTCCAGATGGGACTGAGGAAGATTACAGCTCTGAAATCCTAGAGCTTTTGGTCAGCATAGACAATACAGAGATGGAAGGACCTATGGTGTAACTTCTATTCTTCATCCACTATTGATTATCCACTGTGATTATTGACTCCAGGTATTAGAGGGCATTTAAGTGAGACATGGTCTGTAGTCCCCACCCAGTGAGTCTATTGTCCTTATATTCTAATAAGAACGCTCTGCTGGATCAGACCAGGGCCCATCCAGTCCAGCATTCTGTTCTGACAGTAGCCAACCAGACATGTTTTGGAAATCCCACAAACAGAACCTGTGCACAACAGCACTCTCCATACCTGCAATTTCCAGAAACTAGTATTCAGAGACATACTGCTTCCAATAGTGGAGGGGAAATCATAAACTTCATAGCTAGTAAGATACTGATTTTGCTGTATGCTAAATGAATTTGCCTGATTCTCTTTCAAAACCATCTAAGTTGGTGATTTGGTGGCCTCTTCTGCAAGAGAATTCCATGGTTTTAACTATTTTATCCCCCCACCAGTGTTCTAAATCTTCCAGCATTCAGCTTCATTGAATGCCCCCAAGTTCTAGTATGATGAAAGAGGGTGAGAAACATTTCTCTTTACTGCCATTATTGCAGCTTGTCAGTCAGAGAGCCGAGGAGCAAGCAGGCAGTGGTTTCTACTGCTGCTCTTTCACACCACCTCTGTTCTTTGTGTCAGAGTGAGAGGTGGGTGAAGAAGCAGGTTGCAGTGGTGAAAAGGATGAGCTGGTCTGGGCCTCACCTGCCTCCTGGCTATGCTGGCTCTGTGGGAGAAGGTTGCAAACTGGCTTTGTTCAAAGGAGGCCAAAGACCAAATTAAGACAAAATGGAAGACATGGCTGCCTTTATTTCAACACCCCTGCCTGTCTTCTTAGTGAATGTTGAAGTATGTTTTAATCTGCTATTTGAGATGCAAATTTGCTTTTTAAAATATTCATCTTAGTTCTAGTACAAAGCCAGGGGTAACAGGTTAATTAATCCAGAAGAAAAGAGGACCAGCTTGAGCTAATAAACAACCTTCTTTTTTGGTATCTGTGCAATAGTCCTTCTGATAGAAAATGCTGGAATAGTAGAACAGACCATGTTAATGTTGCTGTTGGCATCTACCTGTCTTGAGATAGATACACCTATGGGGATGAAGCCAAACTGCTGTGTTTACAGCACTGAAGTGACCACCCCAGGGTGCAAGCCTGGGCAGTATGTATGGAGGTCCTGGATTGCCCAAATGACAATACCCTCCTCTTGATGTGGTGCAAAGGAAAGCAGAGCAATATGTTTGGCATCAGCTTGGTTGCAGGAGTTGCTAGAAGGAGGCCTACAAGGTGCCATCTAACCATCTTAGGGACTCCACTCTGGATTTGTGAAGGGTTTACTCCAGAGCCTTTTCTTCTCCTGAAGATATCCCACAAGGCAAGGGAGATTTAGGGTCAGAATTTTCCTTCTCCTAGATGGGCTTCCTTCTTATCCACAGTGGACAAACTACCCCAGAAGGAGCATAATGTGCCCCCACCAAAGGTACTAGTCCTTCCCTAATACCTCATATACCCCAATATTACAGTGTTAATGTAAACTGGTATAAATGGGACATCCACAGCACAGTCCTAGACTATACATGGCTGTAAGTCCCATTAAGTTCCGTGAGGCTTACTTCTAGGTAAAGGGTATTCAAGTATCTATCTCCATAATGTGAATGCTGGTAACTAATTTGAATGAAGAAGATTTTTACATTACTGTATTGTGATGTTTCACTCTTGGCATTGGACTGGTTTTCATCCAGTCCACTGGCATCCAAATAAACAGAGTACAAGCAATATCTAGCTTGTAAACCCAAACCTTGTAAACCTTGCTTGCTTTTTCCCCCTCTAAAGCAACCCCCCCACCGACTTTTCTGAGAGGGGTGCAGCTGAAGAACCTAGTTAGTAATTCTTGCTTTGATTATTTTGAACAAACGCATTTTAATCCGAGGCAAATTATAACTGTTGCTCTTGCAATAGAATAGCACGTGTTGCTTGGAGTAAGAGGCATTTTATAATCCTTTTGGAATTAGAATGATCAGCTGACTTCATGAAATCCTAGGAAGTAATTTACATATATGTGGACATATGACTGGGTCACTATTAGGTTCAGACATAAGCTGGATGCAGCATATTAGCTCAGGATTGCTTTACCCTAAAAAGTGACATGCTATTTGTGGTGGAATCTATCCATTTCCATTAACCTTTAGGTTTAGGAAAAAACTTTCAAGTTTCTCTTCTGCCAGAATGATGACAAGAGAACTGTATTGAATACATAATTTGTCTACAATGAAATCTATTGGTTCTGAATTTTGATTTCCTTACTTCTAAAAAAAATTCCACCACCTTCTAGAAATGCTCAGCAACTTGCACTGAACCAGCCTTCTCCAATCACATGATTTGGACTACATCTCCCAAAACCTTCAGCCAGCATGCTTGATGGTCAGGAATGAAAGAAGTTGCAGTCCAAAGCATTTGGAAGGCAGCAGGTTGGGGGAGGCTGTGCTAAGCTAAATAATTGAGGATAAGGCCATCAATGACTACTAGCCACGATGGGCAGGAAGCAGCAATGCTTCTGAAAGCCTGTTGCTGGAAACTGAAGGACAGCAGAGTTCTCTAGGGCTCGAGTCCTGCTTGCATGTTTCCCATAGGCATCTGGTTGGCCACTGTGAGAACAGGATGCTGGACTAGATGGACCATTGGCCTGATCCAGAAGGCTTTTCTTAATGTTCTAACCACTCAGCTCCAGTAGAGCTGTATGATTGCCCCGTCTGCACCACACATTTAAAATACAATGATACCGTTTTAACAGCATCCTGGGAAATGTAGTTTAAGATCACTAAGCAGTGTTGGGAGACCCCTATTCCCCCCAAAGAGCTTCACTTCCCAGAGTGACTTCAGAGTGACTTAACAGCCAATCCCTCTTCCCAGGAAATTCTGGGAACTGTAGCTCTGTGAGAGGCACAGGGCTTTCCTAACAACTCTCTCTTAAACTATAATTCCCAGGATTCTTTAAAGCAGTTTAAAGCAGTATAATGATGCTTTAAATGCGGGGCTATTTTAAACCCACTATGAGCCTTAGCATTCACCCTCTCTTTTTAGCAGGACTTACTTCTGTATCAAGCATTTTTTATTGTTTTAGGGTTGAAGCCTAGGTCTCAGTGGTGTTGCGTCCTTTGCCGGCTCCCAGGGCACGGCACGGAGAGTGAGGAAAATCTGCTGCGCCAGCTCAGCCCAGCCCTGGCTGCCGTTGCCACTAGGTGGGCATGGGACATGGAGAGTTCATGGCACTGCGATGCACCACCTGCTTGCCCGCACAGTGGGGAACCTGGCTGGCTGATGCGGCCCTTGGAGAGTGCACCCCCCCCAATGCTGGCTAGGTGGCCATTCAGCAAGTGGGCCAAGGATGTGGCGGCCAGGCTAGGCTATGGGGCCCAGAGGCCCCTGGCAGCAGGCAGGGTGGAAGAGGGATCCCTACATGGGGATGCCTGGTTTGTGGCCCCTCAAAATTGTGTGCCTGGGCTATGGCCCTCCTGGCCCCCTCACTACGCCCCTGCTAGGTCTACAATCTGTGCTTGTCACATGAAGCCATTCTGTAGGTCCCCATTCCCTGAGAGGTTTGGAGGGTGGCAACACAAAAACAACCTTTTTCCATGGTGGCTCACTGTTTGTGGAATGCTGTCCCCAGAGAGGCTCGCCTGGCGCCACCATTACATGCCTTTAGGCACCGGGCGAAAACACTTCTCTTAAACCAGGACTTTGGCCATTAAATAATCTATGGCCTGTTAAAGGGGTGTGTGTGTGTGTGTGTGAGAGAGAGAGAGAGAGAGAGAGAGAAACAGAGAGAGAGAGGAGAAGGGACTGTTATTATGATTATTTTATCATTATGTTGTCTATTATTATGCTTTGTATTGTTTTTTTATTGTCATGCTCCGTAAAACATGTTCTTAATGTTGTACACCGTCTTGAGATCTTTGGGCGGTATATAAACTGAATAAATAAACTGAATAAATAAATAAATAAATAAGTGTACTGTTTTTAACTTTTATGCAGTTACATCCTCCCTCTCCCACATAAGATAACCTTCAAATAATATTTTTACAATGTCTAAGCAGGAAGGTTGCCAAAAGCTGATGCTCCCATGTATGCAATAGACTAACCAGTTGGCAACTGGGTTCTCTCCAGTTGTTTTAGACTGCACTTCCCATAAGCCTGGGTGCTGGATGGGGTTGATGGGAGTTGGAGTTTGATAATAACTATTATTATCAAAAATAATAGTTGGAGGGGACTGAATTGGAGAAAGATATAATTGATGGTTTGCTTGCTCAACTCTTGATGACTTGCAGCAGAATAGCTGATCTTACTCTGTTGAAAAGCATGATATCATGAGATATGAGAGGGTCTAGGGTGGCACCTAGACTGTGGGATGCTCTTTGGGGACAGAGTTTCCAGATTCATTTTCCCTTGAATTTAATTTATTATTATTATTTGAATTTGTTAGTCGCTTTATCTTGCCTAGGGCAATCCAAAGCAGCAACCAACCAACCAACCAACCAACCAACCAACAAACCAACCAACCAACCAACCAGAAAGCCCCCCCCATAGATACATCAAAACGAAGGGGGGGGGGAAGAAACACATTAAAAACATCCCACCCTCTTCTAGAAGGCGACAGATGTATTCTGGGAGGCTAGCACTCACTTATTTTTTAATGAAAACTTTGAATTTCACCATGCCAAATTGCTGTGTTTCCCCCTTTTCAGCTTTGTGACCGTTTTCTGGTTCACTTTATCCTGATTCCACTTTGCTTGAACTTCAGGCTGTGTATGCATGCGTCATCAGGGCTGGCTCAAGACAATTTGCTGCCCATGGGAAAGGACAAGACAGCACCCTCCCTCAAGGTATATGAAGCTGCCTCATGTTGCCTCACTGTAGGGCCAATCCTATGCACCATACATTCCTCCAAAGAATCCTGGGAATATTACTTTACCCCTCAGTGTTCCAATTCCCAGAACTCTTAACTTACTATAGTTCCCAGGGGTTACCTTAGCAGAAATCTCCTTGCCCACAGCTTCTACCCAATGAGGTTGAATCCAACCAAGTTCTACTCATAGTAGACCCATTGACTTTAGGTCTGTGTCCTTTAATTTTAGATGGTCTTGTCCTTAAATTTTAGATGGTTCTACTCCTGTCCTCTGGTGCTACAGAGAACACTTTTTTCTGTGACAATCCTTTTGATATTTGATGACCACCGTAATCTCTTTCTCTTCTTCTCTTCTCCAGAGTAAACATACCCAGCTCTTTCAACTGCTCCTCATAGGACCTGGTTTCCAGATTCCTCACTATCCTGGTCATTCTCCTCTGGACATGCTTCAGGTTGCCAATCTCCTTCCTAAATCATGGTGACTGGAAGTGAGACAGAATACTGCCAATGCACCCCAATCAAATTCAAATGCAGCCAAAATGAGTTATAAGGACATAAGAGGAGCCCATCTAACCTGGCAGCCTGATCTCACAGTGGCCAACCAGATGTCTTGATGGGAAGAACCTGCAAGTAGGACCTGAGTGCAACAGCACTGTTTCCTACTGCAGTTTCTAGCAAACAGTATTCCCTGTTCACTTTCTCCAGGCCATGTATGTACACTTCTGTCATATCTTGCCACCTGGTGAGATATAGGGAAGGCATAAACATGAACTTCAGTATGGTGATAGGCAGGCAAGCTTAGGAATCCGCCTTCAACCAGGGCAGACTGCCTTCCTGCTCTGTCCAATACTGTTTGCTTTGAATAATGACAGCAGCTCTCCAGGGTTCCATGCAGAGAGGGAGCCATCTCCATTACCTGCTAACAGAATATTTTGGCTGGGGATGCCAGGGAATGAATCTGAGACCTTCTTCATGAAAAGCATGTGTTCCAGCCCCAAGCTACAATCTCTGTCACAAGAATGGGGTGTCTCAGGAGCTCTGCACGTTTTTTTTAGTATTTGCCTTTGTGGTCCTGATGGCAGAAAGTCTAGCCCTATGGAAGGAGAAGGGCCCGTCTCAGTAGGCAGAGAGGGGTGCAATACAAGGACTTAGGGCAGGGGTCAGCAATCTAAGGCCCCTGGGCCACAAGCGGCCCACGGGGGTCGTTTAACTGGCCCATGAGCCACCCCGAACCGAGCCGCCCGCTCAGCGAGTCTCCACGCACTGCGCTAAACCAGCACAGAGACTCGCTTTTGCAGCACCGGAATTCACATCTGCGCAGACACAGATGCCAGAAATTGCAGGTGGGCACGCTCATGTGCACACACAGAGGGATCTCCACTGGAGTTACCGGTATATCTATTTGGCCATTGCTAAGTTGGGATAGGGGAGGGATGAGACAGAAGGTTTCTGTTTACCAGTGACAGAAAAGCAGTGCACCCTAATCCACTCCATGCTCCTGATTTGTGGCCCCTGGATCAGGTCTATTGACCCTGTGCCAAATAAGAGACCATCCCATCTTCAACATATGTTCAGGAGGGGGTGGAGAAGGAAGGAATTCTGCCTCTCCCTCTCCCAGTGGGGGAGGGAAATCTTGTGGACTATTCACTTTAATGTTAAGATTGCTTTATAGATCTGCTTGCCTTCCAAGAAATGAAAATGCTTTTCTAACAGCACAATGCCTTGTTAAATGCACTGAACATCTCTATTGATGTCCCCTACAAAGTCTGAAGTCAAAGCTATGTTGGTGAATGTTTTTATTGTACTGAGATGGACAGGCTGTCTCCCTGCACCTGTCAACAGGTTTGATAATTTTTGGTTCTCAATTTGGACCAATCTTTTTGCATAAAAGCAAAAGCTTCAGTGTTTTGTGTAAGTTGTGCTCTACTGAATGCAAACGACGTAATGAAAAGGCGTACAAGAAATATGACATTTCATAAACACAATTGCCTGAGCATTAAGGAGAGCAAACATGTGGTTTTATGAAGAGAGTTATGAATATTTAAACATGCAAAATGAAACTGTTACTAAGTGTCTGTTTTTCATTATCTTACTGCGAACATTTTCATTTCCAGGAATGTTAATAGCTGTCGGCAGAATGCAGTTATCTTAGTAAGAGAGAGAGAGAGAGGGAGAGGGAGCTATGAGGAAGATGGAACAAGAGTTTAAAATGCTCACTTTGTGATGATGGCTTTTCAACTACATTCCTCCTGTTGTGTAAAAAGTAGGGTGCTTCTGCTCCCCATCACCTTATCTCTATCTGAAACCTTGCTACTGGGAAATAATGGCTTTGTCAGCAGTGACTGGGCATAATCTGCACACTGGGGGCAAATGGGACACCTGAGCTTTGTTGGTATTATTCCATAGGGTTCACAATATTTGACGTAACATTTAGAGCAGTGATGAGGACCTGCTGCCTAGGGACTGAAGGGAGCCTCCTATATGACCTCTCATACGACCATTCAGACTCTCTCCAGATCACATCCCCCCCCACTCATCCCAACTCTCCCCAGGCCACACTCCTCACTGGCTTTTCTTCGAGTGTTTTTGCCTGGATGGAAAAGTGCCCTTCAACTCTGATAACAATCTCTTGTGTGCCTACATGGAGGACAGAGCTGGGTGTGTGAGTATGCGTCAAAACTTGGCTGCTGTAGAAAGGTAACATTTACATTCATTGCCCCACCTCCTTTTGCCTTTCCTTCTGCCACAATGTGGCCCTCAGAAGGTTGTCAGGAAGGAAATGTGGCCCTCGGGCTGACAAAGGTTCCCCATCATGGTTTAGAGTGATAGGATTTAACGAGGGAGACCCAGATTCATATCTGTACTCTGCCTTAAAACTTTACTCTCAGCCTAACCTACTTCACAGGGTTGTTGTGAGGGTCATATATGCCACACTGAGCATTTTTGGTAGAAGAAATGGGTGATTTTAATATAATCATAGAATTGTAGAGTTGGAAGTGACCCTGAGGGTCATCTAGTCCAACCCCCTGCAATGCAGGAATTTCAGCTCAAGCATCCATGACAGGTAGCCAGCCAACCTCTGCTTAAAAGCCTCCAAGGAAGGAGAGCCCACAACCTCCCAAGGGAGACTGTTCCACAAATAATGAATGGAATGGAACAGAACAGAACGGAATAGAATAGAATACAGTGGTACCTTGGGTTACAGACGCTTCAAGTTACAGACTCTGCTAACCCAGAAATAGTACCTTGGGTTAAGAACTTTGCTTCAGGATGAGAACAGAAATCACGCAGTGACAGCGTGGCAGCAGCGGGAGTCCCCATTAGCTAAAGTGGTACCTCAGATAAGAACAGTTTCAGGTTAAGAACGGACCTCCAGAACGAATTAAGTTCTTAACCTGAGGTACCACTGTAGAATAGAATAGAACCTCAGTATCACAATTTGCAGATAGTTGTAGATCTAACACCACAGATGGAAGGTTGAAAAGTCTCCTCATGCACAATCCTGTTCTCACTGAAGTCACTCCTCATTTTCAACTTCCAGCCACCAATTGTCTGAAAAGCCATGCGTTGGAGATGCACATGTGAATCCACCACCCAATCTAAAGTGTGAAATTATCACAGGATGGCTGCAGCTGTTTCTTGATAGGTAAATACAGGGGTAGCTGTAGCTCACATGGTGCCATCCAGATGTTTTAGAGTACAACTGCCATCATTCCTAGCTCTTTGCTGGACTGGCAGGGCCCATGAGAGTTGTAGTTCAAAACATCTGGAGAGGGCCTGGTTGGAGAAGACTGGGCTATTCAAAAAGATCCTTTGAGCAGCATTGTAAAGGTAAAGGTACCCCTGCCCGTACGGGCCAGTCGTGTCCGACTCTAGGGTTGTGCGCCCATCTCACTTAAGAGGCCGGGGGCCAGCGCTGTCTGGAGACACTTCCAGGTCACGTGGCCAGCGTGACGAAGCTGCTCTGGTGAGCCAGCACCAGCGCAGCACACGGAAACGCTGTTTACCTTCCCGCTATAAAGTGGTACCTATTTATCTACTTGCCCTTAGGGGTGCTTTCTAACTGCTAGGTGGGCAGGAGCTGGGACTGAAAGACGGGAGCTCACCCCGCCACGGGGATTTGAACCGCCGACCATGCAATCGGCAAGTTCTAGGCACTGAGGTTTTACCCACAGCGCCACCTGTGTCCCTGAGCAGCATTGTACATGACTGTAATTCAAACTGTGTTGTCTGAAAAGAGCTCAAGGGTCCACCCCCCCATACAACAATATGTCATCTTATTAAAATTCATGGGTATAGAACACCATTGAGTTTTTCTTCCAGCCCACCACCAAGTGCAGAAACACCATATGGTATAGCTCCTGGAGCTATACCATTCCAGAATAAATCTGCTTTGTCTGCCAAATATCTAAGTGAAATGGGCCACCATATAAAATATAAATGATACCTGTGCATCGCCAGCCAGCACATCAAGAGAACAGCCTAGGCCAGAATTGTTGTCTGTTGGCAAGGGGTTCTTTACAGCTGGGAGCACTGAGTTACCTAAAGCCTGACCTGTGTTCTGAAGTAGTTTGGCTTAAAAGGGCTATAATATGCGTTCCTCCCTGATATTATACTGGCATTCTAAAGGGCACACGCCAGGACTGTGGCTTCCTGCTCTCTCTGAGATGGTTCCTCTGACATACAGGATGGGCCATGTAGGAGACCTTTCCTATTGGGCAAATGTCTGGGCTCCATGGGGGAAGCCAACCACTTGGGGCAGGGAGGGGGCACAGTCCCTGCTGCTCCCACACCCCTAAGTCCCAAGGGGAGAAACGGCAGCTCAGTCACCCCACGTGGCTGAGTTTTGGGGAAGTGGAAATGCTGATGGCAGCTCTTCCAAATTAGAGTCATCATAACATGCCATATGTTGCAATCAGGAGCTTGTTGACAACGTTTCCATCTCTGCTGCACCCTAACCATTTCCCCACCCTACCTTCACTCAGCCAAATGTTTAAAATAGGTTCTAAAGATAGGCTCTGCAGCATCCTCCTCCAATCAGTCCCTCATGCAAGTTTATCACCAAGGTCTTGACGCCTTCGCTCTCGCTATCTCATTGCGAATTGCCTCGTTCAGGGCATTCGCCAAGCATTCAGGAAACAGAACACCGTGCTGGTTCTTTTCTTTAGTATTTTTTTAAAATACTGCTCTTCATTTAAAGGCAACAGCCTATTAGCAGTTGATCTATTGACTTCTAGCACCATCTTCACCAACCTGGTGCCCTCCCAGTGTTTTGACCTACAACTCTGTGGCCACCAGAAGGGAAGGTTGTCAAATATCCACTACTTGCATACTTCACCTTGCATACTCTTTGTTTCCCTGATAGCAAACTCAGATGTCTAGTATGTTTTGAAAAGGGTAACTTGATAGGCAGAATTTGCTACTTAGCCCTGAAGAAACTTGGCTCTTCCTCAGCATGGTTTCCTCTAGAAGTTGAACCACAACTCCCATCATCTCTGGCCATTTACCATGCTGGCTGGGGCTGATGGGAGTTGGAGGCCCAACAATAATGTATGGGGGGCCCCAGCAAGTTTAGTAGCTAATTATTATACTATAAACAGCAACTCCCTGTTTGCATGGGAGTTTGTGTTCCAGGTAATCATGCGTGTTGGCGGAGTGTGCATAAGCCTGCCCCAATCTGCCTCGTTCCATTCCCTTCCAGGGCCAAAAACAGCATGCACGTTCAAAATGTTTGCTGCTTGTATTAAAATGTGTGTTCTTGGGAAGCCACTGATATTTATTTGGATGTGAAATGTGAACTCCTATTAAGGATCCCATTTGATCCTATTTAACTGCCTCATTCTAGCATCTCTAGGTAGAACTGGGAAATGATCCTGCTTAAAACCTTGGAAAACCGCCAGCCAATGGATAACACCCAAACTAGATAAGCTCAGTATAAGGCAGTTTCCCATCCTCCAACGGGGCAGGAAGTTCAGCTCTGCTTACCTGTGCACAGTGCTATTTTTCTAGAAAAAGAGGTGCTGGAACACACAATGAACACCTCTGCTGTTCTGTTAGAATGGCAGTGGCGCCCACATGAGAGGTTCCGGAATTGAGTACCAGTGAGTTCTGGCTGAAAAGAAGCCCTGCCTGTGCATACATTTTATTGTAAAATCTGGCCACTTGTGGCAAGTTTGTCATTTGGCAAACGTGGTTGCTGCTATCATGTCTAGTGTGGCTCTTGGTGAAGTCTGGATATATGTTGATGGAAAATCCAAGAAGGAAAATCCAGAATATCACCAATAGCTGTGGCAAAAACATATTAGGCTAAATCACTGACAGCTTGCCTTCTTCAGTGGTGCTTCTCTGAAGCAGACTGCCTCACTCGCTCCCCTGTGGCAAAACCAGCCCTGCTAGGTGGTGCTTTGAAATCTTGTTTGCTTCCATGGCCATGAAAACAGGAAGTGCCTGACTGGTTGAAGGAATCTTCTGATGGGCATTGAAAATAGGCATTATGGGAACCCCAAAGAATGATAAAGACCCTATTATCTCAAACAACATTGCTGTTCTCTCTTTCCATGGTCCACCAGAAATTATCAGAGGGGGTGCTTAAGAATTCTGAGCCTGGCTGTCTTACCTCTAGATTAAAAATGTTCATTGAGGAGGGCTGGCTGCCCAATTCTAGGTCTGCTCCAGCCCCAGTAAATGCAACCATCATTTCACATCCCTCTTTTTTACCGCAACAGGGCTTCTTGCAAAGTAGAGGCTCCCCAGAGCACATGTGTTAGCACTCTACCTAATATCTGGTCATTGATATATTAAATGGAAGATCTGCCTGTGAGTTGCATCAGTCATCCTAATTGACTCATCAATTGCCATTACACAGAACTCCTTTGTGTCATCTTTTGCTGACAATCCAGTCTTCTACATCTGATGCCAGCCTAGACAGCCCTTCAAACAAATAGCATGTATGATGGAAAAACCTCATTTGATACATTAAACACTCTCTGTTTTCACACCTTCTGCAGCATCTGTTACAGCATCTGCTACAGCATCGTAACTTTCCTTGATCATATCTGAGCCCTCTGTCGGTGTGGGAGGGAGAGTGGGTGTTTGGTTCTGCTAACTGCGCGGAATGCAAGAGAAATGAGGAATTCAAGAATCACCTGGGCATTCAGGGAAACCAAAATGCCTGGCATTTGATCCATTGAAACTTACCTGATGGAATGGGCAGCATTCAAGTAATTGCATCCATCCATGGACAGAAGAAAAAAGACAATGTGGAGGAACTGAGCACCCAGCTTGTGATGCACGGAGACAGGTTTCCATTAATTCTACTGGAATTGTTGCATTTCCTACTTGTTCCCTACATACCTGGATTTCTGTTGTATCCACATAGAAACATAGGGAGAAACATAGGAGGCTGCTGTATACCAAGTTAGATTATCGGTCCAGCTACTTCAGTATTGTCTGTATGCAGACTGTCAGCAGCTCCCTAGGATTTCACACAGGGAGTCTTTTTTTCTGCCCTACTTGGAGATCTTGGGGATTGAACCTGGGACCTTCTACATGCAAAGCAGATGCTCCACTGCCAAGAAGAAGAAAACAAGTTTGGATATGATATCCCACTTTATCACTACCCGAAGGAGTCTCAAAGCAGCTAACATTTTCCTTTCCCTTCCTCCCCCACAGCAAACACTCTGTGAGGTGAGTAGGGCTGAGAGACTTCAAAGAAGTGTGGCTAGGCCAAGGTGACCCAGCAGCTGTATGTGGAGGAGCGGAGACGCGAACCCGGTTCCCCAGATTACAAGACTACCGCTCTTAATCACTACACCACACTGGCTGACCTGAAACCTAAGAAATTAATGAATGTCAGTATCTAGCTAATATTTGGGATAGGAATGCAAAATGCAAACTACAAGGAATCCCTGGGCCAGCTTCTGCAAACCAGCCTTTTCTTGAATGCAAGCCATTATGAAACAATTGCCAGGCATCCACACATCAAAGAAGGTACTTAGGTCTGGGGTTGCCAAGGTGACGGGAAGGACCATGAGGTGACAGGGGAAAAAAGTCAGTTTTACAGGAGGCTTAGGGGTGTGGTGAGAGGTGCACTGGCAAGAAGGAGGAGGACAAAGGCCAGAACTACATGTGGGAACCATCCCGGCACTGGCTGGAGGAGGCTGCACAGGAGCTATGACTGGCTGCTGCTTTGGACCCAGGCTTGCTGAAAAATGTGAGGGGGAATGAAAGACACTCACTGCCTTCAAAGTCCAAGTTTGATATCAGTAATGAAGTAACAATCAGAACCATTAGGAATTTTCAACTTTTACAACATTCAAAAAGGAGATTTACCCATTTTAGTACCGTAAAAAGTTATCTTACAGGATTAGACTCTATAGGTTAAGAACATGGGAGGCTACCTTATACTTGGTCAGATTACTGGGTCCATCTAGCTCAGAAGCTGTCTGTGGACAAACGCCGGCTCCCTCGGCCAATAAAGCGAGATGAGCACCGCAACCCCAGAGTCAGCCATGACTGGACCTAATGGTCAGGGGTCCCTTTACCTTTAGCTGAATATTGTCCATGCTGATGGGTAGTGGCTCTCTAGGGTTTCAGTTATGAGTCTTTCTTAGCCTTACTTGGAGACATGCCTTAAGCATCTTACTGTAGCAGTACTCTTCTGTTTCAGTTTGGAGCTATGTCAAGCTGTCCAGTAAGAGATCCATAGTGGCACTGGACATGCACTTGTAGTGGTGGATCCAGGTAGCAGATAGCAGGTAGCACACGTAGGACCTTGGAGAGCTCCTAACAAACAGAGATATTGTTCCAAGAATCCAAACCTTGCTTTGTTCATTAGGGCATCTGGTAGCTGCACACAAGAGGTTTTATTTGCTACTGAGTTAATAGCTTTCCTTGTACTCCAGGTTCTGGGAAGGAGTAGAGTAGGAGTATACAACATGATGCCCTCCATATGTTGCTGGACTCCAGCTCCCACCATCCCTGACACCATTGCCCATGCTGGTTGGGGCTGACGGAAGTCCAGAAACATTAGTAGAGCAGTGTTGGTACCACACTAGCTATTCCTGGAGTATTCTATGGGATATCTCAGTGAGAGGATTGAAGATCTTAGGTTGCTCTGGCTGTGTGGGTGTGTGCCTACATAGATCTAGTGGGCATATTGCCTACTGCCACACACTAGTTGCAATAGCAGAAATCTTCTACCAAATAAAGTTCTTGGTCCTGATGACCTAAAAATGGGTATTTTATACCATTGCCTTTGCAGTGTGGATTGATCTCCCTTCTGATGTAAATGAAGCATCACCTACTAGGTATTTCAGACACCTTATGGAGATGTGGCTTTTTGCCCAGACTTTTCCTGATCCACAAGATCGGATCCTGTTATTTCTTAACTCCTGTTTCTAACTGTTCTTGTTTTTAATGATACTGTTTCATTGTTTTTATGCTATTTGTGTACATTGCTTAGGGATTTTATAAATGTTAAATGGTTATACATGCTTTTAAATAGAACAGTAAGCTTATAGAACCTCCAGAGTCAAAGGCACTATACCACTGAATATTAGTGGCTGTGGCCTGCACAGTAGGAGCTTCCAAGCCTTGCTTGCAGGCTTCCAAAGCACCATCTGGCTGGTCACTGTGGGAAGCTGGATGCTAGACCAGATGGGCCCTTTGGTCTGACCATGCTGTTTTTCTAAGGTTAAAAGCCCCTGCACATTTTCAGCCTTTGAGTAATGAAGCAATGGTTGAAAGGCATCAGTCAGTCTTGACATTTTGCCAGCCCTATTCATAGCCAAGGTGTGGTCTACTCCACCCTCTCCCCACCATGAACCTAGAGTGAAGCTTGATCCTGTTGTAAAACCTCAGCACAGAAGCAAATATAAACCTCCAATAAAAATAAAAAAGGCTTGCAAAGGGCGCCTGATCTAGGGGGGTGGGGGATGGGATAAGTCTGTTGGACTGCATGTCTATATTTGTTAAAGCGTTCCCGAATGAATTGCTCTTCCCTCGCCAGTCATACATGTGTCTCATTCTAGGGATCTCTCTATAACTAGGCAGCTAAGACTCGGAAGGGCAAAGGAGATGGTAAACCCAGCCCTAAGTCAATAACTTCTTCTTCTACTCTGCGGTGCCAAGAGGAGAACTGTGCTGGGAATTCTACTCTTCAGGCGCTGCTCATCTTCTTGTGATGGCCCATGTCAGGAAGGCTCTCTGTCAACTGAGCACTGTTTAGCAAGTTTGTCCTCAAGTTCAAAGCAGTGCCACCCCTCCCCCCATCTTCACCACGGCTTGGGATGTTTTCTACCCTTTGACCTCTCTGTTGACTCAGGCCTCTTCCCTTCTGAGGTCAACATCAAAATAGAGATGTATGTCTATCTGAGCTGACCATGGCTCTGACTCCAGAGATCAAGGATTTTAAGGCCCATTTGTCTTCCCATCTGTCAACCAGCATTTGAAGCTCTCTTAGTCTTCTATTCTTTTGGACAAGTGTGAAAATGGGGAGGGGGGATTCCTGTTTTCAGTGAAGCCCTCCGCCTTTTTAAAGCTGCTTTTTTTTGCCAAATTCACTCCTATTAAGAGACCTTGATGGCACCCTGAATAGATCAAAAGCCGCTGGGTCTCCTCTGAAACTTTAATGCAGACAGATAGGACATTCTGGGCTGAGGGGGTGGGGTGGGGGTGGGGTTTGGAGTGGATACCAGAATCTGGATTTTCTTCCACGCTCTTCCTACTGAATCAATCCAGGCAGCTTTCATAATGATGGGTGTGCTCCCCTCCCCTCCCCTCCCCTCAAAAGGCCTTGGCACTTAGTGATTCAAGGTGACCATGGAAGGCTGCCCCTTTTCTGGAGCCTAGCATATTTACTGCATTGAGAAACGGGGGATATTTTCCCTCACAACCTCACTTTCCCGGGTTTTGGCTTCTTCGGACCAGGAAGGAGCAAAGCCAAGCCCCAAGAATTTGATCTGATCTCAGAGGCTGTTGAATCACTCACACCTGCAACCTACATGTAAAGCACTATTATAGCCCTTTAACAGTCGTGGACGGTTCTAGGAACTGTAGTTTCTCAGACTAGTTTGTTGACCTTACAGTGTGTCATTTCCCAGTAGCCTCAACAAACTACAGTTCCCAGGATTCTCCATGACTGTTGAAGAGGTTTGAGTACTTTAAATGCATCACGCAAATGTGGCATCACAAGTCCAAGAGCTACTTTTGAAATTGTTGATAACTCTGTGGTAGCTACCTCTGCAAAGCAATTTTTTGAACAAAATGTGGGGTATCCCCTAACAAACAAAGCTTTAGGTATACTAAAAAACAGACTAGGGCTGAGCGATATCTGGTTTTCAACATCATGAAAAAACAGCAGCTAAACATTGTGATATTCCGATATATCACTGTGTCTGAAATTGGAGATCAGGCATGGGGATGAGGGAAAGAACAGCCATGGAGATTAGAGGGTGGGGAGGAGAGGAAGTGGAGTCACCTCCACCACATGGTTTGAGTGGGAAGGGAAGGGGATGTGTGTGTGTGTGGGGGGGGGGGTGCATCAAGCCGCCATCAGCAGGGCAGCCAGCAAAGGTGTACATCCACTGTGGCTGTTGCTGCTTTCCTGCTAACTGAGAAAAGCTGCTCCACCTTAGTGCCAGGGGAAGGTAGTGCCATGAGGCCTTGAAGTAAGGGCAATCCGCTGCCCTGTTCTTTGTTATTGTGGGGGGAAGGCAGCGCCTTGCAATTGGCTGACCTGGTCTCCCTCAGCATGAGGGAATTCAGCCCAGATCAGCAGCATTATTTGCCATGATCATCCTGCGATATCAGTGGTGCCTTGAAATCGACTGCCCTGCTCTCCCTCCTGCAAGGAGTGATATATTGCTGGGTTGAAGTTGTTATCACAGTGTGATTTCAAAACCAATTTTGGCCAATATATTGAAAAACCAAACAGCACTAAAACAGACCATAAAAATTGTGATATCACCATGCAAAAATGTTAAAAAATTAGTTGGGGGGAGGCAAAGGATGGGGCTGCGGACCCCCTGTGTTCCACATACCCTGAGGGGTCCCTGGACCCCTAACTGGGAACCTATGGGATAGAGACTACTCTTAAGCTAAAAGGTAAAGGTAAAAGGACCCCTGACCATTAGGTCCAATCGTGGCCGACTCTGGGGTTGTGGCACTCATCTTGCTTTACTGGCCAAGGGAGCCGGCGTACAGCTTCTGGGTCATGTGGCCAGCATGGCTAAGCCACTTCTGGCAAACCAGAGCAGCGCACGGAAACACTGTTTACTTTCCTGCTGGAGCAATACCTATTTATCTACTTGCACTTTGACGTGCTTTCCAACTGCTAGGTTGTCAGGAGCAGGGACCGAACAATGGGAGCTCACCCTGTTGCAGGGATTTGAACCACCGACCTTCTGATCGGCAAGTCCTAGGCTCTGTGGTTTAACCCACAGTGCCACCCGCATCCCCAACTCTTAAGTTAAGGTAAAGGGGCCCCTGATCATTAGGTCCAGTCGTGATCGACTCTGGGGTTGCGGCGCTCATTAGGCATACATTAATGGCTTAAAACTCAGTGAAGTTTTTTCCTGCCACTGTTTTTCAAGTTGCATTGCCACTTGCTGTACAACTCCAGAGAGGGGCAGAGAGATCTTCACCTGATGCACATGGAAAACCCACCCCCAAGCTCCTGTTAAAGGAAGCTGTTGCCTGCACATGTGCAAAGGTTGTTTGAACTGCACACACCTCAGTTTAACTGCAGCTTAAGCTGGTTTGAGGAGAAAACCCCACTAAACAGGCATATTTCTCAAGAAGCCCCAGGATACATATGGGCAGTGCCTAGCATCAAACAGCAGGGGTGAGAATGGAACCTGAGGAAGTGGCAATGCGTGCACAGCCATAGACATTTGGAATGTGGTTATAGAAAATATGGAATAGGTTGTAATACCGGATATCACTTTACATATCAGTTTGTTTTCTGTGGGAATTAGGTGGCAAAACATCCTGGTGCTAAAAACAGGCGACGGAAAAGCACATTTTGCTTTTGTCAATTTCAGAAGTCTGTCCCTCTAAAAGAAAAGAAATAGAAGGCTGGTTTCCCAATTTTTATTAGACAAAATTCTCATATGTATTTGCAAGGAATACTCAGTTCTTTGACTTATAAAGCAATGATCCTTTACACACATGCGCACACCCCACAAAAAGAAAAAACACACGGAATCTTAACTGTGGACAGTTTTCATCTTTTGCCTAAAATCTTGAGTGCTCTGCCTCTGTTTTGAAAAATCCTAACTCAAACCACACGGATGTGCACCAGTCCTTGAGCTACAAATGTTTGCACATGGTTTTCATTATGACTCACATAAAACTGAAGTAAAGTACAGCAGACTTTGGTGATAAAACCATGTGGTGTGCAAATATTAAAATTTATCTTGAGGTCTGAAGAAGAAGAGCTTCACCTTGCTGAGCTATTCAGATGAATAATTTCCTCAGAGGGAACAATGATGAGGCAAGAAAAGGTGCGGTCATTAGGTGAGAAGTTGAACTGGAATCCCTCACAGTGGGAGAATTTATTTTTTATTTAGAAGTATTTCTAAAGGGCCCTTCATCTGAGATTTCTAGGGAGGTGCACGTAATTTATATAGAGTGAATGGGGGCACTGCTTCACCAACTCAGCCTGCCATCAGCTCAGCCTTGCCTGACTCGTTTCTTACAACCAGTCCCTCCGGTTCCTTAGTTCACATAGAACTCAACAAGGAGAAGGATTGGGAGAAAACTAGAACTGGGCCACACTCGTGCCATACGTATAAAGCAATATGGTACCACTTTGAACATTCGTGGCTTCCACCAAAGAAATCTGGGAGCTGTAGTTTGCTAAGCATGTTGAGACATCCTAGGAGACAAGTATTCCCCTCACAGAGCAATAATTCCCAGAGTTCCAAGGGAAGAGGGAAAGACTATTAAACTAGTCTGGAGATGGCAGATCTGGGAGCAGAATAGCAATGGTGTGCAGTGAATTTTTTTGTAGGGGATCAGTTAGGGCCAGAGGTGCCAGCTTGCGAGGGCGATTGGGGAGGTGGAGGTTTTGCATGTGACATCCCAACATCCCAACATTGTGTGCTTGAGCACTGTGCCGCCCTCCCTAAGCCGGGCACAAGGTTCCCAGGCTTTGGGAAGGAGGTACTGGGAACATTTAGGGGACAAGTCTCATTCCCCTAGTCCAGGGAATAGGGATCTACTGGGTCCAATGGGACTTTGTCCTGACCCAGCATGGCTCTTCTTAGCTTTCTATATTGCTGAGACTCACAAGCAGAGAGGGGTTGTCAGGTTCTGCTTGTGGACTTCCCAATGAAGCATCTGGCTGGACAATGCAAGAACAGGATGCTGAGCTAGATGGAGCCCCCTTTCACCTGACGCAGCTGGACTCTTCTTAGATTCTTCATCCCTCCTTCTTGAGCCTCTGCTGACCAGCCCCCAGAAACCTGCTTTCCTGGACCTGTCCCCACCCAGTTTCTATCTTTGAATCATTGACGCCTTCTTGGGACATGACCTTTCATGAAGGAGTGCTTCGCATAAGTAAATTAATTACTAATAAACCATCCCTCTTTCAGAATGCTGTATACTGGCCTCACCCAGGGTCAGTGTGGTTATGTTTATCCCAGACAGCGGCTGGCCCTAAGACATCCTGGCGCCCCAAGGTGGAAAACCCAACTGGTGTCCCTCTCCAGCCCCCAAGGTCAAAATAAAATAATAAATTAAATGAGTGAGCATCTGCTGTCCTCTTTGCATGCACCTCATGCTTGCTGCCTGAACAGGCTGCTCCTCTATGAGGGAAAGGTTACATTTGGGGCTTCCTTTTGGGGGGGGGAGGCAAGCAAAGTGGAGGGGTTGTGATTGAGGTGAATACTTTCAGACATGGGGAATATTGCATCCATTATCCTGATTATTATACGAGCTCTTCTCTCCTGTTTTCTAGCATTCCTTTCAAAGTGCAGTTCCTGTTGTGCTTTGGAATTGTGGCTTTTTGACTGATACACTGGAATGTTGTGCTAGATTTCATTCATACCAGGGGGTGTGGTGTGACACAACAATGAAAGTCATTGGATGACGTCACTGCTCCCCTATGCTTTCCAAGGTTGTGTACTTCTGATCTCCCTTTTAACCCCCCCAAAAAAAAACAACAACCCCCAAAACAAATTCCATTGCTTTACTGCTGCATTTCGCTAAAATAAGGAGGCTACAAGCGGATCCCCCCCGCCCCCCCGAATAAAAAACACAGAAATGAGCAGTGAACTTGTGCCATACTCCACTATCTTTCTGGAAGTGGCTTTTACATCATGTGAAAGCGCAAATATAATGCAGAAGCTTTCAATTGAGGGAATGCTGGGGTAATGGAATAAACTACTGTGTGAATGCAGCCGAAGTTTGTGAAGGGTGTGAACAGAGAGGAAGTTTTCTCCTTCTTTCATAATATCAGAACCCAGCAGGGTCAGCCAATGAAGCTGAACAGTGGGAGACAGAGGTGGTGGGAGACAGCTCCTTCCATTTTGCCGCCTGAGGCAAAACAAGGGAGGTGTTGCTCTGTGTGCATGCCACTTACTGGGCACCCCAACTTGCTGCCCCCACCAAAGCCTCACTGATCAGGGTCACACAGCTGCAGCTTCTGCATTCCAGAAAGGCATCATGAGAGTTCCACAAGCTCATATGGGACTCTTTTGAGATCTTGCAGGGCTCTCACAAGAGGCCACCACAGCCCCTTATCCAGCTAGCAGGGGCAACTGCATGGAGGCACCCCTTGGATTCCACTGTCTGAGGTGGCTGCCTCAGCTTGCCTAGTGCACAGGCCGGCCCTGGTGGGAGATTAAAGCCAGACCAAAGGAAGTGAGTCACACAGAAAATACTTTAAATAAATAACTATTTACCAAAAACCTTTTGCACAAAGGTTTTCCTGACCAGCTGATGTCTGCTTCTAATGAGCCAGGTACTGTAACTGTGTTTTACTGTTTTGTTGTTGTGTCTTATTAACATAAGAAGAGCCCAGCCAGAACAAAACCTCATATAAATCCAGCATCCTGTTCTCACAGTGGCCAACTAGAACCCCAATATTATTTTTATTGTAGTTAAGTGCCTTGGGGTTTTCATTTATTTTTCAATGAAAAGTTGCATAGAAAGCATTTTAAATAAATGAATGAATTTCTACGCTGTTCTTAGTTACATTACACCCCTCCAGCCACTTTCTCCACACTTAGGATATACACACCATATTTAGGGTTCATTTCTCTTGGGGAACAGGACTGTGTAGGGTTATGGTGAAGTGACAGACCTGTTATCATGGCTTTCAAAGCAAGTTGTATGGCAAGCAGTCAGTGAAGCAAAACAAAGATTACCCCACAATTCTAACCATGCCTCAACAGAAGTAAATCCTACTGAATTCAGTGGGGGTTTCTCCCATGTAAGCAGGGTTAGGATTGCATCCTTAACTGCTACCTATTGAGAAAAGGTTAATATTCAGTGTCTCGTCAGACCTCAAATATCTGGCTTGAGATTGTGGGGAAGCCTTTTTCTTTTCCTCATGTGAGAAACACACATGCTTTCGCTCACACAGACACATTTCTTTTTTAACCCTACCAGATTACATGAAATTGCACCTTGAAATTGACACATTACAGTTCCAAGGCATAAGCAGACCTAAGGCAATTTGGAGACATTACACCTAGGTAGAGGTGGCACTTTGTGGGCAATTGCAGCAACAGAAGAGGGAACACATCTTTTGAAAGCAATTTTTTCCTGTTAAAATATGACCATTTGCAAACCAGACAGCCAATCTTGCTGAAATAAGGCCGCCTGGCCGTGTCATCTGAAGTTCTGTACTCATCTTTTGCATGGTGTAATTTTTGTTGTTGAAAGGATCCCTGAAAAGAGAAGCTTTCAGAAGGGATATGTAAACAAGAAACATCTCTACTTCTTTTTCTCATCATGACTCATCTGCATCTTAAGGACTACTGTGTTTGCATTTTATTCCATCTGATTTCATCCGAAGTGTTTATTTTTGCACGGTGATTTTGTAAATGTCACTATCAATGGGAATAAGCAAGACAAGCGTTGCAAGTTATCTGCTGCTATATTCAAACAAATCTCTGTGCAAGAACCCAGCTTCTTTGCCAGTTCATAGCTGACTGTTGTTGGCATCCATCTGGGGTTGACTTCAAATGGTTGCCTAAGCAGCACAAAGGTGACCGCCCTGGGGCACAAGCCTGGGCATGGTGTATGGAGATTTTGGGCTGCCAGAAAACAAGACCTCCTTCTGAGCCTTGCTGATGTGGTCCAAAGGAAAGAACAGCAATACGTTTGGCACCTTCTTGGCTGCAGGACTTGCCAGAAGGAGGTGTACAAGGGACTCCACTTTGGAGTTGTGTAGCATTTACTCCTTGGTCCTTTCTTCTCCCAAAGATGTCTCACAAGGCAGCAGAGGTTTAGGATCAGAGTTTTCCTTCTGCTAGATGGTCTATCTTCCCAGGTTGATGAGTCCTATCTGCCCCTCACTTCCCTCTAAAGCTTGTACAGAAACCACCTTCTTGACCAGCGGACCCTTGTCCACTCAATTCACTGGAGCCTGTCTTCACACAGAGGGAAGTCCCTAACTCACAGAGGCTTTGAGACCCATCAACTACCTCCACCTGGTTTAGCCAATCAGATGAAGCCACTCCCAAGTTGTGGCCGCTGTTGTATGCTGACAGCTTCTAGGAACCACAGGTGAGAGCTGAGTGCAGAGTAAGGACCAAAGGTGGATAAACTACCCCAGAAGGAGCATGGGGTGTCCTCACCAGAAGTACTACCCCTCCTCCCAACACTCCATACACCCCAAAAATAGGCATCACTTCACGAATAGATATTTGGAAAAAGCAAAAAGATGCTCCCCATTGTTCTTAGACTGTACAATCTGAAGCTATTAATAAACTTAAACACCTACACACCCACAAGAGCTTAAAATATACCAGCATGAAGTGGTGTAGCATCTTGGCAGCATGACAGACAACCAGCAAAGTTCCCAGCTGATATTCACATGAAGATTAGGGATGAAAGGATTCTCTTTGTCCCATTGCTTTACTGATTCCCTAGTTCTCTCTTCCTCTGTGTTCTACTCCTCCTGGATTCCAGTTTAAATTTTAGAAATGATCTTCATTAATTATGGAATCAATGTATAATCATAGCTTCCTCTTCCTTGGGTTCCATCGCATTCATCAGTAAAACACTGCAAAACTGGCAGTCTTAATGTGATCTGTGTCTACAATTGCTGGAATGGATCCAAGTAATCAGCTTCGTCCAAGCATGCCTGAAACTGAACCCCCCCCCCTTCTTAAGCACCTTACCTAGAAAAGGTTGTTTAACACTTTGGGATCCAGGTAGGTGTTCTTTAGGAGGGGGAACACCCTGTCTCCTTCAAGGCTGATGGTACCTCCCCATTCTTCAATGAAGCATTAACCACTCCTGGGACACAGTCAACCCCCTATGGATAATTTTAAAAAAGCCAAGATGGTCAAGGAGGCAGGTGGTTGGTTGCACTTCTTCAAGCAGCAATTGATCCCACAGACTGGAGGTTGCCCACTGCTGACCCGTAGACACCTTACCATACTTCTAAGCTTGCTTTTTCTTGAAAACAAAACAAAACATGGTAATATAAATCTGGTGTGGGAAACCTGTGGCCTTCCCACTGTTGCTGAATTTCAACTCCTATCATCCTTGACCATTAGCCATGCTTTCTGGGGCTGATGGGAGTTATAGTTTAGGAACACCTGGAGGTCTCCCATCTTGATATACATTATATCAGTCATCTCTACAACAACGTCCCCCAACATGGTGTCCTCTCAATCAGGGCCAGGAGCCTTCTGCATTCCACAGACCCAGGAACTCTGGCCAGGTAGGCCAATATTATCCCTACCTTAAAGACTGGGAAAGCAATGGTTGCAAAAATAAAGGCATGCCTTATGTCCTCAAGTACATTCATGGCTAACGTGATATTAGAATTCAGGATTTCCATGTTTGCACTCTTTGCCACTAATTTAATTTAATTTAATTTGTTGCATTTATAAACTACCTTTTTCTTTGAGCAGCTCAAGGTGGCATACATGGTTTTCCATATTTTATCCTTACAGCAGCCCTGTGAGGTCATTTGGGCTGAGAGGCGGAGAGTGGCTCAAGGTTACTCCGTGAGCCTCATGGCTAAGTGGGTTTGAGCCCTGGTTTCCAAACTATATTTTTATTTGTTTCTCCACTTATATTCCATAATTCCTCAAAGGAGGTCACTTCTGGTTATGAGTCACAGCTGTTTCTCCAAGAGTACATGAACTTCCAGTGTAGCGCCAACTACAGCCAGCTTCCTCAAGAGTTTTCCTCTTGAGAAGCCTTCTGAATGGTGGTAGTGATAGTGGGGTTCCTCTAATTCAAAATAATCATCAGAAAGTCATTGTTTAGAAACACATAAACAAGATGATTGCAGCCAGTGCTTGAGTTGCTGTAATAAGCACTTGTGAGTGTGCAAATTAGCCATGGATCACAGACCATCCTTGAGTTGCTAGCAATTTATAAATAAGTGCATACTTTGGCTGCACATTGTGATTATCCTGCTGCTGCCACACTTGCATTTTCTTTGTAAAGTGGTGACATGCTGGTGAGAGTTCACAATTCGGATATGGACACAGTTTGGAAAGACAGTCATAAAAATGGGTGGGATGTTTTGAGGGGTGGCTTAGTAGATAAGCAGCATTCCCATCTGAAGTTTAGAGGATGGGATAGGAGGTGATGGAGAAAGACCCATCTTGCCCTGAAGCCCTGGATATCTGTTGTCAATCTTAATGGACCCAAGGTAGCCAACATGGTACTACAACTCCCATCAACCTTACCATTGGCTATGCTTGCTGGGGTTGGTGGAAGTTCTGGTTCAGCAACATTTGGAGGAAACCACATTGATCACCCCTGGGGTAAGCAGCACTGTAACTGATATCACACAGTGCATAGTTAAACTATAGAATTCGCTTCCACAGGAGGCAGTGATGACAACCAACTTGGATGGGTTTCAAAGAGGATTAGACAAATTCATGGATCATAAGACTATCAATGGCCACTAGCCATGCTGGCTAGCCACGTTGTCTCCATGGTCAGAGGCAGTAATGCTTCCAGTTGCTGGAAGCCACAGGAGAAGAGAGTGCTCTTGTGTTTGGGTACTGCTTGAGGGTTTCCTACAAGAATCAAGGTGGTCATTGTGAGAACAGGATGATGGACTAGATGAGCCATTGGCCTGATCCAGTAGGCTCTTCTTATGCACTTAAGAATTCCCTTGCTTCAAAGGAATGCCTTTTCTGCATTTCTGAGTTTCTGTGGCTGACTTAAAGTCCTCCAGTGAGGATTAGAACCTGGCTTCTCTCAGTCCTTTTCTAACTAAACACTAAACAACAGTGTCCCACTGATGCCAGAGACACAACCAGCCAGTTTTCCAAGACAGAGGAATTTTGCAGAGTCTCTGTAGTAGATTCAGGAGAGAGAGAAAGAGAAAGAGAAAGAGAGAGAGAGAGAGAGAGAGAGAGAGAGAGAGAGAGAGAAATAGCAATGTAATAATTACTCATGTTTGTATTTCTCACCAAATAAGATGCAATCGCATAGGCCAGCATGTTCCACATAATTGGTCCATTATGGGATACAATTTGCAACTGTGCTGCAGATTATGGCTCAACCTCCCCAAAGGGCTTGGACTTGTTTAGAAATGTGTGTGTGAGTTTTGAAGCGATAGAATTAATAGAGCTGGCAGTGACCTATATCTGCTGCTTTATTAATTGTGCCCGTCTCCCAGGGCTCTGCTCTTGTACTTAATGAAGAATCCTCTGCTGTTTCTTCTCCCTGGAAGGGGACGTGATTTCTTTGGGCTGGGCTAAGCTCAGAATGGGTTCTGTTGCATTGCTGTTGAAGGTTTTCTAACGAGGAACCACAACTAATACAGTGTATTGCACACATTACGAGGGGAACCCAGTGCAAGAATTCCCCCAAGCAAAATGGGAATGCCCCACCTTTCTTCTCCTGTGCCATCCCCAAATCTGCTTCACAAGATTGGGAGAACCCCCTAAAACAGTGGTTCTCAAACTTTTTTCTCTGGCCCATACTTTCAGAATAAACGTTTACTCACGGCGCACCATTTTTAATTTATTTATTTTTATTAATAAGAAATATTTTGGGGAAATAAGAAACAACTCCTAGCAGTGCTTTAATTTATATAACACAGAGCACAACTACTTTATAATATGACCATGGAGGATCCAGAATGTATAAAACAATGCAGCTACCTAAGAACATGAATCATTCCCAAAATATAACTATAAATGAGCCACTTACATTTGTACCTTAAGTATATATAGAGACTCAATGAGAGGTGTGAGCTTGCTTTTGCTGGGTGATCTCATTTATATGAGGTCTAATTTCTCTCATCTCATCAGAACAAATAAGCCTTTCTCTTTCATATTATCAATCATTCATATTAGCCAGAGCTGAAAATCCCTGTTCACAACAATATGTTGTGGAGAACTATAGAAGAAAAGCCAGTGCTCTTGAAGAGAGGTGTGGATATGACACTACATCATACTGAACAGGGATGCGGGTGGCGCTGTGGTCTAAAGCCCTGAGCCTCTTGGGCTTGCCGATCAGAAGGTCGGCGGTTCAAATCCCTGAGATGGGGTGAGCTCCCGTTGCTCAGTCCCAGCTCCTGCCAACCTAGCAATTTGAAAGCACGCCAGTGCAAGTAGATAAATAGGTACTGCTGCGAAGGGAAGGTAAATGGCATTTCTGTGCACTCTGGTTTCTGTCCCAGTGTTACGTTGCACCAGAATCAGTTTAGTCATCCTGGCCACATGACCTAGAAAGTTGTCTGTGGACAAACACCGGCTCCCTTGGCCTGAAAGTGAGATGAGCACCGCAGCCCCATCCTTTCCCTTTACCTTTACACCATACTGAACTGAAATGTTGCCTGCTTCTTTGAATGTCCTTGAATCTTCCTGTCACACTTGCCATCCTCTTGAAAGTCCCACTGAGTATGGGAGCAGAAAGGTGTGTCATACATATCTGGATAAATTAAAATAAATGAAAACAACTAAGTAAAACTGTGCAGAGGGAAAGAATTCCAAGGAGAACTGCTGAATTTCAGAATTCCAAGGAGAATCCTGCCTCACCTGGTTCTTCTGGGTTAGGATCTTCCTTAGGGTAGGTTCATATACTCCAAAGCTAAACTCTGAAGTGTCATCCTGATGAAAGCAGCCTTCACTCTGCACATTCTTGCAAATTGTTGGCTTATGTTTCCTGAGTGTGAAGCCAGTTATGTGTCGTCTGGCTGTATTTCACCATGTCATGGTGCCTTAATCCCTGGTGCTCAACATACTGCTCTCCTAATTTGGGATACAGCAGATGTTTTGCCTTCTGGGAGCTGATGGCATTCTTCATCGCCCCCGCCCCCCAGTACTTTCCCCCAAGGGTGATGTTATCAACACTTGCCATTTCTAATTAGCTATATTTGAACCACAGTCTGAAGCCATCTCTAGGCCAGGAGACTTAAGGGCCAACAGAATGTTGCATGCCCTGCCTCCTGGGAAGAACTTCATGGCAAGCAGCAAACCAGTCTAGACCCATTCATTGGCTAGTGAAGAAATTTCAGCCAATGAAGCGCTTGGGTGCTCACTTTCCTATTCCCTCCTCATTTCGTTTTGTACTTCGTCTATTAAGTTATGGCCCTGTGTGCAAGGGCTGCCTTGTCTTTTAATCTCTGTACAATGCTTGGAAAAAAATCAAGAGCCTTAAAATTAATCAGTAATAACAGCAACAGTATGCAAAGCAATAGGGTGGGGCACCATAGAGACTTTGGGGTAGAAAGCTGCAAAGAAGGGCTCATTCTGCACTCTCTTGCTCTGAGTCCTCCAGTGCCTGCTCCCTGTTTATCTGATACCTTTCCACTTGGCCTGGGAGGGCAGGGCAGGGCCCTTTCTGAGTACACCTATGACAACCTCCTCTGCTGTTAGAAAATTCTGCTGTTAGAAGGTAGGGTATTGTTCAGGGGTTGTTGCTCGGGTCAAGATTTTAGTTTTGAAGTAGCATTATAGTTTTGTATTTGTTTGTTTGTTTGTTAGACTTAATTCTGAATGGTCAGTGGGTTGTTTAATTTCATTGCACATGTATTTATATGATATCCCCATTAGTTTATATGGCTATTTATTGTTCATTATGTGATGTTAGCGAATTATGTAAACTTTTTGAAGTTGCAAACCACCTTGAGGATGGTACACTCTGGAAAGATAGTACAGTATACAGATAAACGAAGATAATGATAATAATGAAGCATCCACATCAAACGCAGAAGTGAGGCCCATGTGTGGTACTTACATTTTTCTGCCTCTTGTGCTCTCCAAGTTTAAGTTAAGTCTGATACCTTCAATACTGTCAGGGCTCCAAGATCTTTGACATGCAGCAGAATGTATCCAGTGATACTCACTGGGTGATGAACACTGTAGCTAGTCGTCTGAGTTCTGTATTTGATTTGGTTGGTATATTGACAAACATTAGCTGATTAATTGGATGGTTGGAGTGGGCCAAAGAGGAGAAACTGTAATCAGGGACAAGATTACAAATTGTGGTGCTGTTTCAAATCTAGTTTTGCTTGTGTTATGAACACAGTAGGGAGTGAAATAAGAAAAGATAAAGAATGCATTCCATTTCGCCTTTCCCTTCTACCAAGTAGGGGTCACTTCTATAAGCTGTAAGTTATTTCACCCTTCACTCAGTATCTCAAAAAGTCAACATATCAAGGTTTTGGTAATCTGCAGATGTATTTAAATTTAATTGACTGATTAATTGGCTACAAGGCAGGTGACTCATCATCTAAAAATTCATTAATTGGTTGACAGACCTTGCTTCTTAACAGAAATATGCTCTGTCTCGTTTGCTCGCTGTAAAGAAAGAAGCACGGGGCGGGGGCGGGCAGGCAGTGAATCTTGCATGCATTACATTGCTCTTTGTACGGAAACCCGTTAATTCCCTTGCATAATGTCTGCTGATGAGGTCTTACATGAGCGTGGCCTCCTCTGTGGTTTGCACTGATCAACGGACTGAGTCAGCGCAATGCCAGGACATGAATCTGGCTTAACGTTGCTTCAAAGATGGTTCTTTTGTGAGCCCACTGATGATCCGGCATCAGAGTTATGTAAATTTAATACAGCGAACCGAAGTGATTATAAATACACTTGGGTGTCAAGACAATATTCCTGGAACTGGGATTTGTCTGAGAAAGCATGCATGGAACAGACAATTCTTCAGCTTTGCCCTGGCACAGGAGAGTGATATGACAGCCATGCTGACATAATCAAATTCCATCAGGACGATGCGGGCACAGAGATCTGATGGGTCATCCGTACATGTTTTCACTGAGTGAAGCGTCGACCACTGGAATTCATTGGGCTGATTCACATCAGTAAGTGTTTTTCCAGGTTTGGTTTACAGCCCGTTATTGCTGAGTAAAAGAACAGGATGGCCATTGGCTATAACTGGGCGGTTATGTCATTTCCAATTTGAAGTTCCGCAGGTCTTGCAGAGTCATGGAGAGTTCACCGCCCGTGCTATTCATTCCTGAGCTGTGTGGCTGACTGAACCTTTCCATCAGCATTAGCTTGGGGTGGTGGTGGTGGGGAGAGAGAGCTGGCTACAGGAGGTGGAAGGGCGTCGGGGTAACCCAGGTGTGAAGGAGAAGACAAAAGTGTGTAAGAGGGGATTAAGTGGCAATGGAGGGGCATGAGCTAAATCCTCAGCTCAGCTGAAGAGAACACACATTGACACGTACAACACTGCTAAGTTTAGCCAACTATCTCTTGGGAGCGCTCGGCACCAAACATGGAAGACTCCTTAAAACTGGTTCTGTGTTAGGAGGCTATGGCTGTGTACACACCATACATTTAAAGCAGGTGGCTTTACCCTGGGAATCCTGGGAACTGTAGTTCACCTCCTCAGGGCTGCCATTCCCAGCCCTGCTAAGAAACTACGGTTCCCAGGATTCTCAACCTATGCTTCGTATTCTGCTAGTTAAGCCAGAGCTGCACAACATGTGATTTCTCAAGCCAGTCTGCTGGTGCTGTTGGGGACATAAGTCTAGGGCCCTCTGTAGCAGAAGGACCCAGTAGAGCCCCGAAACATGCCCCATTTTGAAGCACATAAAGTAACACACATTTCCAGTGAAAGAGAAACTCTCCCCCAATAAAACCATAAAATCCAAGTCTAAAATTATCCAAGGGATTACTGTCCATTAGACTGGTTTGATGACCCGCCAGTGGCTTGCTTAACCTCCAGTGGTTTTTTTTACCTATCCGGGACTGCAAAAAAAATAATACTGATTTACCAGGGATGGTTCCTATTTTCTGATACCTGACGCTGTTAAATCACTGCCCCCTCTTGCAGGGGCCTCTTTTTGCCTTTCAGGGGACGTCTTGCAAAATGTAGCAGAAATATAGGATGCTCAGCTCATCATTCTTCAGAGCTCACCATCCTCCTCACAGTCTGTATAACAGTTTGTGGGAGCCTGTTGCCTTCCAGACCTTGTTGGAATCCAACTCCCATCAGCCCCAATTAGCTGATATCTGGGCAATATCTGGGGTGCCCCCCAGGGCTGGCTTACCCATGGGGCAAGGTGGGGCAACCACCTCAATCAGCAGGACCCACAGGGGCAGCAGCTCTGGCCTCTAAGGAATGCATCACCTGCTACTGCTACTATGGTGGCAGCAATATCTGCGGTGCTCTCCCTGGGGATCAGATCTGCTCCCCATGCCACCTCTACAGAGGCCTTTTGGCCAATAGGAGGCACTCCTGGTCTCCTCCCATCCTCATTCCTGGTGTAGCTCTTCATTTCCCCCTTGTTCTTCATATAGATCTTCATTCACCCCTTCTTCTCTGGCTCTGGTGGGGGTGGGGAATGCCATTTCGTAGTTCACTTCAGGTGCCAAAATGTCTTGGGCTGACTCTGGGACCACCACAGGTAGAAATATAGAAGAAAAAGAAGAAGAAGAAGAAGAAGAAGAAGAAGAGGAGGAGGAGGAGGAGGAAGAGGAGTAGTAGTTTGGATTTGATATCCTGCTTTATCACTACCCGAAGGAGTCTCAAAGCGGCTAACATTCTCCTTTCCCTTCCTCCCCCACAACAAACACTCTGTGGGGTGAGTGGGGCTGAGAGACTTCAGAGAAGTGTGACTAGCCCAAGGTCAACCAGCAGCTGCATGTGGAGGAGCGGAGACGCGAACCCAGTTCACCAGATTACGAGTCTACCGCTCTTAACCACTACACCACACTGGCTCTCATATACCTCTCAGTTTGATATATGTGTGTGTGAGGATACAAATAAGTGCATGTGTGAGCATGGACACTAAAGTAGACATGGTGCAGAGAGACCATTTCATGCATTGTGGCTGCCAAGTTATATTTTGAACTCTTGTTAGCACTTCCATACAATGCCCAGAGTTCCTTGTGAAGAGGGACTGATTATTCCACCTCCACCTCCACTCACTGCAAATTGCAGATGGGAAGACTCTGGCAGAAAGAGAGTGGCTTACTTAGGATTCTTTTCATAGTTTGGCACCTCAACCCAGTTATCAGCTTCGTTAGGTTTATTTTGCTTCACATTCAGGCATGTCAGCTCAACGATTCATGGAGATGTTGGACCACAGACTGCCTTCCTGATGCTGTTGGACTACAACTCCCATCAGCCCCTGCTAGCATGGCTAATGATGGAGGACCATTGGAGCTAGAGTCCAGCAACATTTGCAGGGCATCAAATCAGCTCCCTCAGCATTAGACAATGTTGGGAAGACAAGAGAACTAAAGTCAGTGTACTGGAAGAAGCAAAGATCACCAGTGTCAAAGCAATGATTCTTCAACCTCAACTTTGATGGACTGGTCATGTTGTTTGGATGCCTGATTATTGTCTTCCAAAGCAATTACTCTATTCCCAACTTAAGAATGGAAAGCAAAATACTAGTGGACAACAAAAGAGGTTTTAAAGATGCTCTCAAGGCAAATCTTTAAAAATGTAGAATACAGTAAGTACTGATAACTGGGAAACACTAGGCTGTGAGAGCTTCAGTTGGAGAAACAGCCTTTACCAAAAGTGTCATGCACTTTCAAGAACAAACTCAGTGTGAAAAGGAGAAACAAGCTAAGAGAAAGGCACGTTTGGTAAACCCTCACCATGATCAACTTCCACCCGGAAACCTATGTCCCCACTGTGGAAGAACCTGTGGATCCAGAATTGGCCTCCACAGTGACTTATGGACTCACTGTTAAGACTGTGTTCATGGAAGACAATCTTACTCGGCTACAAGTGATCACTAAAGAAGACGACAATGTTGATAGAAGGGGTTGCCCAGATATTTGTGTATGTATGTAGCATCATATAATATTTAACACTGCCTCTCAAAAGAAAGTTCTGTTTCTTTTTAGTATTGTAATCATTGAAAAAACTTGCATTGTTTTATTTTGGAATGTTTATGTTTTGAGTAAGTTGGATATTTTTATTTTGAGCTTTTCCTTAAAAGAAAAAAACTCAACAGAAAAATTGGGAACATTTGGCTCAAGGAATCAGTGGAGGATATTCAAAGAAATCCTGTTGAAGCTTGTGTCTGTGTTTGCAAATTCTAAAGTAATGTGTACCAGACAGAGCCACAGAAGAGTAATAGTACTGTGGAATCATGTGGAGTGTGTCTGTGCGCTACAAGCAACCATGGAGTCTGTCATACAGTTCCCAGAGTTCCTAGGGAAGAGTTAAACCACTCTGGAAATTGTAGCTGAGGAGAATAGGGGTCTCCTAACAACTCTCAGCAGTGTTAATGAATTAAAGTTCCCATAATTCTTTGGGGAAAGCTGGGACTGTGTAGTGCAAATGGGGCTTTACTTGGGAAACATGTAAGATAATCCCATTGATGCTTAGTCTGAAGCTGGCATAGGCAAACTCCGGCCCTCCAGATGTTTAGGACTACAATTCCCATCATCCCTAGCTAACAGGACCAGTGGTCAGGGATGATGGGAATTGTAGTCTCAAACATCCGGAGGGCCGGAGTTTGCCTATGCCTGGTCTGAAGCAAATCCAACTGAATTCAATAGGACTTACTCTTTAGTCCATTGGTCTTCAGCTGGTGGGTTGGGTGCTAGAGTGCCACTACTGAGTCACAGGTCATATCCACACCATGATTTAAAGCACTCTTAAGTGACATACATGCCAAACATTTAAAGCAGACACCATGGGTGTAGCTGGGATTTTTGTTGGGGGGAGCAGGACTTTCTTGGTGGGGACAGAACCGACATGATTGGTCAGTTAAGTATTTCTATGTTTTATTTGATCTAGGCGGGGGCAGCTGCTGCCCTGCCCCTTCCCCCGTTATGCCCATGGCATACACTTTCCTCTAGAGAATCCTGAGACCTGTACTTTGTTTAGGAGGCACTGGGAACTCTACATTTGTGAGGGATAAGCTACAGTCCTGAAAATTATTTGGAGTGGGGTCATGTACTTTCATTGTATTTTAAAAGTGCTTTAAATTCATGGTGTGTGAGCAGCCTTATACTAACTCATGGCTTCCCTGAAGAATCCTGGGAACTGTAGTTCAGCAGCATCTTCTAACAATTCTCTGCACCCTTTAACAAAGTACAGTTCCCAGGATTCTTCAGCTGAAGCCATGGCTTTTGAAGTGGTATAAGAGTGCTTTAGATCATGTGCCCACATCCTGACCTAAGATGAATCGCAACAGCAACAAGTACCATCATGCAAAAGCTTAACCACACAGTGTAACTACATTTACTTGCGTCCATCACAAGTTAACCTTGTGTTGTATGGAGAAAAGCTTTATTTAATTTAACCTGGATGTCTTACCACTCAGCTGCATTGCACAACCCCTGAATCTAGTATTTGTTTTTATGTGACAGGGAGATAAAGTGTCCAGCAGGGAGGACAAGATTCCAAACAGGAAACAATGCCTCTAGATTTTTTCCGTAGCTTTATTATTTGTAACTTGGTCCATCCTTTTGAGCTAGCTCTAGCCTAAGAAAAAGGTGTAAAAAGGTTGGAGAGATATAGTCAATAACTAGCAGAGCATCCTCTTTCTGCGGGTTGGAGTTAAAAGACTGGAGTTTCCTTAGGGACCACCCTGAACTCTTATATCCCTGCTTGATCACTGAGATCATCTGCACAAACATCGTTGGTCGTCCCCTGAGTTGCTGCGGCACATTTGACACTGACAGGAAATGGAGTCTTTAGTGTCATTGGCGGTCCTGTGGAATGCTCTTGCATCAGAGGTTTGCCAGGCACTATCTATTCTAACCTTTAATGTATCCTGAAAACTTTTCTATGCTTATGCAGATCTATTTAGAAAACATATTCTGTAATAGTTTGCTGATGATCTGTGATTCTTTTTTTTAAAGAGCTAGTTTTTGTTTATAATGGTTGCAAACCAGTTTGGTTTTAAAAAAAATGAAATTGCAGTATACAATTTATTATTATTATTATTATTATTATTATTATTATTATTATTATTATTATTATTATTACTATTTTAAAAAGTGGGTTTGGGCTAAAGCTGGATGTTTGGTCAAGCTATATTCCAATGTATTCAAGCACTGAAAACTAAATGGCCATCAGAAACATAGAAACACAGCATTCACTCACTTTCAAAGACTGAGAGTCTGGGAAGGTAGAACCAGAACAGGATTTTTTTCTGGACAGAGGGAAAAATCAACAGTGGATCATGGTTGATTTCGGTTTTGCTCACATCCTCTCATTTGCGGTTGTCTCTCATATCTCTGGAGGCTGCTTGTCTTCTCTGGAAATATGAGTAGCTATCATCAGTGTTAATGGGACTTACATGCATATCGAGATGAGAGCATGGTCCCATGTGATATTCTGGGAGCAAGGTCTAACATATCAATGATGCGCAATTATTTCGGTAAGCAAAAGTGGCATGTGATGTCTCTGTTAAATGACATTCATTATCAGGACTGAACTGATGTGGGTGGCACTGTGGTCTAAACCACTGAGCCTCTTGGGATTGCTGATCGGAAGGTTGGCAACTGGTGAGCTCCCGTTGCTCTGTCCCAGCTCCTGCCAACCTAGCAGTTTCAAAGCAAACCAGTGCAAGTAGATAAATAAGTACTGCTGCAGCAGGAAGGCAAACAGCATTTCTGTGCACTCTGGTTTCCATCACGGTGTCCCATTGCACCAGAAGCGGTTTAGTCCTGCTGGCTGCATAACCTGGAAAGCTGTCTGTGGACAAATGCTGGCTCCCTTGGCCTGAAAGCAAGATGAGTGCCACAACCCCATAGTTGCCAGGGGTCCTTTATTTTCCTTTTCCTCTTTTTTTGAAGTGATGGGGTGTCTTTTATTTATTTATTTTGATAGATTTATACCACTTCTCCCTACATCAAATATTAAGAACAGTGAACAAAGTTCAGCCAACACAATATAAAAGCATAAGGCTTATTGAAATCATGACAGCCATCCTCTCTGAGTGCCTGTACAACAGGGATGTCCAATGGGTAGATCGTGATCTACTGGTAGATTGCCGGGGTGCTCCAGGTAGATCGTGGGATGAGAGAAAGTGATCGTGGAAAAGCAGCTCCTCTACCTTTGCTCCCCCCCAAAAGCTCAACAACTCTTGCCCTGGGAGTCGATCGTAGTCTCTTGAGAGTTGGACATGCCTGCTGTACAACAAAGATTGCCTCCAGCAATTCCTTTTTCCACATGTGTTGTGACTTTTTAGAGTGTGAACCTGATGGGGTCTTAGTACTGATTTTTTTTTTGTAAGCCAGTTCAAGAACTTTTAAAATTCTGTATGTATAACTGTATTTGAAAGATAACATTATTCAAAACACTGTGTGTTGTGGGGGACAGAGGCTCAGATTTCAATAATAATGGAATGGCTAAAAAAACCCCCATCTGGAATACTGTGTCCAGTTCTGGGCACCACAATTTTTAAAAAAGATCTTGATAAGCTGGAATGTGTGCAGAAGAGGGCAACCAAGATAATCAAGGGTCTGGAAACTGAACCTTATGAGGAGAGCTTGAAGAAGCTGGGTATGTCCAGCCTAGAAAAGAGGAGGGCGAGAGGAGATATGAGAGCCATCTTTAAATATTGGAAGGATTGTCACATGGAAGATGGAGCAAGCTTATTTTCTCCTTCTCTGGATGGTAGGATTTGAACCAATGGCTTCAAGTTACAAGAAAGGCGATTCTGACTAAATACATATGGAAAAACCTCCTGAAGTAAGAGCTGTTCTACAGTGGAACCCTTGGAAGGTTGTGGACTCTCTTCATGGGAGGTTTTTAAGCAGAGGTTGGCTGGCCACCTGTCATGGATGCTTTTAGCTGAGATTCCTGCATCACAGGGATTGGACTGGATGACCCCTGAGGTCCTTTCCAATTCAAAGTATGATGAAGCAGGTAGCTAATTAATTGCATTTATATCACACGTTTCCTCTGAGGAGTTCAAGGTGGCACATATTTTTTCCCTCCACACCATTTTATTCTCACCACAACCCTGTAAAGTAGGCTAGGCTGAGAGACAGTGATAGCCCAAAGTGGGCTTTGTGACGTGGTCCAGCACCCTAACCTTTGCACCAAACTGGCTCTTCAGAATTATGATACTTTAGAGAGAAAACCTACGTTGCACAAACTGTAGTGCAAGGGTGGCTAGCACCAGAGTATTTACCTTTTACATTTAAGACATTTGAGAGAGAAAATAGATGCTGTGTCAACTTTCTATATAGTAAATATTTGAAGGATCACCTTACCCTGATGTAAGCCCACTAGACCGCTTTAATCTGCAGAACTGGCAGCTTCAGAAGTGCCACATAATGTTCATTCCACAATCGTAAGAAAACAGTCATTGAGTGTGGCAGCTGCTACACTCATGAGCTCCCTTCTCAAATGAGGCAGGTGCTTTCTCAATTAGGCAGGTGCTTTCGCTATACTCTTTTTTTAGAAGCTGCTAAAATTTTCCTTGCTTAGGCAAGCCTACCTAGAGATATAAAATTGGCATATATTTTAATGTGTAATTTTAAACTTATAATGTAGTTTTAACTATTGATTTTACTTATATTAAGATTTTTTCTAAAGTTTCTAAGGTTGACAATTTTAATGTATGTTATAAGGTTTTGGGTGGGGTTTTTTGGGGGGGGGTGGAGGCATGGCCCCAAACCGTCTGCATTCAGTACAGTGGTACCTCGGTTTACAAACTAAATCCATTCCAGAAGTCTGTTCTGAAACCGAAACTGTTCTTAAAACAAGGCACGCTTTCGCTAATGAGGCCTCCCACTGCCGGTGCCCTTCCACCGTTCAGATCCCGTTCTTAGACCGAGGTAAAGTTCTCAAACCAAGACACTATTTCTGGTTTTGCGGAGTTTGTAAACCAAATTGTTCTTAAACTGGACTGTTCTTAAACCGAGGTACCACTGTAAAGGGCTAGAATTTGTGCAAACTCATAGCTTCATGAATTAAGCAAGGGCTGGAAACAGCACCATCTAGGTTTCTCTTGACGCCAGCCTGGTGTTGGCTCGCTGAGGGTGGGTCATTGAAGACATGTAAGGCTGATAATGGCTTGGTTTGTTTGATAATGGTGAGACTACGGGCCATGGCATATGCTGCAGGAAGGCAGGTAGTCACTTTGCAATAAGCTTGGGGAATGTAGGTTGCCCAGGTGACAATGGGCGATGCTGTAAGTGGAAGGGAGAGGAGCTGTTTTTCTGCAAGTGGTTTTGGGAAGTAAGTGGGCAGAACACCAGATCTGGGGATCTGAGGAGAAGAAGCCAAAACCACGAGGCGCAGGCAGCATGGCTGTTTCCCCTGCTTATTCATCCAAGCTCGCCACCCTTAGGAGAGCAACTCAGAGGTTTTATTTGCAATTGAGTGGTATAATGGTTCTGTTAAATACATAAGAATGTAAGAAGAGCCCTGCTAGATCAGGCCAGGGGCCCATTTAGAGCAGCTTCCTGTCTTCCCGGTGGCCCACCAGATGCTCTAATCGGGAAGGCCAGAAGCAGAAACTGAGTGCAACAATGCTCTCCTTACTTGTGATTCCCAGGAACAGGCATTCAGGGCATTCTACAGCCAACAGTGAATTTATGACATAGTCATCCTGGCTAGTACCACTGAGATATGGAAATATGGGACCTGTTATTCTAGAAGCAAACAGGTGAGTGCAATCAAAGATGAATCTATGCATGTCCAAGCCCCAACAGAAAGAACGGGAGCTTCACACAGAGACAGGTTCAGTATTAGCAGAATTTTCTTCTTTTGACCAGAGGCAATTTCTTCTCTCTCCCTTCCCCCCCCTTTTTTGTTCTTGGTATCAGAATGACAATAATTCCCCTTAGCCAATCTCCACATTGTCGATCATGATTTGGTAGCCAAAACAAAAGGGGCAGATTAAAAGCATAGAGAGAACTAATGGGAGGGGAAATGGCTTATCTGGAAGGTGTTAAAAGCAGGATTCCGTTCCTAAACAAGGGAATTTATTGCTTTCCCTCTAATCCTTTTATAATGTGTGACAGGCAGCCCATTTATTTTAAGATCCTCTTAAAGAATGTTGCCTTTCTGTTTGGTAGGTCTTTCCCTCTGGTTATGCTGGGTGGCTTGAAGGAGTAAGGCAGGCAAACCATATGAGCCAACCTTAGAGACCAACTAAGTTTGTTCTGGGTACAAAAGCTTATACGCAGAGCAAACTTAGTTGAAATGCACTGGTCCATGGGGTCATGAAGAGTCGGACATGACTAAATGACTAAACAACAACAAAGGTGCTACTGGACAATTTGTTAAGAATAATATATTTCGAGTGTGTCAGACCAACGTGGCTACCTACCTGAATCCATATTCTCTTCTGTGCAACTTTTCAGGAACCATAGGCTAGGGTGGGCAGGGCTAGAGGCAGAAGTGGGCGGAGCAAATGGATGCAAATGTTACCTTTGCAGCTGGATGTGCTAGTTTTGACACACACAGACTCCTCTCAGTTCTCCACCCTGGGAAGCAAGACACATTATCCTAGTTCAAGGACATATGCCAGCCAGGTAAAAACACCCAAGAAAACTTCCTGGCGCAAGATTGCTGAAGGGTGTGTGGACAGAGAGAAAATATAACTGGGAAGGGCAGGGCAGGGCAGAGCATGACAGATAGGCCTGGAGGACTACACCTGACCTCCCCAGGGCCTGGGGTTCCCCACTCTGGGCCAAGGAATGGTATCTGGGGGTGTACTGACATCACTCCCTATCTGAGCAGATCCTTGAAGAGCGCTGTGGACCCTTGACTCTGGGTGACAGCCCAGACTTGAATTTCTCAAAGATGGGGAGCAGTGACTGCTCCTTCATCTCAGAATCCTAGCTGTGCAAATGTGACCTGATAGCAGGAGGGATTTGCTCAGCCCAAAATCCCCATCTTGGAACTGACTCTAAGCCGGTGGGCAATGGGATTTGGACAAAAGGTGTAAACGATGATCCATGTTTAAATAAAAATGATAAGAATGGTTTGTTTTTGTTTTGTTTTTTATGTTCAAGGCCCATAGTCAGGTGATTAGGATAAACAGAGATGTTATAAACAAATTGACAAGCTTTTGAGTTCTCCAGAGGTCTTCTTCAGCCTGGAAGTTAAACAGGTGGTAGTGCCAGGAGGAGGAAGAAAAGCTGATCATCATGATGGGCCCATTATTAGCCACTTATAACACCTTTTAAAGTGAAAAGGCAGGGCTTTCTGTAATACTTGGTTGGCTTAATTGCCAGCTAATTTCTTTTTCTTTTTCTTTAAGGAGTATATATTAATTGAACAAAATAAAGTAGGAATAGAAAGAAAAAATAGAAAAAACATATATTATATCACTGTTTATGCAAACAACTACAATTCCATATATGCTTGTATATAAATGTTATATATAGGTATATAAATGTTCTTATTATCCAACTACATATATGGTTATTTATAACCTACAATATTTTTAAGAAATGCGTTCCAAATATCGTTATACTTGTCCATTCAAAGTCAATGATAAGTAACTATAAAACCTTTATATGTGAAGGCAGCCCTGTATAGGGAAGGTTTTTTAAAAATGTTTAATATTTTATTATGTTTTTATATAAGCTGGTAGCCACCCAGAGTGGCTGGGGCAACCCAGGAAGATGGGTGGGATATAAATAATAAAAATATTATTAATTATTACCACCACTACTATTACTATTATTACGACTGTTAGCAATCTGTTCATAAGTTGTTAGTGTTTTCTTATCTTCAACCCATTGACTGAAGGGGGGCATAGATTCATCATTCCAGTGCATGAATATCAGCCTTTTGGCCTAGTAAGGGCACAAAGAATCCATTCACGTTGTCCAGTTGTCAAATTCCATATAGTAGGTATGTAATTCAAAAGAATATTTTCCTCTGGAGTTTTTAACTTTTTCCACAGAGTCATGTTTATACAATTCAATAGTTTCTTCCAAAATGTAGTAAACAAAAGACAGCGCCCCCCCCAAAAAAGTGCTTTATCCTTATTACAACAACAACAGGCTGTCTTGGACAATCCTTTTCTATACATGAACGATGGAATCTTGTAAATTCTAAATATTATTTCCTGTTGTATAAGTCCTAGTTTAATTGTGAAGAAAAGTTGGATTAATTGCCAACTTTTCTTCCCAATTAGTATCTATTTTTACCTTTATCTACATGGGGAGTAGATGCAGACTAGATTTTAATTGCTGCAATTCCTTCAAACTAATTTAAAATAGCATTCATGAGTTATTTCTTAATTGTGTCAATAATTGAATTTGTCCCATATATACTAGAAGATAAGACTAAACAATGGATACACCTAGAGAGGGACACAACTGAAAATACCTTTACCACAACATACCCACTCCTCCCAAACAAACTAAGGAAAATTCCCACAACACTTAACAGATACACACAGACCATGCTCAAAGCATGGAAAACAGAAATAGGCAAACTATCCCCAACCCCATCCTCACTAATTCCCCTGGCGTACCACCCATTTTCCCATCACACAGCACAAAACCTCCAGATAAAAACCTGGCAAACCAAAGGCTTATATCGTCTAATAGACTTCTATAAAAATAACAAATCTTTGTCAACACAAGAAATACAAGACAAACTAGAAGACACCCAAATGTCCTGGTTAACACATCACCAATTACATGCCCTCTTAAACAATCCAGTAGTAAAATCAGCAGCAAGTAGGCCCCTGACAACCTTCGAAAACCACCTCCTAACAACAAAGGGATACAGTAGAGGGATGGTATCCGCAATATACAAAATACTACTTAAAAATCCCACAAACTCCCTAGACGCAATTAAACAACCATGGGAGGATGACATAGGCTATGGAATTAACCCCACTCAATGGACCAGAATGTGGTCTAAACCCCCCTTTAAATCCATATCAATGAAAAGAAAAGAACCCACTCTGAAAATCACCTACAGGTGGTACCCAACACTAAGAAAACTAGAGCTAATACGCCCAGGAACCGCACCAAAATGCTGGAGAGGGTGGACCTCCACAGGCACATACCTCCACATGTGATGGGAGTGTCCCAAAATCCAACTGTTCTGGACAACAGCCATATGAGAAATATGTAAAATAACCAAGCAAGTATTAGAAATCACCCCCAAATTGGCCCTACTAAACATCTTCCAAGACAATAATGCCCACTTACACCACAAAGAACTCATAACCCACTTACTCTCAGCAGCCAGATATGGTACATCATAACCAGACACTGGAGAGACCTGTCAGGAATAAGCATGGACCAATGGTACCAAACAGTATGGGAAACAGCCTTATTAGAAAAATTAACCAATAAACTGAAACTGACACGTGGACAAATAGAAGAAGACGCCTTCACCCCGGTATGGCTCCTCTTTATCACATACACAGCCCAACAAGACAATGACACCAACAGCATACAAATCAGTATGGCCAACCTGATCAAAAACACCCACCCACCCCACTCACATGAAAACAAAAACTACCACAGCCAATCACAAACAAACAACCACACCCTAGGCCAACCCCAACCTCTCTCACCACCAAAGGAACACAAGTGAACAGCAGAGAACCTGCACAAGCAATGCTGACACCAAACCCCATATATATTAAGTAAAATAGAAACATCACCACCTGACCCCACCCCCACTCATCTTTCCCCCTATTCTTCCTAATGTCTCAACAAATGAAACCGATTTGTAAAAAAAAAAAAAAAAAAGTTACATGGGGGAAAAAATACGAGAGACATTGCACATACCTTTGTAAATCAATAAAATCTTTAATAAAAATACATTTTAAATAATAATAATTGAATTTGTAATCTTGGGTGACATTGAATTTTTACCTATCCTTAGTGGATTTTATTCAATTCTACAGTTTGCTGTTTTAACATGGGCTTGAGCTGAATGAGGAAATATGAAGATGAATTGATTCTGGGTAATTTACAGCTATGGCCCCATTTTCAAATTGATTGCCTAATTAGCACCAGTCTCTTGATACATATCATGTATGGATTAATTGATTACACATATGGAAAGAAACATAATTATGTCTATAATGATAACTCTTTAAGAGTGTTAGTCGTACTCAAAGCAAACCCATTAAAATTAATAGACACAACTAACTTTATTTCAGTGGGTCTACTCTAGGGTTGCCATATTTCGGAAAGTGAAAATCCAGACATAAATGTTGTTGAGCTCCCCCCCCCCCAAAAAAAAAGAGGAGAAGGGGAAGGAGAGGAAGAAGTTGCTTTTAAGGACAGGGGTTGCCCTATGCCTGGGTTCCCCAGACATTTTCACCAATTTTACAAAATTCTGACCAGAAGAATCCCAGATATGTCCAGGAAATCCTGGACATATGGCAGCCCTACTCTGATATTGAGTGGTAGCCAACCACACATAAGCAGCTTGAAGCACAGGGACGCCATTCCCCGCTATGGCATTTCAAGTCACATTCTTACATTGCTGTACACACAAGAGATGGAGCAGGGATGTCTTTCCCCAATGTCATTACTTGATTTGTTTCCCCATGTTGAACTGCGATTCAATGAAGAAGTCATCTGAGCATGTGCAATGGTTGTCTGAAATGTACACACCTCAGCTTAACTGTGGTTTCCATTTTCAAATCAAATGGAAGCCAGTCTGAGGGAAAGGACGTGAAACAGGAGTATTTCTCAAGGAGCTACAAGATACCGATGGACTGCAGCTAACTTCATATGTACATGGCTTCAGACACCAGCGGTGGCAGTGCGCCGGTACTGAAGGAAGAGGCAATATGTACACAGCCTAAATCATACACATAGTAGACCCGTTGAAATTAATGACTGGGAGTGATATATAGGATATTACCCAGTGTTTTTAGTTTCCCCCATTGAAAGGACCCGATAACAGCTTTAAACACAGAGCTTATCTCTAAGGTCAGCACTTACCATATTTATGCGAATCGAATGTGCCACCAAATCAAATGCACACTTCAGTTTTCAGAACTGAAACATAAAAAAGTATTTGCTGGTGCCATTGAATATAATGTGCATCCTAATTTTCGCAACGTAATTTGGCCAAAAAACCCTGCACGTTGCATTTGAGTCAATATGGTATCTGCTCCACAAATACACAATATTTGCAGTTCAAAGGGGCATTTTTTAATTTATTTATTTCACAAAATTTATATACTGCTTGATTGTAATAAAACCTCAGAGAAGCTGAAAACACATACACTAAAATTATCAGTAAAAATGGTTAAAAGCGGCTGCCTAAAACATTAAAAAAGAATTAAAATTGAGTAGAAGCTAAAACCACCTTAATGCACATGCCAACATTCTGCATGTTTGGGCACCCATAACAGTACCAGTTCTTAACACTAAAGCAGACAAGTGGGCATATATGGGATGAGTTAATCTCGTAAGTTTTTTGCTGTTTCACATTTTTTAAAAAACACATTTTTGTTGGTTTAGCCCTCAGAAACCCATTGTGCTTCACTCATAGCCCAAGAAACGTGCCATCAAGTGTCAGATCAACACAGCCTCCATAGCTGCTTTTTATCATTACACTTTAAAATCTGAATATTTATTCATTACATATTTCAAACAGCTGCCTCAAAGACTCCAGTTGAGTTTTGGTTTTAGTTATGGAGGTAGGTTAAAATATGCAGATTTCTTTAAAACCGTTTTTATAGCTTGCAGACACTGTTTTCTGTGGTTTGGAAAGATGTTTGTAATTTTTGAACAATACCCAGTTGGAAAGTGCACACAACGCCCTGAAAACAACTCCGAACATGGTGGAAAGGAGCAAATTCCACAAAGTAAGGTACTGTCGTGGCATTACGGATTTCAGTTTTAGGTGTCTCTTTCAAGGTTACCTAAAATAAAACAGAGGAGAGAGAAAAAATGATCTGTTTAGTGAGGCGACTGGCAAGATCATGCATGCTACAGTACCTTCAGAGCTTTGCGCTATGTTTGCTGTCCTGTGGGTGCATGGTATGTTCTGGGAAGGATAGTACTTCTGCTGTGGGACACATCTTGTTCCTTCTGTGGTCGTTTCTGAACCTTTGATCTCCACCCAGCATTCAGCTCTTACCTGTCTTCACATGAAGGGTAGATGATGGGTCTCAAAACCTTGATGAGTTAGTGACTTCCCCTGCATGTGAAGACAGGCTTTGGTGGATTGAGCAGACAAGACCAATCGTGGGTCAAAGAGTCAATAAGGCGCTTACTGCACATGCTGTAGTGGGAAGTCAGGGGCAGATGGGGCTCATCATCCTGGGAAGGGAGCCCATCCAGGAGACGGAAAACGCTGATCCTAAACCTCCGCTGCCTTGTGGAATATATTTGGGAGAAGAAAAGGCTAAGGAGAAAACCGCACATCAATCCAGAGTGGAGTCCCTAAAATGGCTGGGTGGCGTTTCGTATGCCTCCTTCTGGCAACTCCTGCAGCCAAGCTGATTCCAAACATATTGATCTGCTTTCTTTCGGACAACATCAACAAGGTTGAGAGGGGGTGGTTTTTGTTGTCTGGGCAGTCCAGGACTTCCAGATACACTGCCCAGGCTTGGTGCTGTAAATGCAACAGTTTAAGTTCACTTTGGTGCTTTAAATGCAACAGTTTAAGTTCACTTCTGGAGACGTACTCCATCGTCTCTCTAGACAGACAGATGCCAGCAACAGGGCTGGGGTGACAGGATGTAGCCTAGCATGTGGATGTAAGTCCCAGTGAAGTTGTAAGTCTTTAAAGGTATTCTCCTCACCTAATGACTGCTCTGTCAAGTGAAGATGGGTCATGCAGGTGTGAAACTGTCAATCCTAGTCAAGCACAGCAGTGGGAGCTTTCCCAATATTGAACCTAAAGCAGAGATGGGAGGGAACCAACCCCACCCCCACTGGTTTCGAATTCCCACCCTCCCACCAACATGGATTGAAACTCCTTTCAACCACAGCCAGCTGATCTCCAGTGAGGTGTGCCCAGTTCAAAACAATTCCCAATTCCAATGAGAATTCTCAAAACCAGCACAAAACATGCCAGCGCCCCTTCATTTCAGTTTTCTTTTAATGATGTGTTTCCTTTAAACATAAATTGAATCCAGATCAGTGTACAGCATTCAGAGGCTATCTTATCCCCCACTAAAG